>NC_058096.1:99107777-99765000 GCF_020171115.1 Neogale vison
TAATTAGTAACTGTCATAATCACTACTAATACAGAAGAAATTAGCAAGTGAACTTTTTTTTTTTTTCTGAAATTATATAAATATTCCAGGAAAGAACATTTTCTTGAGCAACCCAACACATCGCCTCAGGTCTGGTAGCCCAAGCAGTTCTAAGAACTAGACTTAACTGGCCCTTGATCTCCATGTCAGGAAGCCAAAGGCATCATAAAGAATGGGCAGAGCTATACCATGCCAGACAGAATATTTCCAACATCTCACTCCATGTCCACTAGCAGCTGATACTAGGAAGAGGAAAAGAATCCAGGGAAATGAAATGTTAGCCAGGGAGTTTGGTAAGAGTATTTGGGAGCAGGATCCTGGAGAAATTCCCTAAAGACCTAGAACATAACCAGTGGAGTAGAAGTTGCTAAGGGCACCAAGACAGGCCAGCCAAAAGAAAAATACGATGACTTTTTTCTTATAGGTATGATCTATGGCTCTGGGGGTGTGTCAGTCTGTCCAAGATCATATAGTTTGTGGGTTTCAGAATCAGGATTCAAACTCAGCTCAAGCCTGTTGATAAACACTACCTGTAGTTTAAGAGAGAAAAAAAAAATCTTCCTTTTTGTGAAACTAGAAGTCAAGTCAATGTATGAAGAGAGCTTAATAGAGAAACTACTCATGGCCATGGCTGAAGCAGTATAAAGATAGGTGTTCAAGACCATTAGGCACGCTTAGTATTATTTGTTCTTCAGCTGGGAGAAAAAAAATGATTTGGGGAGACATAAAGGTTAGAAGCAGTGTGACTTACTGCGGTACGGTGAACTCTCTTCAGTCTATCTGAATAAACGCAGTTTCCTGTTAATAGCTGTGTGACTGAGTACAAGTTAGAAATTACTTACCCTCTCTGTGCTTCAGTCCACCCATCTTTAAAATAAGGATAGATAATAAAAGAACCTTCCTCATGGATTTGCTGTGAGGGATTACATGAGCTAATGTATATAGTCATGCTGAAAACTATCTGGCATAGAGTAAGTATTCAGTAAATGTTAACATTAGTATATATTCCTAGAAATTCAGGGAATTGTATGTATGCATAGACTGTTTTGTCACTGATAATACTGAATGAAAATAGAAATGTATGCATAGACTGTTTTGTCACTGATAATACTGAATGAAAATAAATTAGCTGATCATCTGCATTCTCTGCATGTTTATGAAGAGTTTCAAATGCTTTATCAAACAGTAGACTGGTGTTGTCTTTATCATAATATCTGCAAAGTGGGGTTATCCATCACAGTCCAACCCACTGAGTGATGGACAGCTCTGCTTAGATGCTGTTAGCTGCTTTGCCTTAACTCAACATGGACAAACGTGAACCCGTTTCTTCCCTCTACCCTTGCCAATTCTGTATTTTTTCATCCATGTGGAGTATAGCAATATACCTTCTTACACAAGTTAGAAATCAGTAAAGTCACCTCGATTCTCCAAATTTCCTTCATGTCCTAGTTTAAAAAATATATATTATCAAGGCTTACAACTTTAAACCATGACTTTAATCCTTGCCTTCCCCAGCTGTGCTTCTGTTCCACGGGTGCAGCTTTCCCTGGCTCTGGGCCTCTTTCATTCACACGTACTTTCTATGCTCCTGCCAGAACATTCTCCAGAAACAGTCTGACGAGGATGCTTCCCTGCTTTAAGTCTGTCAGTTCCCTACACCCACACTCGTTACCCTTCCATGACTCTCTTCAGGACATCTTCAGGACAAAGACCTGAAGTCCTAAAGCAGTCATACAAACACTTCCATCATCTAACCCTTTTGACTTTTCCAGCCTTAACACTCATCATTTCCTGCCTTATACCTTTTCATCAATCAGCATTAACTGATCATAATCCTCATGCAAACCCATGCTGGTGTCACTTTTGTGTCTTTGCTACTGTTGTGTCCCTGTCACTTTCCCAGTGACGAAAACCAAATTAGGAAGCTTTCCTTAACCTCAATGCCTGATTAGGTATCCCTTCTCTATTTTCTCATAAAAATCCTGTTCATATATGTATCATTTCCCTGACTATAATATTAAATTTGCCATACCCTCTGAGGACACAGTTCATAACTAACTTCTCTTTGTATTCATTAGATCAATGGCCCACAACCAGCATCTGTTTGGAAATATGTAGAGCATTTTTGATTGTCATCATGGCTAAGGGGCACTATAGGTTGTAAATGGCCAGGGACAGAGATTCTACACTCTGCATCAGGGAGAACAATCCCATAAGAGGAAGAGCTGTCTTGCCAAAATCTCAAAAATACCTCCTATAAGAAATTCTGCATTCAGCTCTACACATCATGAAGGCATTTTATCTCTAGACTCAAAACACCTGGGTCTCACCACAGATCTCCTAAACCAGATGTTACACATGTATGTATTTGAACAGTTTCTCAAGTAACTCTGGTATACCTTCCTTTTTTTTTCTTTTTAGCAAACAATTTTATTGAGCTATAATTATACATACAGTGTACACATATATACCTACTGTTTAAAAGTCACTAATACAGCCCCATGTTTTTTGTTTTGTTTTTTTCTTTTACCCTGGCCAATAGGAAGTTCAAACTTAACGTCCAAGAAGACTACTATTTCTGTCTTTCTCTTAGAAGATGTATTTATTCCTCATGTTCCGTTAGAATTTCTTCTTCTTCTTCTTCTTCTTCTTCTTCTTCTTTTTAAGAATTTCTTCTGTTAAGTTTCCAGGATATATTTTGAATATGCTAAATAATAAAAATAATTGCAATGAATTTTATTAGGATGTGCATGAGTAAGGTTGTACATTGGGCTGCCTCTCAGAGTTTTACCAAGAGAGATGGAGTGACTTCATTTTCTGTGCTTCATGGAGGAAGCTGCTACCTTATATAACTGCCAGGTTGGCTGATGTTCTTGGGAGGAGAAGGAGCAGATGACTTAGAATGACTGCGTGGGCCTTGAATAATCCCCCAGCCAGGGTTCCATAAAAGGCTACAGAAGGGCTCTAGGGCAAGGGGTGGAAATCTTTGGCCATGGACCAAATCCATCCCACATCCTGTGTTTGCAAATAAAGTTTTATTGGAATACAGTCACTGGCCCTGTATTCCAGTATTCTCTATGGCTCCTTTTGTGCTACTGCATCAGAGCAAAGTAGTTACAACAACCATATGAAATGCAAAGCCTAAAATATTTACTATTTGGCCCTCATAGAAAACATTTGCTGACTTCTGTTCTAAAGCAATGATTCCAGCAAAAAGCCAACAGAAAATTAAGTGTTCAATGTAGTAGTCCTTTTTATTTAACCATGTTAGTGTATCAAAACAAATGATCAGCTGCAATCACCAGAATAAAATTCCAAAATAAAATACAGTTTTGTTTCCAAGAATGTATTTTAAGCTGCAATTTTCACCATGGACTGCTAAAAACTTCCTCATGTTGTTTATGTACCACTTTATAGAGCAACATTTATGAATGAGCAATTGGATCCTAAGCAAAAGTGATTTATTTGGCAAAATTGCTTTTTCTGTTTGTCTAATTTGGAGAGTATGCCTTTATCACATTCTCCCCAATGTTTAGTCATTTTTGTTGCATTTTAGTTATAATTTTCTTGTGGTATTACTCACTAACCATGGGTAATTCACATTAAATTTGTCTGATACTTGATCCACTTGTGGATTTGATTTTGTTGTATTCCTGTCAGTGGCACATACTTATAACAGTGCAGGTTGGGTAACTTGTAGCAAACTAATGTATACATTTTCCATTTTACCTAAAAATATTATTTTAATTTATTTATTTATTTATTTATTTATTTATTGGTCAGAGAGAGTGAGCACAGGCAGACAGAGTGGCAGGCAGAGGCAGAGGGAGAAGCAGGTTTCCGGCTGAGCAAGGAGCCCGATGTGGGACTCGATCCCAGGACGCTGGGATCATGACCTGAGCCAAAGGCAGCCGCTTAACCAACTGAGCCACCCAGGCGTCCCTATTTTAATTTACCTTATGTAAAAATCTAGCATTGTTACACCTGGATTCTGAAAGTGCAATGCCTATGAACACATTGTCTCCCTTTGAAAAAGTGGCTCGAAATAATTGCACATAGTTTTTGCTAATTCTTGTGTCCCAGACCCTACAACTATGTCTAGTATGTAACACCCCTCAAATAGACACCTGCTGAATAATAGCTGAATTAATGGATAATGCATTTCCATTTCATAACTTTTACACATAAGGTATGAGGGAAGAAAGCAGCAAAATACTCATATCCAGTCACTGAATTTTCCACATTCTCTTGTTGAGCTTTACACAGTTGTTGTTTTTTATTTGTTTATTTGTTTGTTTTTATTTGTTTTTTACACTGGTCTTTAATGTAACTGTTGTCTATTCAAAATTAACTTGTGGTTGTAGGGGACAAGATGGACCATAATGACATGAAGATTATTTTGAATTAAAAAGCAATCAAAACCCAGCAGATTCAGGAAAAACTTTTTAGCTCCACCACAGCTGCATGAAAAGAATTTAGCTAGAAGACGTGCTCCAGGAGGAGAGCTATCACCACAGATGACTGTATTATACCATAAACTACGTATGGTAGACAAGGAAGAACTAGCAAGGGCTATCTGATCAAACTCCTGTATGTCCCATTATTTCTGAAGGGCCAGCAAACATTTGTTTACCAAACATTTACTCTTTTATATTTTCTTGTGAATTGCATTTCAACCTTTTGAAGTCACAGATCACTGCCCAATTCACCTTAGTTCAGAAAGACATACAGACCTCATTTTGCCTGTCTTTGGAATTTCCATCTGTATGGAATCCGGGTATATACAAAATTAAATTTGATTTTCTTCTGTTAATCTGTCTCATGTCAATTTGATTCTTGGTCCAGCTGGAAGGACCGTGAAGTGGGCAGGAAGTTCTTCCTCCCCTACATGATAAAAGCACTTCTGTTGGTTGACCTTATGGAGCAATGGGCTAGATGGACTTGGAAGCTTGTTTTGTTATTTTGTTAGTATTAATTCTTAGACATGATATTCCTGAGCGGATGTTTTCTTTAGTTTTACTGCTTCCAAGCTCTGATTGTTGCATCTTAGTTATGACTTCGTGGAGAATACAGATTACTCTTCCTGAACGTGATGAAATTCAATCAACAGACTTCTAATAATGCATAATTTTCTTTGATTATAAAAGCAAGTATCTCACAAAAGGAGCAAAAACAAAAGAAATTCTTAGTGTTCTTTGTGAGCTTCCCATTTCTGGGATTTGTATTGTCCAATTTTAAATTTTAAAAGCTGTAGAATTTTCAAATCTCTCTGCCCCACCCCCAGCCCCGCTCCATTCGGCTGGACACTCTGTTTCTCAGCCCAGCTTTCCTATTTCCTCTCTGAAGGCCTGGCCTTCAGTAAGGTTGAGTCTTTTCTCAGTTACGTGTTTTGCATTTCTACTTCATACTGGGTTATTTAAATCGGGATAAAGCTGAATCATTCGAATTTAACTGGGAAACAGTTTTAGGACTTAAGAGATCAACTTTTATTTATATGAAAAGTGTGGGATGCGTTATATCTTAATGAGATGCGAATCACTGTTTATTCTTGTCCTTTTGTTCAATCTTTGTGTTTCCCTTAAATTACCTTTGGGGCTGTATTTCGGAACATTTTTAAGTGCAAGTAAAATTGTATTATTATATATTTATTTATTGGGATTACGTTTTAAGTCAATCCTCTCAAAGTTATGACTGCAAAGTCTGTGGAACAGCTTCGATACCACTATGAAAACGCATGCAGCTGTCTCTCTCCTTTGCATTCTTAACTCACTATTCATTCCAATTTCTCTATTACATATTTCTGATTCACTGAATATGAAAACTCATACTGAAGCACATTTAATTAGCTGTGATTTAGTCTATTGATATAATGAGGATGGGTGAAGAAGAGAAAAAAGGAAAAAATAATTACTGAAATACAGGATTTTGGCAGAATTGATAACTACTGATGTATGTACCAGAAAGAATGTGAATGATGAAGTTCTACAGGACCAAAATAATCCCCCCTCTTTGTTAAGTGGAGAATGGCATCTAGCTGTAAATGATGACACCCCTGGCAGTGGATGTTCACTGTGGATTACTCAATAATGTGGATGCTTTCGCAATTTGAGGATCTGAGGCTCTTTGCTTTGAATTTAAATTGAGACGAAATACAGGAAAGATGAGCAGATACGGTAAATCCAGTTGCCCTTCCAGTGGGGGACACCGTAAATTGATTAGACCGACTCTTGTGACTCACCAGCTGTTAGCCAGGGGTGTGAGGGATAGTTCAATTTACTTTAAGAAGATAAAGTATATAACGAATTTGATCCTAAGGATGCAGTAAGCAGTAATTAATCTTAAGAGAAGCAAGAAATTTTTTAAAAATTTTTTAATGTAGGTGATTATATAAACACTCTGAGCTATTCAATTTATAATTCTTTAAGTTTTTTGTATCTTTTCTTTTTTTCCTCCCTGCTAACCTAAGTTTTTAACTACTACAATATCCAAAGAAGTATAGTTTGGACCATATAATATCATAGGAATTAAGTAATACTTAAAGGAGAGAAAAGTAAATTAATGATTTTTTAAGTGAATAATGGACAAGAATGAATCAAAGGCAAACATTGTTTTATTGACCTGTGTTTTTCAGTGGATTAAATTTTAGGCCATTTTTATCTGTACACCTTAATTAATGATAGCCTAGCTGCGGCTTAAGGGATTTTAGAATAGTAATTATGATTCAGTAGCCACACTTCAGAGTAGAAAACTTTTTCAGTAAACTTTTCTTACTATTTGAAGTATGTAATATTTAATATATATGTCCTTTAAGGAAATGCAAATAGTATGTAAATTTATCCCCATATATAGCTAACTTAATGAAACATACACTGAAGAAAGATAAAAGATACATTTTTTTATGTATTTCATATGCTGTATTACTAAAACTACCTGTACTTTAACATGAAAATTTCTAATACACTATGTTATAAAATGACATGTAGCACAGGGATTTTGTAAATACTGAGGCAGTAGGTTTGGTACTTAAATTTTACCCACAAATGTTAATGAATCAATCAATCAATCAATCAACCAGTCACTCAATCTCTGCACACACATATACATGTGTGTACATATAAATGTGTATGTATATACACATACATATAAATGTGTATATACACACACATTTATATGTACGTGTATATACACACATATACATATACACTTATATGTATATGTATATACACACATGTGTACAACATGCATCTTTTTACATTGTGCAGATCCAGCTGCAAAGTGTAAGTCAAGATATGGGCAAATAATAAATAGTAGTTCTTAGTTTTTGAGGATAAAGCCTAGTCACCAATAAATAGGCTGCATAACAATCATATAATTTTTAAAGCTGCTGGAGGTAGCATCTTACTTTAAGAAACTTTCAGTATTTGCATGGTATGACTGCGGAAAGTACCATCAAGAAAACCATTTCCCATACAACAAATCCTCACCAGGTTTTTCTGCTTGCTTGCTTGCTTGCTTGCTTTTTTTTGTTTTGTTTTTCTGCTTTCTAACCCCTAAAATGTATACCAACATCCTACCTACGTCTCCTTATCAGATAATCTCACATTATATACTGTTGTTTTCCATTTAAGATTTTATGTAGAAATGGGGTTATAGTGATTTTTCTTAAGGTGCCCCACACAATATTTCTAGCACAATGATTTAGCCTCCATCCCCATTTTTAAGTTTTCTTTAGAGCTCATATGACTGAAGAAGCTAGGTAATAACAATGATTCTAATAGATATCTTTCACTGCTAAGACATGAAAAACATTTCTGTGAAAAATGTCACAGTTCTGAAGTGGTGTGGTTTTTCAATAATTTGATTTTATGATTTATCTATTGCATTGATTCACTGTACTCCATTCTAGATGTTAGTTACAAAGCCAGTAGGACAGCAGTGGAAAGCAGCTGGGGTTTAGGATGGGGCTTTTCATTCTGTTCCTGAAATAGTTGTAAAACTATGTTAGTAATCCAAAGGAAGTCTTGGTGGCTAGCTTCTCAGGATAGGAATTATTTGTCTACATTAAGATCAGAAAAAGATCAGAGATAGAGGTGCACAATGAAATTCACATGACAATTTTCTCAATTTAGTTTACCTTTAATACTTTAAGAATGAATATTCACTATGAGTTCAATGAAGAAAAAATACCACTATTTGTCCAGGCTTGGGGGAGAAGGGGAAGTGAGAGAGAAATAGACTGCTTCCTGTGAGTTATCATCACCTGTCTGCTTCCTTTCACATCAGTGTCAGTCACAAAATCAGGAGTCATGAGCTTTTTGATTTACAGAAATGAACTTGTTAGTGAGTAATCGCCTCTTCTTCAACCGTGCAGATATAGAAGAAACTGACTTTCCTTTATTTTCCATTATCTCCTATCCAGAGAGGTTACAAACATATGATGTATGCCCTAATATTTATGACTTAAATACTTAAAAATTACAGCCCTTATTAAAGTCTGGTGTGGACTCCCCTCTTTGCAGATTTGACTTTTGTAATTGAGACAAAATGGCACATGCCTGTACTAATTCCTATATTAATTTGGCATTGTTTTTACCCATTGTTGGCTTTATTAAAGGCCCTTCCCCTTGGCAACCTCCTCTTTAGTTTCCAGGGGAAGCCGGTGTTCATTGCTACTCACAGGGTGTGCTGAGCAGCTGTAGGACCAGATGCTCCACTGGCTGGATACTTTGTTTGATTTGAGTCTAGGGACATGGTCAGGCTGCTTACGAAATATTTAATTGATCCAGATGTCACAGTTTTCAACTTGCTGTCAGTTGTGATGAATTTGTTCCATACTTAATGTTTGCAGATATTTCATGGTGCAAATACTTCTTCAGATCCATACATTAGGGGTGCCTGGGTGGCTCATTTGCTTGAGCCTCTGACTCTTGATTTTGGCTCAGGTCGTGATGTCAGGGTTGTGAGATAAAGCCCTGTATCCATATCATGAGTGTGGAGTCAGTTTAAGATTTTCACCCTCCCTCTTCCTCTGCCCCTTACCCCACCTCTAAAAAAAAAAATAAATAAATAGAAATAAAAAGTACATGCTTTTCTTTTCTGTTGTTTTACATTTCATTATTTCCTGCTTCTAAATTAAATAATCCCCTCTTTCTAAATAATTTTGTTTCTTTTTCTAGTTTATTACAAGGAAAACCAAGTATCTAAGTATATATATATATATATATATATATATATATTAGAACTATAGAAAGGATAAGTTTTTAACTGAATAGAAGTTCCATTGTATCACAAACGTTTTATTGCTATGTATTCTACTTTTCATTGTGCTCCAGATGCTTTTCACTTATTCTGTGATCTCTAGTTATTAGGGAATAAATTAATTTTGTTCATGGTTTTATTCATTTCTAATTGACTAGATTATGGTAACTATATCACAAATACGAATATAGCTTTTAGAATTTTTGAAAGATTTTCTTGGCAGCAAAGTTCATGTAAAATGATGATTTGCGGGTATGCGTGAGCTCTGTGAAAAATGTTAAGTTCATATAATTCATTATTTAATTATTTGATTCCTGTACATCTTACATTTTTGGCTTTAGAATTTGTCTAATTCTAAAAGAAGTATATCCCCTATATAAGTCTATTTTTAGAATTTCATCTTGCATTCTCAATATATTTTTAGTTTGCCATTATGCTGTTTAGTACACTCATAGTTGTGGAATATCCTTTATCTATTTTGCTGATTTTATTTTTTCATTCCATAATGTATATCTTTAATTTTTATTGCTCTTAATTTCAGATATTTTATGTGAATTTCCCCTTCTAAATTTTTTTATTTGCCAAGTGCCTATTTGCTTATCATTTCCTTCAGTCATTATTATTTTGTTTCAAAAAGCTTCTTGTAAAAAACATATTGCTAAGATTTTGTTTCTTTTCAGACATCTCTGATTTTAATGGGATGATTCATGTGTTGTTTTTTTTTCAGTGTAAAAATTTATATGCTTTATTTTTCTTTCATCGTACATAATGTTTATTATTTTTCCCCTGTTTCCTGATTTGATATGTTCATCCAACTTTGTTACACTCATACTTTTTGTTCTATCCTCCTAAATATGTTTGAGATCTAATAAAAGTGTACTGCAGGAATAATTATGATGATGACACTGTCTTACATATGCCTGTTTAAAAGTCTTATCATTTCATCTATCTCATCTTATTAATTTGACCTTAGCAAGGCAAATACTATTAGAGAAGTGGATTTAGATAAAACTTCTGTCCAGTGCAAGGGTGACTTCTATTAATTCCCTGACAGATAGACATTTCTCCTGCATAAATCTATCTCCTGCAGAAGTATTCATGCTTATTTCATTGTTTGGCTATATCAAGTTTTGCATCGTCTGTTCTTACAAAAGTCCAGAACAGGGTAGAAATACTCTCTAGGACTATTTTGGATCATTGTTCCTTAATCCAACTTCATATCCAAAGAACATTCTTTCTGAAGATGAAGGAACCGTTCCATTTTGAACCTTCTGGGCTTAGTTGTGTCAGGACCATTGTGATCTCAAACTGAATCCTGATATAAAACAACTGAAAACACAAAGAGAGGGGAGCCTGGGATAATTTGATCGCTCTTTGTCCAATAGTATACTTTTCATTCATGTTTAGTTTATTTTTCCATTTTTCCTACTAGCTTAAAACCAGTTTTTCCAATCTTCATTAATATAAGCTATCTAACCACGGAAAAGTTACACCTCACTGAGCCACAGTTTTCAGAAGTTTTCTGAAGTTGAAAAAACAAAAACCAGATACAAATAAGAAAAATAGTAAGTGTAATTTTAAAAATCTCCCAGGGTGGTCTGACAATTGAATGATGTTAGTCAATCATTTGGGAAAGTCTTTTTTTTTTCTTTTTAATACTAACCCAAGTAAAAAATTTACAGTGAAGAATAATGGTCCTTTTATATCTTTTAAAATTAAAAAAGGAAAAGTTCAAGGATGTAATTTATGGTGCAGCCCTAGTAAATGTATGTATGGTGTACATATGGAGGCTGTGCATAATTAAGATAACTGGGATATTCTTAAACCCTTAAGTGTCTTGAAACGTATATATGGGATATGCAATCAACTGTGAACATTAGAAAATATAATAGAAATTGCAAAGGATTTATATATAAATTTATATTTATATATAAAATACAGATTTTATATATACATTTTATTTCCCCTCAATATAATAGAATTGCAAAAGATTTGGAAGCACTTTTTTTCTTTGTCTATGAGCAATTCAATTATTTTGTTTCTGAAATAAATTAAGTAAAGCTTATTGAGTCTGATCAGCCTTTGTTTCCAGGGAATTGCAGTTCAATTTCATTTTTAATTAGAATTGAACATTTTGGATTTCTTAGCACTGGTAAGCAAGACCCAGCAGTATAATGTATGTACTTAATTTGTATTAAGTTTCTGAAATTTAGTGTTGAGAGTGAACAATATGTCTGGTTAATATTTAAACATCTCACAATGCTCTGTTGTAGAAGTTTCCATTTGTAAAAGCTGCTGTTCTATAACAAATTACTTTCACTTTCAAATAAACCTGTTATCACAACATGAGCAAAACTTATTCAATTAAAAGAGAAAACAAAGTAATGATTTACTCCCATTTGAGGTGCACAACAGCTTTTAAACATTCTAGAAATGCCTAGGTAAGGTAGATATTGGCTAAAAATCATTTTGTATAATATTACTGCTTTAATAAAGTATAGAGGTATATTCCTATGGGATAGACATTTCTATATAGGAAACCATTCTCTCACAGAAAAGGAGTTTTATTCTGATGAACCTGCACGGAAAGGAGCCATGGACCATGAAATCAGTTATGCTAATGTTTTCTCCTTTTTCAGTTCTTCACACCTGTGTGTGTGTGTGTGTGTGTGTGTATGTGTGTGTGTGTTGTGTATTCCACGGTAGTCTAATGCTGCTCATCACACTGGGGCTAGTTGAGAACTATACATGCAAGTTATCATTTTCCTTCACTTCTGTGCACTCAGGCATTAAACTAGATATGTTCTCTGCCCAGAGTTTTGTCTTAATATAGTCCTAGGGGCTGGGAGAAGTTTGCAGTCACCTGGGACATAGTACACTGAAAAAATACTTTGAACTAAATTCTTATGCATCTGCAATAAAAAGTATAGCAGGTAGACTTAACAGTTCATACAGTTTTCAAAAGGTAACTCTGAGTCAGAATGGACCTTTGCTACCTTACCTGCTTAAAAAAATATATCTAAAATCTGAATGAAAATGTACATATAGGTAATTTTTTTCATCCAAAGGGCATAGTGATTCTCAAGAAAATCAAAAGCCTTTCTGGACCAGGAAAGTGGAAACTCTGTGACCTCCGATGTGTTCATGCTATAAAAAGGCCCTGTCGATTTTTGCTGGACAGAATTGCAAAGACAGCTCAAGATCTATTAACTGCATGGACAAGAGACATACACTCTGCCCATTGCTTGGCAACTATAAATCCTCCTAATTAGTGCCATTAGAAAAAATAATATGGAATTTTTTTCTATTCTTATTGAATTCTCTGCAAGACCTATGCATCACATTTGCTCTCTAGAGAAAAGAAAAAAAAAAGTTGCAAATAATCCACACACCTGTATATGTAATGCTTTCGCATGCCTGGGAGTAAGACAGTCCTTCAGCCGTTCATTTCTGGCAACTTGTCCTATGCCTGACTGAAATCTGAGGTTTTACATAATTAAATAAGTTAATTTCAGGAGGAGTTGAGAAATTATGTCTCAGTGGAGTAGACTGCCTTTTTTTTTAAAATGGGGAATATCAATAAGAAAGTAACAAAAATAGTGTTTTCTTGATTAGTAAGGAAAATGTAATAATCATTATCATAATTTTAAAAGATATAAAATAACATTTCAAGTAATAGCATTATAACAATTAATAGAAACTAAAGCAGTTTGGGGAAAAATGTATTCCTGGGAGGATCTTAGAATTTTTTTTTTTCACATTTTCTCTAACATATAACAAAAAGCAAACAGATCGGTAATAAGTGAAAGATAATAGAAGAGTAGATTTAAGTCATATGAATATTTACTTTTGGAAATAAACCTATGAAATTTCATCATTTTTATATCAAGAAACATTTTTTTCAAGATAAGTAATTTTGGGAATTTTTGCTTTCTTTTTTTTTAAATTTTTGCTTTCTTTTTTTTTTTATTTTCTTTTTTTAAAGATTTTATTTATTTATTTGAGAGAGAGAGACCGTGAGAGAGAGCACGAGCGAGGAGAAGGTCAGAGAGCGAAGCAGACTCCCCATGGAGCTGGGAGCCTGATGCGGGACTCGATCCCGGGACTCCAGGATCACGCCCTGAGCCGAAGGCAGTCGTCCAACCAACTGAGCCACCCAGGCGTCCCAAATTTTTGCTTTCTTAATAGCATTCCCTATCCCAGAAAAATGCAGAGAAATTATACTCTTTCAATTATCAACCTGGTGCTCTTCCTTGTTTTCCTTCTCATCATCAAAACAAAACCACCTCACCCATGAAAGTCCTTCAGACATACCACCTCCTTTGAATCTGCCAGTCATTTTGTGTGACTGATGGGGCAATTGTCATCTCTTTTTATGGATGAGAAAATTGAACTGCATAGCTTTTCAGTGGCAAGCCCAGCATTCCTTGCCGAATGGCTGGACCAGTTCAAGACCTCTTACTCTCAGTTCAGTGGGTTTTCATCTGCCATGTTACTTGCAAGCCAAGCTACAGCAAAACAACTCCATAAACTCAGATGTATTTCTAACAACTTAGAACATTATCTAACACTTACAAGTAGTCCAAGATTTGAAGTTTTTCTATGGTGAAATTTTTAAAGTAATTCCAAATATGCTCTTTTATGTTTCTCATTCGATTTTTCCTCATATATTTTCTCCATATCCACCCAGCTTGGAGAAGATATATATATATATATATATACACACACCTCATATCTATATCTGTATCTTCTCTATCTACATATATGTAGTGTATATCAGGTAAAAAATTAAAAACACCACAGAGATGACTTTATTTTTTTTAATGTTCATATGATGATCCATAATACTATAAATTTAGAAAACATTGAATATCAAATATATAGCTAGTTTTTTTTTCTTCTTGTGTATAAAATTAGGAGCTCTATTTAGTATTTCTGTTAAATAACTAATTTTGTAGACAGTAGAAACAGAAATTTTGTATGTTGATTCTTTAATGCAGCGAAACATCAGAAAATTATTTATGTCAATAAACCTAAACAATAAATTTCTGTGATATCTTTAGAGATCTATAATTCTTATTTTTTATCCATGGGTTTCTCCCCATTGTGGTTTTTATTAAATATGTTCTTAAGTTAGAAGCATACATTAAAAATTATTATTTGTTCCTTTTGAACATGATTTGTTTGGTAGAGCAACAGCATGCCTCTAGGTGGAAAAGAAGTATCTGCAGTTATTAATATCAGCAACTTATTTACTAATAGCAATTGTATATTTCTCCTCAATATTGACTATAAGTAATGAAATCATGTTAGAGAAATGAATGTGTATTCAATTCACGAATCTCCTTGATAGAGGAAAAGACCCCAGGCCACTGTGTTTCCTTCCCCAGTCTCGAATCCCTCTCCCTGAAAATAAAATGGTTTAGGTTAACACTTGCTCACCCCCACTCTATCACTGTCTTCTCACCCTGGAACCTAGAATAATGGATCCATGTAACATAGGTGGATCCGTCAGTGATAGGAAAGATAAGAAATGTAGAAATAAAATACAGCATTCTCTTCAGTATTTTGAAGCTACAGTTGGAAAAATGATACCATAATTAAACTTTTTTTAAAGATTAGGCTTCTGCTATGCAGGAAACATTACAAAGTTTATAAAATAACAATATGCATTTAAAAAATTGAAAGAAATTTGCAAAGTTACTTTTTTCATGATTTGGAAGTTGTATAGTTTAATAGGAAAAGCATAACTAAATAAATTACTCTGAATATGCTGTTAACTACATGGTATGTTCTAGTCATACTTATTTCATGATTTACTTCACTTATGAAATGAGAATAATTGCACAGACAACAATGAGACATTAGTTAAAGTGAAATAAAAATGTTATACATGAGGATACCTTACAAAGTAGATCTTCCTTCCCTTCCCTCCTTCCTTCCTTCCTTCCTTCTTTCCTGCCTACCCTCTTCCTTCCTTCCCTCCTTCTTGAAGTGTAATGATAAGAGTTGAGGTTTCTTTTTAGAACTTCAACAGCAACCTTTACTTTCTGCATAGCTTCCAGTTTTTTCCTCACAAAAGCAGAAGGTCATTGCTTCTTATTAATCTCACTGGAATTATTTAAATAACTTTGGATACATTAAGTAAAGCAATTTGAAATCTAAGTAGAGGTGTTCAGTGAAATCAAAAAAGAATGCTGTGATTATGTCTTGGATATACTCAGTCTGATTACAGTGAATATTCCTCACCATAATAGTCTTTTTTTTTTCTTTAACAAAGGAAAGTGGGTTTATTTCTGAAACATAACAAAGCAAACAGGAATCTTACAAATCTCTTTAATGGTATACTAACAATACAATACGTAATTAAAGGGCAAAACAACAAACCTATAAACAGGGAAAACAATCTCAAAAAGGAAGAATAACACAAAATTTAAGCCCTCAAGTCAAAATATCTGCTTAAAGAATGATCACATATTATGTATCCAATATTTTTATTTTTCATATATGCCAGAGTCATGTAGTTTACATGAATAAGAAAAAATGAAATAAATAAATATTCATTTCATGAATATGAATTATTAGGTTCATGGTTTTTTTTAAGTTTATTTTTATTTTTCTGTTACCATAGCCATGAATCCTTAACGCTTTCTGTTATAATGCATATTAATCCCCTGAGAGTACTTTGTAAAAATCCAGGTCTTTTTAGCAATCTAAATAAACAGGCGTATAATTCACACAGTATTGATTCCGGTGTCCTCTCAGAAAGCAAATCACAACAAGAGAATCTGGTGTGTTTTATAAATTCACCCTTTAGCCAGTCTATTTATCTTTGTAAAGGATAGATGTATAACTGAAAGGAAAGCTCTGCTTTAGCAGAAAGATTGCCAAACTTGAAATTGGAAAATTCTAGTTTGATCCCTAAAATTACCACTTAGTTGTTCTGACTGTGGTTCAGCCTTTTAAACTTTCTGAATCACGACTTCAACAACTACATAGTGGAATTGAAATGACATACCAGATATTTTGAATGGAATTCCACTAATAACTTTGGGGACGGTATCTGGCTCACAGTAGATGTGCAACTACTACTTCACAATTTAGTTTCAAAAAGACTCAGAAGACTTAGATTCTGATCGCAATTATTTTCCAGAGCCTTTGTATAAAGTTTGGCACCTTATGTGAATATGCGAGTTTGCTAGAGCTGCCACAACAAAATACCACAGACTAGGTAGTTTCAAGAGGAATTTATTTTCTTACAGTTTGAAGGACTGAAAATTGAATATCAAGGTATTGACAAGTTTGGTTTATCCTAAGGTCTTCCTTCTTGGCCTGTCAATCGCCTCCTTTTTGCTCAGTCCTCATATCCCTTTTCTCTATGTACACACTTTTCTGATGTCTATCTCTCTTCTTCTTAAGGACACTAGTCATACTGGATTAGAGTCCATCAGGTTGACCTCATTTAACTTTATTTACTTCTTTAAAGGCTCTATTTCTAAATACAGACTCTGAGGTACTGAAGGTTAGGACATAAACTTGTGAATCTTAGGGGAACAAAATTCAGCCCATAACAGTAGACCTTAATTTTATTTGTAAAATTAAGTCCCTCTTATATATTTCCTCTCTTTATATTTACTCTTGTTTTCCACATGAAGACTCAGAGAGCTTTTCTAGCTAGGGAGACCAGAGAAATGGTTCTAGTGCTCAGCCAATATTTTGAAGAAGTTAAAAAACAGAGAGAATCACAAGCTTCTTTTTTTAAAAAATATTTTAGAAAATTTTTTTTAAGATTTTAAAATTTATTTATCTGACAGAGAGAGAAAGAAATCACAAGTAGGCAGAAAGGCAGGCAGAGAGAGAAGCAGGCTCTCTGCTGAGCAGAGAGCCGGATGCAGGGCTCCATCCCAGGACCCTGAGATCATGACCTGAGCCAAAGGCAGAGGCTTAACCCGCTGAGCCACCCAGGTGCCCCCAAATCATAAGCTTCCAACTTTGGTTCTTAAAATCAGGTGATAGTTGAGGGATTCCACACACTGTAACCAGTGAAAAATAAAAAGAGCAAGGCTGGTGTTCAGTGGGTTCTAAAGGGTGAACTGACAACTTAGGAACATCTGTAGATGGATAGATGGATTAAAGTCTAGCTGCGGAATTCATAGTGAAGACACTGGAGAAGTGGATTGTCTATTTCATAGCAGCACCCTACTTCTGGAATAGAGAAAACATTTTGATTGAAAAGAATAGAAGTCAAGAAGGGAAGAAGTTACATGACAAATATCAGAACAGGGTTCTTTCTCTTTCATGATTCCTGGCTTTCACCTCCTATGAATGATTTTTTTTTTTTTCCTGAATGTATGAATACCATGCAGCCACCCAAATGCTGCCAGTCTTCAGGCAATGGGAATATAAACCTATGTTGGACCATTTTTAGGTGTCAGACTACTTATTCCCTGAATGAGTAGTTTTCAGGGAACTTTGAATTTTGTAAGATCTGCTCAATAAGACTGTTATATCCTGCCCATGGATTTCTAGTATCATTTATTTCAGAGGCAATTTTTTGGCAACTGTTAGAACCTAGCTGTTTACACTATACACATGGAGAAATATATTAATATGGTTCATGGCAAGAAATATGGGATCAGTCATGTTGAAGTTAGCCAAAGACCTTTTATCTGCATGACCCTGTCAAAAAGACAAACTCACATGTTCAAATCCCAGTGCCTTAGTCTCCACTGCTCCTTATCTCTAACTCTTAGATAACAAAACATAAAATGAAATAAAACAAAAATCAAAACAAATTCTGTTTTAATTATGCATTTTTATAGAAGTTTAAGGAGAAAGCAACCCATTTAATGGAGTGTGTGTGTTTATTTTAAGTTCAGAAACAGGTTGGATTAATATTTATGTTCATATTCCAACAGACATATATACAAAATGCCACAAACAAAATGTATTGCATGTTTTCCAAGCCAGTGGGTGTGAAATATAGAACAGAATAACATTCATGTAATACATTTGTCCCTATATGCATTATGTATTCATTCATTCATTGATACATACACTAATTTACTCATTAACTCAACAATAGAGAAATCATTTGGTGCCACGTGCTATGCTAGGCAATGGGGATATAAAATAAAGCAATAGCATTCCTGTCTTCAGGTGGATCATAGCCTAGGCTACTAAAAATACCCATCAAATCCTTATGAATTCCTAGAGATAAAAAATACAATAAAATTTTACTTTAAGGACTATAATTGCTTCAAATGGTGGAGCCATGACCTAGCTTGAAGGGAATTGACGGGCTCTGCATATAGAAATAGGAAAGTGTTCCAGGACGACTATTGACCGTTTCTCAGTTTCTAGTCCTACCTCAGGCATTGCAGGTGTGTTGGGATCTTAGCTCCCACGAATACTTAAGCAAGGTTCATGTTGGTTCAGCACTTAGTCATCTTAGAGCTAAATAAAAGAGTCAAAGATATGACACTGGTTTAATGATTTCTATTTTCATGGAAGCATGCTCCTATGGCACTTTGTGTAAATTAGGAAATGGTGCACTTGCAGGGCAGTATAGCCTAATGGGTCAGTATAGTATACTAGCCAGTGGCTGCGGCTTGCTGTACATGACCTTATAACACTGGAGCTCAATACCATTTGCTTGACTCATTTTTTTAATGTTTCTGTTCCAGCTTCTAACTGGCTCTATTATGTCAAACACTGTTTTAGTTTACAAGGTTGAAAGCATGATAAAGAATCCCAAACTCATTTTATATATATACTTGATAAAGAGAAGCAATGGATAATCAAAGTAGTATTGGGAAATCTTAGCCTTACATTTGCCCTCTCTTTTCAAGAAATGGACCCCTAGTATAATCATCATCCTGGGCTAAAACAATCTAAAGGAATGAAAGGTGCTGGGCGGGGCAAACAATTTTCACCTGTGCTCCCAGGAACAGTCAAAAGCAGACAACCTGATGACAGGTACCTTCATCCTTTTTATATGGACTTGCCTTTGAATGCATTTGAAGAATATAATCTCATGAGAATAATAGCTCCTTTGAGTATTTTAGGCAACCACTACCTCACTGTGTTCAAAATGCAATGCTAACAATGCAGAGGAACTTTTTTTTTTTTTTAATCTGATTTAATATAGGCATTTTCCTCAATTGCTAACTTCAGTGGAAATCCAGCAATAGATAATTTCTAAAATTAGGTCACCAAATTAAGCCACTTATTTAAGGGCTCTATAGCAGCAAACAAGGGACAGCATCATGAACTAGATTTGATAAAATTGGAGTTTACACCTCAGGTCCAGTCATTGCAGGCAGAGGATTAGAAGAGGGCATAAAAATCACATATAGGACTATCTCTTCAGGGTTGTAGGGAATTAATCAAATCTGGCAGAAGATACCATACTATTAAACTGCTTTGCCTCATTACAAGCTGTCATGTATAGAAAAATATCATGGTCTGTATTGATTATAAAAGGAATCACAGTGTATTACCAAACATAATAGAAGAATTAAAATATGCAACTGTAGCATTTTATTTTTCATTATGATAAATTCTAAGTCATGAGATTTCATAAATTTTCAATAGTCAAATAGTTAATTACTGGCTTTCTTGTGTCCATGGCAGACATCTCTCATAGAACCATTTTCCACTTTTCACTGACCCTGAACTTGGCCTCAAAACGCTTCCCCAGGCAGCCACTCATTGTCAGTTAATTGAGGTTAACACTTAAGATGAAAACTATTCATCATTCCACTGGTTAAATGAACTTCCTGAGAGCAGAACAGGGACTTTGTCCTACTTATCTCCATATGCCAATGCCAGCATATTACCTGCACAGAAGTGATGCTCAATATATAGTTGTGAATGATTACCCCAGAAATAATAAAAATTTTCACTAGCAGGTAATTCTCAAAAAAAAAAAGCAAGTGGCCAAAGTTACAAACCAAAATAAATTTAACTTCACTTGTAAATTTAAAAAATGGACAAATAATTTTTAGCTAGATTGGCAAATATTTCTTAAAAAATAATATTCAATGCTGGTGATAGAGGAAACAAGTACTCAGATATACGAATGGTAAGAATGTAACTTGTTATAGTTTTTCTGGAGGGAAAATGGTTTATCAAAAATCATAAAAGTAGCAATACTTTCATCTAGAAATTCTACCTATGGAAATATACTTCATGAAAAAACATATTTTGTGCCATCATTTAGCTATAAAGAAGTTTGTTGAAGTATGATATAAAAAATTCAAAATTTATAAAACCAACAGCCAAGGATTGGTCAAATAACATTTGATAGTCTTTCTATATATTTTTTTTGTTTCAAATTTTTATGTAAATTCTAGTTAGCATGTACTGTAATATTGGTCTCAGGAGTAGCGTTTAGTGATTCGTCACTTATATGCAATACCCAGTATTCATCACAATTAAGTGCCCTCCTTGATCTCCTTCACCCATCTAGCCCATTGGTCGCCCACCTCCCTCCCTCAGCCCGCAGTTTGTTCTTTATATTTGAGTCTCTTATGATTTGCTTCCCTCTCTCTCTGCTTTTTTCCTTCTGATGTATTCAGCCGTTTTGTTTCTAAATTCCACATATGAGTGAAATCGTATGGTATTTGTCTTTCTCTGCCTAATTATTTCACTTGGCATAATACCCTCTAGCTCCATCTACATCATTGCAAACGGCATGATTTCAGCCTTTCTATATTTTATTATTATATTATTTATAACATTCACGTATGTATCATATACAGCTATTAATGTTGTATAGAAGTGTACTTATCAACATGGACACATATTTAGTATGTACATTTAAGTGGAAAAAATAGATTGCAAAATTTGTGGTGTGTGGTCTTATTTTGTAAGTATATGTGTATATGTGTCTTAAGCCCTAATAAAAGGGTTTAGAGACTCCAACATATTAACATTTGCTATTTCTTGACAGATAGGTTACTAGGACTATTGCTATTATTATTATTATTATTATTTTGGCTGTTTCTTTTTTCTCTAATGATCACAAGTCACTTTAATATTTTTAAAAAGTAATTTTAATATTTAAAACCTCCTTTCTAGAATTGTTCATATTTTTCTTGATTTATTCTTCTATAGTAAGCAGAACATTTGAAATCATTACATTGGTCATTCTTTACAAAAGTCGTAACTTCAGCATCTAAACAATAGAAGCCCTCCCTAAGGACTTCAGTGTGAGCTTTTGGAGAGTCAGTCTTAAATGTGGCCCTCTTATTGACATATTCTTTGTTCTTTTTTCCTTTTCTCATTCTTCCCCTCTCCCTAAATCCTCCTCCCTTTTCATTAAAACACTGATGAGAAAATCCTAATTCAATAGGAGTCAATTGTTCTTTGCTTAGGCTCACAAGGTTATTTTTTCTGATTAATAATTAAATAGACCTTATTTAATATAACATATTAATTAGATAATACATCCTTGTCCATTACTCAAAAATTGGAAAGTACAGAATATTTTTAAAAGGGTTGAAAAAACACTTTTAATGTGATGTACTTACATCAAGTATATTTTTTTATTATTCTGCATATTACTTCTCTTATGTAAAAACCATATTATATGTACAATTATATGCTTTATTTTTCCAATAGAACTGCATCCCAGGGCACCTGGGTGGCTCAGTGGGTTGAGCATCTGGCTGTTGATTTCAGCTCAGGTCATGCTCTGAGGTCTTGAGATGGAGCCCTACATTAGGGTTGGCACTCAGAAGGGAGTCTGCCGGAGATACTCTCTCTCTCCCTTTGCCCCTCTGTACCATAGGCACTGTCTCTCACTCTCTCTCAAATAAATAAATAAATAAATAGATAAATAAATCTTTAAAACAACAACAAAAAGTGCATCCTAAGTATTTTCTCAGAATTCTCTCTCTGTGTTTTTTTAAGAGTAGGTGCTGTGCCAAACCAGCATCTTTCTCATTTGTTCCTTCATTTAACAATACTGGTGAAGGACTACTATGTGCCTGTTAAGAGCAAATGCACACTGCAGAGAAGATAAGCGTGGTTCTCTCCTCATGGAGGGGCTCAGCTAGGCCCACAGCTGTTGCCTTGCTTAGGCCACTGTAAAACTTAATAAATAAGTAAAGCAATTACTGGGAAGTGAAGTATAGGTGTTAACTACAGTCACACAAGGGACAGCAACCGCCTACACTTAGTATGATTCCTAGTCAGAGTCTCCATTATTGCCCTCCCCCATGTCGCCTAAGAGCTTTTCCTCTCTCATTGGAAACACATGGTTTACCAAATTATGATCACTGTTTTTCACATCAGGTAAGTCACACTAAGCTATATAAGCACTTTACCCCAACAGTTAATTTACCAAGTTAAAACAGAAACAACAGGAAATGGCAAGTTCATCTGCCCCATCATACTTATATATTGTGTACATACTGAAGAACAGAGAGGCATCTGCGTTAGATACG
Source organism: Neogale vison (assembly GCF_020171115.1). Lineage (NCBI taxonomy): Eukaryota > Metazoa > Chordata > Mammalia > Carnivora > Mustelidae > Neogale > Neogale vison. The sequence goes on from NC_058096.1 coordinate 99,130,529, forward strand.
TCTCAAGTGAAGTAATCAGGAACTGTCCTCAAAATCTTTCATGACAAAGACAGAGCCGGAACGGACCATTCAGAAGGAGGCCCCTGGGTTCTTTTCAACCCTCAGCTGCTATATCTGAGAGCTGATATATAGACTGGAATATCCTGGGCACGGACCAGAGTGTCTAGGACAGGGGGCCTTCGGGAGGGTTCAGGACAGCGGCTATTTGCCAAACGGTGTGAAAGTATTTCAACATATTAGCAACAAGGATGACAGACTTAGCCCTCTAGGAAATAATCTCAGAATATTGTAGGTGACTTCTTCTTTAAGGGAAGGACATTATAGCAGCCAGAAAAATTCTTTTACAGCAGAATTTTGTCTTTTGTCGATCCTTTGTTAATCTCATGAAAGTGAGACTCCAGATCTACTTAGACAACTAAAAATGAGGGAGGGAGAAATTCCACGTGCAGACAACTAAAATCAAACACACATTATAGGAATGATGCTACAATAATGTTGAGACAGAGGTAAAAAAGGAAGAGCCAGTGGAATAACTCTGTGACTGGGCTTGATAATTGGGAAATTTGAAATGCCTAATCATTTCAAAAGAAAAACCCAGAAAAGAAAGTTATCTTATTTTATTTCATTTTATTTTAATTTTGAGGGGGGAGTGACTTAGTTATGAAATGGCAGTACTTTCAATGTATATGATAATATTTTTAATATTAAGTTAATATTTAAACTATTAAGCTATTAAAAACTATTAAACTAATAGTTTTCTCTTCTCTTTTAGCTTTCCTTATTAGAAAAGGCTGGATTTGGTGGTGTTCTTCTATATATTGACCCTTGTGATTTACCAAAGACTGCAAATCTTAGCCATGATACCTTCATGGTGTCACTGAACCCAGGAGGAGACCCTTCAACGCCTGGTTATCCAAGTGTGGGTAAGTGTGCGGTTAATCTTTCCCATTCTTTTAAACACTACATGTTATAATTTGTAAGTACATGCTGGATTAGTCAAGGGATAGCAAAGTTGAAGAATTCTTACCATTCCATATTTTAAAAAAGATTTTTATCTGCTCAAGTTATAGACTATCCCTCTATTGCAACAAAACTTTTTTTAAAGTTTGTAACAGTCTGTAATGGATTTTTGTCTGGATAAGTTATTTTTGTCTGGATAAGCATATTTTCATATTTTGTATGTTATTATTGATTGACTGAAAGTTAAATTAATACCAGCTGGGATAGGCACTCCATATAGGTGGAAAATATATACAAATATGTAGAAGGTTGAAATACCTGCTGCTTTAGGGTGTCTGTAATTATTTAAAGCACAGAGTCTAGGCGTACACATGGTCTGGATAGGTGACTTAAGCAGTAGGAAATGATGCTGAAAAAGAATGGAGTTAATATGCTCAACTTGTCTGGTTCCCTAAGGGAAGGGATCTTAATCACTGGCAGCATAGAAAATGGCCATCTTTGCATCAAACATCCTTCTCTTTCTCAGTAAGTTGTGTTCATGTTATTGGGGGGTCATGTGGCAGACAGAAGACAACTGAATTTGGCAGGTGCTCCCTGCATCATTGAATTTCTGTCCAATGTATCATTGACAAGTGGTCCATTAATATAGTCTTGGCTGTGGAATAAGCTCTGTGAACCTTCTTCCAGCGTGAGAGTAACCCATTAACCATGACACTACAGTCAGTAATTAAACTAACAACAACAAAAAAATCATGTAATTATTCATGTGTTCTGCCAAAATTTTTCCCTGTTTTCTACAAAATATCACGAAAGAGTTTCTAATTATCTTGTTCAAGTCCACTTGTTCTCTCTCTATGTATATTAACTTTACTGATTAATCATTAACTTTCCAACAATGAAGTAAATTGAATCAAATATGAGTTATAATTTATAAATTTTGTTAGGTCTACTGATTACTGCTTTATCCTCTAAAGTACATTGCTAATAATCCATTTAAGAATTTCCCTTGAGACCTTATTGATAGGTATTTTTTACAGTCTATTGTCTCATTATTAGAATTTTGCAATTAAAATTAGGAAATGTCCATCTACATCACCAAAAATGTCAGTCCACCTCTCTCATTTGTGTAGGCTCTAACCTCCCTGGGTAATAACACCTCTGCTTCAAGAGTCTGTGCCGCTTCCAGTCGGCAAACAGGAGAAGAATTAGGCACAAACAAGTCAGCTGCAAGAGATTGGGAGTAGGGGACAACAGTCCAAAAGATTGCTGCCCGGAGCAACTCCACAGTCTCGCTTTTATTAGATAGTAACAGCGGAAGAGTCGATGAAGGTCAAACGTTAGTCATATGCCATGTAGATAAACAAGAAGGAGGGCAGAATACGTCTGTACAGGTAGTATAAAGTTCATAGTTGAACAAGCACTTTCAAAGGACTTACCTAAGTAGCCACAAGTGCTCTCCGGTGGGGAAAGGGGTGATAACGGAAAAATGGAGCAGGCAGCGTTCAGCCCCTGTTCCCAGCTGCTCCGTTTAAAGGCTATATATCGTCCTCTCCCCCAGAGGCCTGTTGCAGTATCTGTTTTTCTTAAGGCTGTATCTAAATGTGCTTGGTAACTAGTAAAATTTCCTGGGGGTTATATTTTAAGTAATACATTGTTCGGAGGCGCAGTTGCAAGTCTGCATATGACAGCTAACGTTTTTGTGACAAATCAATGGACTGCAAGGCTATCAAAAGCTACTTTATGAATACTCTGTTCAAGGTGGTGAATTGACCAGTTGGCAACATTTGCGCTTAATATTTTTTTTTTTTGGCTCAGATCATTTCATAATTGTAGAATTCCGTTATATCTAGCAAAATGTTAGCCAGAGTCTCAAGCAATCTCAGAATTTTTTTCTCTTCTCTTTTTATTTCTTTTCATTTCTTTTGTTTCATTTGTTTCATTTCATTTTTCTCATTTCTTTTTTTTCTTTTATTTTTCTTTTTTCTTCATGTCTTTTTTCTTTCCTTTTCTTTTTTCTTTTCTTTTTTCTCCCCTTTCTTCCCTTTCCTCCCCTTCTCTTCCCTTCTCTTCCCTTTCCTATTTGCCCCTTTTCTTTTCTTCCATTCCCTTCCCTTTTCTTTGAAATAATTTCAACTCATAAAAATTTTCAAATAGATTATTTAGAGAATCTGTGTGACTTTATTCCAGACTTCTCTCCTACTAACATTTTATATAATCTTATACAGTTGCCAAAGCCATAAAATTAACATTGATGTGGCGCTGTTAACCAATTATAGACTTTATTCAGATTTCTTCAATTCTCTTCCTCTCTCTCTCTGCCCTGGTTGCTAAGAAGCTCTGATTAACCATAATGACTTATACCATTGGTTCCTGATTTATTTATCCCTTCCTCTTGCAATTATCTCAAGATCTCTGTGTCTTATGGTTTTATTCACATTTTTAAAAAATAACAAAACCATCCTCAATTTTGTGGGCAGGGAAGGAGGAGGAGAAGGCAGGTTGTGAATTGTAAATAGAAACTACTAAAAATAATTTACTCAAAGTGAATAGCAGCATCTGACTTAATACCCTAAATACTGTTAGGTAAATGATTATTAGAGGAACTAATATAAAACTACCTCTTTTTCTAATATTAGGAACTCTGTTTTATTAACTAGTCTAAGGATAATGAAGTTCTAAAGAAGGGTATTGAATAATAAAAATACAAATAGGTGGTTTTATATGTTTGTTTTTAATATATACATAATAAACAGAAGAGCATAACGAACTTTCCATATGCCTCACCTTGCTTTGTCAACTATCTACATTCTGCTATTTTTCTGTTGTCTGTACATCTCCTCATACCCCATAACACCACTTGTATTTTTACAGAAAAAATTCACATAAATTGAAATGCAGACATCTTAACCAACAAAAGGACATACCCATGTAATCTCCATGCCTATTTAGCTATAGTACATTTTTATCATATCGGAAATTTCAGTCATTCCCCATCACCAGCCCTTGCTCTGCACTGGTCTCACTTTTATCATGGAGTATGTATTATGTTAGGTGCAGGTTCTTTTGCTTAGAATAATGTCTTTGATGTTTATTCACTGTTCCATGTAACAGTTTATTGTTGGAAAGTATACCACAATTTTTGAATTGATTTAAGTAGGTGTTTTTAAAAATAAGAATGCTAAGGCACTCTTCTGCAACATATGATCCAAATGGATTGTTGAAATAAGACACAGAAACTTCCTATAAGATCATTCTGCTCAGTACATCTCATTGCATATCTGAAAAATTCTTGGTTATTATAGAATCAGAGCAAAGGATAAAAAGAAGTTTTTAAAAATCCTTTCCTCCTATATCAGGAAAATGATGTCTTCTCATTCTTTTAATAAAAATAAGATTCTAGATTCCCTTGGCATATTAATCACTCTGAGTCTTATTTTATTTACCTTAAAAAGAATTATACAAATATAATATATATGTTGCTATGTATAGATATAGATACAGATCTTACAAGATTGTAAAGAAATGTAATATCTCAAACTTTGCCCCAGACTTAAATAGGAATTCTGAGGGAGGTGCCCAAACATCTGTATTCTAACAAACTCTCCATATGGTTCTGATGCAAATGAATTTTGAGACCTGCTGAGCTAGAAACTTTATGCTTCTTTTCCAAATCATAGTTGGGTGGCTAGGACTCCTGACCCAAACTTTGTGACCTCATGTTACTGTTCTTTAAACATCTTATATTGCTGCCTTTTATTTTCCCTACCTCCGTGTTAATCAGGACTGAGGAATATTTGCGTTCTGGAGTCTGGATCCAATTTTTGTACTCCATTAGCTCTCAGTAAATATTGATTGAGTGAATAACTTGTTCCTTTAACATGACTACTTGTCTTTGATGATTCTGACCCTAGGCCATACCCTGCTTTAATTAACCTAATTAAAACAAAACAAAAAAAGTGTGTATCAGCATGTACCTCTGATGGATTTATTTATAAAATACATGGTTTTTCTCCTTAAATGCTCTGTTTGTTCTTTCACACATATTCTACCACTTAGAACAACAGAAATTCTGCTTAAGATATCAGGATATTAAAAGTCTAATTTATCCTCTCAATTCCTTTGATAACTTATCAAATATGTCAAAGATTAAGTGTCCAAAATATCAGACTTCATCATAAGTACTTCTACCAACTTGCTACAAGTATTTCAACTACACTAAACTATGATCTAAGCAAACCACATTTCCTAGAACCATTTACTTTTAGAATTCTAAGAGACTTTCTGGTTCATATAGGGTTCAAATAGTTTTGAGGCACAAAAACTTGATCATGTTAGCTAAGGGCTCATGTAAATGAGGCATATGAACCAACATTTATAATAACTGGTCATAATTATAACACCAGTGATTAGTTATAATAAAAAATATGCTTAGCTTAAAATCATTAATTGGTTTTGCTCAAGACAAAGAGAGAATCAGAAAGCTACGGATGAGAATAAGTAAGGGGAGGTAAGAAATAGGCCCTTTAAGGAGTATATTATTTAGTCTATGTTGAAACATGGAAAAGAAAATCCTTCCCCAAATTGTAAGTTTCCGATGGTCTGACAACTAGACTAGAAGTAGTAGTTAGAAGTCCTTTTCTTTCCATATTTTTAAAATAATTTATCTTCTGAAACCTCTGCTTGCTCTAGAGTTTATTTTGATTTTAGTACCATCTCCAAATATCTGCCTGTCTAACCAATGGACAACTAGTTAATTGAAATCCAAATTTTCTTTTATCTTGCCTGAGACTTAATTCTCCTTTAACACCATTTACTGAAATCCATCCCAATTTAAAGTTTTCTGTATCTGTCACTCTTTATGTTTGTTACAGTCCCGTTTTATCACCCCTTTTTTCTTTGTTTTAAATTCTAGAGAAGAAAGTTGTTTCAGTGGTTTTACTCTAGTGAAATGTATCAAACGACACAGTTTATTTAATATTCCCAGTGTTACAATTCAGTGGATCTATGTGTTGTTTACCTGCTGTCTGTTCAACATCACCTCTGCCAACCAAAAACCACTCAAAGAATAACGAATATCACTGTAATTTGTGACAAGTCTTCTCCGGGCTTTCTTGGTCCAGTTACCTGGACAAATGTCGAAAGATTGACTTGAGTTGGCACTAAATCAACTGAGACAGTGTTGAACTATTCCCTGACTAGAATAGCAGGAAATATAAATATGTGCCTAGTTGTCAAAACAAAGTGTTAGATATTCACAGCATGAAATGTCTTGTTGCTTTGTTGGAAAAAAATAAAGTATCTGTATTTTTATTATTTTACTCTAACTAGTGGTTCTTGTATGTGTTTGGAAGGCTTCAGCTTTACATGAAATATTGTCCAAATTGGTCCTAAGAAACATTTAAAGAGTGGCTCATAGTTAAGCTGATTTTTTTTTTCAATAAGTTTCATTTGCAGCATTGTGAGAAGAGAGATTGTTTGAATTCAAACTGCTCCTTTCAAAAATCTAAATTTTGTTTTGTAAAATAATTTTAGTTACTAAGTTTTCTTGGTCCCAAACAGGGGAATTTGTAATTGATTGCTGCAATGTCTAAGATTACAGCTCTTTAGAGAATATTTTTGAATGATTATTGTTCATAGACAATATGAGTGCCACATGGTTTTCTACTCAGTCAGAATGTTCTTTACTTATTATTGTACTCAGAACTCTCTATTTTAAACTAAACACCCACTCTATCAATGGAGACAATCAGTTTGTATCAGAATTAAAGTTTCCCCCAAAATCTGGGATTCTAAGAAGATGAAAAAATCTACTGCTTGAAAAAATGATTCATCAGTGAATTTCCATCACAATGAAGATAAGAAGCTAATTGAAACAATAAGAAAATTAGTTTTACATTGTTATAGGACTTTGTATGCCTTATCTTGTTAGATTTTTCAACAGGACAGCTTTTACTGTCCCCACTTTCCAGATAGGTAAACTGATCCATAGAGAAACTGAGCTTTATTCAAAGTGATCAGACTAATATAACCAACACTTAAACCCCAAGTTGCCTAACTTCTAACCTAATGGGAATTCCACTAATATTATCTTGCATCAATCATAAAATTTAGGTAAGTTAGTTTTATGAAAATAAGAATTGTATTTGGTGTGACATCAAACAAATGATTAAATTTAATGCTAAAGAACACTTGGCTCTGTTTGTTTCCTCCCCACTTTTAACACACTTCTCTATAAGAATACAATAATTATAAAAGAAATTATAATGGAAGAAATTAATTGAACAACTAATTAACTAACCAAACTATGTGAGGAAAAACAGTAACAACAAAAGACCTGGTTTTATTTTTTCAACCACAAAATTATATAAATTATTTTAGTGGAATACATTTAAAACTTATCATTTCCATGACTTTATTAACCTTTTTATCTAAGAACTTTAAACTGTAAAATACAACCATCTGATTATCTTTCTCAAAAATACAAATTCTTGTTCTCATCATGGGTACAAACCACTTTTTCAAGGTATTAGGCAGTAGCTGAGCAGAAGATATAAGCTGAAATTACATAAAAGAGCAAGAATATGCCTGAGAAATAATAAGTCATGCTGCGCAACACAATTTTTTAAAGATTTATTGGGGCACCTGGGTGGCACAATGGTTAAGTATCTGACTCTTGGTTTTGGCTCAGGTCCTGATCTCAGGGTGGTGAGATGGAGCCAATGCTCCCTGATCAGCAGGGAGTCTGTTTAAGATTCTCTCTCCCTCTCCCTCTGTCCCCCAACTCAAATAAATGAATAGATTTTTTAAAATATTTATTCATTCATTCATTCATTCATTTCTGAGAGAGATTGTGAGAAGGAGCTGGGGGAGAAATAGAAGGAGACAGAGAGAGAGAATCTTTTCCCCCATAAGTGCAAAGCCCCATGCAGGGCTCCATCTCAGGACCCTGAGATCAGGACCTGGGCCAAAGTTGGACAAAAATGGACTAAGCCACCCAGGTGCCCCCACAACACAATTAATTTTACTTTTTCCAGCCAGTTTTCATACTTTCTTATCTGTCATGGTCAGGAACTATATACTATAGTAGCTGGTGGTCTTACTTTTGACAAACTTAAGCTATCTTAGAGGAAGGATTAGAACTAATGTCAGAAATAAACTTAAAAAAAAAATCCCTATAGTCTGCTTTTACATTCAGTATCAAATGATAAAGGCAACATAAAATAATAGCAATTTTTATTTCTGAACTATCCATTATGAAGAGTGAATTTTCAACAGGTGGGAGTATCACATAGGATTCTCATAGCCTTATATATTAAGTGTCAGTATTTTAAGAAGTTGATTTTCAAATCAGCAATTATAGTCAACTCAAAGGTATTCTTTGTTTATTTCTTTCAGAAAATAGGGCATGATTTTTATTTAAGAAGTTTTTTATTTAAGAAGATTTTTGTTTAAGAAGTTGATTTCCAAATCAGCAATTATAGTTAACTCAAGAGTATTCTTTGTTTATGTCTTTCAGAAAATAGGGCATGATTTTCTGTTCATTATTTTCTTTTCCAGTTAGTGGCACAACATAATCTATATGATGCCAAAGCAATCTGAAAATTAATATTTAGTTATATAGTGGCTGCAGAAAAACTTTTCATGTCCATGTCAAATGTGACACTCTTGATTAAGTATATAAATAGGTCAAGGTAATTATAGTTTTCATTAATTCCTTTTAATTTTTTTCCCATTTTTCAGCTTTATTGAGGTATATTTGACAAAAGCTCAATATATTTGAGGTATACAGTATGAAAAGCCAATAAATCTACAAATTATGAAGGATCCCCACATTCCTCACCTAACATATTTATATATCTTCTCTTTATTTTTTCTTGAGAACACTTAACTTTTATTCCCATAGCAAATTTCAACTATATAATACAATATGGTCAACTAGAGTCACCATGTTATACATTAGATCTTCAGCCATCATTCTTTTTAAAATTGAAAGTTTGTATTCATTTGCCAGACTTTCCCTTTTTCTCCCACTTCCCAGACCTGGCAACCACCATTCTACTTTGATTCTGTAAGTCTATAAGTTCAACCTTTCTTTATTTATCCTTTCTTCTTCTTCTTGTCCTTCTTCTTTTCCCCTTCTTCTTCTCATTCTTCTTCTCCTCCTCCCCACCTCCTCCCCCTCCCCTCCTCCCCCCCCCCCTCCTCACCTCCCCTTCCCTTTTCCCCCTCCATCCCCTTCCCCCTCCTCCTTCTTCTTCTTCTTTTTAGATTACACATATAAATGATACCATGCAATATTTATCTTTCCTAATCTGGATTATTTCATTTAGCATAATGCCTCCAGATTCACCTAAGTTGTTGCAAATGGTAGGAATTCCTTATTTTTTGGTTGTTTACATATACCATAGTTTGTTTGTTGTTCATTCCTCTATTGGCTGGCACATAGGTGGTTTTCATACTTTGGCTATTGTGAATAATGCTGCAATGAACATAGGAATATAGATATCTTTTTTTTTTAAAGATTTTTATTTATTTACTTGATAGACAGAGAGAGATCACAAGTAGGCAGAGAGGCAGGCAGAGAGAGAGGGCGAAGCAGGCTCCCTGCTGAGCAGAGAGCCCGATGTGGGGCTCGATCCCAGGACCCTGAGATCATGACTGAGCTGAAGGCAGAGGCTTAAACCACTGAGCCACCCAGGCGCCCCTACAGATATCTTTTTGAGATAGTGTTTCCATTGCCTTTCTATATATACACAGAAGTAAGATTGCTTGGTCTTATAGTAGTTCTATTTTTCTTTTGTTGAGGAACCTCCCTGGTGTTTTCCATACTGTCTGTACCAGTTTACATGCCCACCAACAGTGTACAAGGGTTCCCATTACAGCCTATCAGCATTTGTATCTTTTACTTTTTTATAATAGACATCCTAACATGTATAAGGCAATATCTTATGTTGGTTTTGGTATGCATTTCCTGGATGATTAATGATGTTGAATACTTTTTGCATACCTACTGGCCATTTGTATATGGTCTTTAGAAAAATGTCTATTTAGGTCCTTTACCCACTTTTCAATTGGATCCTTTCCTTTCCTTCCCTTCCTTTTTTTTTTTTTTCTTTCATGCATTATATGAGTTCCTTGTATATTTCAAATAATAACACCTATCTGATAAGTGATTTGCAAATATATTCTCCTATTCCATAGGTTGTCTTTTCATTTTGTTGATGGTTTCATTTGCTGTACAGAACTTTTTAGTTTGATACAGTCCCACTTTTCTATTTTTTGCCTTTTTTTTATAGGGATTACATTAGATCTGTTTTGGTATTATGGAAATTTTAACAACATTAATTCCTCTAATCCAGAAACATGGGATATTTAATGTACATTTACATCAAATTTATTTACATTTTAAAAAAATTTTATTCAAATCAAGGTCTTATGGTTTTCAGTGTACAGATATTTCACCTTGTTGGATAAACTTTTTCCTAAATAACTTATCCTTTTTGATGCTTTGTAAATGGAATTATTTTCTTAATTTCTCTTTCCAATAGTAAATTTTTAGTGTACAGAGAGATAATTGATTTTTGTATATTCATTTTGTATTCTGCAACATTACTAAATTTGTCTATTCTAACAGATTTTGGGTGGAGCCTTTAGGGTATTGTCATCTTTCATCCCTTCTTTTTTGACTTGGATTTTTGTCTTTCTTTCCTAATTGCTCTGGCCAGGATTTCTAGTACAGTGTAGAATAAAAGTGGTGATCTTGTTCCCGATCTTAGAGGAAAAGCTTTCAGTTTCAGCTCTTCACTGTTGAGAATGATTAGCTATGGCCTTGTCACACATGGTCTTTATTATTTTGAGGTACTTTCCCTACATAACTGCTTTGTTAAAAGTTCTCATCATAAATGGTTGTTGAGTTTTGTCAAATGCCTTCCCTGTATCTATTGAGATCATATGATTTTTATTTTTCATTCTGTAATGAGGTATATTATACTGATTTACATATGTGGAACTTCCTGTGTCTCAGGAATAAATCACACTTTATCATGGTGTAAAATTCATTTAATATCCTGATGAATTTTGTTAGCTAGTTTGTTAACTATTTTGTTGAGAAATTTTGCACCTATGTACATTAGGTATATTGGTCTCTGATTTGTGTGTGTGTGTGTGTGTGTGTGTGTGTGTGTGTATGTCTCTGTCTGGTTTTGTTATCAGTTTCATGCTGACTTTATAAAATGAGTTTGAAAGTATTTCTCCTATCTTTTGGAAAATTTAAAGAAGGGTTGGTATTAACTCTTTTTTAAATATTTGGTAGAATTCACTAGTGAAGACATTTGGTCTTGGACTTTTCTTTGTTGGAGGTTTTTTGTTTTGTTTTGTTTTGTGTTTTTAGAGATTTTATTTACTTATTTGAGAGAGAAAGAATGAGAGAGAGCATGAGAATGGGGAGGGTCAGAGAGAGAAGTAGACTTCCCGCTGAGCAGGGAGCCCAATGTGGCACTGGATCCTGTGACTCCAAGATCATGATTGAAGGCAATCACTTAAACAACTGAGCCACCCAGGTGCCCATGTTGGGAGGTTTTTTTTTTTTGTTTTTTTTTGTTTTTTTTAAAAGATTTTATTTATTGATTTATTTGACAGAGAGAGATCACAAGCAGGCAGAGAGGCAGGCAGAGAGAGAGGAGGAAACAGGCTCCCCGCTGAGCAGAGAGCCCGATGCGGGCCTTTTTTTTTTTATTTAAAATTCCTACTAGTAATTTGTCAGTTTATATTTTCTATTTCTTCATGATTCATTTTGGTAAGTCATATTTTTCTAGAAATTTATCTATTCCTTCAACATTGTCCACTTTGTTGCCATAAAATTATCCATAGCAGTCTCTTAGTTCCTCCAACAATCTCTTTTTAATCTCATAAATTAGTAGTAGCCAGTAATATAATATTGAATTTTCTAACAAATGTTTGTTTCCTAAATATTTTTTCAATTATTTACTGAATTTTAGTCAATTACTTTATGGCCTATAAAAATGCTAAACTGCTTTAATATATATGGAATTTAATTTTTGTGTATTTTTATCCTTTTGCAAAACCAGATATAGTAAAGATGTTTAGTTTCTTTATAGCTTTACTGCGAATTCATTATAAAGTAAATCTAAACTCAAAGTGGAAATATAGCTAAATAAGCCGAGATTTGAAACTACCTATTTGCCAATCTTTTTCTTAAGATTATTTATTTATTTATTTATTGAGAGAGAGAGTGAGAGCATCAGGGGATGGGCAAAGGGAGAAGGAGAGAAAGAATCTCAAGCAGACTCCCTGCTGAGTGAAGAGCACAATTTGGTGTTTGATATCAGGATCCTGAGACTGTGACCTGAGCCCAAATCAAGAGTCCAACACCTAACTGACCAAGCCACCCAGGTGACAGTATTTGTCAATCTGTGTATATAAATAGCAAAATGCAGTAACTGAGATATGAGATCTTGTTATATATGTTGCAATAAGGAAACTATGGAGGTAATAGAAGAATATAGATGCAATCTTGCCGATTTTCCTAAAGGCAGTGATGGTAATACATATAAATTAATTTTCTTTGTTTATTTTTGTTGTGTTTAAATTTTGATATAATTTAATATTAAAGACTGATTGGTAGAGTAGTACAAAGAACTTCTGCTTCTTGTGTGTGTATGTATGTGTGTGCACAGTTTTTAACCTTTGAACAAAAAGTATGCAGTAAAAATATTGTGATTAGAAATTTGTTAGGTTAGTTCTTCATCTTTAGTATCATCAATTTAAATTGATACTAATTTAAAATGTTAGAGGGGTGCCCGGGTGGTTTAGTCATTAAGCGGCTGCCTTTGGCTCAGGTTATGATCCCAGGGTCCTGGGATCCAGCCCCTCATCAGGCTCCCTGCTCGGTGGGGAGCCTGTTTCTCCCTCTCCAGCTCCCTGTGCTTGTGTTCTCCCTCTTGCTATCTCTGTCAAATAAATAAATTGAATCTTTAGAAAAGATAAAGTTTATTTAGATTTATTTGTTTTTATTTATATTTCACTTTAAATGTTTGTTCCCTCTGTCTTCATTGACTTCTTTTCGTATAAAATATAATGGGGTTCCAAAAGTCAAAATTATACAACCATGAACACTCAGAAGAGTGTCACTGTCCCCACACCCCGCCTCAGCTCAGTTCTTCCATTTCACTTTCCTCACTCCCTAATGGTCTTTCCTATATTTCTTTTTGTAGAAAATAAGCAGATAAATGTATATTCTTTTATCCTGCTTCAATTTTATATAAAAATGTAGTATACCTTGATACTTATTTATACTTTTTTTTCCATTGAGCAATTTTAAAAACCTCTCCCTGTCAGTTCTTAGAAATTGCCAATAGCTGGGTTCTCCGGGAGCAGGAGCTGAGAGAAAAGTCTAGTTATCAGATTATTTATTAGAGATCAACACTTGTGGGGAAAAAGAGAGTACAAGCAGGGTTGGGAAGGGGTAGAAGTGGAACTACAGAATAGTCCAACCACCCATGAGTATATGGTCTGTCAGAATTGTTCATGAGTGAACTGAATGACCAGGCCTTGATGCCTCTTCTGAAACCAGTCTTTGGTTGTGTGCCTCTCCAAGAAGGCATGCCACTGGGTAAAATGATTCTCTATGACTAAGGCAAACTCTACGTGGCTTAACAGCTGGTGGCTCTCTGCTGATAGCACTTAGACCATCAGGTTTAAAAGTACCCCTCCCCTTGAGGGGGGTTGGGAGAAGGGGGGTAGGGTTATGGACATTGGGGAGGGTATGTGCTTTTGGGTAAATTGGAAGGGGAGATGAACCATGAGAGACTATGGACTCTGAAAAACAATCTGAGGGGTTTGAAGTGGCGGGTGGGTGGGAGGTTGGGGTACCAGGTGGTGGGTATTATAGAGGGCACAGCTTGCATGGAGCACTGGGTGTGGAAAAAAAATAATGAATACTGTTTTTCTGAAAATAAATAAATTGGAAAAAAAAAAAAAAGTACCCCTCCCCTTGACAGAATGGCATATTGAGCAACGACAGAAATTTGACTTGAGCTCCATTCTTAGTCATGAGTTAGAAGGGCTGAAGCTGTGCTGTCTAATATAGTAGTCACTAACTGTAAGTGGCTATTTAATTTTAAATCCATTTAATTAAAATTAAATAAAATTAAAAATTCTGTCATTCGGGCCACATTTCAAGCACTCAGTAGCCACATGTGGCTATAACAGAGCATATCTAGGATTCAGGAAAGTTCCACTGGATGAGCACTACAGAGTAAACACCTAAAGCAATGTGATTTTATACAAAATTTGGTGATTATCTACTGTTTTAGATCATCCATGAAACTCCGTCTGTATATAATCTTAGGGAATCAAAGATTGTTTGTCTTTTTTACCACCTGAATGATTTAAAATCTATTTACAAAGCAGACTCTAAGAACCACATGTTGGGTATGCTCCATGAATTATTTTATGGTTTAGTGTTGAACCAAAACATAGTTGAGTGCTCCTAGAATAAACATTTTCCATTTCCAGTATTCTCTGAAGAGTTTTTGAATTTTAAGTATGTAAAAATAAATCTTGTAATGCTACTTCAAAGTGTTATTGCATTTGCTTCAAACTGCTGGCATTGTAAATTTTAGTCCCATACAATTTCATTTGAGAGATACATCCTGGATGAAAAAAAAAATGTGTTCTACTTTTGTTTTGCTTATCAACAGCCACTCTGTTCTAGATTTTTTCAGTGAGAATGAAAAAATTAAACCTGGCGAATATTATGGATTTTTTTGAGAGATAACCATCTCAGTACTAGACTTTTGAGGAACATAAATGTGGACTACATTTGTAATAAATTGAAAGCCGGACTCTGGTACATCTTTCAGATTAAAAATTAACTCTGTTTCTGGAAAAAGGTCAGATAATTAACTTTCTTTCCTTGACTACTGAAGAACATGAAATGACATTACCTATATCTTCACAAAAATTGTAACTTACATGCATGTACCCCATATGATTATTGAATACCCTCACTGCCTTCTGTTGGGCACAGAAGCTCTTGAAAGGCTTTCTTTTCTACTTCTTATTAATTTCTCAGGCTTTTGACTATAACATTTACAGAAGTATATTCAGTACATTTATTAAGAAAAAGGAGGGTTAAACTAACCCACACAGATTTCTTTACTACAGAACTTTAAAACCTATTATTGTGATGTATTTCCCAAAACTCCAAAAGCATTGTAGTCTGGGAAATTTCCCAAATTTATTTGACCATGGAGTTCATTTTCAGAGGGGCATCTGGAAGGGCTATCTTTCAGTCAAACATACTGAGGGATTGCTGGCTTGCAGGTCCTGCCCCTTCCCCTTTCTGCTGCAAATCCTTCCCTAGTTTTATGCCTCTACACAGAGATGTATAGCTTGTACCTCAGCCTTTGTACATTTTGTAGCTTGAGGTACAATGTAAAAAATAATGCAGAAAGTAGAAAGGGCAGGGCTGATTAGGTCACGTGGTAACAGCAAGGTTAACACCTGCTTATGAGTCAGCAGGAAACGGAACACCTGGCAACAAAAAAATAATCTGGTTGATTGTTTAACAATTAAAGTTGTAATTAGATTTATAATTGAATTTTTGGTGTAGTCTCAAGTCTGGAAAATCAGTGTATCGCAGCTAATCTTTTACTCAGCATGGTCTGTTCTGGTTCATTGCTGACCATGTTCAAAAATCTGTTTTTAAAACACAAATCTGAACAAAATTCCTTTTTTTTTAAAGATTTTATTTATTTATTGACAGAGAAAGAGAGAGGTCACAAGTAGACAGAGAGGCAGGCAGAGAGACAGGGGGAAGCAGCTTCCCTGCTGAGCAGAGAGCCCAATGCAGGGCTCCATCCCAGGACCCCGAATCGTGACCTGAGCTGAAGGCAGAGGTTTTAATCTATGGAGCCATCCAGGTGCCTCCAAATCTGAAAAAAATTCTTAAACAGCTTTCTTTATTTAACCAGTCCCTCAGGTGACTTTTCTTATTTCAGCAATAGAATAGAAAATGCATTCTTATCCTGAGAAGAATAGATAGATAAAGTGACAGTTCTTACGTTAATACAGATATACACATTTTTAAGCAATAGGCCAAAAGGATAATGTGCTTTAGGCAATTATTTCTAGAATACATATCATTGAAATTTTCACCTTCTCCACAAACATATTTAAGTTATTGCTGTTAAATCACTCTGAAAATCTTAGTCGTTTTAATATTTCAAGAAAGCTTTGGAATCCATGATGAATATTAAGCTGAGTTATCAACAGGCCAGATTACTATTCAGTCACCTCAATCAGGGTGATGCTTGCTGTTCCTGGGATGCCTTTTGGTACACTAGGGAAAATGGGACAAAAATGGAGGAACTTTGTTTAGACTTAGGGTAACTATGTAATATATAGACCAACCAGGACACTTGAGAATGAAGAGGGTTGCGATGAACAGCTACTTAAAATAACAGTTATTCATTGGATGATATGGTGATGCTATTTAGATTAGAACTAAGACTTACTAATAGATTTGACCACAGAATCCAGGTGATTTTTCGTCAAGGGGTGTTGAGAACAAAAGTTCCCTCCCCCAAACAAATTCATATATTGAAGTATTAACTTCCCGTATCTCAGACTGTATTTGGAGACAGGGTTTTTAAAGAGGAATTGAGTTAAAATGGGAGCATTGAGATGGACCCCATTCCAATATGACTCATATCCTTCTAAGGAGAGGAGAGTAGGACACAGACACAGGGAGAGGACCACCACAGCATGACACAGGGGCAAGATGGCCATCTGCAAGCCATGGTATGAGGCTTCAGAAGAAACCAACCCCACAGACACCTTGATCTCAGACTCCCAGCCTCTAGCACCATAAGAAAACAAATTTCTGTCGTGAAGCCCCCTAGTCAATGGTACTTTTTTATAGCAGCCCTAGCAAACTAATACAAGTGAAAGTTATAAAAACAGCTTCTTTGATGTTATCATGAAAAGTACAAAGGAAAGTGATACACCTTTAGGATGCCTCTATTTTCACAGTCCTCCAGAAGAAAAACAAAGTGTTGAGAGTAACAACTATTATGGTCCTTCACCAGTCTGTTTTCTGGGTTAGGTCTAAGTAACTCTTCTTGGTTTATGACTTGGACAATCCAGTATAATCAGGCCCTAGCACCCTGACTCTGGCATCAGCGCTAATGAAAGACAGGTGTGGGATTTTGCTTAATTATTCAGTCCTAGTCCTTCACAGGAGAAACTGGACTTCCCAGCTTCTAGGGTAGCAAAGCACGTAAATGAGTTTTTAGATACACAAAAGTACATGAGAAATGTGATTCTGTTGTGGAAGAGAGGTTGTTAAAAGATAGGTGCAGCAGTCTGCATTCAGTTGACCCCAAGAGAAGACATGACTTGAAAGAAAGTCCCTGTGGTGGGGGGTAGATTTGATCTATTTTTAAGTGTAGTGATAGTGAATATTCAATATTAAATTATAGGGATTTTTGTTTTGTTTTGTTTTGTATGTAATTCCAAGCCTTTTCTAAAAGCCCATGAAAGACAACTCTACATTAGGTTGCTGTGGGAAAGCACAGGGAGGGGCAATAGTTGTAGGTGGGAGGGAGATGAGAGTTTGGGGCAATCTCAGCAATGGGGTTCTACAGAGGGGCCAGTCCCCATGAGAAAATTGTAAAGAACTATTATAAGGTCCCAATATTACAGCAGCAGAGACTCTGGGCAGTTTATCAATTCAGGAAAAGCGGAGGAAAAAGGAAAAACACAAACAAAAACAAAAAACAAACAAAAAACAAAACAGGAACAGAGTGCCTAGACCAGTATGAAGAGTTCCAGGTCCCAGGCAAATCACAGTCACTCAGATATGGACAGGCATGCAAGACTCCTTTAGGTTCCCCTTAAATAAAGTTCAAATTGGTCCCACATCTGCTCTGGGACTGTGCCTTGTGGCCCTATCCGGTCAACTGAGGTGACCAGGAAGGCATGCACAAGGAAGTGAGAGAGTCATTATCTCAGCTGCGCCAGTCCAAGTGCTGCAGAGAAAGGAGGGAAGGCAGAACAGTAACTGCACTGGCAGGGTACAAAGCTGAAGTCTGGTAATTAGAACTAGGGCGGGAGGAGTTTTAAAGAGTCACCAAACACAGCCTCGAGTAGAGCCTCTGGCAAGATTGCAGAACCCGGAGTCGGGCACCACTGAGCTGACACAGTGGACGGGCGTGCCACTCAGAGCCAGTTTTCAGCAGGCTTCTGGAGGATAACATCGAATTTTGGAGTCAATTTTGCAAATAGTGGCACTCACATCACACACGGACTACAATCACTAATCAAAAGTTTGAGAGCCTGTGCAAAATGAGGGGGCTGGAGGATCCCACGTTAGGGACCGTCCAGCTGGAAACTGGAAGGCTCAATTCGGGTGAATGCAGCGTGAAGGAGTGCCACGTGCCCCGCATTGTTTGTTTCTTTTCTCCCTTTTTAACTCCACTGCTGCATGTGAATAATGATTCACAGTTTTAGATTTCTAGCACCAAAAGGGAACTTGACGGTCACAAATGTACTATGTTCCATATAAAAATGAAGAGATACAAGACTTGTGTCTTCAACTGCACCATGAAATACCCAAATCTTTGAATGCTGCCTTGTGCTTGTCTTTAATCCTTTACAGTGTCTAGCTTGATCCTGTGGACATACTATGTGTGAACAAAAGAGCGAATGCCATTAATGAAAATGAGCCCTAAAATAAGTGCTGATTATTACATGGGGTGCTGACAGCTTTGAGATGTGGCTCCTCTTTCCAAAGAACCACACATAAAAACATACTTACTTTACCTGTAATTCTAGAGGATTCATGGGTCCCCTAGGAAAAAAGGTATCTCTAGATATCCCCCATTATGGACTTATAGAAACCACATTAAGAATTTCTTTCCTCAGGTATCCATTACCTATTTGGGCAGACTTTGTGTTCAGAAGTAAAATAAGGAGAATATAATTGGGGGGAATCAAGATTTTTCTAGGAGCAAAAAGTTCAAAACTAAGAAGGAAATGTGTTAAAATCTGGACACTGAGTAGTCCGTGTTAGGTCCCCCAATAATGGGTCCGTGATTAAAGGAGCAAGACTGATACAAAGCGAAGGTCAAGCAAAGCTTTATTTCATGCTAAGCATCAAGAGTCAAACCGAACGTGTGGGGCCACGCCTCTTACAGAGAGGGTGACCTCTCTCTGCTTCACAGACTAGCTTTTAAGGGCAAAGGCCATGTGGTTGGGCTTGGCCATGCACAGGTGGCCAATGAGATTGTAACACACAGAGCAAGCTGCACAGTCATGCTAGGTCACACATAAGTGACCAATTGAATTACAATTTACCCTATAGTAGATATTTGAACTAGCCTATCACTTTGGTCAGAAATGGCAGCCAAAATGCTCCCAAAGGCTGAGGCCCATACTCCTTGGTAACTAGGGAGACAGTATGTGCCCTCCCCACTGATTGGATGTCTCCACCCAGTTTCTTTCTCCACCCAGTGGCCTGACCCACCCTTGTATTTGGGCTTTGTTACCTGGGACTGGTTTCTGGGACTTGTTTTTAAGCAAGTCCCCTGGGGGAAAGGGGTCAGGGACAGTTTAAGGATTAAACAACAAAGTTATTGTTTAACTAGATGGAAGTGCTCTGGCTAAATAGGTCCTTGCAATCTGCAAAGAGTTGAATCACTTTCTGAAAGAAAGGTAATCTCAATACATCATTATTTAACAGTCTATAATTAAGTTACATGGATAACCATTTTTAGCCTTGTGAGAGTTTCAAGGGTAAAACATGTGATATTCACAATCACTGGTAAATCTCTAAGCATTTTACAACCTCTTCTGTAAATCAAGAATACAACAGAAGAGGAATCATTTTGGTAAATACAAATTAAATTCCATATTGCCAGTTAGTAGGTAGTCCATTGGAAGCCATAAAGGAATGCTGCAAATTTCATAAATATGGAAATAACTGTGATATATTTAGGACCACTATAAAAACACATTTCAACTTGATGGGGTAGATGTTGGTAAAATAGGACTTTTTCCTTAGGCCATACTTCTCAGTGTAGGAAGGGCCAGGTGATTTACATCAGAATGGTGAACAAGGCCAGAGATCAGTGAGCTGTGCAGCTCCTGCCAGAGAGAGCAGAATTCAATGTTTGGGATAAAGCCCACCCGTACTTCTGGATCCTCCCTTTTGTGAGGAATTCTAGCTGGGCCCCAGGGCAGTTGGACAACTCATTGTCCTCTTACTTCTGTATAGAGAAGGCAGTTCTCAGTTGGGAGTTCCAGGAGTAGCTTTGTGGCAGCATGGCTTCCTCAAGTGACCCTACAGTGTGGAAGCAAACCCCTGTCACACTATTCAATATTATCAGCATTCTTCTGGTTTGATGAAATAAAGAAGAAATATCATGGATTCTTCTTTCCCTCAAGATATATTTATATGCCCTAAGAGTGCCCTCTTTTATCCAATCAACAAGCATTTCTCAAGTGACTATTACAAGTGAAACATAAGAAGGCAAAAGTAACAGTCTTAACTCAAGAAGGTAAAGATCCAGAAGGAGAAACAACATAACAGTAGTCCAGAAAGAAAAATGAGGTCCTACAGGAATGGGCTGGACAAGTTCCTCACTCAGTCTACGAAGTCAGTTACAGAGGAGGTGCAACTTCCACTCAAGTTGTTGGGTTTTCGTTTCTTTAATTATTGAAGTATAATTCACATACCATAAAATTCATCATTTTGAAGTGTACAATTCACTAGTTTTTTAGTGCGTTCACAAAGTTTGGCAACATTCACTATTTAATCCCCCAAATTTCAACACTCCAAAAAGGAAAACCTGTACCTCTTAGTAATTACTCCTGATTTATCCCTTTCTCCAACTCCTGGCAACCACTATCCATTTTCTGTCTCTAGGTATTTCCCTACCCTGGATATTTCATACAGATGGAATTGTCTATCCATTCATTAGTTGACAGACATTCGAATTTTCTTCACTTTTTGGCCATCACGGTTTCTGTTACTACAAACATGCCTATACAAGTTTTTGTGTGAACATATGCTTTCAGTTCTCTTGGGTATACACCCCTCATAGACCAGTGGATCATATAGTAGCTCTATCTTTAAATTTTGGAAGAACTGCTAAATTGTTTCCTATAGATGTACCACTTTAAATTTTCACCAAAAATATATGAAGTGTTCACTTTTTCTATACCCTACATTCCCTTGCTATTTTTCATTTTTTGTTTTTTATTGTTTTTTACTTTTCCCTGTTTTTGTTTTTGTTTTTTTTTTAAAGTTCTATTCATTATAGTGATAAATTGGTAACTTACTGTGGTTTTCATTTGCATTTTCCTAATAAGTAAAGATATTGAACATTTTTTTTAATGTCATTATTGATCATTTGTATATCTTCTTTGGAGAAATGCCTATTTTGATCCTTTATCTACTTTTGTCATTGAGTTTTATATTTATCAGTACTTGATTTCTAAATATCTCCTACTATGTATAGTGTACACTAATGAAACAAAAGTTTTTAATTTTGATGAAAATGAAATTATCTTTTACCCCTCTTTTGTTACTTGTGCTTTTGATGATATATCTAGGAAACTTGCCTTGTGTGAGGTTGCCAAGTTCAAGATTTACATCTGTGCTTTCTTTTAAGAGTGTTATAGTTTTAGCTCTTAACAGTTAGGCCTTTAATTCATTTTGAGTTAATTTTTGGAAATGGTATGATATAGGGGTCCAAATGTACCCTATTTCATGTGGATATCTAGCTGTAACAGTACCATTTGTTGAAAAGAGTGTCTTTTTCCCATAGAATGTCTTGGCATCCTTGTTGAAAATCAATTATGTATTGGTATATAGATTTATTTCTGTACTCTCAGTTCTACTCATATTTATATGTCTATCCTTATGCCAACACCATACTGTCTTGATTATGTAACCTTGTAGTAAGTTTTTATAGTTTGTGGGAAGTGTCAGGCTTCAACTTTGTTTCTGTTTTGACTATTCTGAGTACTTTGAATTTCTATATAAAACTTGGACTAAATTTTGAAAGATGATTTGGAGATGGCCAGCCACAGAAGAGTTTAAATTTCTTGGATGAAATGCTTTTGGATAAAGAGGTGTGTGAGGAAAACAGCGGGAATATAACTAAAGTCTGAGCATGAGATGGATTCCAGGTAAACTGCTGCACAATCACAAGTGCTGAGACCAAGAAGCAGGTACTTTATGATTGAATATGGCTGGACTAGAGGTTAGGTAGTTGTGAGATATGAGGATGGAATGATAGGTGGGGCCGGATCATAAAGCATTTGATCCTGTAGGTAGTATTTTATCCTGTAGGCAGTGGGGAGTCACTAAAGTTGATGGCAATTCTTCTTGTTTCAGTGTTAAAGTAAATACTCTTTCTTGATATTTGTGAAACATTGGAGTTGTTTTGGGATATGGATATGGGTATGAGTATGGACACACACACACCCACACACACACACACACACACACACACACACACTTTTTATACTAACCCCAAACACTCTCCCAAATAATACTGAGTTCTGTTTATATAAAGTAAATCTCAGGAGGTGCTCTGGGTACTTTATAGTTAATTTCCCAAGATAGAAGGGAAAAATGAAGGAGGGGAGATCGGAGTGGGAGAGGAACCATGAGAGACTGTGGACTCTGGGAATCAAACGGAGGGTTTCAGAGGGGAAGGGTGTGGGGGATGGCTGAGCCTGATGATGGGTATTAAGGAGGGCACGTATTGCATGGAGCACTGGGTGTTATACTCCAACAATGAATCATGGAACACTACATCAAAAAAAAAAAAAAATCAAACGAAACTGTAATGGTGACTAACCTCTCTAAACTATGTACATTATTGAGAAAGAACAAAGAAATAGTAATGAATTAAAAGAAAAATATTCCCTGTTATTTTTGTTTCAAACTTCCCTTTATGTTTGTTTGTTTGTTTGTTTGTTTTGTCTTTTGCTTGGTACTTAACCAAAACTTTACAACTATTATTGTCCTCAGAGACATCTTTTCATAAATAATTTGTGAAGTTTAATTACCTAGGGTGAGGGAAGCTTTACATTTCCTAATGGAAAAGTCCAAAATGCTTCTCCCTCTGACCTTCTGCCCTCTCATGTTCTCTCTCACTATCTCTCTCTCAAATAAATAAATAAAATCTTTTAAATAAAGAAATAAATAATGTGCTGAATGTAAGCATTGGTTTTCAATGCAAATACTTCAATTAAATACATCAGTTCAATCTCAGTTCATCCACTTATTACCACCCCCCTTTTTAAAAGATTTTATTTATTTATTTATTTATTTATTTATTTATTTATTTATTTTATTTATTTATTTGAGAGAGAGAAAACACAGAGCAAGAAAGCACAGAGGGAAAGCGAGAAGCAGACTCCCCGCTAAGCAGGGAGCCCAATGCAGGGCTCCATCCCAAGACCCTGAGCTGATGACTTGAGCTGAAGGCAGATGCTTAACCAAACGAGCCACCCAGGCTCAGTGTCTTTCTAAAATGTGTTGATGGCCCAGTCTGACATCCAAGAAACCAAGAAAAAATTAAGTTAAGGAAAGTAAGCAAGGAAACTTAGACCACTTTACAATCCAAGTTTTTGTGGCACTGTTGAGTTCACTGAGCTATCTTTTATGCATCGTGTGTGAATTGTTTATGGCATCTGCCTGGAGGCTGTGTGTGTTGGTTATTTTTTCTTTTTACCTAATGATCAAATGGAAAAGTAAGGGTCGGGGAAATCAATAAAAATATGCATTGTATGCAAGGTAATAGTTAAAAAATAAAATTTATTTAAAAAGTATTAAAAATGAAAGAGGGCAGTAGAAGGGCAGGAAAGAGATAGAACAACAAGTGGAATGAGAAGATACAATGGATGGAAGCACTATTTGAGTGACCTATATTTTCAACTGCAAAAGGGAAAGAGAAGGTTACTGAATTTGTTTTGGTTAAAAACGAAATCCTCTTCCTTCTATGCTGCAAGATTCTGGAACTTGTCTCAATTCTGAAATAACTCCATTTCTATCTTATAAACCTACTTCTGAGAAACACCAGTTTAATACTTACCAACTGTCTGTTATTTTCTGTGCCAGGATCACTCATGATCTTGAACTGCTATTAAAAAGTTTGGGAAGAGTTCTACTAGTGCTGAAGGAAGAGTCCAAAGTGTTTATGTGTTGGCATCGAGGTAGATATTACTGTATTTGGCAGTTTCTTTACCAGGTGCATAAAAATCAGCACTTCTGTATGATAGCACTCTCTCGGATTACTTACTCTGTTTCAACTTGGCAGCATGGCTAGAATTCAATAGTGGAAAAGGCAGGAAGTCCTGCCCCATACATCCCACACAATTTGATGTCCATTAGTCAGCTATGCTTGTTCTGTCCAAAACAACTCTCAAGATGGGGCTATGATAAACCTATTTTCTGCTAAAAACTTTCCTTTCCTGCTTCTCCTCTGCTTTAGTGGGTTATTTGAACTATGGAAATTATTTGGATAGATTAAAATTTTGGTAGTGCTTATGTATTTTCTTTTGTATTATTTACTTGTTAATTATGGATTATTGGCATAGAGTCTATTTTGAAAATTTTTAAAAAAAAGCTTTTTCTGACTTATCCAGAAGTATTAGAGAAGTGCATATATACAGTTTATTATTGATACTGATAGTATAATAAACTGGATTTAAAAAACATTGATTACTGTTTTCTTTCATAATCAGTTTTCACCACTTAATATGCAAGCAATTTTGCAAAGCAATCATTTATTGGACACTTATTATGTACCAAACACTTCTATAAACATTGTACAAGTATTTACTCTTTGAACCTCACAAATACATGTGAAGTAGGTATTGTCATTATTTCTATTATTAATTTCCACTGTACAAATGAACAAACTGAAGCAAAAACAGATTAAACCGGTTTGCCTAAATAAGGTAATAAGTGGAAGAATTGAGGTTGAATTGAAGGATTTTTAATTCAAAGCCTATGCCCATATTTAGCACATTATGAAGCCAGTGTAAACTAGTTAGTCAGACAATATTGTTACTATTTTGTAAAAATAATACAAAATAAAAACAAAAACAAACAATCTCCCCTCCCCAAAACTGGAGCTCAGGTTACATTGAGTAACTTTCCTAAAGTATTAATTATTTCATATATTCTTTTCTTCCATATTACACTGAATCATGATTAATACTATAGCTACTTAATATCATTGCTGACCCTGAGGAACTAGTCAGTGAATGTTTGTTCAATTAAATAAATTTAAAGAGAAGTATGAAAGGGATAATATTTTTTATTTTTTTTCTTTATTTTTTTTTTAAGGGATAATATTTTTTAAATAGCTTCTGATGTATCTTCCTTTTGAGGTCAATATCTCTTCCAGTTCCCTTCCTACTATATTGGACACAGGAAACAGTGCATCAAATGCCACCCCTTAGGAAATAAGTATTTGATGCAGGCAAGTTTCTTATAGTCAGAAAGGAGTTTTCTGGTCCTTCTGAGAAGGAGAGAGAATGAAAATGAGATCAAATTCTGGAATGGTGTTTTTGTGTTTTGTCTTTTGAATTCACCTGGCAGGTGATTTCCAACTCTATCCCACTTGGTGATCACAGTGGAGGTGAAATGGCAGTGTGCTGTGTTTGGCAAAGAGAAGTCCCACTGTGGCACTGAGATATCTTCCTCAGCTTTTATACGTCATGGAATGGAACCCATGGGAGATGTGAAATGTGAAATTTTCAAATCTATTGACCATGGTGACCTGGATCAGGACACCATGTAAACCTATAGTACCGTAACAGAGAATCTTGATGGGTAGTCTAAGCTGTATGACTAAGAGCTGGGGAATTTACATTATTAGAGCAGGAGTGAGATCAATTCTTAAATGAGTATAAGCTTCAAAGTAGAGCTGAAAAAGAGTTTATGTAAATTCTTGGCATCCAATGACTTTCATAGCAGTTGCCAATAGGATATTTCATAACCAGCTGACACAAGGGAAATTGCTGTTGAGGCTTGCAAAATGCCAGAAGACCCCAACATGATCTGCATATGGATACTAGACCCACTTTCCTACAAGGACATTAAAAAGCTTCTCATTGAACCAACCACTGTCTTTGAAAATTTATCTTCCCTAAAATGACTTAAAGGTGATGGATTGAAATTTCTTTCATTAGGGAATTTGTTCTTCCAGTTATCCAGGGACAAAGGAGATTCCCAAAAAAGTATATATCAACTGCAGTAAAATGAAAAATTTAAGATGTCCTTTTTTGCAAATTTGAGTATAATATGTATATCTTTTTCTTAAAGATGTAACTATGGTGCATTTTTCTGAATACATAAATATTCATTATAAAAATTCATACAGTATATAAAAATATGAGGAAGAAAGTTAAGGCCTTTATAATTTTACAACAGTGAGATAACCCTCACTTCTCTGGATGGCCCCCTTTTATGCATCTTTGTATTATACTTATAATATATATAAGTGTATGTACCTATACATAAACAAAAATATGTATATATGTATTATTTTATCTAGTAAGGTGATATGTATTCCATATGCTGTCTCTTCTGTGCATCTCCCCCAATGTCAGCACCCTAAAACTCTTTACCCTCACCCCACCATAGACAATGGGATTTCCTTTCTTTCATTTTAATCCAAATGCATATTCACCTCACAAAAGCTGCCTAATGAAAACTAGGGATTTCCTTTAACCATTCTAGTGGAATCAACATTTTATCTGTTATATAAATGAATGTTTAAAAAATCTGTCAAGATGGCTCAATGATTCTGAAACAGAATGACAGAAAGAAAACTGGCATTTTTCAGTTCCTGTGTTTTGTTGTTAAAAAAATAACACATTGTGCAGGCTCTGAAGAACTGCAAGTCTCCCATTTCACAGACGAAGATACAGAGGGCCAGAGAGTTCAATGTCTTGCTCACATTGAAAGACTGTTAGAAGCAGAAGGGGGCTACCCTTATTTGAATCCAAGAAGCAAAACATTCCTTTTTATAAAGTCAGCAAACCCCTTGCAAAACAAAATAAAAACAATAAGCAATAAGAGTTACCATTTATTGAGCATCTATTAAATGCCAGAAACTGCATTGGACCTTTATACAAATTTAGTCTTTGTAAGCAAGTATCACTGTTAACCCAGGTACAACTGTTAACCTTTTACAGAAGAGGAAAATAAGGCACACAAAAGGCCCATCCTTTTGCTCACATCAAACAGCTCCTGACTCTACAGTCTGTGCTGCTCTTGTCCTGGGCTACCTTCCAACAGCAGCAGTGCCTGGAACCTGGAGGCTGGTGACTCAGGCCTTGTTAAGCTATCCTCAGCATTAATTTTCAGCTTTCAACTGATACTGCTGACATCTCTCCCTTTTGTCAAGTGAGGAATTCAGCCAAATAGACCTCCGATTGTCTCATCTCTTTCCAATTGGCTGGTCCAGAAACTACTAGCTGGTAAAGCAACTTTATGCTTTGTATTTTAGAAACAGAATTGATACTATGTAAACTGACTATTGACTGTGCACTTAAGTGGAGTATTTAAAACCAAATATAGTAGTCTACCCCCTTGGGCTCTGGAGCACAGTGGAGGGAAACAGTGCTAGAAACCACTTTTTTTTTTTTTTTTTTTCCCCAAACAAGGGTGGTATACTATACCACCCAGTTGTGTTCAGGAAGGGAAGGAAGGAAAGACAGCACTGTTATCTGCACATACACACAACAACAACAAATATTTTAGGCCATGTACTTGCTTAATCATGGCTTTATGTCAATATTTCATTAGAGGTGATACATATTCAGGTAACACACAGAAAAAGCACAAGACTTGACACCTTTAAGAGACCAGTGCAGATTGGGGCGCCTGGGTGGCCCAGTGGGTTAAGCCGCTGCCTTCGGCTAGGGTCATGATCTCAGGGTCCTGGGATCGAGTCCCACATCGGGCTCTCTGCTCAGCAGGGAGCCTGCTTCCCTCTCTCTCTCTCTGCCTGCCTCTCCATCTACTTGTGATTTCTCTCTGTCAAATAAATAAATAAAATCTTTAAAAAAAAAAAAAAAAGAGACCAGTGCAGATTTCAAAAGGCTCAGTTTCCTTACTTGGTGATGTTCTTTCTTTTCTTTTTTTTTTTTTTTTTTTAAGATTTTGTTTATTTGGGGCACCTGGGTGGCTCAGTGGATTAAAGCCCCTGCCTTCGGCTCAGGTCATGATGCCAGGGTCCTGGAATCAAGCCCGGCATCGGGTTCTCTGCTCAGGGGGGAGCCTGTTTCCTCTTCTCTCTCTGCCCGCCTCTCTGCCTACTTATGCTCTCTGTCAAATAAACACATAAAATCTTTTTTTAAAAAAAAATAATCTTTTAAAATTCTTTTAAAAAAAAAGATTTTATGGATTTATTTCAGGGGGTGAGGAGGTGCAGAGGGGGAGGGAACAAGCAGACTTTGTGCTGAGCTGGGAGCCCAACGTAGGACTCAATCTCAGGACCCTGCAATCATGACTTAGTGAAAATCAAACATTGAACACTCCACCAAATGTGCCATCTAGGCACCCCTTGACCACGTTCCTAATACAAAGAAGGATGTTTGTAGAGAATTATTATATATCTTCATGTTAGTTTCCCAGGGCTGCTGTAACAAAGTACCACAAACTGGTGGCTTACAACAACATCAATATATTCTCCCATAGTTCTGGTGTCTAGCAGTTCAAAATCAAGGCATCAGTGGGGTCATGCTTCCTCTGAATGCTCTGAGGGAGGACCCCCCTTTGCCTTTGTCTAGCTTCTGCTGCCAGGGATACTTAATTTCCTTTACTTTGAACAGCATCACTTCAATTTTGCCTACATCTTACATGGCTGTATACTTTGTGTGTCTGAGTGGATTTAGGATGTACACTAATTTAACTTCAAGTTACATTTCAATTATATCTGCAAAGAACATTTTTCCAAATAAGGTCACCTTCAAAGATATTGGAGACTAGGACATGAATCTATCCTGTCTTTCTAGAGAAGACAATTGAACTCAGCACAGTCTTCATTTCTATTTTGTCTCTTATTAACATTTATGGTAATATTACAGAATACTTCTTTTTAACATTTGGGAAACACAAAAGCAAAAAGAAAGCATCACTTTTAATCTTACCAAAGTGATACCTTCAATGTTTACATATATTTTTCCTCTGCATATACACAGAAGAACACAAACCAAGTTTGAAAGAGAGAGAGAGAGAAAGAGAGAGAGAGAGAGACTCTCTTATGCTAGTCACGTTGTACTCTGGAGTTCCAGAGATGATTAAAATCAAACATGGCCCCAATCCTTATTAAGAAGCAGAGAGAGAATCCTAAACACACTCATCAGTCTACTGAGCAAGAGCTACAAAACATTTTCCCATGCGGTGAGAGCCCATGGTGGGAGACGCAGGGAAGGAATAGGCCTGGATTTGAAACATGCATTTTAGACTATGTGAATAAGAAATAGTGAGTCCTGCTAGGTAGGGGAAGAGTATGTACCAAGGCCCTGGGATAGGAAGTAGTATAGTAAATAAGATATAATCAAAGGAGGCCTCTGATTCTGGAGTGTGTAAGAGGGAAAAGAGGCATAAGCTATGACCAAGAGGTAAGTGGGTTATATTTTAGGAGCAGGTGCTGTTCTCATCCTAAGAGCTATGGCAAGTCACTGAAGGCTTCTATGTAGTTTCTTTTATAAAATATGGCTCTTTGTTTGAGAGAACAAAAACCAATTGCTCTATTTTCTGTTTTACTCTTACTTTTGAGTATGTTTATGATGTATGAGGGAATGTGAACCAAAGAATGTGTTTATTATTTCCCTATGGGACAGCAAGGATAGAAAGCCAAAGTCCCACTCTGTCTGCACCACAGTAGCAGTACACCCGTCTGTTTTCAACTATGTCAAGAACCTGTTGAGCCCTGAAGTTAGGAGACTGCTTGCTTACTCATCAGCTCTCCTTTCAGATTAGGGGCTATTTAGCGTGTTGAATGGGCCAAGTAGAAAAGGAACCTTAGCTTAACCTCCTAGGTGTAAAAGGACATGGATTGAATTTTATTTTTACTCTTTGCATTCTCCCTGCATGGAACTGCATCTGGCACAACCACATACGGAATGTAAGGAAAGATGCATCACCCCTACTCTACTCTCAGAAAGACTTAGCACTATCATTAAGTTCTGGGCCTTTTTCCATATATGTGACTTCCCAGGAAGCATTTAAATAACCCTTATAGTGGTCTCACACTTTCTGGTTATAAATCTAATGCTTAATTGGAAAAAAGAAAGAAAAAAAACTGGTAGCCTTATCAATTTTTTTTTATAGATTTATTTATTTGTTTGAGACAGAGAGAAAGAGTTGGGGTGGGAGTACAAAGGGAGAGAGCATCTCCAGCAGACTTCTTACTGAGCTAGGACCCCAACACCAGGCTGGATCCCACAACTCAGAGATTATGACCTGAACTGAAACCAAGAATCAGACACTTAACTGACTGAGCCATCCAGGTACTCCTAGCCTTATTAAGTCTTAATAAAGTCTTTCATTCAGAAAAGAATAGTCTCGGTAATATCTTTCCCCTTATTTCAACAGACTTGTTCACTTTCTTATTTTTTTTCTTTTTTCTTACTAGCCCTATTCTCTGTTTTGCTTCCTCATTTATTAAAATACTAGGCAAGATGAATCAGTAAGTCAGTAGAAATTATGTTTCTGTTTCTAACACATTATTCTTAAAAAGCAGTGAAAATTAAGTCCTCATTTAATTAAACCCTACCTTGGGTGGGGGTAGCAGCTATCTGTCTCCAAGGGGAAAATCCCAGATGGAGGTCGAGTGGGGCTCTTTTCCTACTGGGTCATTCTGATTGTTTGCATGAGGAATTGAGAATGCACATGAATTGACCTGTGAAACTCTGATTAGCAAACATCTTCCGAAGGACACAGTCTGAGTGGTAATTCCAAAGTTGTCATTGTCAGAAATTGGGGTGAGAGATTCTAGAATCAGGATATTGATGCTACCACATATTCCTTCGTGCTTTATACCCATCTCATGGGTCTCTTTTTCTGCTGGTTAGGTTTCAGATGACAATTACTGTTGAGAAGTGGGAAAAGAGAGGGGTGGGAAGATGAAGATAATAGTAGCGATTTCTCCTGGGGAGGAGAATCTCTCCACTTGAAACATCTGTGTGGGTGGGTCTAGGATTATAGTAGATGCTTTCCTGTAACACTTTATCCATCTTATTAAATCAATGGCCTCAGGGTGGAGGGGAACACACAACAAATTTTCAAAAAGAACTTATCCTTTATTGAAACTCTAAAACCTAAAATATAGTTAACTGTAAATTATAAGTAAAATGATCTCTGCTATGAATCCAATCCTTCCCTTTTCTCAAAATGGATACTTTCACATCCATACACACAGTCCTGGAACTCTTTTTATTATTATTATTATTATTAAAAACAGAAAGAGATGACCTTAGAATAACTAACTTCACATATAAATAGTTTTCCTGAGGAGAAAAACAGCTTTGAAACAATAAAATGTGAATTAGACATCATTTGGAGTGTGATTTAATGTGTTCAGTAAATGTGCTACAAACCTGTAAATTGTACAGCTTGCCTCATATAATGACTTCAGTGAACCTTACTTTTCAAGGCCATGTAGGTGAAATGTAGTAAGTGTTGAATTCTATTTGGCAAAGTTCCATTCATTTTATTAATGTTATCTATGGTATCTTTCTGTTGTTTAACAATAGTACCATTTTGTCAGCGAAATAATAAATATTTGTAACCATATAAACTAATAGATCAGGTATGTTTATGCTCTTATATATGGTTATATATATATATATATATATATATATATATATATATGTAAGTTTATACATGAATAACTGTTTTTACATATACACACTTCCAAATGGGTATTTTCCATCTATAGATACTTTTTATCATATGTAATTAGTACTGTAGATTAAAAGTATTGAATAAACCAAAAGTCTAATCTTTTACTTTGGGCAGCAGAAGAAGTTGACTAGAAGGCCTGAGGAAGGAGAATATAGAAAACATGAACTGCATTTCCCCACATTGTTTTCCCCACATTGGACTTCAGTGCTGGTGAATTCTTATACATGCAGAACTAGAGAGGTCACAGTAAGAGTTAGGGTATCTACAGGTATTAATGGAGCTGTACAAGTTATTTAAACAATCAAATTGGGGAATGATGGCAACATGCTAAAAGGAGAGGAGGGGAGAAGAAATAACAATGAGGGTTTCTCCAGGAAGTTCCCCCTCAACTATTCTAGGGAGGGGAATGTGTTTATCTGATTTTAAAGATACTGTATCATAAATAAACGAGATATTCCACTAACAGGCCGTCAGGTTTATCAGAGCTAGCAAGGTGTGGTGGAAACTCCACAGTAACAAAATGGACCCCTTATGCAGAATTTGGTCTGGAGGTCAAGACTCATGATGCCATGTATATACCAAGAGGGTGTTAAGAGGTTTGTTACTCATGTGAGTCTTTTCTGTGGGGAGCAGACAGCTTGAAAGCAAGGTTTAATGGCTTGCAGGGCAAGGAAAGGAGACTGGCTTTTTTGGTTCTGGTTTGTTTTGTTTTTTTTTATGGTGATTTGGGGATGGAGCCAGACTGAGGTGACCTGCATGTGGTTTGGACTTCTAGCACCAAAAGAGAGAGCACCTAGGCTTTCTGATCTACTTGCCCCTATGTGGGGCCATGGTAAAGAGGACAAGTAAGGCTTAAAAGCTATCAGCAGCCAGACGTCAAAAAATGGCATCAGATTCCTTGTCATACAAAGGGATCCTGATGTATAATCTACTGAGACCTCATCTTACTATTCCCCAAATTCTGATTACAGTAAATTTAGTCAAGAGTTAAGATAGAGTTGAGCTATTACTTCAAGATTCTTACCTTGTTACTTGAGCTATATAAAGTTTTCCAGTATTATTTTTTTCTGCAAGTTATAGTATATACAGTACTGTCCTTCCAAGATCCATCCCTAGTACATTCAGAGTTTAAAGAGAAACAAATACACACAAGTATCAGTGAACGATACCTTAACGTTGGTGTTTTAACAAAGTGGTGTGAAGATCAAGATTTGGTTTTGGACTAAGATGGAATGGAGAAAATTGAATAGCCGCTTACAAGAAGGGACATACAGACATGGTAGAAAGAATCAAAAGAAAATGTTTTATCATTGTCAAAATTCTGCTGGATTTCATTTGTGTGTATATAAGTAGGTTAGAGAACAAAAAGACAAGAAGTTTGAGTCCAATATGAGCTCTCACGGTTACCTGAGTGGTAAGCCGGCCACTCATTCCTGGCATGCTTGAACTTCAGCAGATATTCATTATTTCTCCAGCTATTTTTTTTTTCTTTTTTTGAAATCAATGAACTCAGAAATATAGACCATTCACACTAATTCAAAAGGATGATGCCATGGAGTTTCTGTTATTTTCTTTTATGATACTTATGTTTGTGTGCATGTATGTATGTTTGGCTTTGTACTGTTATTCATTTTTAATATGGATGTATTTCATTTTTTGTATTATATTATCTGATTCCATGCTTTTACTTTTTAATTTTAGAAAATTTGAATAAGAATATATCCATTCAGTATATGCTCACTTCATGCTTTGGGTATCCAATGACCCCCAAATTACTCAAAAGTCCTTAAAAACCTAAAGATAAAATAGCTTAGTTTTCTGTATAAATACCTTATAATATATTGCTGTTACTTTAAAGAATTTCAAGAGGTGAGAGGACTGAGGCATGTCAATTCCAAGTGATTTACTCAAAGTCACAAGGCTACCAAGTAATAAAGATGGTTTCTTGCTTTTCAGTCATTTGTTGTTCTATTATTTTAATATTATTTTAAATATTTTCAAGAAAATTTAGGTTGTGTTGATATACAAGCTGGCTTGAAAGAAAAAGATCTGAAATCTTGCAACCACTTATTTTGAAACATCTTATCTAATTCTCCTGAATCTAGTTTTCAAATATAGCAGATTTTTCACTCAACATATTTTGTCAAACTGGTTAGTATACAAAAATAACTTCTGTGTCTATGAAACAGTCAAATGAAAACTGGTTACCCAAGATGTGCCTTCATGATAACCAAGAATCAAGTGGAAATTCTGGAATTTCCCAATAGCTGGAATGTTGTCAAGCATGTAAAACACTGGTTGTTGGCATACCTATATATTGATTCCAGAATTACAATTAGGGAGCTATTGGTTCAGAGTTGCACCTCATTCTAGACCCATGTCCCTTCTTCCTTTCCTAGCCTCCATTTCCACTGCTTTGTTAGAAAACTAATAAGTTATTTTTTTTTAATGTTCAGCAAGAGGAGAAATAGTAATGTATCTTATCAATAGCATCTTCATAATGACTGATACTTTGAGGTAGGAAAGGATCTGTGGTGTAATCCAACCCAGTTTTAAATTAAAATTATATAGAAATCCTTACTGTTTAACAAACTAAAGGCTATTCTGAAATTACTATAGATTGTCCAAAATTGATGTGAGAAATTAAATGCATGAAACGAAATTACTTTATAAACTTACAGCTGATAGTAGGAAGATGATAAAATCTTAATATTAGTAATATTCAGTGAATGGAGGAGGAAAATATTTATTTCAGGATCTAGTTACATTAAAGAGTTTTTGACACCTAAAAAATGCTACAATTCCTATTCAGGAACAATTCTATCACATATGTATTTTTTTCAATATTCTATCTTAAGGCTTTTGTTTTAAAAACAGAAAACTGGTTTCCTTTTTTTTTTTTTCAACAGACTTGATTTATTTGAACTTTTCATATAATACTTTTGGGTGTAACTGACGTCTAGGGCATAATAGAATGTTAATTGTTCTCCTTTAAAAAAAATTATTTATTTATTTGAGAGAGAGTGAGCATGCACATACACTCAGAAGTGGTGGGGAGGAGCAGAGGAAAGGAAGAAGCAGACTCCCCACTGCACAGGGAGCCTGACCAGGGCTTATTCCCAGGACACTGACATCATGACCTGAGCCAAAGGCAGATGCTTAATCTACCAACTAGGTGCTCCAAAATGTTAATTGTAAAATGAGATGTCAGTTCAGTCCATCAACCAGCAAATACATGAGAATGAATATTATAGGTGCTGTGGAAGACAAAGGAAAAATGTAATGTCATTGTAACTACCTTTACTGATTTTCCAGATTGATTAAATTGTCAAGTGAGACTGTATCAATATTAAGAGTTCTAGTTTAGACTTCAAAAGCCAAAGACTCTAATCCAGTTTTGCTACTTCCTATGACATTAAGAATCTTATTTAAACATAGTCCTGTGTTTTCTCACCTGTAGAGTGGTAGTATTAAACAACAGCAACATCCACTCCAGAAGGTGCCTGGAAAGATTTAATGTAAACAAAGCTTTAATGCAATGTTTTCTTAAACTGTGTTGAATCCCAGTCTGGGTTCAGAAAATGTTAGCTCTTACTGCGGTTATTACCAGAAATGGGATAGAGGGCAATTAATAATTAAATGTGGGTGAGCACAGTAGTTACTAGAAGTGTTACCTAATGTGTGAAATGAAACTTGAACAACAATGTGACAACTGGGTAGGGAGATGATAAAAAAATTATTCCTGTGATGGAAATTACAAGCCAAAGTAGGGAGATCATGAGATTTCTGAGTACAGTAAGAACAGCCTGACTGGAGTAGAGGGAAAACTCCATATTTGGACATCAAAAACAAAGCAAAACAAATAAACAAACAAAAAACAATGAAGAAAATAGTTTTAATAGGGTTATAAGGAACCTAAACAATATTTATCAAGTGATTTCTCATCTCTGCACTAAATTGGTAGGGGAAGTTGTGGGCTATATAACACAGAGAAAAAAACAAAGTCCTTAAGACCCTTAATGTGACAGAAATCCTTAGAAAAATGCCTACTAGAATTATAAGAAATGTCAATGACTTACATTGTCATCTGCCCTAAAGTAAGAAAATATCATTTCATTCACACTGACGATAGAAACATCAGGAGCCACAAAGAGGTTCTCTGGCAGTTATAATTGGCGTCATGGTGAGACAAACTGAGCAGCCCAGTGCATCCCTAAAGGAAGGTGAGGAGAGGGGATGGTCACGGAGAAGAGTTTTAAGCCACAATAGAAAATGGACTCGATGCAAGATGAAGACCTGTGACAGGTGTAACTTCTCCATCAGGCATGTTTTTGGAACCACTAACTTCATTTCTAACAAGGCCCCTGCAGCTGAAATGGTCTATTGACATGTGGAAGAGCTGTGAAGCTTTCTTAGTAGTACTCCTATTGTCATTCTTCCTTTCTCAGGTCAGAATGTGAAATTGTGGGGCCCCTCTGGGGAACTGGAACTCTCCCCATCCCTCAGATCCCTTGTGTTCACTGCAGTCCCTTTGCTTACCCTATTTTCAAACTATGCTGCCTTTCCAGTCGTCTCTCTTCACTCTCAATGAGTGACGGATTCCTCTCTTTTTAAAGTGAAAAATAATCCCTTATACATTTTTATATCCTCTCCTCACTATTTTTTTATTCCACTTGGCTTGCTTTAATAGACATATTCCATCTGCATGGAATCCATTTTCTCTTTACTCTTTGAAAAATGAGAAAAGTAACCTCCACTAAGGAATTAGGTCACAAAGATCAATTGAAGGAAAGTGACAGGCTATGCTGCTGTATTATTTAGGCTTGACTCATCTTAAATTGGTTACATTGATCATGGACAACTAAGACATTATTGGAGAAAGGGATTTTTCATAGGAAAATTGGCTCAAATTTCTGCCAACATTCTTACTACATTTTTTTTTATTCTCTTGTAAAGAGAAGGATCGTTCCTTATCTTTATGTTGGAATGCCACAATTACAGATATGTTGGAGGTTATAACTAAAAATACAATTATTTCCTTTTTTTTTTTTTTAAGATTTTATTTATTTATTTGACAGAGAGAGACACAGTGAGAGAGAGAACACAAGCAGGGGGAGTGAGAAAGGGAGAAGCAGGCTTCCTGCTGAGTAGGGAGCAGTATGCAGTATGCAGGGGTCGATCCTAGGACCCTGGGATCATGAACTGAGCCGAACACAGATGCTTAACCAACTGAGCCAGGCTTCCCCATTTTTTTCTTAAAAGAAAAAAAATTGTTGGGGCACCTGGGTGGCTCAGCTGGTTGCGTGTTCACCTTAGACTCAGGTCATGATCCCAGGATCCTGGGACTGAGCCCCACTTTGGGCTCTCTGCTCAGTGGAAAATCTGTTTCTCCATCTCACTCTCCCTCTGTGCTTACCAATCCCCGCTATATATAAATAAAATCTTAAAAAAAAAAGAGGGGCGCCTGGGTGGCTCAGTGGGTTAAAGCCTCTGCTTTCGGCTCAGATCATGATCCCAGTGTCCTGCTGAGCAGAGAGCCCACTGTGGGGCTAGATCCCAGGACACTGGGATCATGACCTGAGCGGAAAGCAGAGGCTTTAACCCACTGAGCCACCCAGGCGCCCCTGGATGCCATTTTTTTTAAAATGTGAATTCTAATTTTATTGGTCAGCAGCCACCTAAAAAATATGCTATTACCCATGCTAACAAATTTGTTGTACAATATTTACAACAATATTTACAACAAACACCCAGATATGGAATGGCTTATAGTTCCCTGAGCCTAACCTGAGATTCTGGCAGAAATAAAGCAACGCAAATGATGATGCATTTTTCTGTTCTTTTTACATTAAAATAAATGATAATTGTGTTAATAACTGCTGTATCAATCAAGGTCTAACTGTGGGGGTAAGGAGGATCAATTTCAAGTATTTTAAGGAAAGGGCCTATAAGGAAAGTTTTATAGAGGATAGTGCAGTTGAAAAGTCAAATGGGGTATGGTGAGAAAGGTAAGTGCAATAGCAGGAAACTATTAGAGCCAAAACCCAACTGACATGGAATTCCTTCTAAGAAGACTTGGCTATGTACAACACAGAGCAGAGCCTGGGAAAAGTGGGCAGTGCATCTAACTCAAAGTGGCCCTGGGCCAGCAAAGGGAGCAGGGTTTGTGGTATTATTAAAAGAGAAAAGAGCTTTAAGAATTGAAATGCATGCCATGGTGTGAAAACCACGAATTTTCAAGTGAGGTAAATTATAAAATAATTAGTTTTCATAAAGTTCTTAGAACTAACAAGTAGAAGAAATGGATTATCGATTTTGTCTGTCGTAAGATTCTGACTTGTGGACCTGGTCTCTATCTCCCTTTTTGGATATTTACACATATATACAGTTGTTATTTTTTGTTGTTTGTTTGATTTTTTATTTGTTTTCCTAGTTTTAATGTGCAATCATTTTCTTCTTCTTTATTTAACTTTATTACCTTGACTCAGAATATCCAATTTATGTTTTTACATAATTATGTAGCATTTTGGATTTTCCATTATTTTTTATGGCAATGGTTACTGCTTTAGGGACTCTGATTAAATCAATGCATTAGGAGGTTAGTTCATTTTTATTTTTTTTTGGAAATCAACAAGATAAAATGTCCTATTAAAATTAAAGAAGACAACTCCAAACAGGAGACTTAGAGCTTGAATTATTGCCTTTTAACCTATAAAAGTGAGGGAATATTATTCTCTGTTGTGAATTAAGATATAACTTTATCTTAGAATTTTTCCAAAGGTGCTATGTGCTATACTTTGCTATCCTACCATTGCATGGCTCCAACACAGTGAAGTAATAGTTCACAGATAAGGCAAAGTGATAGTCCAACAAACATACTTTTTTATTGCTGATAACCAGTACCCTAAATCCAACAAGGGAAAAATCCTTCAAGGGAAAAGTGAGAATTTGAGCACAACACAAAACAACATGCTTATTCTCCAGAGTTTGGCACAACAATTTTAAAAGGTATAGAACCATGCCTTTGGGAAGACTGATCCTGGGAGTGAATGAGTCCCTTCAGCTCTCAAGTGCCAGGAGGAAGGCAAAGGTCCATTAAAGTGACAAGCAATAGAGCTGGAAAATAATGCTATACAGGGTCTTCTCTAGGTTTCTAAAAGCTGTTTCAACACTTCTTATTGAAGGAAGCAATCTTTTTTTAGCATATTGAAAATGCAGATTTAATTCCTTTCTACCAGTGTTTATTGCATGCAGTAAATGGATACCAGCACTTACTGTATAATCTCCAAAGTAGCAATCTCCTATTATCAGTTAGACTCATTACCCTTAAATATTCAGTTCTTGCCAATACACAATCATCATTTAAAATAATTAGTTAACAATTATCCAGCTTACTAAAATGACCCCCCCAAATCTAATCACCTTGGGGAAGCATTACATGCTTTTTCTGCCAAGGGCAAATAGCCACTTGAATTAATGATTTTTCAAAGACTATCTTAGAAAAACATGCCACAATGATCCAGTTTAATTAAAACGATGATAAACAACAAACTACTCCATTGTGCTAAGTGTAACTTGGTAAAAATTGTTGAGTAATAATAACTAAAATTCAATTTATGCCTTCCATATTCTAACTATCTAATGGCGATAGATATAATGACACTATTAATTCACTTTGAGTCAACAAATATTTATTTGTGCATACCATGTTCCCTATGTTCAGTATCTTAACACTGAAAAAAGTCACCAATGCTTGATACATAAATAATAACAATCTTCTATTCTCTTTTGAGTGAAATGATAGAACACCAAAATCTTTGAAAAATTAATAGTAAATTATATAAAATACAGATATATCATTAAATTAAATGTTATATGGACTTATCTTTTGATTTAGTTTTTTCTTTGAATTAATAGGTATACATAGTTTATAAGTATAAAACCTAAGAGCAGAAATAAAGGAAAAACTAAAGAAAAAAGAAAAGAAGGAAAAGAAAAAGAGTAAGGAAAGGAGGAAGGGAGAGAGGAATTAAAAAAAAAGTAAGCAATTCCACTTCTTCTGAACTCTTTGGCCCATTCTCTAAAAGGAGCCTCCTTAAATTATTTTAACTATGTCATGTGTCATTAATTCTACAGCTGACCCTTGAACAACATGGGTTCCAACTGCATGGGCCCACTTATACGTGGATTTTTTTTAAATACTGTACAGTACTGTGAGTGCATTTTCTCTTCCTGTATGTGACTTTCTTAATAACATTTTCTTTTCTCTAGCTTACTTTATTGAAAGAATTCAGTGTATAATACATATAACAATATGTAACAATATAACAATACGAAATAGGTGTTCATTGTTTATATTATTAATAGGGCTTTTGGTCAACAGCAAGCTATTAGTAGTTAAGTTTTTGAAGAGTCCAAAGGCATATGCAAATTTTTGACTGCAGGGAGTTGGTGTCCTTAACTCCCACATTGTTCAATGGTCAAGTGTATTTCCAAATACTGTATTTATACTATACTGTGAATGTTGAATCGATGTCTTTTTAGGCATGAATAGATATCTTTGTATAACACACTCAATACACTCCATCCTATCCTCTCATTTTATTTAATTTCTCAGTTTGTACTCCATTTTTCATGGACATTTAAGCTGTTTCTGGAGGAATTTTTTTTAATTCCTCTCTCCCTTCCTCCTTTCCTTACTCTTTTTCTTTTCCTTCTTTTCTTTTTTCTTTAGTTTTTCCTTTATTTCTGCTCTTAGGTTTTATACTTATAAACTATGTATACCTATTAATTCAAAGAAAAAACTAAATCAAAAGATAAGTCCATACAACATTTAATTTAATGATATATCTGTATTTTATATAATTTACTATTAATTTTTCAAAGATTTTGGTGTTCTATCATTTTGGCTATTGTTTTGGCTATTGTAAAGAATGCTGCAGTGAACATGGGATGCATATATCTTTTTGAGTTAGTTTTGGGTTTTTCTGTTGTTCTTGTTTTGGGTTTTGTTTATTTGCTATTTGTTTTTTGATACATAGCCAGATGTGGAATTACTGGATCACATGGTACTACTATTTTTTAAATTTTTTAAAAAGTTTTGAAGAATCTCCATATCATTTTCCATAGTGGCTGCACCAATTTATGTTCCCTCTAACAGTGCGTAAGCACTCCCTTTTCTCCACATCCTCACCAACACTTGTCTTTTTGATAATAGTCATTCTAACAGCTGTGAGGTAATATCTTGTGATTTTCATTTGCATTTCCCTAATGATTAGTGATTTTCAGCATTTTTTTTATGGACCTGCTGTATTTCTTCTTTATAAAGAGATTTATTCATTCAGATAAATGTACGCATTTTTAATTTGGTTTTGTTTTTATTTTTGTTTTTGCTATTGAGTTGAGTTCTTTATATATTTTGGATATTAACCTTTTATCATATATGTGATTTGCAAATATTTTCTCCCATTCAGTAGGTTGCCTTTTCATTTTGTTGATAGTTTTCTTTGCGGGGCAAAGCTTTTGAGTTTGATATAGTCCCACTTGTTTATTTTTGGTTTTGTTGCCCTTGCTATTTAGTGTCAAATTCAAAAAAGATATTTGCCAACACTGATGTCAAGAAGCTTACTGCCTATATTTTCCTGTTTTAGGTTTTAGGTCTTATATTAAATTAAATTCTGTTTAGGTTTTAGGTCTTATATTAAAATTTTTAATCTATTTTGAGCTAATTTCTGTGTATGGTGTATTTCTCAATTTTTAAATAAGTCAGTATTTAGTGTTTTTATTTTTGTAACTATGTAAAACATTGTTTACTGTTTAACCATGTGATAAAATCTAATGACATTAATTTCTTGTGTGACTCTGTAATTGCTTTGTTTCACATTTTTAGTTTTTTGAGGTTTCTGTCATAAATTCCTTCCCAAATTCTTTAACCCTACTGATGAAGTTCTAGAATATAGGTGAGGTTCAGTGGGGTGAGGTCTGGAGCCAATGACCAAGAAAGAATTCTTGAGATATCTTTGGTGCAAAATGGTGGTTTATTAAAGCACAGGGACAGGACCCATGGGCAGGGAGAGCTGCTGTCCCTGGGGTTGTGAGGGGTGGCCCGTTAAGTACCATGGAGTTGGGAGGAGGTAAGGAAAAGGGAGGTTTTAATAGAAATTTCATATGCTAAAGAGGACCTACAAGATACCTGATACCAGAGGCCTTGCCATTGCCAAGGTCGTTTTGCCCTCTAGCAAGGTATTAACATTAAGATCGGTGGGAGATTCCTAAAGAATGTCACGTATGTCCCACCCAGGAGTGGGGGTGGGAGGTGGGTTGCAAGGTGTCAGCCTTTTGCTTTATCCTCAGCCAGCCTTCTCACTCATCACTACTGTGGGATCTTTAAATACATAAAGATATGTTAGATGATCTCTCAATTCCATTCCTTTATCCTAGAGATATCCTTTAAGAGTATGTCACTGTTTTACTTTCTCTACCTTTATCTTTTTTTTTTTTTTAAATAAATAGCCTAATGATTCCCTTTGCTTTTCTTTTGCATTTTTTCCTGGATCTCATGTATTATTACTTTTTGTTTATGTCTTCATTTTGGAGGAAAATACTCTCCAGTTGAGATGTCTAAATTATAACCATTACCGCTATTTCTGCTTCTGTACCTTCACTTGCTAACCCATGAGGAGATGGAAAAATACCAGCAAACTTTTTATAGGCACTCTGTAACCACACAACCCCCACAAAGAATTGAACCTGGCAGAGTGGCCGCTCCCAGACCCCCACCCGGCTCTGGGCCGAGAGATAACAACCATCTGGCACCCCGCGGCTTGACAGGAAGCCAATCCTGAGGTGACACATACCCTAGCGGTGCCAACCAAGCTGTTTGAAGAATGACAGCCCTTTGACCTAACCAATAATCTGTTCCCAGCCTTTTCCTGCTCTGTAGCGCGCCAGTCATATTATAGAGTTGCCTTTTGATTTTCCCGTGGTATGTGGTGATTTGTTACAAGATACTATGATGTATGCTAAGTCCCTGCCTCCCCAAAAATAGTGTATAAAAGGTGTTGTGATCCTGAGCTCGGGACCTCTTAGTGTCACCAGCAATGAGTGCGCAGAGGTCCAGGTTCGAACTTGTAATAAACCCTTGCTGTTTGGCTTTGACTCTGGACTCTGGTGGTCGTCTTTGGGGGGGGTCTCGGAATTTGGGCACAACACAGTAACTTCTGAGAAAGGAAGAGTAGGAGGTAAAAGTGTTGAGGCATTGTATATTTGAAATGTCTTTATTCAACCACATACTAATTGGCTGTTAGTTTGACTAGGTATAACATTTTAAATGAGAAATTATTCTAGTACTTTTTAGTTTACAAAGATACTATTAAAAGTTTTAATGCTATTATCCCTGGTCCTTTTATTGGATGGTGTATTTTGCCATGTCTTACCCCAAAAACTTTTAGGATTTTTTTTTTTTTAATAGATGATAATGTGCAATGGATCTTTTTTTTTTCCCATCTTTTTTTTTTTTTTTTTTTTAAACTGTGGGTATTTTCAATCTGAATACACATGTCTTTCAGTTTAGGAAAATGTTCTTAAATGTTTATTTGATAAAATCCTTCCCCTTATTTCCTTTGCTCCCATTTTCTGGCACTCCATTAGGCATTTGACCACCTCTTTGACCTTCAATTTTCTTTCCTAATATTCATCTCTTTGTTGTGTTGGTTCTATACCTCAACTTTTTCTCTCAACTTTCTACTTATTTTTTTTTTTAAGATCATGGAGATTTTATTAAAAAATATTAGAAATAAAATGTGACATTCTTGTGTAAAGAAATAAGTTGGAATGCATATAATTGAAAGAAGGTGAAACAAAAGTGCCATATTTATTGTTGTATTATGTTGAAGAATTACACTTTCCACTTGCATCACTTACTAAGCACATCGTTTCATTCTCCGCACAAACATGTGGAGTCAGAATAGCAAATACTGCTTTTTTTTTTTTGCAGTGACCAAATAGAAATATTAATTTTCCTTTATTTTTGTAATTTTATTATTTTTTTTCAATGTTCCAAGATTCATTGTTTATGCACCACACCCAGTGCTTCATGCAATAGGTGCCTTCCTTAATACCCACCACCAGGCTCACCCAACCCCACAACCCCCTCCCCTCCAGAACCCTCAGTTTTTTTCTCAGAGTCCACAGTCTCCTATGGTTTGTCTCCCCCTCTGATTTCCCCCAACTCACTTCTCCTCTCCAATAACTAATTTCTAGGAACTCTTTCTTGTGCTCTCTGTATCCTTTCTTATATACACCATGTCTTTTAAATGGATGTAGATATTCTCCTGTAATATAAATTATAACTTTTTTCTATGTACTTTTTTCTATGCATGTTTTTGTTTCCTCCTCACCCCCCCGCTCCTGCTTGTTTGCTTTGTTTATTTTATAATATGGCTTTTCCTTAAATATGTGCTGACCTTTTGCTGACCTTTATATTAAAAATAAAATACCAAAAGTAGAACTTAAGTACAGGACCACAGCAGAAGCGGTACTTGTCAAGTGGGTCTTCTCCCTTTATGAAATAA
This sequence comes from Neogale vison, assembly GCF_020171115.1. Taxonomy (NCBI): domain Eukaryota; kingdom Metazoa; phylum Chordata; class Mammalia; order Carnivora; family Mustelidae; genus Neogale; species Neogale vison. The sequence continues at coordinate 99,175,031 of NC_058096.1, forward strand.
GATTCTGTCTTTCCCTATTTCTATCTGTCTCTCTTTCTGACTCTCTCTCTGTCCCTTTTCCTTTTCTTCTTAGAATATGAAAGGCCTAGCTCATCTCTTTTTGCTGGTGTTGTTAAGATGAGGAAATACAAGTCTTTATCCCTGCATATGAAATAAAACCGAAGGTTAATTCCATTTTATGCCATTGGTGAGGGAGATTGCAAATCAGAGAAAGAGAATGGGATAGAGGGGGAAGGAAAGAAGAAACTAGGGGAAGGTGATTAGAGAAATGGAGCAGACTCCCTATTCTGAGACATTGAGTAGAAGTCTCCTAGTGGTATAATTCCGTGGGTTGTAGATTTGGGGTGACATCACCAGTTATCTACAATCTTTTAGACTCTTGTTTAAATTATTCAGTTTTTCTTGATAATCCCCCTGGGCCAAGTAAGACACAGACTATAGTGAGGAGAATTATTTTTCTAACACAGTGGCTAAGATCCAAGCTTGATGTCCTCACAAAATGCTTACCCCCACCGGTTCCTTCTAAATTAATGTAGTCTTAATCTCCATTTGTGAAGACAAAGAAAACCTTCTTTTGAACCAAATATAAAATGGTAGGTGGGTATAGTACCCTAATTTCGGAGCAAAATATAAATTTACATTTGTTTAATTTTAATTAAAGTATTTATGACAATAAAATAAATGTAGGGATGCATTCAAAGGACATATCACAAGTTAGCTTGGAAAAAGACATATCATAGAGGGGAGAGAAATCAAACTGACAGTTTAAAATTTTTTTGACTCATATTTCTTGTAACTCCTTCTGCTAACATGGAGAATATGAAAATCTGCTATTGTCAGGGCACTGACATAATCTTTTCTCTTAAACTGCTAAAGGAAAATTATGTATCATATAGCACTCCCTTTCATGTGATCTACTCCATTCACTACTAAGAAATTCATTCTGGGACAACTGAATGGATGATATATTTGGTTGTGTATTATTCACTTTGTTTTTAGGAAGAAAAATAAACAAAGTGTATCTGACAATTGTATAGTGAATGTTTTCAGGAATTAATTTAGATTTTACTCGCGCACACATGATAAATGGTATATTTATGGGCTACTTGCAGTGACAAGTAACAGCATTCATTTGTTTTTATATAGTAATAACAAATTAATATTGGCATAGCATTCTTACAGATTATATGATTTCATTTCTTTGTTTAATTTTTGCAAAAACCCATTTAGAAAGTATTATTATTCCCATTTTACCAAACAGGAAACTGATCTTGATTCACAGTTCTTGTATCTTGCCTTACACTACACCTCTAATAAATGTCAGAGTCAGAACAGAAGTCGTGTAGTTCTAAATCGTATTCTGTTTTCATATAGATTAAATCATCCGTGACCTGGTTTGTAGTTTGATAAATTTATATAAAACTAGATTTTATGAATTTTCCATATTCCATCCAGTTGAAATAACATGTACTTTCTCATTCTAGAAATTAAAAAACAGGTTTAAAAGTACATGTTCTTTGGAGTATGATGAACATTTGAATTTGGACAATCTAAAACAATTTGAAACTGGATGATCTAAAACAACCAGAGATATAAAAGATATATATAAAAGAGATATAAAAGATATAAAAGAGATATAAAAGATAAAGATATGCTTAACATCAAGGATGATGCTTTGTGTATGGTAAATGGAAGTTATTATAATTTTGTAAAGTATCTAATAAATTTGAAATCAACTGTAATGAAAATGGTTTCACTTTACAAACTTGGTCTTCTACCTGGTTTTTGTTTAGTTCTTTTCTCACTTTGGAAGAACAATAACAGGGCTATATAACAGGAATATATATATATATATATATATATATATATATATATATAATTTTTTCCTGTCTAGAACCGAGAGCCTGGAACTGGTACAGTGGAAATATTTTACCTGACAGGTGTGCTAAATGAAAGTCTCAAGTTTCACACATTTCTGAGGATCAAAGTGAAGAACTCAGAGTTCATTTTTAGGGAATCATATCTACTTCCTTCAAAACCTCCCTCTGATTGTATGCTAAAGTTTAATAAATAACTAACTGATCTTTCACTTCCATAAGATTCTGTTGAGATAACAAAATTCTGCCTCCTGGTCTCTGAAGGGTGGTATTCTGCAAATGTAAAGTTTCCCTTAACCTCCAAAAAATAATTGGGTTAATCCAGCCTACCATAAGTGTGAAATTGAGGAGCTGCTTGCTAAGATTGAATGTGATATTGTCACATGTCATCGGAGAGCTGCTTGTCTGATCATGTTGCCATCGCACAAAGTCAGTCTGACTACAAAGGATAAAAGAATGATTATTCCAGTATTCAGACATCATTCCTTGTGAACGCTGAGCAAATAGGAAGAAAAATATTTTATGTGTTTCTATACATTTTCCTGGGAAGTCATTTATCTGGTTACTATGTTAGTAGGAGAGCAAATATAGCAGGAGAAAACTTTCATTACTCTTACCTATAATTTTAAATAGAAAATGTTAATAATTTTTCTTTCTTTCTAAAGCACCCAATATAAGGAAATAAAATATTAGAAACTTATTTTATGAAACATATTTGTGAATCATAAAATTCTATATAAAATTGAAGTTACTAACTACTGCTACTTCTGATCTTTTGTTTTAAGGACTAAAAATGACCAGAATTTACAATCACTGACAAAATATGGGGGGTTATATTAAAAATCGCTTTTTCTCTTTGCTTGTTAAGAGCAAGATGACCAGTGGCCTTGAGTGTCAAATGATATTTTTAGATCTGCTCGTTACTATGTGTGTGGTTTTGAGAGGTCCTCAGGCCTCTATAGCTTTCTTAATGAATAAAATGGGGATATTGAACTTAATGATACCCAAACACTCTTCTGATTTCTACATAGTATGTTCCTGTGACATCTCTACCTTATTACAAAGAAATGTAAAGGTGTTGGATACCACAATAACTTTTTTGCTTGCATTATTTCACTAAAAGTGCAGTGAAAGCAAACTGAGAAGTTCAGGCAGCTTTCAGAACATAGAGGTAAAAGGCTGACAGCTTTTGAGAACCTCTTTACTTTCAACTGGAAGCAAGTATAGAACCCTTTCTCTCTGGCCCTTAATGTCATAATATTGCTATGTTTAGGGTCACTGAAATGTCTGATAAGACTGTCGATTAAAAATTTGAATCATTGGGCCATAACTGCTGTTATAGGGCGAAAAGTGGTTTGGAAAGTGTGGAAGGCAGTATCCCAAGAGAATGATTTGGCATAGTATAATTAACGAGATTTCAGATTATAATATGTATAGTCATTTGCAGTAATTCATTTATTTCTCTCTGCATTTAGCTTTATCTTAAAAATTCCTTTTCATTTTTAATATTTCATAAATCCTGGAATTTAGAATTCTAAAGGGATTATAAGCTAATATTACAGATGATATTATTTACAAACCATTCCGTGTGCCACATTTTCAAGTCCTTTAAAAATGATTTGATAGTCCTTAAAGTGGCTATCATTCATCTTCCAAAATCTGTAATACCTGGAAGTTGTATGTGACCTTTAGAAAACTACACCCACAAAACTGTTCCTTTCACTTTTCCAATAGTTTCTAGAAGAAATATTACCATACTGAGGTAAAATAGTTTAACTTCCTTAGGCCAAATTCCTGTCAAAACAAAGAAAAAGTCAAATGCAATTAGTCTAAAAAAAGCTCTGCCATACCATCTTAGAGTTTAAAGGAATAACTCTTAGGAATTAGCTCACATCATTTCTTATCCCCCGCTTTGTAGGCAGATCTCATTTATTTATTTATTTATTTATTTTCGGCCTTTTATCTTTATTTTTTTTCTTTCTTTTTTTTTCTCTTTTTTTTTTCCAATTTATTTATTTTCAGAAAAACAGTATTCATTATTTTTTCACCACACCCAGTGCTCCATGCAAGCTGTGCCCTCTATAATACCCACCACCTGGTACCCCAACCTCCCACACCCCCGCCACTTCAAACCCCCTCAGATTGTTTTTCAGAGTCCATAGTCTCTCATGGTTCACCTCCCCTTCCAATTTACCCAAAAGCACATACCCTCCCCAATGCCCATAACCCTACCCCCCTTCTCCCAACTCCCCTCCCTCCAGCAACCCACAGTTTGTTTCGTGAGATTAAGAGTCACTTATGGTTTGTCTCCCTCCCTATCCCATCTAGTTTCATGGATTCTTCTCCTACCCACTTAAGCCCCCATGTTGCATCATTACTTCCTCATATCAGGGAGATCACATGATAGTTGTCTTTCTCCGCTTGACTTATTTTGCTAAGCATGATATGCTCTAGTTCCATCCATGTTGTCGCAAATGGCAAGATTTCGTTTCTTTTGATGGATGCATAGTATTCCATTGTGTATATATACCACATCTTCCTTATCCATTCATCTGTTGATGGACATCTAGGTTCTTTCCATAGTTTGGCTATTGTGGACATTGCTGCTATAAACATTCGGGTGCACGTGCCTCTTTGGATCACTACGTTTGTATCTTTAGGGTAAATGCCCAGTAGTGCAATTGCTGGGTCATGGGGCAGTTCTATTTTCAACATTTTGAGGAACCTCCATGCTGTTTTCCAGAGTGGTTGCACCAGCTTGCATTCCCACCAACAGTGTAGGAGGGTTCCCCTTTCTCCGCATCCTCGCCAGCATCTGTCATTTCCTGACTTGTTGATTTTAGCCATTCTGACTGGTGTGAGGTGATATCTCATTGTGGTTTTGATTTGTATTTCCCTGATGCCGAGTGATATGGAGCACTTTTTCATGTGTCTGTAGGCCATCTGGATGTCTTCTTTGCAGAAACGTCTGTTCATGTCCTCTGCCCATTTCTTGATTGGATTATTTGTTCTTTGGGTGTTGAGTTTGTTAAGTTCTTTATAGATTTTGGACAGTAGTCCTTTATCTGATATGTCGTTTGCAAATATCTTCTCCCATTCTGTCAGTTGTCTTTTGATTTTGTTAACTGTTTCCTTTGCTGTGCAAAAGCTTTTGATCTTGATGAAATCCCAATAGTTCATTTTTGCCTTTGCTTCCCTTGCCTTTGGCGATGTTCCTAGGAAGATGTTGCTGCGGCTGAGGTCGAAGAGGTTGCTGCCTGTGTTTTCCCCAAGGATTTTGATGGATTCCTTTCTCACATAGAGGTCATCATCAAGACAGCATGGTACTGGCACAAAAACAGACACATAGATCAATGGAACAGAATAGAGAGCCCAGAAATAGACCCTCAACTCTATGGTCAACTAATCTTTGATAAAGCAGGAAAGAATGTCCAATGGAAAAAAGACAGCCTCTTTAATAAATGGTGTTGGGAAAATTGGACATCCACGTGCAGAAAAATGAAATTGGACCATTTCCTTACACCACACACAAAAATAGACTCAAAATGGATTAAGGCAGATCTCATTTAATATGGCTGACATGTTCCACAGACTCTACTGAACTGCCAGAGCTCAGGAAAAGTCAGTACATTGTTAGAATGCCATTCACTTGCTTTAAAGCTCGGCCATTACATTCTTTCTTATATTAACCAAATACCCATGTATCTGTAACCCACACTATTCTGAAGTCTAAGTAAATACATCTGTGGGTTCTTCATATCTACCTAGTAGCATTTTGAGGTTTTGTGTTTTTCTTAACCTAGAATAGCAACAAAAACATAAACGATGGACTTGTCCAAATTGTTTTTCTCACAAAATGGGTAGTCAGGTACAAGGCTTTGTATAAACTCAGTGTCTCAAAGAACCTACACTTAAAATCCTTGCCTTTACCTCATGTTGTTGGCAGAGACTCCACTTCGCCTCTCCAGTTGGAGGGAAGAGAGAAAGATACAAGTTCGTGAAGTCAGCCTGATCTTTTTTTTTTTTTTTTTTAAAGATTTTATTTTATTTATTTGAGAGAGAGAGACAGTGAGAGAGAGAATGAGCGAGGAGAAGGTCAGAGAGCGAAGCAGACTCCCCATGGAGCTGGGAGCCTGATGTGGGACTCGATCCCGGGACTCCAGGATCACGCCCTGAGCCGGAGGCAGTCGTTTAACCAACTGCACCACCCAGGCGTCCCAGTCAGCCTGATCTTTAAGGTCTTTCCTTAACGTCTTCCCTCCTAATTTTTGCTTATATCTCATTGGCCTTAGCTAAAATGGGGTTTGAGTAAATAGTTTTTATACCTGGTCATGTAACCATACCCAGTGAAATTGAGATTCTGTTAATAAAGAAGTAGCGGAGGGGAGGAGAGATGCAATGTAGCATCAGACAGGCTCTGCCACATTAACCTTCTATTTTAGGACAGGTACAAGATCCCAAATTTTCTTTTTCCCAAACTGAAAGCAATTCTAGCTACCTTAAACATTCTAAGATCCCTCATTAAGAGCAACATGATCTTAAAGTGCTTTCTTATATATGGCATGCAGAATTGAATATAAGATTCCATTTGGTCATATTGCCAGAGTTGGCAATACTAGCTCTTGACCTATGGTTACTGCCTTTCTACTCAGACAGCCTCACATGTAAGAAGTCTCTTTTATTTTATTACTACTACTACTACTACCACCACCACAATTACTACCACTGCTGCTGCTGCTGCTGCTGCTACTACTACTACTACTACTACTACTACTATTGGCAGTAGCTGTTTGGATTAAATTGAGTGGGTGACCAACCAAAGCTATCTGAAGTTTTTCTCATGGAATGAGGAAAGCTAAAATAACTGTATCCCATTTTATTTTTTAATCAACTTAATTGAGATATAATTTATATATGATAAAATGCACCCATTTTAAATGTAAAATGTGCTGAGCTTTGGCAAATATAAACAATTATGTAACCACTGAACTGAACAAGATCTAAAACATTTTGGTTACCCCAAAAGGTTCTCATGCCCTTTTCTTGTTAATCCTACCACTGCTCCTTCTAGGAAACTACTGATCAAAATTCCATTACTGTAGCTTTATTTTGTCACTTTTGGAGCCTCATATAAATGGAAACATATATTTTTGTGAGTCAGGCATTTTTTTGTGTAACATACTTTTTTAGAATTCATTTGTGTTACATATACCATTAATTTGTTTCTGAATGTTGCTGTGCGTGTGCTGTTGTTTGCAACATACCACAGTTCGCTCATCCGTGTTCTTGATGATAAAAATTTTGATTATTTCCAGGTTAACACTATTATAAATCAATCTCATATAAATCTTCATTTATAAATCTTTTTGAAAATGCAGGTTTTCATTTCTCTTAGCAAATACTGATTAGTAGAATTGCTGGGTCATACAGTAAGTGTATGTTTAGTTTGCTGAGAAAATAGCCAATCAGCTTTCCAGAGTGATTGTACCATATCACACTCCCATATATAGTTGTCCCTTTGCTCCACATCCTTAAAATGTCTGTATTGTCAATCTTTATTTTGACATTCTAATATATGTGTACTTGTCTCTTATTGTAGCTTTAATTTACATTTCCTTAATAATCAATGATTTTGAGCATTTTTTATGTGCTTATTGGCATAATAAGGATAAAGCAATTTTTCTTTTCCATTGTGGCTATTAAGGTGGTCAACAGAAATTGGTGAAATTTCCGTCCTTACTCACCTTAATGGTTGTTGAAAAGTAATTGACCGTATAAGGTTGAGTCTATCAGCCAGACTCTGTTTTAGTGGGCCATTTGTCTATTCCTACAACCTTAGAACTATTGATTACACTGGGTTTGTAGTTAAGTCTTGAAATTAAAAAAAAAAAAAAAATATATATATATATATAGAGAGAGAGAGAGAGAGAGAGAGAGAGAAAGAGAGACTAGTACTCCAAATTCTTTTCTTGCTTTTAAAATTATGTTGGCTTTTTAATGCCTTTTGAATTTCAATATAAATCTTAAAATAAACTTACCAGGTGAGGGGACGGAGAAATATTTATCATGCAAATGGATGTCAAAAGGAAGTCAGTCTGAGTAGCAATACTTACATTGGACCAACTAGATTTTTTTATTCTTGTATTGTTTTTATCCTGCTTTGGTATCAGGATAGTATTAGACTCATGGAAGGATTTTGAATATGTTCCCTCTATTCTATTATATGTAAGATTTTGATAAAAACTGCCATTTTTATTCTTTTAATGTTTGGTAGAGTTCACCAATGAAACCATATGGTCTTGGGCTTTTCTGTGCTGAGAGATTTTTGTTCCCAGTTCAACTTTCATTCTTGTTTTTGGTCTATGAAATTTTCCTACTTTTTGGATTCAAGATTCATGATTCAGTCTTGGTAACGTGTGCATTTTTAGGAATTATCTGTTTTTTTCTCCCCTAAGTTATCTGATTTGTTAGTATATAATTGTTTATAGTAATCTTTCATCTGTTGTATTGTTCTCTCTTCCATTTCACATTTTGGTTTTTGAGTCTTCTTTTTTTTTTCTTTATTAATGTAATGAAAACATTGTCAGTTTCTTTCTTTCTTTCTTTCTTTCTTTCTTTCTTTCTTTCTTTCCTTCTTTCTTAAAAGCCCATTATTACTTTCAAGAATAAAATAAAATGAAATAAACTTGCCAATTTCTACAACATAACCAATTAGGATTTTGATTAGGATTGTGTTAAATGCATAAAGCAATTTGGGAAGAATTGAAATATTAACAGTGTTGTGTCTGCCAGCTTATCAACCTGATAAATCTCTTCATTTATTTACATCTTCTTTAACTTTTTTAGTAATGTAATTGTAAATTTTTAGTAATGTAAATTGGAAGCTCTGTTATTGTGTATATACACATTTAGTGTTAATGTCTTCTTGATAATTGTCCTCCTTATCATTGTAAAATATCCTTTTAAAAATCCCAGTTAGTACTTCTTGTCTTAAATCTTATTTTGTCTGGTATCACTATAGCCATTCTAGCTCTTTACATCTTTTTTTTTTTTTTTAAGATTTTATTTTTTTATTTGAGAGAGAGACAGTGAGAGAGAGCATGAGTGAGGAGAAGGTCAGAGGGAGAAGCAGACTCCCCATGGAGCTGGGAGCCTGATGCGGGACTCGATCCTGGGACTCCAGGATCATGACCTCAGCCCAAGGCAGTTGTCCAACCAACTGAGCCACCCAGGCGTCTTCTTTTCCATCTTTTTATTTTAACCAATTTGCCTTTATATTTCAAGTGTGTTTTAGATAATATGTAGTGGGTGCTGCTTCTTTATCCACTCTAACTTTTCATTTGTAGGTTGTTCCAATTTACATTTAAACTAAATGTTGATGTTTAGTATATATTTACCGTATTTCTTTTTTCTATTTTTTATTCTATTGTTTTATTGTTTCTTTCACCTCTTTTGTATTATTTATTATTTAGTGTCCATTTTACCTCCTCCATTAGCTTATTAGTTATAGACCCTTTTTCTGCCTTCCTTCCCCCCACCATGTTGGTTTACATATACCCACGTGATTTGTAGATACCCACATATTTATCAGTTCTAGATCACTTCATTTTTTGTGTATCTGTTTCAGTGTGGTAACTTGTTCCTTCAGCCTAAAGACTTTTTTTTTTTTTGTAACATTTCTTATAGCACAAGTCTCCCAGTGACTCTTTCTTTTCTCTTTCTCTCTCTTCCTTCCTTCCCTCCCTCTTTCTCCCCTTCCTCCCTTCCTCCCACCCATACTTCCTCCCTCCTTCCCTCCCTCTCCTCCATCCTTTCCTTCCTTCCCTCTTTCCTTCCTTCCTTCCCTCCTTCCTTCTTCTGAAAATTGCTCTATTTTACCCTCATTTTTAAAGATATTTTTATTGAAGAGTGTCCTTTTCCCCTTTAATTACCTTTCATCACTTTAATGATACTATTCTATTGACTTGTTGTTCACACTGTTTCTAATTGTTTTTATGCTTATTTTCCTGCATGTGTGATATCTCTAATCTCAGAGAGCTTTAAGGTGAATTTATTTATCATTTGTTTTAAGCAATTTGATTGTGATATGCCTAATTATAGTTATCTTTATGTTTATCCTACTTGTATTCTTTAAGTTTTTTGGATTTATGAACTTACTTTTCATTGAATCTTGAATTTTTTTCTGCCATTTTTTTTTATTCAAATATTTTTCTCCTTGCCCACTTCAAAAATCTGGAGCTCCAATTTACATATATTAGATAGCTTGATATTCTCTCACAGGTCAGGTCACTGTGTCTTTGTTTTTTTATATTAGATTTTTTTCTTTAAACCTTTTCCAGTTTGGGCTCTATTACTATGACTTTAAATTTTGTGTTCCCTTCTACAGTTTCCAATCTACTGTTAGACCCTTCCAGTAAGTTTTCCATTTTGAATATTGTAGGATTTGGTTTTAGGGGTTTATTTGATTTTTTTGTTCCTATTTCACTGCTCATTATGTCCATCTTTTTAACATCTTTGAATTTGTTTATAATTGGGTCTTTTTTTGAGTAATTTCATTTTCTTTTTCATTTTTCAGCTTGTTTCTATTGTCTTATTTTTCTTCTGGTTATGTGTTGTGTTTTTCTACTTCACATTGTAGCTATTTTTTTGGTTGGCTGCTGAATCTTTTGACTGCTACGTGGATCCATATATGGATTTATTGTATTTCTTTAAAGCATGTTATACTTTGTCCTGGCAGGCAGTTTATTTATTTGTGTGTACAGTAGTCTTTCATTTTGTGTTTCCTGATTGCAATTCTTGACCTGGCCTCCTGGAGTCTCACCTTGTGGATGCACAGGTCAGAATGCTTTTGAAGTCTCCAGAAGACCTTAATGCAGATAGGTGGAGCTCCTTTTTTGAAGCTCCTCCTTCCCTGTGTTCTCTCCTGCAAAACCCAGCAACCTCTACATTACCTGGTGCTGAAAATATCTGATGTCTATCTTTAGAGCTGAGCGCAAATACTGTGCTTCTTAATCTTCTGAAGAGTTTTTCTAGGCAAAAAAAACTGGAAATCTTTAGACATCTCATTTGATTCTTTTTTCAAGGTTCACAGTTATCACTGCATGAGAAATAATAGTTGTCTAGTTTTCTAGTTGTGATAGGAGGGCTAATCTTATACTCGTTACTTTATCATGGCTGGAAGTGGATGTCTTTTAGGTACTTAAACTCATGACCTCATATTAACTCCAGTAATTTTAACCTTATAGGTTGAAATCCAACTTTCATGTCCACATTATTTAACTCTTGATTATGGCATTAGCTGACTCACAAAGTTTTTCATTCACTAGATATTTTTAATATCTATTTTAATATTACTTAAAAATAGATATTTCTTAAGTGAAAACAGGTCTGTGAAGGTGGCCAGGCTGAATGCAAATAAAATGCCACAACTCTTTGTGATTAAGAGTGTTGATTTGTTGGAAAAATTGCCTCGGTCCAAATTTTGGACCCACTACTTAATAGTTTATGGCTTTAGGCAAGTGACAAACCTCTCTGTACTACTCTTCTCTGTAAAATGGGGAAAATTAGAACATCTAACTCATAGAGATGTTGAGAAGAATAAATGAGTTAATATATATGCAAAGTACACAGAAAAGTGTCTGCTACACATACTGTATTATTAATTCCAACCCATATGCAAACTACCCATATTTTGACCTCTTATCATCTGTCCAATTTTAACTCAGCTTATTTTTCTCATATCTCGTATGGCTTCCAGTAACAATTCTCCACCACTTAGATTTTAAGTGCCCATTTTTGTGAATCTTCCTCAAAGGTGTATCTGACTGGGTATGGCATCACCAAAGCTCTGATCCAGAGGATTTTAGATTTTCATCCAAATTATTAAATAACATATAAAATCAAAAAGGACCAGGAATTCAGTGTTGTGGGATGGCACAATATGCTAAGTAAGAACTGGGTTATGGAAAGTTGGAAAGACTTTTCAAAATACCTCTGTCCATGTGTTTTTTCAGCTTCCATCACCATCTGCCTCATCCACCCAAAAAGGTGGCCCTAGCAAGTGTAATTTTGAAAAGTAGTTCCATGTGTTTTTGATGTGCATTTCCCCTCTTCTCCAAACCCAAGAACCATAGAAGCAGAGCTCTTTCACTAGCTTGGCATTTTTTTAGCACTAATATTTAAGAAGATATGAATGTACCTTACTGTTTAACAATTTAGGTGTCGTTTGTCAATTTTGTATGAAAAATATCACATGACAAAACTAATTTCTCACTGAAACCCCTTTATACAATAGCTACACATCCTGTCTCCTAACTGATTAGGCTTATGAAAATGGGTGGGTGGAGGGAGAAGGACATTTAGATATTTTCATAGTGAGTTAGTTCATCCTGTACTTTAGAAATCAGTCCTTCTTTCTATATATTCAGAAATCATGTATTTGGTAACATACTATAGACTTTTATGTAAATCTTTAAATGTTTTATGAAACTGCTAATGACATGTTGTCTGTGTTTATGCAGACCTGACTTAATGTCAATCCTTTGACTATCACATTTCTCATTTTACAGAAATATAGCAACTCTCCTTTACTGAATATAATGAAATCTCAGTATTATTAAGTTATAAAATTTTAAGCAGTGTTGATTTTTATATCTTTAGCATCTTTTTTTTAATGCTGATATTTCTTATTTATGAGGAGGCAGATGTTGGAGAATTAATAAAAGCTATCCTCTACCATATAAGGCGTAAGTTATGAGACTATATTTCATTTTTAACATTATAGAAACTGTTTAAAAACAATAAATTTTATACCGAACAACTTGAAAATATATTTTATAGCATAGTGGACATACTTTGCCATCATTTTATACCTTAGGTCAATTTACTAAAATGTAATTTAGTATCTATTGTTATAAGCCTTCTGTAATTATAAGGGAGGAATAAATTTTTTTCTTATGCATTTTAAAAGTAATTTTGGTGATGAAGTTCTTTTTTCAGGTGGTGATTTAAAACATTAATATGTTTATAGTGTTTTCTATGCAAAACAATTATTTTAGTTCCATTTGACAATTCAAATTTGTTTAGAAAAAGAAAAGCAGACATATACTTCTCCCAGATAAAGTAGTAATAAACTGATGTAGCATTTTTTTCTAAAAATATTTTCTGCATTTGACATTTTCTTAAGTTTGTGACTCTTTATACTCAAGTCTCTAAAAGTTTATATTTATTAGAGATAATCCATAACAATCTTCTTCTAACATAAAGAAATATACCAAATTTTAATATTTAGCTTAGTCGCATGTACTCTATTTAATGGAGAATATATTTTAATTTTTTAGTATGCTTGCTTATTGAATGCCCATAAGAATCACATTCTAGAGCTGTAAGTGATAACTGTGTTTCAGTTCTCTTAAATGAGAGCTCACAATGGAAAAGGTCTGGTTAAAATGGTTAGAACTTATTATTTTTCTTTTGTTGTAGAAGGTGACTGATTTGTAGAAGTTAGTTTGAGTAGGTGTAAAATAGGAGTGTAAGTTTCTGTTTGACATGTGTCTCATTTGTGGAGCTACAGGTGACTGCAGAATTGGGGCAGTGGGAACAGCAGCGGTATTGGAAGCAGCAGTCCAGCTGTCAGAATTTTGATGCCACCTGTCAGTGTGATGAGATTGCTCTATTTTGAAGGATGATCCTCAGTGCCCTACTTTTCCTATTAACCCACTTAGTACCACACTGCTCACTTGCCCTTCTCTTGGACTAACTGCTGTGTCTTGTCCTATCTTTGATACAAAATCTTAAACACTTTCAGTGGAAGCTCTTAATTTAGGATATTGGTACCACAGGAGGGGAGCGCCTTAGAGAACCAAAGTACTGTTATATTTTCCCACCTTCCAGGATAAAAGCATGCTGTTTGGATAAGAGTGGAAAATGATTCAGGGAAAGAGTCCTAGATAAAGACAGATAAACAAATGAAGTCAAACACAAAGAAATCTTTCCAAATGATTCATGAGACAAAATATTATTATTTTGTTCTTAAAAAAATGGAAGAGTTTGAAGAGTAAACATGTGCCAGGTGGTCTAAAACAAAAATCCCCATGCTTGTGAAATAAAAATTTATAGCAGGAATCTTTCTTTTTGTTTAATATGATGTTTAAGAACAATATGGGAGTTCTCAAAACTTGTGTAGATCAAACTTAGAATACATTAACATTTCATATAGAACCTTGCCACCTGTTCTTTATTAAATTAGGAAAAGAATGATAGCTCAACTATACAATGCCCCATATTTGAAGGAAAATACCCCCTTTTCAACAAAACACTACAATATTGAGATTGATAGATTTAAAATGATATTTTAAAGCTAGAAATTTGAATTTAATAGAACCATAATTAATTTATTCTTAGACATCACCATAGAGCTTACTTAATGGGGTTTCTCGCAGCAGATCTACACTTTTATTTTGGAATCAATTTCCACTGTCTAAAACAAACATAGATTGGCAAACTGATCTACTGCTTGTTTTGAAAATAAGTTTTATTCAAACATAACTATGCACATTTATTTATTAGGGTCTATGTGTGTTTCATGATAAAACAGCAGAGTTGAGTAGTCATTAGCAGAAAATAACAAAAATATTTACTAACTGGCATTTACAGAAAAAGTTCTTCTGGTCTAAGTTGACTTCTGGTCTAAGTCACAAAACCATATTCATTGAAGCTCACGTTTATTATAGGCTAAAGAAACTGAGTACTGTATAACATTTATGTTCAGTATTTGTTATTTAGAAATTTTACAGATAAATAGTGTACTTTATTGAGTTTTGTGGAAAGCCTGTGGTATGTTAAAAAAATTTTTGTAGTTGAATAGGGACTAAATATTCTCTTTTCCCCTACTTGAGAATCAGTAGTATGTCAGGATAATAAGGATCTGAAAATTCATTCAATAAACCAATTTTTAAAAACGAACATTTTCTAAATTTTTTCACCTCTCCTTCTCCCACCATAAGCCAATTTTTAAAATTTTGCAGGACATTGGTATTCCCCAAAAGAAAATGCTAAAAATGCTATCTTGACAAATATGTATTTCTTTTTTTTTTTTTTAAAGATTTTATTTATTTATTTGACAGAGAAAGATCACAAGTAGGCAGAGAGGCAGGCAGAGAGAGAGAGAGAGGAGGAGGAAGCAGGCTCCCTGCTGAGCAGAGAGCCCGATGCGGGACTCGATCCCAGGACCCTGAGATCATGACCTGAGCCGAAGGCAGCGACTTAACCCACTGAGCCACCCAGGCGCCTGTATTTCTAAAATGTGAAGACATTTGGGTCAAAGTAGCTGAACTGAATTCATAACATCAGAGATTATAGATTTAAAAGAGGCCTATAGTTTATTTAACCTAATTCCTAATCTTATTAATCTTCCTGATTCTAATCCTAATCAGATTATAGAAAAATAAGATTAATTATTTAAGTATGTTGATCTTATTTTACTCTATAAGAAATGACTAATTGTGTGGGGTGCCTGGTGGCTCATGACCTCTGCCTTTGGCGCAGGTCATGATCTCAGGGTCCTGGGATTGAGCCCCACATCAGGCTCTCTGCTCAGCAGGGAGCCTGCTTCCCCCTTCTCTCTCTGCCTACCTCTCTGCCTACTTGTGATCTCTGTCTGTCAACTAAATAAATAAAAATCTTTAAAGAAAAAAAAATTTTACAAAAGAAATGACTAATTGTGAATGCCTTAAAGGTTAACAAAGTGGGTTTGGTGGGTTGTGTATGTGTATGTATGTTGGCTTCATTCACTGTAATTGAGAGGCATCATTATGCCATGGTAAATGCTGAAACAATTGTGGTTTTTCATATTGCATTAAATCAGTTAGTAGTATAATTAATTTTAATAGGATATTTTTGAGTCCCTGACTCCAGATTACTTTAGAACTAAGCATTGAATGCACCCTCTACAAGTTTTGTTGTTTCTGTATAATTATTCTGTAATTATACAGATAATCCAAGTAGATTTTTATTTTGCTTCTGGCATTTCACTTCATTTTAATAGCTGGACTGCTTCTTATCACTATGTGCAAATAGGATTAATTGAATCTAGAATGACGGTTTTAATATTATATAATGGAATAAATTTAGTAGGAGGGATGGCATCTATGTATTGGTCAAAATTATTGAATCTGATGAGCCCTGATGAGTATAAATTCAAAAAGACCAAGTATTCACTTCTGCTTAACATTTTATTTTAAATGTAGCCACTCTTTTATGAACTGTAGTTGATTTTAAAATTTAAAAAAATATATATTTTTCACATTTATTCATATATTAAATATGTAATGAAAACATAATATGTACCCTATTTACATATAAATTCCATGAAGGAGAGATCTTGTTTGGAGTCCTGCTGTGTCCCTATTGCCTAACATATGGTAACTACTCAAAACTATATACTGAGAGAATGAATGATTCAAAACACTGGAGCTTCAGTAGCATAACATGAAACAGTCTCAGTACTCAAATAGCTTAGAGATTAAAAGACATTTGTAGCACTGTGTAGAAAATACAAAATAGAGGTAAATCTAAGGGACTAGGAGATCACTTAGGAGGAAGCTAACCCACATTTTAAAAGAGGGGCCTGGGAAAGCTACCTTGCAACCCCGAATTTACTTTTTGATTCTATGGATTTCTCTTTTCCAGTAATTTCATTTAAATGCAATAACACAATATATTATATACATAAATAAAGTAATCTAATATGTCACCTTTTGATACTGGTGTCTTTCATTTAGTACTATATTTTCAAGGTGCATTCAAGTTTTGGCATATATCAGTACTTCATTCCTTTTTATGGTCAAATAATTGTACATTATGTGGATATAATGTATTTGGCTTATCCACTCATTAATTGGTAAACATTTTTCCTACTTTTTGGCTATTAGGAGTAATGCTAATATAAACATTTGTGTGCAAGGTTTTTGTTGTGTGTATGTGGTTGCATCCTTTTAATTCTCTTGGGTATATAATCAGGAGTGGAATTATTAGATTATATTTTATGTTTAAACTTTCTGAAGAACTTCAAACTGTTTTCCAAAATGACTGAACAATTTTACATTGCCACCAAAAATACATGAGAATTCCAGTTTCTCTACACAAACACTTATTACCTTTTGTATTACAGCCTTATAGGGTTAATTTTTTTAAGTGGAAAATATCTTTTAATTTGTGGATAAGTGTTTATAAGCAGCTGTGGTTAATTATGTAAATATTAACTTCACCTGGGAAGAAGGGTTCCTAAAAAGATGGACTTTATTTTTTTAATTAGAAGAATATACATTTGACAATAGCCTTTCAATATATGTCAGTATCTGAAGATTCACACAACTGAGTTAAAGAATCACTGATATGAGTAAATCATCTTAGAATTAAGAAATATAACATTATTAATTTGTTCAAAGGATCACATTCAAATTAATATTTCATATGCTTTGTATAAAATTGTATGTGATATTAAATGTTTTATTTTTCATAGGTATGCAGTGGTTTATTCCATAAGTAGTGCCCCTAAGTAGACTGACCTCTTCTTAAAGACAGTAGTTCTCTTTATGTGTTTTTGAGAGCTGTGAAGGGTCTAGCTATCAACTTAGCATCCCACAGTTTTCGTGGATGCTGGCAGAAGGCACAGGGCTCTTCAGTCACACAAATGACTCTGTTACTTACTACAACAGCAATAGCCAGAACATCAGCATTTTGTCGTGCCAGTGTCCCAATCCCCAATTTGTTCAAGATGATTTGAAGAGAGACAGGTACCATCAGCACACACAATGCATGTCACCCAAGAGGGACCTCAAGCTTGAGAGCAAGACACTGTTTTTATCTTCTATGGCTGTTTACTATATAATCATTTTTGAAATGATAGCCCAGAGCAAAGGCAGCCAGTGACTCTACTTGTAAAATATTTGAAAGTGTGAGATACCCATGGAGAGATGACTTGCAAGGGTTGTTTTGACCATAAAGAATCTCTCAAGATGTCTTGTACCTAGCCAGTTATCAGTGAATCTTGGTTGACTTAAGCTTTCTTTTTATTATGCTGAAGATATCGATAGGAAGAACTTGTGAAAGAAATACTTATAGATTTCTATGATTAGGTCAAAAGCTTTCCTTTTTATAATAATAACAAATTTCCTGGGGCCCTGGGTTGCTCAGTCAGTTAAGCATCTGCCTTCAGTTTGGGCTGTGATCCTGGGGTCCTGGCATTGAGCTCCACCCATACTGGCTCCCTGCTGAGCAGTGAACCTGCTTCTCCCTCTTCCTAAGCCTCTCTCCCAGCTCCTGCTCTATCTCTCACTCTCTCTCTCTTGAATAAATAAATAACATCTTAAGAAAATAATAACAAATTTCCTACATTGTAACTTCTTTATGATCATTGCTAAAAGAAAACAAAGTTATACTTGTAAAAGTAATGTGTAATAAATATGCCACTTTGTTGAGTATGAAATCAACTGAGATCAATAAGGAGGAATAAAGAAAATTATTTTTCAATTAATTGCAGTGAACTGGAGTATTCACAGGAAGTTTTTCTCAACTACATCAGCCCTGTCACTGTTTTCATCTCTTTTTTATTAATTTAAAAATACCAAAGATAGGGGTACCTGGGTGACTCAGTATGTTAAGTGTCTGCCTTTGGCATAGGTAATGATCCCTGAGTCTTGGGATGGAGCCCTGCACTGGGCTTCCTGCTCAGTGGGGAGTCTGCTGCTCCATCTCCCTCTGCCTGTTCTCCCAACTTGTACTCTCTCCTTCTCTAAAATAAGTAAGTAAAATCTTAAAAAAAAAAAAAAAAATCCCCAAAATAGTTGAGCTGAAGAGTGAAGAGAAGTCATCAACACCCTTGTTCAGACTGCAATAATTCAGTCTGTGTTAACCATCTCCCCATTGATCTATAAACAGCTGATGGGAAACTATAATCCACAGAGTGCTTATTTTCTTTTCTCTTTAACTGAACTGTTGTCAAACCATGTTTTCCCTCTCCCATACTTAGGTAATTGAGTTTTTGTAACCTAAATGCAGGGAGTCATAAATATTTCTCCTTATTTGTTTCATGTGTTTTAGCACATTGCTTTTTTTTTTTTTTTTTTTTTTTTTTTTACTGCTGTATAAAATTTATTTCTTATGGGCATTTAGGCTTGTATTACTCTGCCCCTGTTCTCTAGCTGATGTTTATGCATTAATCGGTCATATTCATTCTAGACTGTACATGTGTTAATGATAGGTTCCACACGTGTCTTGTATCTGCTTTCATTAGTTAATATTCTATATCCATGTTGGTGGTTGTCCTCAGATAAAGTAAATGAATCATCTAGAAAATATTTAAAATAAAGTGTTAAAAATAACTTCTTTTCAAATAGGCTTTGATTCAAAGCAAATCTGAATTTTTAAAATTAACATGTCTACTTATGAGGGGAAAAAAGCCAAATCTTTCATAGCTGCAAACATGCAAATAGATGGTCAAGTAAAGAGAAAAGACCCACATGCAGATCCAAGCAAATACGCACTAATTCTTGGGCATATATATAGGTTTGAGAACAACTTGCTGACCTTTTTTTGGTGCTTAGGTCCTCTTACATCTGATTTGAAAAAAAGCTTTGCCCATCATGATGGTGACATACACACTTTTTTTAAAAATTTTTATTTTTTAATTTTTTATAAACATATAATATATTTTTATCCCCAGGGGTACAGGTCTGTGAATCACCGGGTTTACACACTTCACAGCACTCACCAAAGCACATACCCTCCCCAATGTCCATAACCCCACCCCCCTTCTCCCAACTCCCCTCCCCCCAGCAACCCTCAGTTTGTTTTGTGAGATTAAGAGTCACTTATGGTTTGGCTCCCTCCCAATCCCATCTTGTTTCATTTATTCTTCTCCTACCCACTTAAGCCCCCATGTTGCATCACCACTTCCTCATATCAGGGAGATCATATGATAGTTGTCTTTCTCTGCTTGACTTATTTTGCTAAGCATGATATGCTCTAGTTCCATCCACGTTGTCACAAATGGCAAGATTTAGTTTCTTTTGATGGCTGCATAGTATTCCATTGTGTATATATACCACATCTTCTTTATCCATTCATCTGTGGATGGACATCTAGGTTCTTTCCATAGTTTGGCTATTGTGGACATTGCTGCTATAAACATTCGGGTGCACGTGCCCCTTCGGATCACTACGTTTGTATCTTTAGGGTAGCACATTGCTCTTAATAATACTGTGCTACCTGTCCTTAGAATTCAATATATTACACTTATTTTATTCACGGTAATCTCTGAATATTTTTGTTCAACCAGCTTTGATATATTTTTGTTCCATGAATTTCTAGCTGATGTTTAACCATTTTATTCACAACTAAAATTAATATTTTTATTTTAATTTGCATGTATCTACCAAACAAATAGATTTATTATTACTACTATTGAAGAAGAAGAAAATAAAGAGAAAAGAGAGAGGCAGAGAGGAAGGAATTTATTCTGCTTTGTATTTACTAAGCCAGTTTGGGCTTCTTTGATCCTTATATGTTCCTCTAAATGCTCACACATTTAAATATGTGTCTAGGATTTTTCTGAAGATAAATAGTTTCCTTAGAATAGTTTCCTTAATGAATTGGTTTTCTTGGTTTGGAAATTCAAGTATTTGCTTTTATTTGTTCAAATGAATATCTATAGCCTCTCCCTCTCCCCTCCACTAGAATTATTCCCCATAGATTAGTTCATTTACTTTGAAGAAATTTTATGTCTAATGACCCATTTTCTCTTTTGGAGTTTCTTCATTTAATTTTCCTCTGAACTTTAAGAAATCTAGTTTTCTAAAATCTAGGTCAGACATGTTGGGAAGACCATGTCTTGAGTCT
Organism: Neogale vison; assembly: GCF_020171115.1. NCBI lineage: Eukaryota > Metazoa > Chordata > Mammalia > Carnivora > Mustelidae > Neogale > Neogale vison. Next base: position 99,195,805 of record NC_058096.1, read on the forward strand.
GTATTCATTACCCTTCTCCCTCCAAATTCTATCCTGGGATTACCAAACCGGAGAAGACACAGGTTGCAAAGGAGACAAAGCTTTAAGTTTCTCAGAACAAAGTACCATCTCTTTACCATTCTGTGAGAGAGGAAGAAGACCCTAGATCTTAGAAATGCATCTGCCTCTTGGGAAGTCCCAAGAGGCAAATAGGTGGCTTTACTGCCTAAGGCATTCCCTGTGATAAGTGGATCTCCTCAGCCTTTCTAGGGGAATATCCCTCACCCATTCACTTCCTGCAGCCCTGGGAAAAGCCCACAGGTACTTTTAACACCACATACAGGGACCAGGAAAATCTTCTCCTATTCCATGTGCTTTGGAAAGACTAAACTAAATGCCCATCAGAGGGAAAATATCTTGTTAGCCATTCTATTGAATATTAATAGCTATTAAACAGAGTAAGAATTAATTATTTCTTAACTTTGAAATATGTTCATAGTGTAGTCTTAAAAAGAACAGTTGAGGATTATTATAATTTTAAAGTGAAATACACATGCATGTAGACATGTATAGATATGTTTATGTGTATATGTGAGTCTGTATATATAAAATAGGGAAGTAATCAAGGATGATAGGCCCATATATATATATATTTAATTTTTTTTTTTAAAGTTGTCCCCTCTGGAGTGGACAGTGGTATTCTTTTCATTTAACATTACTTACATACTTTCATGTCTTATATTTAAAAATTCTGATTTGGGTCTGTGTCTTTTTCTATATACTGGCATAAAGGACTCCGAACCCAATAGCATTATTCCTTAATTCCTTACTAACTTGAGAATTACTAGTAACCACTTCTATTTTGCTTTCTATGTAGTTCTGAGTTAAATTGCAAAGATTTCATTCTGCTTTAGAATTCTGCTCAAGTCTTTTGACTTTAGCCCCAGACAAACATATTCTTTCTAGTGTGTTGTAGGAAACATTTTTTCTCTTCCCTAGAGTCAGTGTTTGATGTCACAGAGTCTGATCCTGATAAACAAAGCCTGCTCTTTGACCTGACCTCTGGAGCCAGGATTGCCCTTATGCTATCCTTGTTTTTTAAAAGGTTAAGTTCCAGTTTCCAACCTAAGAGCTAATGCATTGTAGAATTGCAGCCCCCCACCTCCCCAGGTAAAACAGGAAAATGTTTTCCACAGTTATCTTGTTTACATAAATGCAAGAGATGATAAGTCATTCATTTGCTAATGTTACCCCTCCCTTTGGACGGAAGCAATGCCTTCTTCATCATCAAACAGAATAAATTAATTCAAGCAGGGAAAAAAAATCTCCACTTGAGTTATTTAGGTGAAGGTTTTGAAAGACCCGCGGATCCCCTTACCCAAGAATTCAACACTGCCACAGGATGCAAGCAGCAAGAGGTTCTTTATTGTAGCGCGGGCGCCTGCGGGTGGTCAGCAGCTCCTGCTAGCTGAGCACACCAGGCTGGGGTGGTGCAGGATTTTTATAGACAGGTACAAACAAGTTTTGGATGGGGCGGAGCTGATTGGCTGACAATTTGAACATTTGAAAAAGGCATACTTGGTGTTTGCGGATTGGCTTTGGAGGACCCGCGCGCGGGAAGAAAAAGGCGGGAAGCGGGAGTGAGGAGGGGGGAGTTGGACCTTATTACTCAGCAGAGAAGCATCCTGCCTACGTGACTATGCGGGCCCCCTGCCTACGTGACTATGTCTCGGCTATTAGCAGAAGGTATCTTGTTCAAACAGGAGACCAGTGTCACACCCTAAAAGCCAAGCGGTTACAGAAAGGCAAAAGAGCAGTTAATTAGTTAACAACTGGGGGAAGGGTCTTTCAGTTTGAAGGTTAGAACTTTGCTTATATCCATGAGGTAATATTTCAGTTCTCTTCCTAACTTTTAGAGCCAGAACAACAACTAAAAAGGAATTGTGCGTGCAGTGTCCAGTGTCTATTCCTTGTTCGATCTAAATATTGACTCTGCCAACTGTGGTCTTTATCTATAATTAAATTTTTAGAAAAAAAGTTTAATGTTATTTATTTATTAGACTTTTTTTTTAAATGAAAATTTTCTGAAACAAATCTGACCCAATATTTTCTTGAATTCAGTGTAAAAATACCTTATGTAGCCTGATAAAATTTCAACTAATGCAGTGTTTTTAATCTGAGTAATTTATATTTGTACAGTTTCTGTGCCATGCTGAAAGTGTTGCTTACTCTAATTAGCTTATGGTCAACAGTATCTTTAATTAGAAATATTGGTAATCTGTCCCCTGTAGCATTTCATTCAGTGTGTTTATGGTTCCAAGATGATTACCCTAATGAACAGGGTGATAAAAAGTACCATTAAGCAGAAATGAAATAGAATACCCATCAGGGCAAAAAGGTTTTTAAAAAAAAAATTATCGTTGTTTTCCATAAAAGAATGATCTGTGCTTAGAATCCAGTATTAAAACTACCAATAAGGTGAAGAATGTATCTCTGAAATTCTATCAATGGCAAATATCTGATATTATTTATTTATTTATTTACTTTCTTACTTATTTATTTTTAATATTTTATTTATTTGTCAGAGAGAGAGATCACAAGTAGGCAGAGAGGCAGGCAGAGAGAAAGGAGGAGGCAGGCTCCCTGCTGTGCAGAGAGCCCAGATGTAGGCCTTCATCCCAGCACCCTGGGATCATGACCTGAGCCCAAAGCAGAGGCTTAACCCAGTGAGCCACCCAGGCACCTGATGTTATGATTTAGTTCTATATATAAAGGTAGAGTCCAGGATGAAAGACACAGAGTTATCCTAAAAAAACAGCATATCTAGTGAAAAACATTTCAAATAGCACCAATAATATTGCTGAAACTAATATCCATATGAGTAATGTCGAAAAGTTACCTGAGAAAATCACTGGCAGTCATGTGTATATAATTATTATGAAATTTACTATTAGGGATGGGGGACAGAAATTAGTCTTAGATTCATTCCTGGCACTCTTGCAAACTGCCTCTGTCAAAATAAATGGCATTTTAATTGCAATTTTTATTTTTATTTAATGATGGTGGCATTTTCCTTAGAGATCTTTGTTTTCTAAAATAGTTGTAAGCATTTCTTTTAAAATTAAATGCAACACATATTTTTGTATTCATGACATTAACCAGTGTATACCTACTGAAGCTTTAAGAAAAGGATGCAAAACAATGTTCAATGACTTTTTTTTTTTTTAAAGATTTGTTTATTTGAGAGAAACAGAGAGAGAGAGAGATACTGCAAGCCAGGGAAAGGTCAGAGGGAGAAGGAGAGAGAGGAAGAGAAGCAGACTTCCCGCTGAGCCAAACCCTCAGGGCTAGATCCCCCAACTTTGAGGTTATGACCTAAGCTGAAATCAAGAGTAGGATATTTAACTGATTGAGCCAGCCAGGTGCCCCTGTTTATGACTAATTCTTATATGGCATCAGAAAAACATATTCAAATTTAGGTGGGAGATATATTTCAGTTTCTATAAGTTTTTAGATATAAAGTCATGTATATTGGAAAAATACATCTAAAGGAAGGTAGTTAGCTATTAAGTGGAACATCTAATATCAGGTAGATCTATGGAATGTTTGTGTAAATAAAAATGGCCAGATTCTCAATCCTCAATTCCCAATAGCTTTATCATATCTCCTTAATCAACTCACCTGTTGCATCAATTCTTGACTTTTAGGGAGAGGTGAGAGATTATGGTTTCTTTTCAAATTTGGTTAAAGCCATGCAAAGTTCCTCCAGGAACGTGTACATAGACACAGGTAAGTTCAGAAGGATGGTGGATCTCCCAGAGCCACTCACAGATTCCCTAGGGATTTTAGGGGCACAAATTAAATAGAGCATAACTCTAAAATTAAATGTCAGTCAGACATTCAACAAGGCTAGGGATCCTCAAATGTAAAACAGTAGTAATAATATCTTCATAATGTTGTGAGTATATTACAGGGTAAATCATGTAAAGTGTTTGCAGCATACTTTGACATATAGTAAGCAAACAATACTTTGTAGTTACTTAGAAATAAAATTTGATAGAATTATATCATTCTATTTTATTGCCTGTGTTTTAGTACTCAGCATTAGAAGGACTGTGGAATGTTTGTTTTTAAACACAAATTACACTTTTAATATCTTGGGCAAATCTTCCTCTAGTATTTTAATTTTATGCTTTTATTATATTTTCAACTATGGGTAGTATCTTGGTTTAATCTTTTTCTTTACCATAAGATAACTAAATTTGAGTGAGTTTCACATATTCAAAAGTGAAATAATCCTGAAGTATATAATGATACTAAAATATAAACCTTTTGGGAACCATAGGAAGTTGCTGGAGAATCAATTCATCAGTCTGAAAGTGGGTAAAGAGAAGAAATAATTAACCATTTAACCGGACTTTCTTATAAAAACTGTACGACAGGGAAATTTTCTCTTTGTAGAAGCATGAAGAAGGAATGACAAAATTAAAATGTCATGGTTTCATAATCCCCCATGGAAATAATGAATCTAGGCAATAAGCAACAATAGTCAATAAGAAAGAGAAATAGAGAGAAATGGAGAGAGAAAAAGAAAAACAGGTATAATGTTCCTTAGTGGAAATACACAATATACCTATGAAGTGTTCTTGTAAAAAATCCGAATCTGTGTAGATTAAGACCCTAGATTTAACTATCAGTTTATAAAGAAAAAAAAATAAAACAACAAAACATTGAGTGAGCATTTTAAATAATACCATGAGAAAGGCAGCAGCAATATACATACGGTAAAAAAAACTCCACAAACAACCAGATTTTTCAAAAATAAATTATAAGGAAGATAGAGGGAGGGGGACCTGTAAGATAAAAGAGACAAATGATCTATCAAGCAAATATAATGTGTGGATTTCCCCATTTTCCATAATTCTGATTCAGTCAAATTAACAGTTACGCCAAAAAAAATAAAAAAGATATTACGAGATTATCTTACTTTTTTCACCATGAGATATTAGTATTGCAGGTATAATATAGAAAAAGTCATTTTTTGTTCAAAGATACATAGTGAAATATTTACAACTGAAGTAAAATAACATCTGGGATTTGCTTCAAAACACTCCAATAAGTGGAGTGTAGATGGAAAACAGAATATTCTTAAATTGGTGAGTTTCTGAAGCTGGGTATTGAGTACCTGAGGTTTATCCTTCTATTCTCTTTTTACCTATTTATACATTGAAAATTTTTATTAAAAATTTTTTATAGGGTTGTCTGAGTGGCTCAGTTCGGCATTGTTGGCCTTTGGCTGGGGTCATGATCCTAGAGTCCTGGGATTGAACCCCACGTCAATCTGATGTAGTGATGATGTTGAGCAAGGGAGGCTGTTTCTCCCTCCCTCTGTGGCTCTCCCCCTGCCTGTGAGCTCTCTCTCTCTCCCTTTCTCTCTCTCTGTCAAATAAATAAATCTTTAAAAAAAAATTTACAAAAATGAAATAACACTAAATTTTATACCTGTCATAGGGTCAGTGAAGGTTCATGTGTCAAGTGGAAATTCCGTGTTCATAGCCCATTAAGATAAGATTTATTTACAAGATATGATCTAGATATGGAATTGTTTTACCTGTGAATGATTACCCAAACTGGTTTAGTGACTGTATTTTATTGTATTCAGAATGTTACATTAACCTGATTTATGGAGGAGTAGTTATGTACCTCTTTTTCTAATGCATTTAATAATATATAAATAACGATAAGAAACTCTCTAAAGAAATTATATGGTGAATAATTTGCACAGTGGTTACCTATATATTTGCACTGTAGATACATACCTCTTTTTGGCTGAAGTCAGAGGTGAATTAATATGTAAACGTGTATGATTGTATATCCCTGCACAAGAGAAAAACTTAGAGTAAGATAAGATACAAATAATATAGAATATCAAAATGAAATCTATTATTGAAGGCTTTCTTTACATTTCAAGGTAGATTAGATAAGAAACAAATTTACCAGCAGAATTGGGGTAATTTGAGTGGCATTTATGACAATGATAAGTTATATATATATATATATATATATATATATATATATATTTACTTCTTGTATTTTCCTTATTCTTTGAGTAGAAATTGGTTTTTGGGGCTTCATTTATACAAATGTGATCTATTTATACACATCAATGTTCTCTGGTAATATGTTTTTAAGTAAAATGAAATAGGAGTTTGGAGCTTGAAATATTAATCAGATTAGTAAATGTCCATTCAGTGATCACTCTCCAGTGTGCTTTTGATTATGAATAGATGTAACTTGATGGGAGATCCACAGCTTGACACAGTCTCTGTCCATGATCATGTTCTGTTCAACATGAATTAGATGAGACTTGGAGTAGTAGCTCATTGTTTTGTTTTGTTTTTCTTTTATACAGTGAGAGAAAGGAAAACTGATTTCCCTGCTCCCATATTTATTTCTAATTTCCTGTGGAAAATAAATGTGATGGTAACAAAGAAGTTTCATTGTACAAACAGCTTAGGAGGGAAAATGGTATAACAGTGAGGATATGATTAATTCCAATGTAATCTGCCGTGCATGTATGTAAACATTTGTTTTTGTACAAAATTTAAGGTTACAGTGTACATCACTTCTCACTTTCATGTTAGCCAAAGAACCTAAACTAATTTATAATGATGAATTTAAATTATTCAAGGACACAAAACAAAGCAATTTCTCAAATCATGGATAGTCTTCAAGTTTTCCAATATAACATTCCAAGATGACTCCGCAAATGAATAAAAAATCGATGCTATCAGTAAAATCTAGGAGAGTTTAGAACACCAATGAAGGCCTTTTTCCAACTCAGATTTAAAACAAGAGATTACCACCTGGGTGGCACAGTTGGTTAAGCAGTCAGCTCTTGGTTTTGGCTCAGGTCAGGATCTCAGGGTTTTGAGGTCAAGCCCCATGTCAGGCTCCACACTCAGCGTGGAGTTAGCTTCAGGTTCTCTCTCCTTCTGTCTCTACTCCTCCTTCTGCTCTCTCCCTCTCAAATAAAAATAATATAATAATAAAACTAGAAGTTATCATTAGAGTAAACAGGAGACTATAAAAAAAAGAATACTAAAAAAAAAAAAAAAAAGGAATACTTACCACAGAGTAAAAAAGAATTTACTTGGGTGATCTCTTGGAGAGAATTCCTTCACTAGAAACAAGCTCTCAGAGCATAAATACAGCCACAGAGCACTTAGGAGAGAAAACAGACTCAACATTACTCAGTTATTACCAACATAAATTGATAAAGAATAAGCATATCTGATTAATTATAAGGGCATAGGGCAAAAAGCAGCCACCCAAGTGACAATGGGTTTATGTGGAACAGGGAGGACGTGAACCACATAGTAAAATTCAAACAAATCTGGAATTATTATTGTGGTCATAATGGTAAAATGTATTACCAGTTGGTTATTGGGAAAGAACTGGAGAGTATTAGTAGAACCCACTGTATAACTTTTATAGTTTATTAAATATAAATAAATATAATGAAAGACCTCAAGGTAGAGGCACCTAGATAAGTTACAATTCCCAACCCACAGAAACTGTAAGATAATAAATGTTTATTGTTTAAGTGAGGCAGCAACAGATAATACCAAGAGATCATCTTTTTCTGAATCATCTTTTTATTCCCCATAGAGTAGAATTTAATGCAGATGTCTAATGCTTTGTACATGACAACTACATAATCCCATGCTTACTACAGTACCTGGATTGTACCAGATTCTCAATAAATATTCATCGGATTAATTCTATGAATAATAACAAAATCTACTGAATGCTAACAGTGTACCAAGCATCTTTAAATGTTTCACATGTAGTTACCCTTTTAATCATTGCAACAACCCTGTGAGGTAAGTTCACTCATTAGCCCCATTCTACAAACAAGGAAATTGAAGTCTGGAGAGGTTAAGTAACTTCCTCAAGAGGACTCAACTTCTTAATGGTAGAGAGTTCGTAATCGAACCCAAGTAGTCTGACTCCAGAATACAGTGCTTTTAGCCATCACATTTTACTGCTTCTATATGAATTGGTGAACACTTGCTGAATGAAAGAATGAATCAGCCAATCTATGTGACACAAGTGGCATATTTAATACTTAAATGTTAGTGTCCTTTATTTCCCATGTAACAAACATTGCTCAGGAACACTAAAGTTCTCATCTCCAAACTGCTTTTGTGAACATACCAATTTGTTTAAAAATATTTGACCAGGTGTTTTCAACATATGTATATTTATTTATGTAGATAAGTACATAACAGTATTACATTAATATGTACTTCATATATCAGGGCTAGTGTGCTGGTATATTAACATATTATCTAAAAATAAACCCTACATTTCTACCCATCTATCTACCTTAGATATGGATCTTTTTTGTACCCAGAACAGAGTGGATCATCCTTTTATATAGCCACTGAGTTATATTCAGCTTTGAAGACTACTACTTAATAGAATATGGTAGCATTTTCTTAAAGTGCTACCAGAAAATTTTATTTTCTCACACCTTCTGCCTTCACACAAAAAGAATCAGAGGTAGATCAAGTAATAGTAAATAAAGAAAAGAGTTCTAAATTTGGAAGACAAGACTTGTATTCTTGTGAAGTAAGAATTCTGGAAATGTGAATCTCTAGACCCTCATCCCCTTGTCTTGCCTTCTCTCTCTAAGGAACATGTATACCTTTTTAAGTAAAATATGAATTATTTGATGTAGTTCTTGAAAACATGAAATTGAAATTTATTTCCTTAATAATTTTCTCAATTCTGCTTGTCTATATTGATTGCCCCCCCTTCTCTTTGTAATGCATAATAATCCAGTGGGGTTTCCTAGTGTTTCTTTTCCTAAAACTGTGTACCTGCCTCATCGATCATGCCAAGGAAAGCAGGCACAACTTGGAATGAAAACCAATAACATGCTATGAAAATAGAGACAAGACAGCTTAGAAGATTGATTCTAAATTATAGAGGTGCTTACTGATCTGCAACCACCCAAATTCTTACAGCTTGACAGCTGGTTAGTGTAAGGACCTATTTAGAAACTGTCCCTGTTCCCCTTCCCCCAGGGGATTTACTTGGAGACAAGTCCGGGAAACCAGCTCCAGGTAACAAAGCCCGGATACAAGGGTGGGTCAGGCCAGGTGGAGACATCTGATCAGTGGGGGGGATTCATACTGTCTCCCTGGTTACCAAGGAGTATGGTAATCCAAGGATTGGAGCCTTTTTGGCGCCAATCCTAATTAAGGTGTAATAGGCTGGGTCAAATGTCTACTAGGGTAAATTGTAACTCAATTGGTCACCTAGCATCACTGTGGAGTTTCCCGTGTGTGTTACAATCCCATTGGTCACCTGTGCATGGCCAGGCCCGACCGCATGGCCTTTGCCCTTAAAAGCTAGACCGTGAAACAGAGAAGTGTCCCCCTCTCTTGTAAGAGGTACGTCCCGCAAACGTTTGGTTAGATTCTTGATGCTTGGCGTGAAATAAAGGTTTGCTTGACCTTCGTTTTGTATCAGTCTCGCTCCTTTAATCATGGACCCATTCTACAATTGCAATTTGTAGATTGATACAATTGTATCAGTCTCGCTCCTTTAATCATGGACCCATTACTGGGGCATAAATAGTGAGCACAGGACAAACCCCAGGCTTGCCTTCATGTCCTAAATGAGGGCAATTTGCACAGTTTGTGGTGTAGTTACCACAGACAGGACATCAACTCAAAGTCTTGCAAACTAAAGAAGTGAAGTAGTTTTGTTTCCAGGTCTCTTCATCTTTAAAATGGGAATAAGGACATCTGCCATCCTAAAATTTTTCCAAGGACCTGGTCAAATAAGCATATTTAGGAGTTTTATTAATGGTTAACATACAAATGCAAGGTATTATCTTAATTATTATGATTATTCTTAGAGTAATACTGTTTTAAATTTTACCACTATAAATTTGTCTCTTTGGGAAAATTTTTTATAAATATAATTTTCAAATCAAAGAGGTTTGCAAGAATGTCAAAAAAAATGCACACCATTAACTTAGAATTACCAGTTGTTAACAGTTTGTCCCATTTATTTACCCACTTCCTGCTCACTCTGTGCACCCTCTCAGGCACTTTCTCTCTTCATTATTTGAAAGTTAATGATCTCAGTTATCATCAATTAAGTTGCAGCCATCAGCTTTTTATCCTGCATATTTCAGAGTATAAGAACAATGACATTCTTCTATATCACTACAGTGCAGTAATCAAAATCAGGAAATTTAATAGTGATATAATATTCTTATTCAACCCCTGACTGTTACCCAAATTTTCGCAGTTGTGCTAAAAATGTATTTTATAGCTATCTCCCCATTTCAGCCACTCTTTTGGATAAAACTGTCAGCCTTTTAAAAATGTTTTGGTTTTTCATGATTTCAACATCTTTTAAGAGTACAAGCTGATTCTTCTATAGGCTATCCCTTGATTGGTCCATATGTAGTATCTTAATTTGTATGGCAGGGAAATTTATTAGAATAGAATTCTAAAGCTATTTTTGAAGATATTCAGGAAGTAGATAATCAATATTCTCTTTGCAATTCCTGAGGAAAAGGAAAAGTAATGTATATTACTTCGGATTTTTAAACAAATCCATTACACTTTGTTTCTTTTTTAAAAGCTGTTACAATTTTTACAAAAGCAGAAAACAAAACACAGACACACCCATAAAAACAAAACAAAACAAAACAAAAAAAACTAATGAGCTGTGAAACTGATTGAGATCCATTGTGTTTTACACAATATATTAAGAAACAGAAACTAGATATAAACTGGTAGTTGTGCTGTCTTATGTTTTCTATAGTCTTAAGACATGATCATGCTGTACTTATCTTTTTCATCAAGCCCTGAAGGGATGTTCATTCCCACACAATGCCTTATTATAGATAAGTTCAGCCAGATTTCTCAGTAGCTATCCTTTGGCAAACTGAAGTAAAAGAAGGGAAGAAGGTTAATTACATTCAGGACGTTTTTATGCCTTTAGGGATTCCCAGATCCAAACAATAGCCCTAGTCTTTAGGAAACTGTTCCATTACTGTTAGTTAAAAATTCAAGGTGACCACATGCCTGGGCTATAAATTCAGAAAAGATTAAGAACTCCAGATGCCACTTCCATTTAATCTTATTAGGTATGAAGTACTGATTTGTGTATAATCTTTAGTTTCAGAAGATAACAGTCACAGCTAAGCCTATCTCTAGAAAAAACAGGTCACTGGTTCCAAGTATTATAAGTTGCTACAGTAGTAACACTCTCCAGTCTCAGACCGAACTTCTCTGTATTACACTATCTTTTATGAACAATGAAATGCCACTATGACCTGGTCCTTGACTTTTTGCTTCTAAGAAATATATGACTGTTTCTGTTGTTTTAGTTTCTTTGTTAGTTTGCAGTGTACCAGGCATTTGGGACAAAGGAAGCCTGGTTTTAATTTTCACCTGCCAAACGGCTGAAATCAATCTTGTTCTATTCAGTAAACAACTCACTGTGCATAGATAGGTAAATTTTATTTGCTGATGAATAGCAATGGAATCTTGCAGTTAAATCATAAAATAAAACCCATATATGTGACAAATATCTTTTCTTTCATGACCACCTTCCTAAGTAATCATATACAAAATGAAAGATGAATATTTCTTAGAAAGATGAATATGTCTCATGACCTTATGCATACGGGATAAAATACCCTGATGTTATAAGTTATGAGCTTCATATAATATAGTTTATTTTCAGTAAAGTTTTAGAAAATCCTCCTAAGACTAGGCCACTGTTTCAGGCAGAGTTGATCTATCAGTTAATCAAAGGCACTCTCTCTTTGGTCATTTATTCAGTCAACAAACTCTTACCTATTACCTATACTGTCCAAGACTTGACCCAAAGCATGGGAAAATAAAGACGGATTAAGACAAGTAACTGCCTTCAGAGGACTGACAGGTTAATTAGGGAAGATGATGTATCAGCAGACCATCAGAACACAGGGTGATAAATGCACAGATTCCCTGATTTAGGGAGAAATAATAGGAAGTTTCATCCTCTTCCTAATCTCCTATTCCTCCCCAGTCTAAGTCACAGAGCCTTTCTCTGTATTCTATGTAAATATGTGTTTATTTCTATCATGGTGTTTACCTCACTAAAGGTTGAACCCTTGACAGCTGAGAGAAACCACTAAGTCAGTTTCCTGCATTTTATTTTATTAAAGATTTAATTTATTTTTTTTTTTTGACACACAGAGAGAGATCACAAGTAGGTAGAGAGGCAGGCAGAGAGAGAGGGGGAAGCAGGCTCCCTGCTGAGCAGAGAGCCCGATGCGGGACTCGATTCCAGGACCCTGAGATCATGACCTGAGCCAAGGGAGAGGCTTAAACCACTGAGCTACCCAGGCAACCAAGTCTCCTGCTTTTTAAGTGGATAATTAAAGTGGATAATGGATAATGGATAATTTATCCATTCACGACTGGTTGCAAAATCTCTGTGCTACATATTGCTTTAGGTAGATATTCTATTTTTAATATTACCTGACTCAAGGTGTTACTCGAAAGAGAAATGTGGGACCTAAATGAAATAAATCCTATAAAGCATTTAGCTTGGCATTTAGCATATTAGTAAACTCTTCCTGTTGTCAGTATAATTATTACTGCATAATTTTGGTGACAGCTGTATCTTTTAGTGGTTTTCAATCTTTTGACAAGCACATTCTAAATATGTTTTCAAATCTATATAGAATTTTGTTCTATTTTCTATCATAAGGACCATAAGATCTTGAGGAGATTCAGATAAGCAAAGAGGTATTGTTTCCAGAGTATAATAGTAGTCAACTACTGAACCTGTAACTACTCGTTTTTAAGACTATGGTCTAGCCCATTACCTGACACACAGTAGGAGATTAATACATATTTTTCCAAATTAATTTGCCTTGATTTTATGAATTTCAGTCAGTTATGACTTTAATTTGACTGTCAATATCTTCAACTTAAAGTCTATTATCCAGGCATTAAACAGTTGTTTGTTTGGGGATTTTTTTTTTTTTTTTTTTTTTTAATATGTGCTTTTCTGTCACTGGCAGAAGTATCCTCTTCTGGAAAGGAAGAAAAGCCACTAAATTTGTGGCTCCCCAACATTTGGTGAATGGAATTCCCTTTTTGTCCCCTGATAAGGAGTTAGGAGAAAGTTTCATTTTGGCAGTTATTTCTTGGGGCCCCAGGAAAACAAAACAAAAGTACCTGAAATAAATATTTTATAATTAATTCTTTTATTTTAAGAGGATTGGGTTGAAATGGTTACTTTCTATATACCAACTTCTACCTCATCATATCATTTGCAGAACTTCAATTTAAGAGGCATTTCTGTGTTTGATTTCTTCCTCTCTTAATGGATTCATATATTTTACTTATCGCAATCTTGCTACAAAATGCCAGGATTTTAATATGATCACTATTTGGTTAGTAATCTTCAGTGCATTAGAAAATATACTCATACACACAAAAGCATGTAAATTCTGTGTCTCCTTTTTGTTTTTGAAAGATACATCACTAACCTTTTATTAGCTTCTTTTCTTCTGGATGATACTTCTTCAATACAAATTTTCACTGGGACCTACAGTTATGAGACCTGGTAGATTGAAGCAAGCATGACCAAATAGATATTTTTCTTTCACTAAATCCCAAAGCAACTGTTGTCATGAACTAGAGGAGCCTGAATTCCAGGCTTGTGATTATCTTTATTGACTGCATTTGAGACCATCTTACCTTTACATTGTATATATGTATTATAATGCCTTTCCACCCAGTGGCATTTTCGTATTACTATATCATTAATAGGTTGGTCACCACTTCATGGAGGAGAAACCTCAATTATCTATTTAGTTTAGGCCAGCATTTTTACTGTATTTGAGTCACTCCTGACCTTCAGTTTGTGCTTTCCTTACCTCCTTGGGCTGTGAAGTGTTCGTAGGAATGTGTATATGCATAGCAAGACAATCGTAGAGACCTGATGAAAGGCTCTCATGGTGCTGAGTTCTTACCTACACATGGAAACACCATAGTGGACCTTTCAAAGATTCAGAGAAGGTCACCAACTGCTGGCTAAACTTAATATGAATTAACTATATTTTGAATTATTCTTCCAAACATATTGACCTAAACCAGTTGTAAATATCTAGGGAAAAATAGGTCTACTTTTGAATCCTTAAGATAAGCACAGAGATAGAAGTTGGAGACACAAAGAGTTTGAGTATAGTCCAACGACTATTTTGTATTATTCTTTATTAAGACAGTTGCTAAGTCATATTTCTTGATCATTCTAGTTTCAGTCCTCTGTTGGTGAGATGCTTTTATACTTCTTTCTCTCCTGCCATTTCTAAAAGTTGGAAATTTTCTCTTTTTTGGAGAGATATATATGGGGGAGTGGAGAGCATAGCTGTAACAGAAGGATTTGTACACAACTGGCAGCCAGTCTTGAAAGTCACTATAGGGTCAGGGTCATAGCCTCATGGGTTACATGTGTATTTCTGACCCTGTTGATTTCCCCTAGGGAAGGAAAGGCTGAACAGTAATGACATCCAATCATAATTCTGTTACCTGCTTTGAAAGTTCATCTCTAACAATGACATTAAATGTTAAGCAAGTATCATTCCTGGATATAAAGATCCTCATGAGAATTCTGTGACATCACATGTTCCTTTGTTATAGTATGTACACTTTAATTTTCCAGGCAAGATACACACATATGTCATGTGACTTATGCAAGTATAAGGGACAGCAGTCACAATTTCCTGTTCTTAGTCTCGCAGCCCATGAGAAAGAGGGAATGCATTGATTGTATGGTGAAGGTTTGAGGACTTTAGTTCTTTATGGGGGGATTTGACTAGGAGTTTCCCAAAACACCCAGGTTGTGATCCCTGCTATATTATTAACAACCAACTAGCTGTGTAGCCACAGACAAGCTGGCTTACCTCTTGGCCTTGTTTCTTACTCACAGAGTGTTAAAGGGTTGAACTGGATGTTCTTGAAGTATCTCCCCACCAAACAAACACAACAAAAATGATTTCATGTCTTGATAAGTACTTGAGTGAGAAAGTTTGTTCAGTTGGTGTGAGGGGCAGTATTTACCAGTGACACTTGTTTAAGCAGTGATGCAGTCAGAGCTGAGGACCACTTCTCTGTCCCAGGAGACTACACAAATGAGACTTCCTGGTGTCTGACCAAGAGAAACCCTGATGAATTAGGACAGGAAGGGTTATAAAAAGACAGTGCTGGACCGACATTCAGAAGGACTGTGAGGTTGATGTATGAATGCTCTCATTTTTAAATCTTAGTGCCTTTGCTACCTTTCTTGTTGTTATCCATTCTATATCCTTGTTTCCTGTGTCTTCTGCAATCCTCTGGTTTCCCTTCTCAGCTACAGTCCTCATGTGAGGACAGCACTGAGTAGCACACTTGTATTTTTTTAAGCTCTACTACCTGCTTTAGGACTAACTACCATTTAAAGAGACAGCTAAGAGAACTACAAGCAAGGCCTTTACAGAAAGTTTTCTTAGCTTACATTTTTAGTAAAGGAACTGCTGGATTGATGTAGATCCCCCTTAAAGGTATTGATACATATTGTTAAATTACCTCCAGGAGGTTATACACCTGTGGAAGAGTACCTGCTTCTCTGATTCCAACACTACTTTATTTTAAACACTATTGAAGGTGTTTCATTTCAATATGCATTTCTTTGATGACTAGCAAGTTGAATTAAGCTTATTAACCATTTATGTTTCTTGTTCTATAAATAAACTGTTCATATTTTACCCATTTTCCAATTGGTATATCCATCTTTTGTATTGTTTCTGCTGCCTCTTGAAATAATGTTCTAACAGATAATTCAATGTTAAAAGTGATAAATCTCTAAACTGAAGTCATTCTGGGCTGTCATATCATATGTTCCAGCCACCAAGCATGTTGGGAGTAAAGTTATTTTTATTTTGAAAGATAGAAGGACTGTTATTTCATATTTTTAACAAATAAAATATCATTCCCTGTTTCTACTTGAAAAAGGACTGAATTGAGCACTAAACAAATACTTGAAAGAAGGATACACATTTGAATTTGAGAAAGAGAAAAATCTGATTAATCTGCATAATTCCCACGATATTCTTGGGATATATTTCATCATAGATAATTTTATTTTTTTTGTTCCAAGTCCCAGAAATGCACGATTTTCAGGGTATTACTGTCAGTCTTTCTAGGATGAAGGGTTTATCAATACTGGCTTGTGATCTCTCTTGTCTTATAGTTAACTCCTATGCAGAACTCATAGGAAAAGTACAAGCATCCAGCTTCCTCTAGGATGGGGCTATGTCCATCTGTATCCTCTTCTGAGGTTACTTTTTAATCTCTATTTAATGGTAAAAGATAAATGGAAATAAAATAAGCTAGAGATTACTTGATCAATAAGAAGAGATAAAACAATAAAAATGGGCAACTGCATTGAAAGCATGGAGCCAGACAAAATTACAAGAAAGGGTTGAAGTAGGATTGTCATCTAAATTATTTATAACCAAAACAGTACCACAATCTAAGATATAAAGCCCGTGGTTCAATTCCTAAAATACTGTTCAAGAAAGAGATGCAGAGAACATATGAATATTGTCCAATCAATCTTGTGGTCTAAGTCAGCTAATAATGCCACTTTCTCCTACTGAGCTTGATGTCATTAATCATTTCAGAATTATTTCTGATTGGGCCCAGGCAAAGCCTTAGATTGTTTCTTTCAACCAAACTCTCCAAGTAGCCATTATCAATCACGTAGTTGGCCTATGAATGGAGAATTCTTGCAGTTTTATCAACTTTGATGTAGACAAGCCAATCTGCTTGTATGCAACAAATGGATCCTTTTCCTAACATCAGCATCTTCTAGCATGGTCTTCTTTGTGAGCTCTTGAGTGTCTTTTAAGAGGGAGCTTCTCAGCTGGAACACCAAGACACAGCAGTAGGTCAAAATGAGTGTGTATATAGGAATTATTGATTGCCCAGCACTTAGTGGGTCACTTGGAGCCCAAGATTCCAGAGATCCACAGTTGTCACCTCTGGCCATAAGCATCAACATCTGTTTACTCCACTGTGCTGACATAAAATTTTCTTATACCTATTACAGAAAAAAAGGAACATTTTTGCTTTAAATTTTAGACTAACCAATCCTATCCTAGTCAGAGGTGTTTATTAGTGCCTAGAAGTTTCCTTTTATAAAAAATCTGGGCTCAACAGGTTAGTTATTACATTTAAATCATCACAACAAAGATTTTTTTTGTAGACTTATATTTAAAGATAGAATTTATATTTAAAAATAGAAGTAAAGGGCTCCTGGGTGGCTCAGTGGGTTAAAGCCTCTGCCTTCCACTCAGGTCATGATCCCAGGGTCCTGGGATTGAGGCCCGCATCGGGCTCTCTGCTCAGCGGGGAGCCTGCTTCCCTTCCTCTCTCTCTGCCTGCCTCTCTGCCTACTTGTGATCTCTGCCTGTCAAATAAATAAATAAATAAATCTTTAAAAAAAATAGAATTAAAAAGATATACATATCCTATTCTGAGATGTAACTGGTTCTGCTTGGAGTAGGAAGACATTATTATGTGTTGCATTTTACTAGGGCATAGCTATCTCTTGTGCAGCTCCTGGTATTCTAAGCATAGTGGTCCAGTAGAAAATCATGAGTATTGAAGGAGCCTTGTCTGACAGTCTAGTTTATTTTGGTGTCAGGAGATATTATAAAATGTAACTGAGGTAAGCCTCTCTTGGAGTGATTTCTCTTTAATCAGCTATACTTCCGTCTTGTGATTTCAGGACAGTTAAAATCATGATGCTAGGTTGATTTGAATTAATGTGCTGATGGGAAACATATTGTATCTTCTTAATATATGTAAAGTGTTCAGTTATAGTTAATATTTAAGCTATAGGTATGTATGTGACATGAGGCACTTAATGAAAGCTACTTGTGAAGCATAAAACTAAACATAATTTACATATTAAATACAAATAAAACTACAAAGCCAATACAAAACCAAATGGAGAAAATCAACTTAATATGACAGATGGTTTCATTTTTTTCTGTATTTTTAAGTCAATTAACTAACAATGTATTATTGGTTTCAGAGGCAGAAGTCAGTGATTCATCAGTCTTATATAGTGCGCATACATCACATGCCCTCCTTAATGCCCATCCCCCTACCCCCTCCCATCCTGTAACCCTTAGTTTGTTTCCTATGATTACGATTCTCTTATGGTTTGTCTCCCTCTCTGATTTCATCCTGTTTTATTTTTTCCTCTCTTCCCCTTTGAGCCTCTGTTTTCTTTCTTAAATTCCACATGAGTGAGATTGTATGATAATTGTCTTTCTCTGACTGACTTATTTCACTTAGCATAATACCCTCTAGTTCCATCCATGTTGTCCATCTACATTGTTGCAAATGGCAGATTATTTCATTTTAAGAAAGGAAATCATGTCTACATCATAAAAATGAGCTAATTCTTTGAGCCAAGCAGACCTATCCTTCTCCCTGCCTCTTGTCTGGGTCTTCAATCTTTTTTGAGAAACTGCTTTTGGAGTGATCATTATAAATGATAAATGCTTTCAATCTTTGAAAGGCTCCCCACTGCTTACCTACTACAATGACTCAAACTTCTCAAGTTAGTAAACAAGGTCCTTTTATTTGAGTCCTGCTTACCTTTAGTTTCCTCTATGTGATGATGGTCTATAATTATATAGACTTCCATATTAATTGTTCAGCTGTATTATAATAAGTATCTTAATCCTCAAAGATGTCACCTGATTCTCTTTTTAGTGCCTTTCCAACATGCTGTCCCCACCATAACTTGAGTTTATATGAGCTTATGGTCACTTAGTTAGGATGGAGTTTGAGCATCTTTTAGAAAACCCTTTGTTGTATTCTGTTCCCACTCCTGCTCCAGCTCTGGATCAGTCAGCTCCCCCAGCACCCTATGCATGCCTCTCTAATTAGATTTATCACCTGTGCTGTAAAGGCTTGGTTTACTCTATTTGTAAGCTTTCTGAGAGAAGGACAATGTCATTTATATATATACCTGGCACCTAGCCAAGAGCCTGAACCTAGTTAATCCTATATAAATAGTTTTGAACTGAACAAATGAAGAGCTCACACTCTTATAAAGTTACCTCATATTTGGGGTGCCTGGATGGCTCAGTGGGTTAAGCCTCTGCCTTCGACTCGGGTCCTGATTTCAGAGTTCTGGGATCAAGTCCTGCATCTGACTCTCTGCCCAGCAGAGAGCCTGCTTCCTCCTCCCTCTCTCTCTGCCTGCCTCTCTGCCTACCTGTGATCTCTGTCAAATAAATAAATGAAATCTTAAAAAAAAAAAAAAAAAAAATTACCTCACATGCTATTTCTGGCTTACACTTAATTTTAGTTTAGATTTGTTTTTACATGTGCTCACATGCATGTGTGTGTATGTGTCAGAGAGAGGACGTGTCCTCGTAACACTTGAGTGGGGAAGCAGGATAAAAGATTTCGTGTAAATGAATTACTTTCCTCAGGTGGTTTCTGTGAGAGATTCTTTGCCTTTTTTTCTTTTTTGTTTTGTTCTCACTAAGTCTTTTTTGTGTACTCCATAACTCTCTCCATCTTGTCTGACCTATGCTAGACCTTTTACAGTCTCTGAATCTTTCTTTTGAAGCTGTGCAGTAAAGCCATCCAGACATGTATTGCCCCTTGGAGCTAGATGATCTGTTTGTTTCTGTAGAAGTTCAGTAGACACCTTTATTTGGTTGTTACAAAATATAAGGGTAGGCCAGTGTCTAAGTATTCGTTTAATCCTTTGAGTGGATACCAGGTATATATGCCAACAAACAAACAAACAAACAAACAAAACATCGAGACTTTTGGTACTAAAATAAGTATTCCATCAGGAAATGAATATTACATTTTGATGACCAAATATAATTTTTCTATATTCTCCATTTAACTAATTAGTAGGTTTTCTCCAAAATTACAGAGAATCATTAGCATAGGAGAAATAAAGAAACATTTGAGTTATTTTTCACAAAAATACAGAAATCTCAAATCACTAATGATGAGGGGTATTTTTAGTGTTTTTATTTAAATTTCAGTTAATTAACATACAGTGTAACATTAGTTTCAGATGTACAATATAGTGATTCATAACTTCCAAACAATAGTTGGCAACCATCACAAGTGTGTTCCATAACCCCCAGACTTGTTTAACTGCCTCCCCCCCACAACCACCTCACTTCTGATAACTATCAGCTTGTAGGTCAGAGTCTGTTTTTCAGTTTGCCTCCCTCTCTTTTTCCCTCCTTTGTTCTTTTGTGTTGTTTCTTAAATTCCACACATGAGTGAGATCATATGGTATTTGTCTCTTTATGTGTGTTTTAACTTTTATTAAATTTTATGAAGAAGAGAAATTTTTAGAGAATCAGACATCATTGACATATGAAAGAAAAATTGGCTGCTGGAAAAATTTAGTTATTTAGAATTCTCAAACTCAGAACTGAATCAGAATTGGAGACTGTCCTATGAGTTCACTGATTTTTAAACTTCATTTATTCATTCACACAACAAATATCTGTGAAGTGTCAAACACGTGTCCAGCATGCTTTTAAATCCTGGGAATAGCAGTAATAGTCTATTGTTCATAAACTAACTAACTACAGGCTTCCTCTGTCTTACTGTGATATTTTTGTATGCTCATGAATTTAGTTTTGTATTCCTAAGTGATTCTGGGGAGTACACACTTTATTAAATTAAAATATCTTGAGTAAGTTTCTGGGACCCAGTCTGAATGATAGAAAATCGCAATTCTCCACGTGGTTCTCTGCGGGCTACTTTCTGGCACTACCTGAATCCAGAATAGTGTAAACAGTAAGCACTGGCTTTGGAGCAAAAATACCTGGTGTCCTGTCCTCACTACTCTACTAGAAATTGCTTGTGGGATTTTGGATCAGTGGCTAGATATCTCTGGTCTTCACTGAATAAAATTAGATTTTCCCCTAAATGTGCTTCTTGTCCATGACTCTGCTTACAGAATCTACTACTTTGCTATTGAAAAATGCCCTATAATCACGTAGTAACTGTCACCTCATTTATGTTCCTCAACAAGTAATGGCTACAACTTACAAGGAAGATCAGTTGCAAAAGCCATGTGAGACTAACCCTTCCTGTAAACAAAGGCATAGTCAAGGAAAAGTAATTTAGTAACACATAATCTGTTATGGGCTGTATGTATAAAATAGTAACTAGATTTAAGTTTTTACCAAATGTCATGAAATCTTCAATGTAGAAGTAAGAGCAACAGATAAGATTAATAAAGAACATGTATAATGCAAAATCTTTTATCCCTGATTCTATAAACTGCTCAGGAGAATCTCAGGTTAGACTTCTAAATGGAATTGCTTTCCAAGCTACACCTGAACCAAATGGAAGGTGGCCTCATATATCAAGGACCGTCAGCACTTCACTACTATCCATGCACTAGAATAAATTACTTTGACAACACACATTTCTGGGAACATCATATTTACTGAGAATAACAATTAATCACTTAAAATGTATATTTGAATGAAATGTGTTTCCAGGAAAATATTGTAATTTTATTGTGCCTTTTATCATTTCACCACACAAATTAGATGACTTGAAATAAAAAATGGATATTCAAAAATGTTATTACTTGAGATTGCAATCTACGCAGTCACCTAAACCCAACTTTATCTTGTGAGGCTTAATTTTATTGTAACTCATGTGTATATGCATGCATGCATTTGTATCCTTTTTAAGCTTATACAACATGTTTGTAGTATCAACATAAAGTATATCCTTCAAGATTTAAAATATAACTTTAAGCATCTTAAAAAAAAAGGTTAACATGGACATTTCTTGTTTGTGTGACCATTTCCTAAGCTTTGATTTATAATTTTATTTCTATGACAAGTTTCTTTTATGATTCTTTTGCCAATTAATATAACAAATATTTTTTAAATGATGTTCAGGGAAATATATAATTTTAAATTTAAAAAGGAAGGGGGAACCATGCACACCTTATTAAGCTCATTTTCAGTTAGACATGTAACAATAGTCTAACTCCTGATCATTAGTAAGTATACCAAAACTGTAAGTTGGTGAGATGAATTTAAGTTTCACGTAGCATAACATTTTTGCAAATATTAAACTTTGCCATAAATTACTGTTATTTAAAAATTTATGGACTTTCTTCAGGATAATTTCCTATATATAATTAAATTGAAAAAAACTATTAACACTTTTCTTTGCATTCATTAAAATTTATCTACCCTAATACCCTAGTAATTCCTTTATACCCATTTTGTTGGAGAAGTAATAACCAACAATGATAAGAACCTTCATCAGTCCCTTCTATATACTAGGCTAATGGGCCTTGTACTGAATTCTTTGTGTGCGTTGTCTCATTTCATCTGCCAATAATCCTATGAAGTAAGTACTACACCATAATTGTATTTGAATGATTTCATAGTGATTTTAAACATGAGTGTTAGGAGGAATACTCTCCTATAGTTTATTCTTGGTACTGAAGATTATTTGCACATTTCTTTGCTTATTCACATATATGGTTATTGAATACCTGTCTGGGCAGTGACAGGGGATAAGGCACTTGCTGACAATATATTAATGAACAGAACAGGTAGGCTGCCTATTCTCACAGAGCTTATATTCTAAAGTTGTAGAACAGACACTAAACATCAAATAATATACTTCCAGGTAGTAATTGGTAGCATGAAGAAAATAAAGGAAGGTAGTTGTTGGAGAAAGACAACGGGGAGGGAGTGGTGAGGGGTGCAGTGCTGGATGAATCATCGTGGGTGCGTTATCTAAAGATGGAGCATTTGAGCAGACACAGCAAGGGTGTCTGAGTGGAAAGCATGGGAAGAGGCCCTGTGTGGGGATGGATGGGTTTTTTCAAGAAACAAACAAAACTGGTTACTGAGACTTAAACTAGGTGAATGAGAAAGAGAATGCCATGAAATGATGTCAGAGATGGAAGCCAGTCAGTCAGCAAATTATAAATTTTCGCTTTAGAATTTGGACTCACTTTGTTAAGGACAATTATCTGAAACTTGGATTTAATTACTACTGTGTGATCTCTATCCTTGTTTGGTTACTTTCACTCCTGACTAAGGCACATTTGATAACTCTGTAAAGTTGGAAGTTAATGTAGAGAAAACTAATAAGGTGAGGTGATTTTCTTCTCTCTGCAGTAAAAAGATGGGACCACCTTTATAGCTGCTTAAGTGATTTTCATCATCAACCATCATCATCAATCTGAACAGAGTGAAATTCCCGTTACATTTTGTTTTAGCACAGATTATTACTATTAGTACCATTATTATTAAAGATGTCTTAATTGTTGCTCCTTTTGAAAATGACCTGGTTCTAGATCAAGAACACTTACATAAATATGGGGTCTCCTTTCCCTAGCCTCTCTATGTGCCATTTAACCTTATGTTGACCTCCTTGTGTTTTTAGACTTTTTTCACCTTTATTATGCTGCCACTCCTTCACATTTGGTACATTCTTTTTCCTATTCTTTTGTTACAGCTTCCTGTGTGTTCTTTTGAAATAAAAGTTATAGATTTTGCCTTCTATTAAATGTGTCCAGTGGTTCTCTGAAGTTTTCTTCTGATTTCTACATTAAATCCTGTTTCCTCTTTTTCACTTAGAGTGAAACAAAGGGTGATAATGTGGTTGATACCTGATGGGTGCTCAGGTTATAAGCACATTCTTAGCATCTACATTCATATAGTGAAGCTGGTTTATTTTAAAGAAGAATCTTCTTATATCCTATCTGTTTGGTGTTTATTCAATCTTACCCCAAGGAAAGCATCCTATATGTTTTATATATGTACTTCTGCATTACAAAGAGTAATATGTACTGCTTCTATGATGTTTCCCTATATGTCCTATATATTTCCACAGGAAAACATATATTTTCTTAAGCTGTATGGTTTCCCTTCCTTTTCACTTATTCATGTTCTAGGAATTATATTCCTCCAAATAAATGTAGAGGAAGAGGTAATAATAAAGAGAAAATAAGAAAAACACCCTTCTTGCTTTAGAAGATAGTAATCAGAGACATGGAATTGTGGGATGGTTTCTGGGTAATTGATCCGATTCCTAAATTTGAAGTCATAAAATTGGGCAACTTGGTTTATTTTCTGCTAGTAAGCCATAGTGAGCTTCCAGCTAATTTCATGATTAAATTCCACTGATTTTGTCTTTAGAGTCCAGTACTGGGTTGTTTGTCAGTCCTGCCTCTAAATATGGTATTGGGAATTAAAAGAGGTGTGTTAGGAATTTCTTATCATAAGATGCTATTTTGCAGTGGTCTGCCAAGAATTTTAATTTACTTGCTAGTGATTTGGTGATTAAACATTATTTTAATAATATCTGATTTATGACATTTTTCCCTCAACTTTGTACAGTTAGCCATGAAACTTTAAAAATATAAAACTAACATAAATATTTTAAATCTCATAACCAGGATAGCATTCTAACTGCTGTGGGGTTACCATTTCTTTGACACTTATCTTTTAAATAATAAAAGAGATCCAGATAACACTTGGAACCCATTCTGATTGATTTCAAAAGATTAAAGAAACTGAGAATGTACAGAATGTTCCAGAATGAATAAGGCAATGATGTTATTTGAACAGTCATAGAGAATACCTGATGGTCAGATGAATTGGTCTGGTTTACTTATTTGAATATAAAAAAGATTATTTTCCCAATGACCTTGCAATGTCTGTATCAATTTTCTAAAATGTATTTCTACTTTCCCCTCTTGTTTGATAAATAACTATCAATGGATACTTTATGTTAGGTACCAAATAATCTTATGGTAGAATAGGTAGTCAGGTAAATTAAAAGAATTGGACAAATTGAGGTTAATGGATTGCCAAGTTTTTACAGAAGCATGGTAGATTTATTCATAAACTAGAACAAGCTTCATTTGTTTTCTCTGATTTTGTTTACATATACTTACAACATACAAATACATCTTTGTCAGTCAAAACTTAGTTTTCCATCTAATTTACATTAAATTTATTATCTTAAAATGCATATATCTAATATTCTGTTTTCTTAAATAACTCACATGAAGATATTCTATTCCCATGGAGTCTATATATTCTGTATATTCTGAATTTCAACCTTACATATTTAATTATAAATGCAAAATTTTATCAAACCCTGAACTCCATAGTTGTGAAGGTACTGATGAATAAATTTCCAATTCATAAAGGACTTTTTTTTTTTTTTTTGAACCTACTCTCTTACTTAAAGAAAAGATAAGGAAGGAAAGGAAGGAAGGAAGGGAAGGCAAGCAGGCAGGCAGGCAAGCAAGTGTGTGATTATGAGGATGTGGAGAAAGGGGAACCCTCTTACCCTGTTAGTGTAATGCAAGTTGGTGTAACCACTTTGGGAAACTGTGAAGATTCCTCAAAATATTAAAAATAGAGCTACCCTATGACCCTGCAGTTGCACTACGGGGCATGTGAATTGAGCTACATACCCATCTACTCGCAAAAGTTGTCTAAGATTTCATTGATTTATAAATGTCTTCTCTTTTTACTTCTAAGAATATTTGCCACCACTACTTTAATTTCCTTCAGTAAATTCTTAGGTGGGGTAAATCTCACCTAGAGATTATTGTCTCATCTTTAATGTAAAAAAATCTATATCTATGTTAAATTTAAATTCAAGTGGAATTCATTATAAATGAATTATTTGGAGTATAATGTGTAACTATTAAACTATGGAAAATCAAGCCATAATTTATCTTTATTTAATCAAGTGAATAGTTTTTCCTTTTTTATTTCAACCTCTCTGCCCCCAAGAAACTACCAAATTGTTTCAGATGGCTTATAAATTCATTAATTTACATAGTTCAACATTTTTCATTTGTAAAAGAAAATAAATATGCATGAACCATTGAATAAATTTTAACCAATTTACTTTGGGAACAATTCTTTTTCTTGTTTTTAGGCATATTTTAATAATGTGTAAACTTGGAGAAGGAATACTGTGACATAATCAGATTATGCATTTGTTAACATACCCTTTGGGGGAGTATGCAAGTTATGAGTAAAAACATACACTGCAAAGTTTTAAAAATAAAAGTCATCTTTCAAAGGGAAAATTCAGGAGATGCTCCTAAAATGTGAAAGGCCACATATTATTTAAAAGTAGAAAAAACAGTCAGCTAAGGAGCTAAACATAATTATATAAGTGTTAAGCTTTGGGAAGAGATGGGGAAGGGAAGCATAAGTTAAAAAATCCCATTTTTTTTCTTATACCAGGGTATCATTTTACATTACTTAATATTTTGATAAATCTGGACTAGTGCTATGAAGATAATTATTAGAAACAATAAAAGGAGGAATAGTTAAGGAGAGAACCTCTGGGAGGCAGACTTGAGGTACAAAGAGCAGGACTGGAAGTCAATTCCTTTTCATCATAAACTCAACTGTCCCTTTCATTTGTTGCCATGTATATAATAATATATTTTCAAGTTTAGTATCTTTGGAAATTATCTCTGTTGTTTCATTTAAACATCTCAGATGGCTGAGTTGCAAACCACCAGAAAGAAGCACGGAGAAACCCTGCATGTGGGACCAGGTACTACAAAAGAAAATTCAGGGAACTGCAGTCTTCTTTCCCTACACTCATTTACTGCTTTATTCAACAAATGTGTATGGTGTACCCATTCATGCTAGACATTATGTTAAAGCACTGGGAAACAATGTGAGCAAGAGCACATATCATCTCTGCCTCATGGGGCTTCTAGTCTAGAGGAGAAGAGGGACAATCAAATAATTTCTCAAATAAATGTAGAATTTTAACATAATGACATTGTTGAGTGAGCACATATAGCAGGTGTCTCCCACCTAGACTTCGATGGGGGAGGCAAAGTCAGGGAGAACCTTCCTGAGAAAGGGTCAATAGGTCATCTGAAGCCTAAGCTAACCTTAATTTAGAGATCTTAGCAGGTATTTCAGATGCAGAATGAGTGGAATAAGTTACCACCCTATGGCTGGAACAAACATGGAAAATTGGAGTAAATTAAATAAGTCCTCTGTTTTCTGTTTGCAGAGTGAGAGAAAGCATGTTATACGACAGGACAAGAGTAGAAAATAGTGGAAAGACTTTACTGGCATGTTTAAGATTCTAGTCTTTAGCATAAGTACAATGAGAAGCCATGAAATGTTATTAAGATCATATCTATGTTTCAAAAAGGCCATTTTGGATGAAGTGTTGAAGACAATTTAGAAGTGCAGAACAGACCTAGTAAGGACAGTGAAAGATCATGTCAATACAACAGGAAAGTGATGCTGGTCTCTAAGACAGAGTCACAGCTGTAGAGATGGAATTACCAGATACATATTGGGAAGAGACAGCAGCATTCTCTATTAATTGGACATAGGAGCTAGCCTGTAGTTCCTTCGTTTCTGGCATGCATAAGTAGATGGATTGAGAGCTAATTATCCAAGAGGGGCAGCTTTGAATTATGTTCTTCCTTCATTGGGTTTGGTATAGGGTAATACTTGCAGATATTCAGGAAGAGAGTTTAAGCAGTTGGTTGGATACAGCCGTCTGGAATTCATAGAGGTATGTGGGCTGGCAATGAAATTTTAAACTTCATGTATGTTGAAATTAAAGGACTGGATATGGACGAGATGTTTTAGGGGGAAAATTGAAGTAAAATGCAAATACACTTAAAACAGAAAACTGGGGGATTTCCAGCATGGGCTGAAAATGTCTAGGGAAAAAGCTGAATAAGTAAACCAGAAGGAGATGTGCTCATGTCAGAAGCTTGATTTACGGGAAACGGTTTCTTCTGATGATAAAAAAGTGGGGGGTGGGGAGGGAGGGGTAGAGCATGGCTATGTCTGAAAAGCATTCACAAGCTATGATGTCCAAAAATCAGGAACAAAAGTGGCTGAATTTAATAATTTATTCTTAAAACAACTTATGTGATATCACTGACTCATTAGTCAGTGTTTCTGCTCAACATCAGAAGAGCAAGTTGTCAAAGCCACTGGGAGATTAACTGTGCAGGGGCTATGAGAAATTGTGGGCAAGAATCCAGAGATTGATCTTCAAAGCCCACGTGCAGGAGAGATCAGAGTCAAATAATGAGGTAACACAGCCAGATTCTAAAAGACTAGATGAATTCTGTAAACATGGGTTTATCATGGCAAGCCTCTTCTACATGCCCAAGGCTCTGCTCTGCTCAAAGGCTTTCTGAATCCTGGTACTGGTATACTGGTAAATGTTATTTGACTGTCTGAATTCAATATTTTCCTTGTATTAAACCAGATTCAATTTGCCCTTTAAGTTGATATCTAAATAGGTGTTAGAATACCCTTGACTAATTTATAGTCTTTTTTCCCTTTTCATGCTAAGGATGACATAAAAGAGATTGCGTGTGTCTGTGTGATACCATTTTGTTCTCTTGGATTTTACATTGCTCTAAGTAAGAAAGACATTCAGTGGTAGGTGGATGTTAGGCATTTTTAAAATGGAGCTTTATTATAAGCAAGGTTTTTAAGGTATGCTATATGATAAAGGAGGAAAAAATAAACATTTAGTATTTGGATAGCTATTCGCAAAAGAATGATTCGGCCAAGCAGAGTGGCAGTTTTGCTAGTTAGTTTAGGTAATCTCATAGATGTTAATTACTCTTTCCAAGAAATGAGCCATTTTTAAATACCAATGGTTTGCATTACCATTATTAAACATAAAAAAAATATGAAGGAAAAACTCCCCAGATGGTATTGTGGATATTCCTATTAATGAGTCAGTTTCTTCACTACATAAGGCTTAAATGAGTGCTTATCTCAAAAACAGGAAAAAAAAAGACCCAAACTAATTCTCAAAAACCATTTTTATTTTTCATTTTTCTTTGGTCAAATTCTTTATAACCTTGTTGCTGTTTACATTGCTGAATTCTCCAAATGATCATTTCAAGTAGTTTGGGAAATTTGGGGTCACTACTTAATTCTTGGTATACCTAGTAACCAAATGATTGATTTTTAATTAAAAACCCAAACATGAGGTATTTGCTAATTTTGAGGGTATGATCACTGACTGAAATAAAACTTGCCTTTTAGAAAATTACTCTTATGCAAAGGTGGGCTCCAACTATGCTACCAGGCAAGCTGTCCCAGAGGTTATGAAACAGAAAGCTTTGCAAACAAAATTAAATTGCTCCATCACATGGCTTATTAAGTCAATTCAAAACACAGAGAGAGAAGCAAGCGGGGAGAGATAGGATAGGTTAACTATCTATAATAAGGAGCAGGCAGCTTGGAAAGACCACATCTGAATGCCGAGGTATGCGATATTCATATAGCCTTTCTTTCTGCCACATCAGTTTTCCCTAGGGACTGTGTAGTTATGAGGTCCAGAGTTGTGGTTTTGAGCAAGGGTTCTATTGAAGGAAGACACACTCTGGCCTGATAACAGACATTTGTTTGATAAGGAAAGACAGGGGAAAGTATGCCTGGTTAGCAGCTATAGTTTGCCAATTAGTCTGCTGAACATGGGTTTTATTTGTGTTTCTTGGGCAGAGGACACATGGAGCCAGAACCCTTGTCAGCAATGGCTGGTAGGATGAAGGCCTAATGAGCCTTACATACTCATATATTTTTAGGATACGAGTATGTAGTGCATAGGTGCCTTATATATATTTAATACCTCTTAAATATTTGGTATCTCTTGGTCCCTTCATCTTTTTTCTACCTGTGTTTAACATGATCTACTTAATCATGTTAAATGTATTTAACATACCTTGAAACATTTTGCTTATGTTTTCTGAACAAAACTTAACTTACCTTGAAACATTTTGCTTATGTTTTCTGAACAAAAACTTAAATGTCCTTTTTAAAATAAAATGGAATATTCTCAAAAGCAAAGCCTTTTCCTAAACCTAAAGCCAAAAATCTTGTCTTTATTATAACATGTCAGTAATTTTCGTATGGGTTTTAGTCAAAAAGCACATTATTCAGAAATGACTTTGAAATGTTCATGTTCCTTCAACTGTGAACTACAGGTTGATAGTTGCAGATATATCAAAAAAGCAAACATTAAAGTACTCTTGATTTTAGTGTAGATCCAAGTTCAAAATTAGTGAAAGTGAAGAATCTACAGAATTTCAAGGTCGTATATATCTAAAGGTATGCAAGAAAATGCTTACTGTTCACTTGGCTAAGAAAAAAAGGTATGGGAAACTTTGAGATCAAATATTGATAAGTTCTTCTTTTGGGACACCAAATAGAATAAATTTAGAACAAATGATGAACGTTAAAACAGATCAAAAGGAAGCACTTTTAAGTAGAGAAGTTTCCTTATGGGATTACAACTATAAAGTAAACTTTCCCTTCTTGACTTTTTTCTTGGACTTTCCTCTGTACATATCTGTCAACATAGGTCTATACACGTATGTTTACACACACATATAGTTTTAATAAGATAAAATGAAAAATACCATTTGACATTGCTATCAGAGAAGCAGCACAACCACAATTTGTACAGAAAACATAGGACATGAGAAAATAATTAACATAATGGGACACACTAAGACTAAAACAAACTACAGATGAAACAAACACCCACACAAAGCATTAACTCATATAATGCTATCCAGCCTTGAGAGCTTTTTAAAACTACCAGCGTAGTACAACATAATAAAAAACCAGAGGAAAAAACCTCAACACCAATTTTTGGTAAAGTTGTTTTAAAATGTGTACACTAAATCAGAGGCTCCTGGAAGGCACATTTGGTTAAGTACCCAACTCTTGTTTCAGCTCAGGTCATGATCTAAAGATCACGATCTCAGGCTCCTTACTTAGCACACCGTCTGCTTAAGACTCTTTCTCTTTCTGCCCCTCCCACTGGTACACCATCACAGCTGCTCTCTCTTTCTCTCAAATGAATAAAAAAATCTTTAAAAAAATGTATACCCTAAATCAATGTTATTCTTATTATAAATAAATGCAACCCTTCTAGAATACTAAAGGTAAGGCAATACACACCAAGAAACATAAAGATGTTTATACCCTTAGGAAAATAATCCTAAATAGAAATATATTTCAAATAAATACATCAATCAATGCAGATATGGTACAAATATTTTTCCAGTGACTTTCTAAAATGACATATAAATTGGAACAAAATTTTAATACTTGAGCAATGGAGTAATATGTACAATGGATTATTGTGGTCAAAAGTAGAAAATCGTGCAGATGCAGTTTTTTGGTTTTTTTTTTTTTTTTTAAGTGTATATATGTGGGCTTTTTTCCAACGCACTAGTTCTCACAATTAGGTATAACAAAATTAATTGATTTTGAAACATAATTTGCATCTGAAGACTGCATTTTGTTGTAATTGAACCAGAAGTTACTGGAAACACCTTTGTGTAAAGTAGCATTGGACTTAATCATAACAACGATAAAGGTTTTATAATATGGGAGTGTTGGGTCCATGGTCAAAGGAGCGAGACTGATACAAAGCGAAGGTCAAGCAAAGCTTTATTTTCACACCAAGCATCAAGAATTGAACTCACCAGCCAGGGCGGCCCATTGCAAAGAGGCGACCTCTCTCTGCCTTACAGACTAGCTTTTAAGGGAAAAGGTCATGTGGTTGGGCCTGGTCATGCACAGATGGCCAATGAGATTGTAACACAGAGAAAGTTGCACAGTCATGCTAAGTCACACATAAGTGACCAATTGAATTACAATTTACCCTATAGTATATATTTGAACTAACATATCACCTTGGTCAGAATTGGCACCCAAAAGGCACCCAGAGTGCGGGGCCCATACTCCTTGGTAGCTAGGGAGACAGTATGCGCCCCCACTGATTGAATACCTCCACCTGGCCTGACCCACTCTTGTATTTGGGCTTTGTTATCTGGGACTAGTTTCCGGGACTTGTTTTAAGTAAGTCCCTGGGGGAAGTGGGGTGGGGGCAGGGACAGTTTAAGTTTTACTGTATAAACAACAAAGTCATTGTTTGTCATTGTTTAACCGGATGGAATCACTCTGGCTAAATAGGCCCTTACAGGAGGTATAGTGCTAGTTTCAAGATTACTAATGTTAAGGGGAGGGAAGGTCTTCTTTTTGAAAAAACTTAACGTGTAACAGAAATGCTAGATTTTCTCAGTGATGTTTCAGTTTCATAATTGTATACAGATAGTTATTGAACTCAAAAGCAAGATTATTGCTAGTATGAAAACTACTCCTAAGTCTCCTTTCTCCATTCAAGTAGTTCTTATTACATAATTAAAAAAATATATTTTTAGGCTTTAGTGTTGCAGAAGAGAATGCATTAAATGAGATGACAAAATGCCATGTGGAAGTTCTGGTTGTGGCTCATTGATACATAAATGTACATGGATGATAATGTGTGAAAACAAAGAAGAATATGAGGCCAAGCCACTTAAGTTGTTACATTAAAGGATTGTATAATATTATATTTGAAATATCAAAAGATTTAAAAATATAAAACTGACGGGTAAATCAGTGTTAAGTTGGATTTTACAGAGTGCTAAACAATTTTTCAGCATACATTAAGTCATGAAAACCTTCATCAATTCAGTTACAACTGGAACCTCACTGAATAATGAATGTCAGTTAGGAAGTTTAGTTAGAAAGCCAGCAGGCAGAATTCAAGGGAGAAAAGAAAAATAGTCTAGCCAGTCACCAAAACTGTCCAAAATATAATGGTTTCTAAAATGTCCAATAGATAGTACTAACTCCTTTTTATGAGACAAGGCAATGTAAACTAAGATGCATCTGCTTAATTAATTACTCAGAAGCAGAAGAGAATAAATAATTATTGAAGTAATTCTGAGAGTGGACATAATTAGCACCATTAATCATTGGCCATAAATTATTTAATTCAATAATCCTGGAAGAAAAATTAGTATTATAGTCACTTTTGCATTTAAAACTCATCATCATAATGCTGTCAGCTGGAATATATAATGCCTTCAAATATTTTTTTTTTTAAAAACTGTTTTCGTTCAATTAATATTGTGAAGATACATTAAGTTCTACTGAGTAGGATAATGAGTTTAAGAAAGCCAATTCAGTAATTATCTCAGTTCTAGAATTTCTATTAGACATAAACCCATTAGCTCTCCACACCCCCACAGAAGCTCTAACTCATTGACACTATAATTTAAAAAATTCTAAATGGAGTATTGAAATAAGGAAGTGGGAACAAATGTAGAATGAGATTATAATATCAGTTCTTTATAAAGGCACTTTAGAGCTGTCTGACAGGAAAAAAATTAAATGGTTAGTGTGTAATCTGTATCTAGTTTTACCTGTTATCAAAAATCCTCAGGGCACCTGTGTGGCTCAGTTGGTTGAGCAACTGCCTTTAGCTCAGGTCATGATCCCTTCCAGGATCGAGTTCCGCATTGAACTTCCAGCTCCTTGGGGAGTCTGCTTCTCCCTCTGACCTTCTCCTCTCTCATGCTCTCTCTCACTCATTCTCCCTCAAATAAATAAAATCTTAAAAAAAAAAAAAAATCCTCATGTTGGGACACCTGGCTGGCTCAGTCATTGGGCGTCTGCCCTTGGCCCAGGTCATGATCTCAGGGTCTTGGGATAGAGCCCCGCTTCGGGCTTCCTCCTCGGCGGGAAGCCTGCTTCTCCCTCTCTCTCTCCACCTGCTTGTGTTCCCTCTCTCTCTACGTCTCTCTCTCTCTCTGTCAACTAATAAATAAAATCTTTTAAAAAAAATCCTGATGTTTCCTAATAAAAGCCTATAAACACTGTGACTAGACAAAAACATCTTCATAGCGGCACCTGGGTGGCTCAGTGAGTTAAGTCTCTGTATTCAGCTCAGGTCATGGTCTCAGGGTTCTCTCTGCTCAGCAGGGAGCCTGCTTCTCCCCTTTCTATGCCTGCCTCTCTGCCTATTTGTGATCTTTCTCTCAAATAAATAAATAAAATCTTTAAAAAAAAAATCTCATACTCAAAGCTAGGGTAGAGGTGAATACTTTTGATTTTGATCCTCTACCTCTTAGTTTTGCTTACGGCCTTGCAAATTAGACTGACATAATAGACTAACAAGAGAAAACTATGGGTTGGGGGGATGGATGAAATAGGTGAAGGAGATTAAGAGCCTGGGTGGTGAAGTTTATTGAGCTCCCAACTGTTGGCTTCACTCTGGTCTAATCTCCAGGTGCTGGGATGGAGCCCTGCCTCGGGCTCTGCACTCAGTGTGGAGTCTGTTTGGGATTCTCTCTCTCCCTGTCCCTCTGCCCCTACTGCTTATGTACTCTCTCTCAAATAAATAAATAAATCTTAAAAAAAAATAGCACACTTACAATGAACACTGAGTAATGTATAGGATCATCAAATCAGATTGTACACCTGAAACAAATAACACTATGTTAATTATACTTGAATTTAAAAAATTAAAAACAAACAAACAAACAACAAGGAGGAAACGGAAGTTTATTACCACGTGTATCATGCCTACACATGGGACTGATGAGTTACTCAAAAAGGTGGTTAGAACTTGGGATTATATGGCATCTTAACAAAAGAACAATAAATTTGTAGATAAGTGGCAAAGGAAAAAGACCAGGTTTCTAGAAGCAGCACATTGTGGAACAGTGAATATATGAGGGAAATAATGAAAGATAAGGGCTAGCTAGTAAAATTCCTTATGTAGATTCTGATGACTTTCTGGGCTGATAAAGATCTAGAGTTGTTTCTGGTGATCAGCTTTTGCCCTTGATATAGAGGGGAGGGAAGACACCTTCACAAATTTATGTCTTGCTTTAAGGCAAATAGAGAGAGGGCAGAGAACTTCTCTTGTATTTGCTTCTCAATTACATTCGATTCAAAATAATCCTTATGCCAAATTAGCATGATTTGAGATGGCATGTTCTACTTACCCTTCATCAGCTATAGAAAAATGTCTCATAACCCATGGACTCTTGAGCCTTTTAATGGAGATCTGCCTAAGGATGAACCAGAATATTTGGAAAGCCTCAGACTTGTGCTTGATTTACATCAGGAATGGTGGGGATTGGCGGTGGAAGGAACTAAACTAGATGGGAAAGGTAAGAAAGGAGAGGAGTGAGGAGTTTCAGAGTTCTGTATTGGTTGGCTTGGGGAAGCCTGGGGGAATCAGGAGAGATGTAGAGCTGAAGTATATGAGAGAAGAAAAGGGAAATAAATGAAGAGCATATTAAAATTAAAATGCATTTTTGAGATTATGAATAAAATTTATCTTTCATATTTTGGAAAGGTTTTAGTAAAGATTGAATTTGTTTTTGTCTGTTGAACACCAGACTTAAAGTAGGTCACCTCAAGGCAGGCACAAGAATGCTATACTGGGTAATATGTACATATTTTCCAATGTGAAGTATCTGCTGAATTATACAGCTAAATTAAAAAAAAAGTTTCACTTATGTCAGTCAGGTTATTGTCCAATGTATGGTGTTGGATTCAATGTAAGTTCTCATACAAATAATATATGGTTGGGTCATATTTCAAAAGTGTTTTGAATGTTGACGTTCTTCACTAATGTTCCTGTAAGTGGGAACTTTACGAGATTGAATGGTAAATTCCATTTTTCTTCCTCTGAGCAATGCAGAGGCTAAAAAGAAATAAGTATAAAATCTGTAATGTTGCTTAGGTGGTTCCCATTCTCATTTCCCCTGGAAGATAGTGTGCCAACATTTATTTTGAATTTACCAGTGATTGATACATAACAGCCTAATTGGTGCTGGTTGATGAAAAATAGTGGGGTCAATGACAGCAATGTTCGAAGTGGAGAGGGCAGATCATGGAAGGAAGAGGAATGTAGATCAGGGTAGTCTGTTTTTCCACTTGGTTTAATATTGCTTTGAAAAAGGGATTCTACAGTAGTTCAGCTTTGGGCGCTTAAATTAAATTGTTACAGTTTTGTATCTTGTTTTAAGAATCAAAGACACTTGAATCTTTGCACTACTGAGAGGAATGGTAGGTAACTAAGAGCCTGTCATAGTTCACCTGTAGCAAATGAGCTAAACCTTAACACCTTCAGCGATCACCATTTTTTTTTTTTTTAATTTCGTTTTAAAAGATTTGAAGTCACAGATGCACAGAAAGATTAAATTATTTATTCTAGTTCTCATAGCTGCTCAGTGTCAGAGCTGGGATTCAGACCCAAACATTCTAGTTTCATAGTGCATTCTCATAACCGTTATCCGTGTTGCCTCTGGGGAAAAAAAGAACTCACTGTGGGGACAGGCCAGCTATGCTCAAGTAGTCTTCTTCTCAGGTCCATGGGAAGAAGACTCTTAAAATTCTTGTCTTGAAGGGGGCATAAGTGAATTGAATTAGACTTATCCTGGAAACAAATTGGTATAGCAAGTATTCCAATAACTCAGTTACACGTCCTCTGTTTCATATTTCTCAATAAAATAAAATAAAACAAACTAATACATTCAGAAGGCCTAAAGGCAGGTTAAGTTATGAAGTGATTCTCTAGGAATAATGTCTTAGAAAGTTCCTGGAGAAAATTATTCATCCATTTCCTTCTTTCAGTATAATGCAGAATCTTGGCGACATCAATTTTGATTTA
Organism: Neogale vison; assembly: GCF_020171115.1. NCBI lineage: Eukaryota > Metazoa > Chordata > Mammalia > Carnivora > Mustelidae > Neogale > Neogale vison. The sequence continues at coordinate 99,232,482 of NC_058096.1, forward strand.
AGCATATTCTTAAATAGGCCTGATGAAGATTATGAAACAAAATAATGTCAACATGGTCCCATTTTGTTCTTCTGTGCCTTGTCTGGATGTTTTTAAATCATTGGTCTATTTTCCCCCTTATGATTTGGATTTTTTTCTTTCCATTGTAATCTGGTATTTTTAAGAATTTGCTATAAATTTTATAATACATAGAAATATGGAAAAAAGTGTCATGGGGAACAAGGGAAGGAAAACAAAATTCACTTCAATGTTAAGAAATGAGGGAATATTAGAAGATAACTCACAGAGGGGGTGATATGTCACAGAGGATGTAGTATTTCCAATGTCCAATTAAAAAAAAAAAAGATAAAGTAATAAAACATGCAGTTACAGTTAACCTCCCCCCGCCAAGACCCAATTATACACAATTACCACGAGCCAGGCAAGAGCCATTTGAAAAATTAAAAAAAAAAAAAAAAATTTTTTTTTGAATTTTTTTCCTGGGAGGTGAGGGATAGAGTAGATATTCCAGGTCTTGATTTCCTCATGTACAAAATCCAGACATTGGCCTAACCCAGGGAATGTCTTTCAACCAAGTCTATTCATCAGCCCATGGGTGGCTGGGTGGCTCAGTCAGTTAAGCGTCAGACTCTTGGTTTCAGATCAGGTCACCATCTCAGTGTCATGAAATTGAGCCCTGAGTGGATTCCATGCTCAACACAGAGTCTGCTTGAGATCCTTTCTCTCCTCTCCCTCTGTACCTACCCCCACTCACCCATGCTTGCTGTCTCACTCTCTAAAATAAAATCTTTTTTTTTTAATACAAAGACCAGCATTTAGATGATTCTTGAGATTTCTTATAGTTTTATTGTCATTAAAATGAACAATACTCATCTTCTAAAGTACCTGAATGTATAGAGGAGGAAAATAAAAACTCTATTTTTCTGTTTTAGCGTCAGTGCCCAGGGTCTATGAATCAAACTGATAAAAGGCAGGTTGATGGGAGAAAAGGTTTATTTAGTATGCACATGAGAATCTCACAGAAAAGGAGTAAACAAAGTAAAAACAAACCAACCAACCAACCTGAGGGGCTTATATATGATTTTAATAGAGCAATACATTTTGAAGTAACTGGATGAAGGGGGAGATACTTGGATTTCTAGGGATGGTAAATTGTGGGAAGATAACTAGGGGGAACCAATACAAAAGAAAGGTTGTTTAGTTATATTTATTATGCACACTCGAGTTGGTTATTAAGAATCAGTCTCCTCTTCCTGATATGGGAAGGGAGACTCCTTTGGGAGTAAAGTTGTCTTTACAAAGGGAAATTTTTACCCAGTCTTTAGGCAGAAAGGAACAGGGCAAAGAGCTAATTGCCTTCAGCTCAAAATAGTGCTTATGTCAAAATGGCATATGTTGATGTGGCATATTCTGATCCCCTTCACCTGATTCTTATCTCTTCTGCTCATTTTAGCCCCATTACAGCTCTGTGGAGTGTAGTGCTTTTCATCCTCTATCTTTGCTGAGGGAAGAACTTGTGGGATGATACCCTTTGGGTACCAGAACTTAAATTCCGGTATACATAAAGGGTCACAGAGTAGAATACAGTGTTGCAAATGATCACAATCTCCTTTTAAAGTTATTGAGTGTTTCAGAGTTGAGATATTCATTAAAACAAGGTAAGGTGGTAAAGGTACAGTTTTGGTCAACATTTGTTTTAATTTGGAGATTCTTTTGGAATATATAGCCTATCAATTCCAAATGTCAAAACTTCTGTTAATAGCCAAAGTTAATTAAATAAAAAGCTTTTTTAAAGCATTTTTGCAAGCATAATTATTTCCAAAGTTGAGGTATATTCACGTTCTAATGCCCATATTGGAAAAGCATTGTAAAGTTAAACACCTCCTTTTTCTCAAGTTGAACATTAAGTGCTTGGACAATATGATTTCTTGAAATTCCTTTAGGTTTTAATATTCTAATTTGTCTCTTTAAGAAAGGAATTCAAAGCTTGGCTTGGGAATTGAATCAGTGAAAGATCTGAAAATGATGAATATGTTTAGTACCTTGATTGTGGCGATAGGGTCACAGGCTAACACTTATGTCCAAACTCATTGAGATGTATACATTAAATGTACACATTTTTTTGTGTATCAATTATGCCTCAATAAAGCTTAAAAAAAAATCAGTGAAAGACCTTTGATAAGACACCAAATATTACCGTTCATTTCTAATACATTTGCTTGCCTGTCTGTATCCCACATGCAAAGGTGATTAATGTTTTTATTCATAATAAATAAAGAGTAGAAATTTTCTGGTCAAACTTAAAGATTTTAGGTATTTAACAAGAAATTATAATATATTTATGGACATATATGGGATAGATTATGTTTTATTTCATTTTAGTATTTGTTTTAGCTTTCTTTGTATAGTAAAATATAAATTATATTTTCAAAATATCAAGAATACTTTAAAAATATTTTTCTTAAATAATTTTGTACTTATTGCTTGAATCCATATATAGTTCAGACACAGGTAACACTTCCACGTAAGACCATTTCCTAGTGTAGATAATGTGGTTATACATACTAAATACCAAGTGACAGGGGCTTTACCCTGTCACTTAAGAACTATTAAGAACCTTAATAGTTTTTAAAGTGTAGTTCATAAAGCAATAACATAATCACTTGGGAACTTACTCAAAGTATAAATTCTCAGGCCCCACCCCAGAGCTCCTGAATCAGAGATCTGCATATGGGGCCTGGAAATCTATATTTTAATATTCTTTCCAAGTAATTATGATGCACACTGAAGTGTAAGACCAATGGTATAGTTTATGAGGACCAGAGAAGGGGCTAAGTCTGTTTCCTGAAATAAATCCACTAGAATTTCCTTTTCCTAAATCCATTAGAATTTATTTGAAGCCTATAGGGTTTAAATGGGTATAGCAGAAAGGTTGTTTTTGTTTTTCCAAATCATCTTTTTAATATCCTTAATTAGAATGTGAGCATATAACTTCAGTTTTCTCCTGGGTTAACTCTGGGCCTCTTGTTTGCTTTTACTTGAAAGCATTTCATGTGTTGGGAAGGACTACACAAAGGTTCAAACAAATGAAAATACAGAACTTATGCAGACGTTCAAAGTAGCTCTGGAATGTCACACTGAAGTTAACAGTATCACTCCTCCGTTTGCAGCTGAATACAAGAGAGGCTCGTGATAAATACCACGAAAACACTGAAGCAGAGCAAGAGGATAGAGAGAGAAAGAGAGTGTGTGTAGGTGGGGGGAGTGTTGTGTATGTATGTTTCTTGCATTATTGAGGATGACTTTGATAGAGAAGGAGCCGTGAGGGGAAAAAAACTGAGGGAAATGAGTGAGTGACCCACAGCTATTTATACAAAAGCATTTCTAGGCCTGCCATTACACCTGCAAACACTCTGGGGCAAGAGCTTGTCTGCTACGATAGAGGAATAGCAAAAGGTCAAGCAAGGCTGGAGGAATAGTGGAAAAGTGTAGGGAATAAGGTCGGAGCGGGAAGGATGCACCTCCTCACAGGCCATGGTGAGAACTAGAAATTTTTACTGCATGTCGTTTAACCTCTGTAAGGCTCTGTAAAATGAAGGGTTTCTGTCGATGATTTTTAAGATTCCTTCTGACACTAAAATATTTAAAGATTTGAATCTAAATTGGGTATAGCAGCAAGCTAGAAATGAATAAAAAGGCAGGAAATCATGTTTTTGACCTTATGGAGTTATGAGTACAAAAGAAAAAAAACTCAAAAATATTTTTAATTGAATCTTTACAGAAGGAGGGATGGAGAGGTTATTAGTTGAGGGTCACACCTTAAAACTTGTTCTTGTCTCTGGAACGTATGATGCATGGAATGAATAATTTTGAAACAGTTCCAATATTACTCCATTCAACTATGATGCCTCTTCCATTCTACATATACTACTGCCCTTCAGTTAATTTAGCTTTTTAAAGTAGCAGAATAACCTTACACAGACTGTCTCTTATTGGGGAAATATAATTAAAAACAAAATCCTCTGCCAACCTGGAAGTCCTCTCTACAAAGATAGAAAGAAAACTATTTAATTATTGAATGAGCATTAAGCCAAAATGGGATGTGCATCACAGGCAATCTGCTAAAGAGATTGCAAAGACAGAAATAAATTTTACCCTCTTATATAGCTGAGCACACATAACACATTGCATACATTTGTTCAAGGTAAACAATATCTCGTCCTCAAGTAAGAGGACTTGACAGCACCATTCGTCACGCATAGTTCATCCTAAATTCACCTGCTATTTGGGGCGGCCACCTGTGTTTGCTAATCACCTTCATCCAAGGGAAAATCCATTTCTCATATCTTTTTGACAAGCGGTAGATTTGCAGCTTGAATCAGACACCAGCTGAAGTTAGCCTGCTATCCTCTCATGGAAACGGGGCGATGGGCGTTAGACACAAACAATGAATCATGGAACACTACATCAAAAACTAATGATGTACTGTATGGTGACTAACATAATATAATAAAAAATTAAAAAAAAAAAAAAAAAAAAGGGCACCTAGGTGGCTTGGTTGGTTAAGGACTTGTGTTCAGCTCAGGTCATGATCCTGGAGTTCCAGGATTGAGTCCCACATCAGATTCCCTGCTCAGCAGAGAGTCTGCTTCTCCCTCTGACTCTCCCTCTTCTCATCCTTTCTCTCTTTCTCTTGCTCTCTCAAATAAAGAAATAAAATCTTAAAAAGAAAAAAAAAAGAAAGAAAGAAAAGAAAAAGAAAGAAAGAAAGAAGTGAGAGATAGGGTATTATCTTCCTTGATGATTACATTTCAAAAAGACAGTTCCAGGTCTTTGAGAAAAATATCCTAGGATTCTAAAACCTGCAAGAAGCTTACTTAGCTTTTAAAAGGATGGATATACATTTCAAAGGGACAGGAAAACAATTCACAGTTACAAGTTTTATAAAGGTAAGTATTCTAAGAAAAGGGAGAGGGGAGTCTCCTTCCCTTTTCATACCAGGGAAAATTTATTTTTTCTTATTTCTAATTTGTTATTGACTTTATACTTTTAATTGCAGAATAGTATGGAAAGGCCAAGTGCTGCCACCTATGTAGCTAAGTGTCTACTATTAATCTCACCTGCCTTTTCTTAAGTGTTGAGGAGAATGCTTGTAATTTTAGATAGACACCAAGGTGATTCTTTTGCAACGTAGAGTTTGGAGTTAATTATGTGGTATCCAGCTGATACAACTCTAAGGGTAGAGAGAGGTAAACGGATTCAGTAGATATTTAGGAATTGGAATCTATTGGACTTGGAAATTGATTGGATGTAAAGAGTGAGGGAAAGTCATAGATCAAACGATGACCTTGACATTTCTGGTTTGAATTGCTAAGAGTATCATGGAGCCATTCACTGATATGGAAACAGTAGAAGAGGGCACCTTCAATAAGAGGAGAAGTAAAGTAGAGAAATAAGATGAGCTTCGAATAGTTGATGTGAAGGTTCTATAGGACATACAAATAAACATATGGATATGAGGATGGTCTTACTCCTATCTATCCAGGATGGTCTATATTTTGAATAGGCTTTTGTGTTAACTTTACCCCTCTATCACTTCTCCTGGACCCTCAGTCTCTGTGCTCCCAACAAGTAGTAATGTTTCCTGAAGTTACATGATTGAATACAATTGTAAATAAAATTCATCATAGCAATACAGTATATTCCTATTAAGCGAAAAAATAAATTTACCTAGAACAAATATCTGCCATGAAGCTTTTTTTTTTTTTTTTTCTCTTTTTCTCTAATATAGCTGAGATAAATGGGAAGATGAATTCCATTGGTATTTAGGTGTTGATCAAGAAGAGACAGTAAAGCTTATTTGGGGCATAAGGGATTGCAATTTAAGAGACAAAGAGTCTATAGAAATCAAAAGTGTGCTGGAATTGCAAATGGAGAGTGCAGACTTATAAAGGCAAAACCCACAAGGTTACATAACTTGTTTTGAAAGAATTAGGATTGGTGCTGACTTGAAGTGAGAGTTTAAACTCACTATGGAGTCTGGGTGACTCAGCCAGGTTAGTGGCTGCCTTCAGCTCAGTCAAGATCTAGGGGTCCTGGGATGGAGTCCCACCTCAGGCTCATTGCTCAGCAGGGAGCCTGCTTGTACCTCTGCCTACTGCTCCCTGTGCTTGTACTGGCTCTCTTGCTCTCTCTCTCACAAATAAATAAATAAAATCTTTAAAAAAAAATAAATAAACTGACTATGGAATACACAATTAGCTATTTAGCTAATAGGTATTGCATCCAACAATCTGTTTTGTGGTACCTTTGCAGCTTGAACCCTTGCTTGAGAGCGACAGCAATGATTGAAGCAGCATGGTTAAAATTCCTGTTGGCAAATTCAATCCACTCAAGTGAAGAAATCACAAACCCATTGTTAGAAACACACCTGACAATTCATATCATAAAACAGTTGGCCCTCAGCCTTGACTGTTGAAGGGTAGTGTGAGTGACTAGCTCCTCAGGACTTATGGGTTTTAATTTAATTTAATTTAATTTTTCTTTTAGTGTTTGGTTGCCATAGGAAAACTGCAAGAAACACATTCATTAGAAAAATATTTTACCTCATAATAGTTTAAAACCAAATCTAAAGGACACCTGGGTGGTTCAGTTGGTTAAGCAACTGCCTTCGGCTCAGGTCATAATCCTGGGGGTCCTGGGATCAGTTCCCACATCAGGTTCCTTGCTCAGCGGGTAGCCTGCTTCTTTCTCTCACTCCTCTCCCTTGTCTCTGCTCTGTCCTCTCTCTTTCTTTAAAAAAAAAAAAATTAAAAAATCATAAAAAAAACCAAACAACTAACCAAACCTAATCCATAAAGGTGCTTTGCTTAACTATTAATATGTTGTTACTGTTTTTGTCCTTGTTTTGAAATCGAATTTGAATGTGGTAGTGGGTCTTCTGATTTGAGTTGCCATGGCCCTACCATTTCTGTTAGTTCCACAGAAGCCCTCATTTACACATTTTGTTTTCAGCTGGCACCACAGGTCTTGGCATCTGTGATTCCCATCTCTATTTGTAGCTGTGATTTTATGATGGCAGATCATAAGAATTCCGATAAAATCTTATAAAATCGTACCATATGAGGCACATGGGTGCCTCAGTTGGTTAAGTTATCTGCCTTCAGCTCAGGTCATGATCACAGGGTCCTGGGGTTGAGCTCCAAGTCAGGCTTCCTGCTAAGGGGGGAGTCTGCTTCTCTCTCTGCCCCTCATTCCCCCCACCCCCATTCACACTCTCTCTCCCTCATTTATTTATTTATTTATTTAAAAGATTTTATTATTTTTATTTGACAGAGAGCAAGATTACAAGTAGGCAGAGAGGCAGGCAGAAACAGAGGGGGAAGCAGGCTCCCTGCTGAGCAGAGAGCCTGATGTGGGGCTCAATCCCAGGACCCTGAGATCATGACCTGAGCCGAAGGCAGCGGCTTAATCCACTGAGCCACCCAGGCACCCCTCCCTCATTTATTTTTACTCAACTTCATGTCTTTATACATATTTGCTGCTTACAAAAAAGGATTAGCTGATCAGCAGCTGAATCTTTTTAATGGCTCCTATGCCACTGACAGGGTGTCAGGGAAGGTGCCACATTTGTAGGAGAAAGAAGTCTGTCCTTGGTTTTGTCATGAGTAAAAACAGACTGTGCTGACTAAGAGACCTGAGCCACCTCAGGATGACATGATTACCTTATTCAGATCTGTGATAAGTTTTAGTAGGTAATTATTTTTGAAAGATTGCCAGACTGGTTTTGAACTCTGCCTGACATTTAAGGCCAGAAAACTTCACTTCTGGTAGTCGAAGGCTTATGGAAGAAGAAAAAGTGTAACTAGGTAGGTTATTTCTTAAATATATATTACTTTCCAGTTACTTTACCACTTTTAGGTCTCAGAAGGGGTCAAGCTACTGAATCAACTTTGAACATATTCTGAGATATTATTTTTAAAATTAATACTGATGAAATAATTAGCCTATGAAAGAAGTAGATTATTATAATTATTATATTATTATTATTTCTAGCAGTTTTCTGTGATTATTTCTCATGTAACATTTTGCTAAGGCACTGTGCTTCCAACACTTTAAGCACCCTGAACACCTTGTATTTAGGAAATGGGAAATTAAAAAAGTTCTAAACATTAATGAATTTCTTTGCATGTATTCTTTCTGAAACAATGATACATGTATTAAATGAGTTATTATCCTTTCTCCATATACTGTTGTAAGTGATGATCTATGGCAAATACATGTCATATAAATTTAAAAAAATGTATATATTAAAAATTACCTTCAGATGAGAAAATTATAAAACATGTCACCAAACTTATAGGGCAGCACAAATATGATTTCACAACACTGGCAGGCAAAAATGTCCTTGGTATTCATAACTCGAAATGGTTTTGTTTGTCTTTCAGTAGCTTATCATTCTATTTGATGTATATTTCATACCCTTAAAAATATTAGATTTCTTATTTTTCAGAGTAAATGACCAACATTTCACTAACATTTTCCAGTAGACCTATTTTCTAATTTTGTCTGCTTTTATACCTCTCATCTCAGAAAGCAAAACATTCAAGTAATTCAGTTTACTTTCATATACCCAAATAGTGTTTAATGTTCTTCATGCTATTAGATTCACTTTTGCATAGTATTGTGTACATTTTTGGATTTGTAGAGTGGAAGTTGTAGAAACATGGATTTATAATCCCTCTCACATTCAAATATAAACTTTGTATTTCTATGGAGAATTATTTTTCTTGCCTAATCTTTTCTATTCCCCCACTCCACCCCAGAAACCATGCATACAATGAAAAGCATAAAGGACACTTATCTGCAATGTATAGATCACTAAATGTTTCATGTTTATAGCAGTGTGATAATTAGGTTTAGATAAAGGACATTTCCAGCATCCCCCAAATTTTCAACCCCATTTTTGCATCTTATACCTCTAGAAACTGCCTGTTTACTTGACCATAGTTTCCATGGTAGCCTATACCTTGACTTGTGTCTCTACTGTAGCTTTAGCATAGAGCTAGAAGATAAGAGTTACTCAACAGTTTTTTTTTTTATGAGGAAGAAAAACTCTCTGATATATAATACTGAAATGAAAAATTGCTTAACTACTGCAGTATAAAAGTATGGATTTTCTCAAAGATCTCAGACTTCATTTCTTTTCAGAAGAACAAAATGCCCAGTCACTAGACCAATGACTACTACTTGTCATAGCATAAAGTAGAATCTTCCCCCAGTTCAGAAACTTTATATTGGGTCAGGAAGGCCGAGAGATTTCAAGTTGACAGTTAGGTGTGGGAATGGCGTTGAGGAGTTCACCCCAGAGTTAACTAAGTGGAGTTAACTATGTGGAGGGTGAGAAGTATTTGACCAGCACTCACAATCCGAAAGTTCCCTCTACTCTCTCAACTCCTACCACTTTGCGATCAGTCTTAGTGATTCTGCCTCCTGCATAAGTTCTAAGTTTTCTGCTTTCCTCCATCTCCACTGTTTCTGCCCTGGTTAAAGCTGGCGTTAATTCTCACCTGCAAAACTGCAGCTGCCTCCTGAATGGTCTCACTGCTTTGTCTCTTATAACTTCCAATCTATGCTGATATATTAGAAAAAAACTTTTAAACCTCCAAGTCTGATCATGCTACACTCTCCGATATTAAACTTAGTGCTGTTGTTCTTTAAAATTTGCATGTATGTGGCACATGTGTGGTGCAGTCACTTGAGCATCTGACTCTTGATTTTAGCTCAGGTCATGATCTCAGGGTCATGAGATGGGCCCTGGGGGGTTGGGCTTCATGCTGGCTGTGGAGCCTGCTTAAGATTCTCTCTCCCTCTCCCTCTGCCATGCATATGTGCCCTCCCTTAAAAAAAAAAAAAATTGCATTCATACATAATAGCTCTATATATGTATTTCCAACAGACTTTTTCCATACTCTGAGTGTTTTGAGATCTATTTTGATTGCTTAAGGGACATGTTAAAATACAGAGTATGGTTGAAAGGGCTTAACCAAATCAAATTCATGTTATTAGTTCCCTCTGGAGAGACAGCAGGAGAGAGGACAATACAGTTGGAGATGGTTAAGAAGACTTCTGAGATGTACAAATAAGGAAAAGACTATTATGTACACTATCCTCTGGAGCAACAGAGAGACCTAACTTATTAAGGTACTCTGAAAATAAAGGCAAGATCTTTTTCAGGCCCTACGATCTTATTCACAATTCTGAGACCTCCTTTTACATCATTCCAGTCATGTTTAACCTCTTTTGCTTTCTCAAATACACTATATTCTTTCTTAATTCAGGACCTGCACATACGTGGTTTCTCTTGCTTAGAAGGTTTGAGGAGGAGAAAGAATGTGGGTCCTAACATGTAGTGCTAATAGTGTGAAAATAAATTTAGTCACTTGGGAGGACAATCTACCAGTAAGTATTAAAACTAAAAATTCACATATTCTCTCACCCATAGAACCTATTTCTATGAAATAGAACCTATTTTAGAAATAGAACCTATTTCTCCATAGCAACCTTACAGAAATCCTCACACATCTACAGGTGGATATATGAACAAGGATATTCATGAGAGTTTTGACTACAATAGCAAAATTTAGAATTGACCAAATAAATTATAGAATATTAGGATTATGAAATACTATGCAGTACCCAAAGAGAACAAAATAGATCTCTAAAAATTTATATGAAAAATAATCTTTAAGACATCTTTGTTGAGTGAAAAGAAATAGCACATTTATATGTATATTACAGTATTATTTGATTAAAGGAGAATTCTTTTTAAATTTTATATATATGAAAGGAATATAAAGTTTAAGATATATGGGATGGTGGTATGGGGGGCTGAAAGTGGGGTATGATCAGAATGACCTTTAGCTTTATGCACATATGCTCCCTCTAAAAAAAATTGAAAATACTTCTGTTTTTGTAATCAAATTGCATTAACATATTTTGTTTAGGTAATTAAAAAATATAAGTCCCACCTATAAAAGAGAAATATAGATTATCATTTTGTTATTTTTTTCATTTTTAATATTCTGATTTTATATTCTTTGGTCTTTGAATCATGTCTTGAGAACCACTAATCTAAATTACACTGTTTTCTAGTAATTAAACTGTAAATTTTGGAATAACTATAAATGTTATTTATTCTTTGAGTTATATGTGTGTTATATGTGTATGTGTGTGTGGAAAATTTATATGTGTGTTAATTTGGGAACTTGAAAGCAATGAAGACTTTTTAAAAGCCTCTATGGTTTTATTTTGAAATATACTCTAACTGAAAGTACTCAGTACAAAACTTAGACATTTCAATCTCACTGTTGAAGAGAATCTTTAGTATTTTTGTTCTAATTCCTATTCATATTATTAACTAAATTGTTTGTAATTCTCATTTGTCTTCTAACTAACATCAGGATGAGTTTCACTGATGTTATCATTCTATTTATATTTTATTTATATCTTTGTTATCCGGAGGTAGCCTCAATGAATAACTGTAATTTTTTCTCTACACATTATTTTTCCCCATTGAGATTGTCCCATCTCAATATTACATACATTGCTAAACATAAGATTAGCTTAGAGGTGGAGTTGTGAAAATTTGCTATAACTATGTTTTAAAAGTCTATGCATTTTCTGTCAATAACTAAAGCAGAAATCTGGAATGCTGAATCTTTATATTATGGCATGGAACTAGTGTGACATTAGTTAATTTTTTAGAATGTCTTATTGCTTATGGAGAACTACTGAATTTTAATATCAATGCTGGTTCAATCCTGGTTGTATAGATATATAATATGTGATCCTATAGTCTAGTATGTCACTGATATTTTATTAAAATGTAAAATAATTTTGAAATTTCTGATAGCACAAATAAACTTTGAATGCATGCAGAAAGTATACATTCAGTTGATGTCTTCTTTGTATTGAAAAATGAACTTGACTTGAACATAACATTCTAAAAATAGCCATCTTGCTTTCATATGATTTATATTTTCTTTGAAACAACCTTGTAAGTGCATTGCTCTTTTTCTTCATTTTATACCAACGGTACTATGAGAAAGTAGGCATAGAATATCCTATTATCTGTTTGATTTGTGTATCTCAGTACACTCCACAAATTGGGCATGAAGTAGAAATGTTTATTTTTTTTTCCACGAGCCTCAAAAGAATGAAAAGAAGTGATAGCAGGACAATATGCACTATCAGAAGGAACAACTAGAGATTGCATTTTTTTTTCAGTTTTATTGGACGGTATATGGATAGTATTTGTCACTGGAATAATGCGGCTCATTTATATTGTACCTATTCTTCTGTGGAGCTCAAAGCACTTTATGGGCACTCTCATTAATCCGAAAGCCTGAGCTAGATATTTGGCAGCTTTTGTCTTCACTTTATTGCCTGGAAGACAACAGTTTAAAGGATGTCACTGTGCAAGCATTTACAAAGTGTTCGGAAAAACAACCTATGGGGTTAACTATAACATGAATGGTGAGGAGGACTTTTTTATTTATTTATGTTTTATTTGTTTATTTTATATACTGTTATTTATAAAGTAGTAGTTGTCCAATGAAGCCAAGCACTAAATATAATTATTTAAAATATTCTGACTCTTCTTTACCTCCAAGACAGTTTTCCTGCTATCTCCATGTCATTAATAGGACTTTCATTCTTCCACACATCTGGGATTGAAACCTTACTTGCTGCTTCTGTCACCTCATTGCCTCTGTTCTGTTCAGGGAGTTGCCAAGTGTTGACAATTCTACTTTTCCAGGTTTTTTACATGAATCTTTACCTTCCTACTTCTAGACATTTCATTTGTGCAGCTGTTAATTCTTCTTGAGAAACAGCTATAACTTCTAACACTTCTGAGTTAGACCCTTCATTTCAGAGTCTAAAAGAAGCAGATTGAGCCCATCTCTATTGCTTATCAGCTATGACTTTCAGCTTCTCAAAGTTTCTGAGCTTTAGAGTCATTTCAGTGAAAAAGAAATCACAATAACTAGGTTGAAAAGTTGTATCATCATGTATTAAGTGTGGAAATGGAATGAGATGCTATACACTGAGTGCAAGCTCTGGGTCTGGCAAAAAGGGGATCCATTTTTGTTGTTTTCATTGTATTCCCTTTTCCTGGTATGTTGTTTTCTGAATATCACTCTCAGATCAGTGTTTCTTAAATTGACTTTCATGGAACCAACTCTCTGCTCAAAACCCTATCAAAGTCCCTAGGGTTTCCCTAATATTCCCCATGCTGCTTTGTCCACTACCTCAAAAAGGATGCTATAATTTCAGCCTTAATCTACAACATGAATTGTTACCTCCAGTTAAGCTTAACCACTTGCCATTCCCTTTACACACCTATTTTTTCCTGCCACAGTCCATTTCATCATGCTTATTTATTCATTTATTTATTTATTTATTTTTGCCTAGAATCATCTCCCTTATACACATTTTCCTTATAGTTCGAAACTTACATATTGTATTAAAGGTCATGTCAAAGCCATGGACACCAGAGGTACAGAGTACAGTTCTAGTAATTGTTTTTTAGTGTCTTGCTATTACTTCTATTTCCTTATAAGGAATCAAGGAGATTTGCTTCATGGGCCAAACTTTGACATACTAACCAGTGACCAGTCACAGGACCCTGCTTTTCCACTCACCCATTAGCAGTGAGTTTTTTGCTTCCACTGAATTCATCACTGTCTTTTTCAGGTACTGGTCTTGCCCTGATTTTTATTATATCAATTCTCTTCAGGTCCCCTGAAGCCCCTTACCCCAATGAAGACCATAGGTTTTCTGGCTACCCTGAAACTCTTCCATTCACTGATGAGTTCTAGTCATGAAGCCAGACATTTTGGATCATCTGTTCCCTCCCAGATCTGGCATCTCTGTTCCAGTCTCCAACTGCCACAAAAATGCAGTGAAATAGAGTTGCTGAAGGGGCTCTGTTCTTGCTCTGGAATAACTTTTGGACTTTTCTCTTTTCCAGTTATTTAAGATCCCACTCGTTTTCTACCTCTTCAGCAACATTTATAACATTGACTCAAAATGACCTGAAAGGTACTTGGTACATAGTGCAGGGTATAATATTACATCATTGGATTTTTAGGAATATTAAATAAAGAAGCTAGAAAAAAAATTTAGGCCGAAGTCACTAATTTCGAATTTTGTTCAAGCTCCATTACCATGAAAAAGCTTTTAAAAGGTGACTGTGTCCAGTGCTGCTTGAAATCCTACATACAAGAACTAACAAAGACACCACTGCTGTCCTTATAGAATGCCCAAGCTTATTAACTAGACCATTAGTACTATACTAAGCATAACGATGGCTCTCACTGTGTCGCTACAGCCTGTGCTGTGTCTTCAAAGAAGAGTTACTATTTAGTGAAATAACCTTTCAGTACATGAAAAACATTACCTTAGTAAGAAAATAGGCAAAGAATTATTTTAGGTTTTTTTTAATTGTTAATTTGGGTCTCATTTCATAAAATACTTTAGGAAATGTACATGCAGTCCAATTGCTAAATTACGTTCATCAAATTATAGCTTTTTTTAAAAAAAAGATTTTATTTATTTATTTGACAGAGATCACAAGTAGGCCGAGAGGCAGGCAGAGAGAGAGGAGGAAGCAGGCTCCCTGATGAGCAAAGAGCCTGATGCGGGACTTGATCCCAGGACCTTGAGATCATGACCTGAGCTGAAGGCAGAGGCTTACCCACTGAGTCACCCAGGCACCCCAGATTATAGGGCTTTTAAGTAAGAAAATTCCCACATGTATAACTTGAAAAGAAGAATTAATAATAGAGTATTTTTTAAAAAGATTTTATTTATTTATTTGAGAGAGAGAGAGCGAGTAGGGGGAGGGAGGAGAGGGAGAGGGACAAGCAGAGAGGTATTCACCTCAAAGTCAGATGTAACCATCTAAATACAAAGAGCCTCTTTCAATATTAAGATGAGAAGTATTTCAATTAAATTCCTGTCTGGATTATAAAGTACCATATGGCCATTTGAAACACATTTTAGAGAGAGAACTATTAACTTACTTAAATGATTGCTCATGGACAAGTTTAGAATCAAAAACTTAGAAATGGAAGTCCTTAGATATTGTATACATGATGAATATAAGACTGCAAAAGAGATGAAAAACTTTCCCAGAGTGACTTCCTATGTAGGAGTAAGGACCAGATATTGGTCTTTGTACTCGAGGCAAGTGTCCCTTTCTTGTGTCAGTGTTTCCATGTCAAAAATAGAAGATCCGTAAGAAACAAGAAGATCTGGAAAGTACTGCATGTGTGATAGCTCATTTAATCTAACATCGATATTAGGATAGCAAGGGTTAATTATTTTCTACTTTTATTATCAGAAATCTCTAAAAAACTAAGTAAATCCAGAAATAAAGCATTGGTTTTCTGCCTGTTCATCTAATCAGCCTCATAAAATAATGTATTCATTCTCATTACAATCTGGTATGAAGAACTTTATCGTAAATTAATGGTTGCATACTTTCACAACAACCAAAAAACAAACAAAACCCATCCACACAGTTTATTTGCTATCTTATGAAAAATGCAAACTGCACCTTTTCTAAATTGAGAACCTTTGCAAATCATTCCGATGTTCGTACCCTTCAAGTTTGAGATGGGAAGCTTCTCGGGGGAATGCCTCTGAAGAGGATTGCTTTGCTTATATTACATGTAATGTGCAGATGGCCAATTATTCCAGTTATGAATCTAGACTACTCTCCTTGAAGTAAAGAACAAACTAGATATTTTATCTGTCTCTTAGTTTGCTTTTCTTATGATATAGTTTATGGTTTGTTTCCAAATGTTCATGTTCTTGGAGTGCTTTAAGAAATGAAATAGTCTTAGACAAATGAGAAATAAAAAAAAATAGAAATATTTAGACTTTCAGGGAATGGGAAATTGGTTCTCATATAATCAATTATTCCTCTGAAATAGAATTCAGAAAATATTTGTCAACATCTGAATATTACCACTGCCATTGTATATCTAAATTTTCATTTAAAAATGACAAATTTGGGGCACCAGGGTGGCTCAGTGGGTTAAAGCCTCTGCCTTAGGCTCAGGTCATGATCCCAGGGTCCTGGGATGGAGCCTCGAATAGCATCAGGCTCTCTGCTCAGCAGGGAGCCTGCTTCCCTTCCTCTCTCCCTGCCTGCCTCTCTGCCTACTTATGATCGCTGTCTGTCAAATAAATAAATAAAATCTTTTAAAAATGACAAATTTGTAGATACAAATTCAGTGAGATAAAACCCTATGCCAAAGGAAGTGCTATTTCTTGAGTAGAAAGGATCAGATTACAAAAATGTAATCTGATTAATTATGGCCACCATCTACTTGAAATATATGAATGGACTTTGAAGTAATTTATCAGTGTGTTATAAAGTCATGAAAAACCATGTAAGTTATTTATAAAAATATATTCTCATAATTCTCTAAGTAATGATAAATTCAATTACAGGACACACCAGATATCAACTAACAATTTAATTAAATATTATGCTTATGTCCTATATACTGGCCAAAATGAAGCATATCACCTCACTTAACTGCATATTAATCAAAACTTTTTACTACAATAGTAAAAACTCTTCCTTAATTGAATGTTTGTTGCATAGCCACAAATATACAAATAATCCAAGCATATTTGTTTGAAGGGAGAAAATGATGATAGTTTATATTTTAAAGTCCTTTGCCCCAAATAATTTTTTTAAGATTTTATTTATTTATTTGAGAGAGAGAATTAGAGAGAGAGAGAGCATGATGGGAGAAGGGCCAGAGGGAAAAGAAGACTCCCCGTTGAGCAGGGAGACAGATGCTGGAATCTATCCTGGGACTCCAGGATCATGACCTGAGCCAAAAGCAGTTGCTTAACCAAATGAGCCACCCAGGTGCCCTCAAATAATTTTAATTTACCAATACAAATCTTGAACATCTAAACATTAAAAAAAATGTCTTTAGTATTGAGAAAAGTGGCTAGCTCCTTGTGAGCCTGTGTCATATTCATTATTAATAATTTTGAATAAGCTAACTGGAAAGAGAGAGTCCAGATTAAATTAACAAATATTAATATACATATTAACAATATTAACAGATTTTTCTTGTGTATTATTTTTTAAATAAAATTATATGGTCTTTTTTTTTAAATTTTTTTATTTATTTGAGAGAGAGAGCATGAGAGGCAGGAAGGTCAGAGGGAGAAGCAGACTCCCCATGGAGCTGGGAGCCTGATGCGGGACTCGATCCCGGGGCTCCGGGACCGTGACCCGAGCCGAAGGCAGTTGCTTAACCAACTGAGCCACCCAGGCGCCCCTGTATGGTCTTTTAATATTAGATTGTACAGACACTTTGCTTTATAAACGAGTGTATTACTTTCTATTCCCTTTATGACTTTTTGTAACACGTGAGTTAAGCAGTAAAATATTGTGATAATTACTATGGAATATGGCAATATGCTTAGCTTAAGAGAGGACCAATGAAATGAGGAGATGAGACCATCCGTGTCTTCAGTTTAAGGATTTTGTGATTGCAAGTTTTATATCATGAGTCATGAGTTTTATATTTATGATTAGACAGAACTAAATTATTCACTTGAACATTGGTCTGATCATTCATCCAAATGATGCTGCTTTTTACTGCGTAGTGGGCTAAGCCATGGGAATATAACAGTGAATCAGTTAAGAAGCTTATACTCTGGTCAGTGAACAAAAAATAAAAAGGAAATTAGAATGACTGCTGGGTGGCTCAGTGAGTTAAAGCCTTTGCTTTCTGCTCAGGTCATGATCCCAGCATCCTGGGACCGAGCCCCGCATTGGGCTCTCTGCTTGGCAGGGAGCCTGCTTCCCTTCCTCTCTCTCTGCCTGCCTGTCTGCCTACTTGTGATCGCTGTCTGTCAAATAAATAAATAAATAAATAAAATTTTTTAAAAAAGGAAATTAGAAAAAAGCAGTGTTTACCAAATATCTGAGCAAGGATTTACATGTGGGCATGTTAGTTTCCCAGAGTAAGTGACATACAAGAATTGGGTAAACTAGCGTTGGCCAACTTTTTTTTTTTTTTTTTTTTTAAGCGAGGGAGTTGGGGGAGGTGAGAGGGAGAAGGAGAGAGATGGAATCTTAAGCAGGCTCCATGCCCAATAGGGAGCGTGAGGTGGGGCTTGATCTTTTAACGCTGAGATCATGACCTGAGCCAAAATCAAGAGTCAGGCCCTTAACATACTGAGCTGCCCAGGCGCCCAACATTGGGCAGCTTTCAGACCTACAATTTATATTAGTTTGAGGGTAGGCAGGAAATAGTTGTTAATTAAAGAAATAGTAATTCATTCTAGTTATGAAAATTATCAGTGAAAACATCTTATACTGTAAAAATATACACATACGGGTATATGCGGCTATGTGTGTATGGATGTACGTATATATACACACATAGAGACACAGAGAACTCAAATGAGCTCCAAGAAATCTACATAGCACAACACATTTTTAAGTGTTAACAATTTCCTTTTTAATAATAACCTGAACAACACAGTACTGAATTTGACTATCTTGAGGGGAGATGGTGCTATTCATAACCAGCAGGCTATGAGATGCTGAAGTTATAAAAGACCAGTTGTATCTACAAGGACAACAAAATGACTAGCCAATTTAGCACACTGGTCATTTCTGGAAAATAACTGTAAATTTGGTGAGCTAAAATAAAAATGAAAGAACATTTGTGCCAGTTATTTAATGGTCTGATTTCTGTCAAAGTGGCAGTTCTCTGGAGAAAGTCAAATCAGGTATTCTGGGATAACATCACTGATATCAACTTGTTCCTTTGCCATCTGGGTCTTTTTACAAAAGTGCGGCACAAAATGTCTTTTTAAAAATCTCTGCTTTATAAACTCTCTGATTGCTTGGTTCGCTGGCAAGTAGGAAGTATTTACATTTTACATTTGTCAGTCTTCTACTATAATGAATTATAATACTTGAAAACCAAGGGGACAGAAAAAGAAGTCAAATCAGTTGGCTATTGTAATATTTATTCATGGCTGAAATAAAGTGCTTAGTGTAATTCTGATCTCGAATCACCAAATTTATCTTTGGGGAAAGGACAAAACAAAGAGAAGTGTTCCGAGTCCAACTTAAACTTGTTATTTAGTGATAGCATGCGAGAGCAGGCCTTGTTTCCCATTTTGAAAGAGTCTCTGAGAAAAACTGTTGATTGGGGGTTTATGGAGACAGTTAAAGGCTGTTGTCCTCTTTAATTTTGGGGAAGGTGAGCAAACACGAGCTACTATTTATTTATTTTTCTTCTTCATCCTGATTTTTATTATCTTCTTTGCCGTGAAAATCATGTAAATTGTGCTGTGGAGAAATATATAATGATTTAGGCCAGTGCTTATCAAATGTGCATAGGAATCACCTGGGGATCTTGTTAAACTACAGATCTAGATTCAGAAGGTCAGGGGTGGAGTTTCAGATTCTGCATTGCTAAGGAGCTCCTAGACTATGCCTGTGCTGCTTGTCCAAGGACTACACATGCTGAATAGAAAGAGTCTGTAGAATCTATGCTTCCCTCATGTAGCAGGATCTTGGTTTACACACACTGCTCTAGCGGTTGAGTTCCACTCCTCAGCTTAGAAACTGTACTATCCTTTCCAGTGACAGCATGTTATCATCACTGATCCATTCAAGGCTCCTCTTGCTTTATTTGCCAGCATTATTATTATTTTTTACCTTATTTCACTTCTTGGTGCATTAATCTGAGGATCCCAGTGTCTAAGATTTCTGGTTTCTGAAGACTTACCTTTTTTGATATTCTTTGGGTAATCGATGCTTGGGTGTATGCACTTCTTCAGCTGAATTTAAAAGAATTCCATTTTGCCATACAAAAAGAGCAGCTGTCGGGTAATAGAGTGTTCATGCTTTCTTTAGACACCTAACCAGGTATGATTGAAGAGGGCATCAACAATTTGAAAAAGCGTAATGAAAAGCCTACTAAATATGTGCAATTAGAAAACTTCTCACTTATTTTTAAACCTCATTTCTTCTAAGTTTCATCCACTGTGGTTCAGGCTGTCAGCCTCTAAGGTAATACCCTTTTTATTTCATGAAGTCCAAGTAATGAAGGCCATTCAGTGCCACCTTGTTATTCGAGTATAGTAGATGGGATGAAAATCTTGTAGAGTAAAATTGTTTATACATTACATTTCACAGAGTGAGTCAGTGATGAAGTCAGACTTGGGCCTCTATGTCCTGTTTCCTCTTTCCACTACATGCATGTAGTCTTGTGTCTGGGAATTGGATTATTGGTGGCATGGATTGATCTGGATCTTTATTTGGATTGCAACAAGTACATAAAGAAAGAGAGAACTGTCTACTAAAAAAAAAAAAAAAAAAAAAAAAAAGGTTATTGTCAGTCTTTAGTACATATAAACAATGAAACAGGGCATGATATCTATGTTATAATCTTAAAGTTGAAGTGCTATGGCGGCTGGGTGACTCAGTTAAGTGTTTCCCTTCGGTTCAGGTCATGATGCTTGGGTCCTGGGATAGAGTCCCACGTCTTACTCCCTGCTCAGCACTGAGTCTGTTTTTCCCTTTCCCTCTGCCCCCCCCCCACCATGATCTCACTCTCTCTTCCCCGCTCTCTCTCAAAACAATAAAATCTTTAAAAAAAATAAAATAAAAGCTGCAGAGCTAAGAGGTAATGTCAACATCTTTTCTGTATGGTGTCCTTTCCATCAGGTACACAATCTGCCTGATTTTCAACACATACCTTATAGTTCATAAATGTGTTTTAAAATATAAATGAATAAAAATGGTGTATGTATTTGCTCTTATTCAAAGCCTCTTAATAATGCAAGAAAATAAAATTCTCAACTCTTCTTCAATAAATGAGTTAAAAAATAACATTTATACATAATTTAATCTTAGTATACTGTAAAGTCCTGCTTTTACTATCTGCTCTCAAAGTGAACTGTTTGTCAAACTTCCATTAAGCTGAAGGTGAAAAATTAATGAACCACTTCAGATATTTCAAAATTAATGCAAGTCTATTAGTCATTCAGAAAAAAAAAATAAAGGCAAAGATTTAAGTACATTCAATTAGGGTTTAGGGTTCACTCATATTTAACTTTTAAATATATTGTTTCATACGCCTGATAGAGAATTATAGAAAAAATGCAATTATTGATTGTTTCATTAACAGATAAATACATCTCAGATTATTTTAATTATAGAGATAGTATTTTTTTTTCACATAAAAGATAATGTTACAGCAAGGTTAACCAGTGAGTTGATGGGGATAGATTTTTTTTTTTTAAAGATTTTATTATTTATTTATTTGACAGACAGAGGTCACAAGTAGGCAGAGAGGCAGGCAGAGAGAGACAGAAAGAGGAGGACGCAGGCTCCCCGCTGAGCAGAGAGCCCTATGTGGGGCTTGATCTCAGAACCTGAGATCATGACCTGAGATCATGACCTGAGATCATGACCTGAGCCAAAGGCAGAGGCTTTAAACCACTGAGCCACCCAGGCGCCCCCCCGCTTTTTTAAAAAAGATTTTATTATTTATTTATTTGGGGGGTAGATGGGTTTTGAAAATCTATGTAATATGTCCGCTATGGGAGGGCAGTGAGCTGGAGAAAAGGCACAAATGTATAGCAAGTGCAGGATTAATAAAATTATAATTTATTCTTTAGTTGTACGCTTGTTCCATCTTCAAGGCACTCGGAAAACCAGTGAGATAGTGGCATTGAAACTATTTTTCAAAGAACTGCTGATCCTGTTGTGTTCCTGTCCTTGTACTTGGCATTGTGTGTTATGCAGTGATGGAGAAGACTTGGTTTTTTCTTCAAGGAATTTATTTATTTATTTATTAAAGATTTTATTTATTTATTTGACAGACAGAGATCACAAGTAGGCAGAAAGGCAGGCAGAGAGAGAGGAAGGGAAGCAGGCTCCCTGCTGAGCAGAGAGCCCAATGCGGAGCTCCATCCCAGGACCCTGAGATCACGACCTGAGCCAAAGGCAGAGGCTTCCTGTGGCTGATAACCCACTGAGCCACCCAGGCGCCCCATCTTCAAGGAATTTAGAGTTTAAAGAGGAGATACAAGGTGATAAAGTGATAAGTATGAAATGTAATGATAATGTTAATTAGAAACGAAAAAACACCACAAAAAAGCACTGAAATACCACATAGTGAGAAGAGGGCAACAGAGAAAGCTTCATGTAGAAAGTGGCTTTTGAGTTGGGTTTCGGAGGAAGTGTGAAGTTCAGACAGTGTGATGCATGCGAATAGCTAGTAAAGGGAAGGGGTGGCTTTTGCAACAACATGGAGGGCGTACTTTACAGATTATGTGGGAGAACAGCTTATGTGTCAGCATAAAATGTATGGAGACGAACGATAGGAAATAACCTTCACACTGCAAGGTCTGAGATTGTGAAGAGCCTTGAATGGCAAACCAGAGTCCACCATTTGATCAGGAGAGGGGTGAGATCATGAAGCATTTTAAGAAGTTTCATTTTGTGTTGGTAATGTATCAGGACCTAACGTCCATGAAAAGATCAAAATAGCAGATTGCACATTTCTCATAAATACTATCTCACCGTCCCATATACACTAGAGCTCCTGTACGTAATGGCCGACAGAGAAAATCCATTCTGTAGTAGAAAATCAATCTTCTCAGAGTAAGAGGGGTATATCGGAGCTTTGCAGCTGGTGTGTTGAGGGACACCATCTATGCCGTGAGATATTAACCACTATGGCAACCTGGAGCAGCAGAGACTCAGGGCTGGTTACCAGAGGCTGATAACAGCTTCCTTGATGTGTGAAAATTCCCTTCAGTTTTTCTCAGTGAGCTGAATGGCATCTTGTGCTGTGTGAGCCCTGCAGGGCCTGACTTGGGGGCATGCAATGTCAACCATTGCACAGGCCCCCATTCAGAAGGGCCTCCCTTGATTAAATGCTCCGCTATTACTGTCTCAAAATTCTTTTTGAACAGGAAACCCCACATTGTCATTTTGCTCTGGGCCCTGCAAATTATACGGCCACTCTTGCTCCTATGACATGAAAATGGCTAGGAAGCAATGAACTACACTGTGGTCAAAATGCATTGTCATATATCCATATAAAAGGGGTTACTGGATTACGCAACGAGCACCGTGCTTACATAACAGAACTGATCCTGAGCTTAAATGTTTATTATTCTTTCTTCAAGCTATGACTGCTATGGTTGCCATAGGCTCAAGCTAAATATCTTTTTTTTTTTTTTTTTTTTTTTTTTTTTTTTTAGCCTTGTGGTTTTCCAGATGATAAATTAAGAAAACACTTCTGTAACATATTTTCTCATTTATAATCTGCCTCCTGGAGCCTGGATACCAGTCTGGTTGGCTCTGCACCCCCTGCAGTCCTATCAAATTAAATTCTGAGAAAACCTTCGGCAATTGTTTTCCCTAATAAAAGTTCTGAAAAATAAAGCTCTGTGTTCACAGACGTTTTGGCTGCTTGAGAGAGTCATTCCATTGTGTATTTCCTCTCTGAGTCAGTATAAATATATCAGCTGAATACGTATGTTTTTAGTTCTTAAGCACAGTTTGGTTTATTCTCTCTATCCTCTTTACTCTGAGTACTTACGGATTTTTCTTTTACTTCTGTTACATAGTTTTCTCTCCTTATTTTTATTTAACTTTTGTCTTTCTTCAAGTTAGAGACGAATCTATTCAAATAATTTACAAAGTTAGTTTACAAAAATCTCATCTTCTCCCCTCCTTCCCTATATTTTCTCTTTCTTCTCTCTCCCAAAGGCAAACGCTCGATCTATTTCAGTACTTTTTGTCATTCTCTGCATTTTATATTTACCTCTCTATATCAAAAAACATGTTTATGAGTCGATTTCATTTCTTCAGTTTTATTTATTACCACTATGGATGATAAGGATTTAGTTTGCTTTCACAAGTCTCCATGGGTCATCACCCCTGACTTGTCCCTTTTTTTTTTTTCCCAAGAGTATCATTTTGTGTGTGTGTGTGTATGTGTGTGTGTGTGAGTCATTATGTATATTATTAAGACTATGTAAATATTATTCACATTGTATGATGATTACATTTCTTTTTTGAACAACTTTTTGCTCCCTCTGAAGCTAAAAGTTGTCTACTGGTTAGATTTCTGATTTTTCTATGTATTTAGAAACTGCTCAGGTGCTAACTGTCTGATCTCTACTGTAAATATTCTCTCAATACATTAGCACACATCTGTTTTTCCATTTTCCTTGTCTTCCTGGCGACGTCCCTCCCTGAGCCTCCTGACCTCTTTACTCTTCTACTCATAAGCTCTGATGCATGTGTGCCCTTTTGGGATTGTCCTTGGCTAAGGGTGCCTACTTGAGAATGGCAAAGTTAAGTTCATTTTTAAATTCTGTGTAAGGATGGGGTTTATTGATTGATGGACTTTAACATAGGATGTCTCTGGTGAGGTGTTTTATTGTAAGCTTCCAGATTTTCAGTATTTTTATATAGTCTTCAATGACCTGGTCATATTTACTACAAGTGAACGTCCTATTGCCCTACCTAGAAGGAAGGATTCTGGGCACCAAGACAGTAAAACATTTGATGAGTCTCTGCAATTATAAGACCATTCCATTTAAATATGAGATACCCCCACCTTCACTGTGTCTGGTGTCTCCCTCTCTATTCAGCATTCCCTTGCACTTTTCTGAGGGAGTGGGGGGGAAGAATAGACACTCTTTGATTGAAGGCATGAATGACCACTTCAGGAGGAGGGAGGCCTTCACAATCAGAATTTCATCAAATTCTCCTGTTTTCCCCCTCCTTTACCCATATGTTTTTGTTGTTGTTGTTGTTGTTGTTTTTAAGGTTTTATTTATTTATTAGAGAATGAGAGAGAGAGATCATGAGCAGCAGGGAAAGATACAGGGACAAGCAGACTCCCTGCTGAGCAGGTACACTCCCTCCCCACCCCCCCCACCGCACTCCCCACACCCAAGTCCCAGTGTGGGACTTGATCCCAGGTCCCTGGGATCATGACCTAAGTCGAAGGCAGCACATCACCAACTTAGCCACCAAGGTGCCCTCCTTTACCCATATTTTAATAGGTAGGTGCTGTGACCATTTCCCAAGCCTTTTGGGTTCTATGGTACAAACTACATTGCTTCTCAGCTTACTCTCTGCTCGCTTAGGTTTTGGTCTCTTTGGGTCTGTTACATCAATTGACGCTTAGGTATCTGCTCTCTGGCTTTTAGAATCTTACTGCTATTGTCCCTTCTCTAGGTCAGCCCTTGTGGATTTACACTCTTTTATTCCTTTGTTGTCATTCCAGTGGAGTCCTGTAGGAGAATGGAAGGAGATGTGTGTACAATCTGCCATCATTCTCTAGGATACATAATAGTATTTGGACTGAAGTACCTCAGATCATCTTTAATAAGTAGAGTATAACTAAGGAATAAACAAATGAACTCCGATAAGCATATGGTTCATATTTTAAATACTCATTACAAAAAATGTCTCTTGAAGTGTTTTTAATTTCTGTTGGCTAAGGTTTCTGTTCCCTTCTCTTTTTGATCCAGATGGAAGCTTTAGACAAAACCGATCAAACCTCACGTCTCTGCTAGTTCAGCCCATCTCGGCGTCTCTCGTGGAGAAACTGATCTCTTCTCCAAACAGCAGAGCCCAAACTGGTGTTTGTAGCCCTCTAGAACTTCCAAATAATGGTAAAGTATTTCATGTCTTTCTGTGTACTGTATAGTTTTTGTAAGAACTGTGATCGTTTTTAATCTCTTGAATTGATATGTTTAGAATTATTCCTTAAAAAAAAAATGCATTTTTTAAGGAATAATTCTAAACATATAAAAAAAAATGCATTTTTTTTTTTTTTTTTTGATGAGGTGAGCATTTATTTCTCATCTCTGGCTCTTAAGGGACGTTTTTGGAAAGTAATTTTGATAAAGTCTGAGACTTGATCAAACTGAGAGATGTTAAAAAAAGGGGAGAAGCAGAAAGCATTTTAAACTGTAGCAAAGAAAAGCAGCTTTACAAATAAAGCATTTTGTGCATTCACGAAAATCTGCTTAACAGAGCTTCCTCGTTTCAGCTTCAGCAGTCTGCTTGGCTGCCAAGATTCTGTGGATAGCAGTCAGCTATCTGGGGTATGAAGTCTTTTAGTAGAAAGCATTAAAGCCTAATTCCTGCGATTGACTAAAAAATCCCTGTGTCTTTACGCATCATCGCCTGAGAGATGCCTCTTGCACCACGGAACGGTTTGTCTGGCCTTGTTGGAACACACCGGATAAAACTGAAGTAGTTAAGCTGCCTGTGGTGGGGTGCAAGCCACAGGCTGCATCTTAGGTCTGCCTCCAGCCGCAGCATTAGAGTCCTGATGAAGAGACTCTCTTTACATACTGTTCAATTTGGATCTAGTCATTGTAAAATTCAACCGAGGACTCTTGTTTCTGCATCCAGGCCTGGAGGCTCAACGACCCAGATTTTATCTCTTCTGCTTTTCTCTTGACAACAAAAGCATTAAAAAAAAAAAAATGTTTTGAAGACACCTAAAAGAAACCCCAAACCTGAATACATACAGGATTGCCCTCTGTTAGAGAGGCATGCATACTTTGCAAAGCCCAATCAATTGAGTGCCTCCTAAACTGATTATTGATTGAGCCACTAGGATATATGGAAAACACTGATAAGCCTGGGTCCTCAAAGCTGGAAAGAAGTCTTTGAGGAGCTTTTTGTTTTGTTTTGTTTTGTTTTGTTTTATTGTCTTTTATTTTGAGGCTTACAAATTGATCGTGAACTCTATTAAAATATGTGAAGAACGCTATAATAATACTTTAGTTGTAAGGAACGCTCTGGAGTTCTGAGACCAGATTTAATTAACTGGTTACTTCAATAAATATTCAGAGCCCCTGATGTGGTCCAGCCACTGTCCTGCCCTCAGTAAGCTGATAGTCCGCGTACTGGCTCCATGACTGCTCATACAGCATCATACAGCTGCTATTTCTGGATCTACAGAAGGTTATCTAACCTACTATCTCAGGTTGATCTGAGAATCAAGTTATGATATATGTCTCAGTACTTTTGCATACTGTAAAATGTTATATTAGCAATTGTCTTTCTAACCAAAGAACTTTATCAGTTTCCTCCACAGTATGTTCAATATCTGTTTAATAATGTCATAGCTAAGCAAAATGGCACCCCATAGCTATATCTTTACAGTAAGTTACAACATGTATAAAGCTTAGAAGAAAGAATGAGATGTGCCCTGAAACCTGTTTTACAACTCCATTTTTAAAAAAAAATTTATTTATTTGACAGAGAGAAATCACAACTAGGCAGAGAGGCAGGCAGAGAGAGAGGAGGAAGGAGGCACCCTGCGGAGCAGAGAGCCCGATGAGAGGCTGGATCCCAGGACCCTGGGATCATGACCTGAGCCAAAGGCAGAGACTTTAACCCACTGAGCCACCCAGGTGCCCCTACAACTCCATTTTTAAAAAAACAACAAGAGGGGCGCCTGGGCATCTCAGTGGGTTAAGCTTCTGTCTTCAGCTTAGGTCATGATCTTAAGGTCCGGGGATCGAGCCTCACATCGGGCTCTCTGGTCGGTGGGGAGCCTGCTTTCCCCTCTCTCTCTGCCTGCCTCTCTGTCTACTTGTAATCTCTCTCTGTCAAATAAATAAATACAATCTTTTTTTTTTAATACAAGATAAGCCTGCTTTTGTAAGGAATTATGCCATATCAAATTTTCCTCATGGATATAGTAGCTATTATTGTTTTTAGAAAAATTTGTAGATGTGGGTGTTTCATGTTTAACATGCCTGTGGTGGGGTGCAAGCCACAGGCTGCATCTTCGGAGTGCCTTAGGAAAGGCACTCCTTTCATCATCTTTTAAAGTGCAGGGTATTAACATTTAGATTTCCCAAATAGTGATGGAGCAGTATGAGTTGTTAAATTTAAATGAATCTTAAATGTAGGGTAACACGTCTCTACCCATAATGTTTTGGATAATAATACTTATGATAGCCAAGATAAATTAATTAGCTTATAAATTTTCTCATAAATACATTATTTGCTCATTCTGATATATATCAGGATGGGACATGGAAAGGATACAGAATGAAATGCTATATTTTGGAGCAATAAGAGCAATGCTTATAGTTTATAGAATAAAAATAATGTAAGACATAGTTATATCTTATTGTGGAATTTTCTTTTTCTTGAGCCTCAGTATAAAAAAATTTTCACAGAAAAGTTAGGCAGGAGTACATTAAAAATATGTGTACAAATCAACTAATTATTTATTATACCCATTTAATCCTTTGTATATAACAAATCCAAATTCTTTATCATCCAAGCAAGAGTATAGTGGAATTTTAACATCCATTTGCCTCCCCACCCCCTTTGGAACTATTGCCCAAACTTCCCAGTAGTGTGAATATGTTTGGCCACATCCCAGACTCTAGAAATAGATCCTTATTAGCTCAAGTCTGTTGGCATATCACAGGATGATCTTGGCCAAACAGTGCCAAGACTTGATTTTTGGAATTTATTTGAGCAATGACTCACTTTAACAGTATAGCTGAAAGAAAAAGCCTTTAGCCTTTTTGGTAACTTCTTTGGAACCTTGAGAGTATAGCCCACCTGAAAATGGACCAACACAAGGAAGGTACAAGTGAATAATGGGGGGTGGGGAATAGAAAATCTTCTCCACATCATCCAAGCCTTAAAGCTTTGTCTGAAGGTGAACCAACTGAACTGGCCATGTATATGAGTCAACAATTCCCTGCCCACCCCACTTTTTTTTCTAATCTATGTTGGATTTTTAGTTTCTTGCAAAAAAAAAAAAAAGCTAACTAAAACAGATCATGAAACTTAAACTAAACAAGAGTATTTAATATCTTCATTCATGAAATAGGTTCAACAAAATGAAGTAGAGAGCAAAGTATTTATACAGAAAGTCCTGAGAGGATGAAGACTTGTTTGAGGGATAGAAAAAGAAGCAGGAAAAAAGGTCTTGATATAGCAAGACTTACACACACACACACACACACACACAAATGGGTTGATCAGATAACTGCATATTGACTGTATTTTATTTTCCATGATCTTGTCTTACTTTTTGCAGGCCTTACCTGTTGATCTAATAAGTTACCAGTCTTTGTCCTTGAGAATCAACCAAAACATGGGAATTTGAGTTTTCAATTGTCAGTCTGAGTTTGTGATTAAAAACGATGAATATAGTGGAAAAAGGTGAGGGAGGAGCTTAAAATCCATTACTTAAGGCAAAAATTTAAAATGAATCGAGTTAAAAGAAACATCTTTAATATGTTTGATGAATCACTTTTGATTAATAGAAAAATGGCTATTTCTATGTGTCATCAGTGAGACAAGTTTTTACATAAGTAGATTTGGATCATCTCTTCAAATGGAGAAATAAATAAATAAATATATAATTTCCCTGGTCAGAATTATATATATTCTTTGATGAAATTTACTCTAATTAGAATAATATAGTGAGGTCTGTTATTTCATATGTATTTTGAAGATTCATATTTCTAATTTGTAACAGTTACTTAAAAGTACTCATTATCATTTCTTGAGTAGAGATTTAAAAAGACGTATTAAACATATTGCCCAAAAATTGAAGTTCAACTAAAATCTATTGGCAAATAGCAAATTTTAGCTTTTCAGGAAATGTTCATTAACAAGAAATGTTACTAGTACAGTTGAATTCAGCATTATTTTTTGTTACATAGGAAACTAATCAACCTGTTCAGAGTAGTCCTAACATTGCTACGTGTGAGAAGATCCAGGAGTGCATTTTGTTTTTCTGGTTAAAGTGTCTCAGTAGATACATCAAGCAAATAACAGACTGGTGTGGAAATGATATGATATGGCCTTTTTTGTGCTCTAGGAAAAATAATTCCTCAGAAGGCCTAAAAAGAAAATATAAGAAAATTACAAACTAATAGAGTAGGTTTTAATAACTTCCAGCCATGAATGTGGAGGAAAGTATTTGGAAGAACATTTGAAAATTTTAATTTGTTTAGACAACTTCTATGTAGTATGCATATGGAGGCAGTGGCCACTTTTTATTCCAAAAATTCAGTGAGTTAGAATACTTTTGCAATCAGTGTCATGACAAATGTTAGAAGTCACTAAACTGTGCAATGGTGACACCTCAATTTTATGGCTCTTCAAGCAGCAAGTTGCACAGTGAACCTAGGAGTCTGAGCTGGAAGCTGATAGCAGAGTAATCCGTAGAACTAAAGATCAGCCTTCATGAGCTCCCAGTCTGAAGTCCTTGGACAAAAGGGAAAAAAGCTTCAGATATGACTTTGAAGGACTACTCATCAAGGGTCTTAAACAGAGTGAACATAGGTGGGAAACCTATTGTCCAAAGTCCGCAGAAAGTACAGTCAATTCTCTGTTTCCTGGGGAGTGCAGGTTGGGTTTACCAAGGGTGACACAGATCTGTCATTCACCCGAACTTCTCATGTTTCCAGCTTTCTGTCTTGACAGTTTTGATTTTCAGAAATGATTCAACTTAGATTCAGTCTAGAGTTATGTTTGTTTGTTAAAAGACCTAAAGACAACCTGAGATGTATACTCTTCGGCAGAATTAGTTTAACAAGTGTTTTCGGATTCCCAGTGTTTCTCAGCAGTTTTTATTGTTTCCTGTATTCTTGTCATATAATTTCTCAAGTACCTGTCACTTCTTTCAAATTAAAAAATCTTCAACTAAACTTCGTAGCTGATGTATGTGATAAACTCCATTAGAGCATACCCTATCCTTATAGATTGATGGTCCTCTTTATGTCGTGGGCTAGTTGAGGAGTGCATTTCTGGTTGTACATCCTGCTGTTTCCTTCATGTATCCAATATTTTCCCCTATTATCCAAACATGTCTTCAAGTTTGTGTCTCTAAGTTGAAAAGCCTCTGTCCTCTAAAGCTCCATGTGAATGCCATGCTCCCCATGTTGGAGGGAGCGCCTCCTGACTTTCTGAGCCATGCTTTAGGCGCGTGTATGCTGCTTGGAAGAATATAATATTCTTCTGAGCTAGAGTATAAGCAACTTCAATTTTCTTTTGTTTTCTTTTTTTTTAAAAAATATTTTATTTATTTATTAGCGAGAGAGAGAGAGCAGAGGGAGAGGGAGATGCAGACACCCTGCAGACACAGGGCTTGATCCTAGGGTCTTGAGGTGATGACCTGAGAAGGCAGACGTCAACTGACTGAGCCACCCAGGTGCTCCTTCAGTTTTCATTAGAATGTGTTGTGGTTCTCCGAGGTTTCCTTTATTTCCCAGTGTTCTATGAGTATTTGGAAAGAGTGTGTACTTTTTTGTCAGGCATATAGTTCTTTGCTCACTCAAACTAGGCACCATACTCAAGTCATTCAAATTGCCTGTATCTTATATGTATAGATTTCTCTATTTTATCTTGTAGTTCTGTTGATTCTTGATTCATACATTTTAAGGTCATTTCTTAGGTGTTTGCAAGTTCAAATCCAGCACATCTTCCTGGTTGGTTGAAACACTTATCAGATGAAGTGATCTTTATATTTTTTAAATTTCTTTTTCTTCTTTGTATTTTTAATGTGTGTTTTAAAATTGATTTGGGTTGACATTAATTTAGCCTCAGTAGCTTTTTTTTCTTTTTCTCACTATCCAGCTTTCTATATATTTCTCTTTTAGCATCTTTTCTTACTAGCAACTAGTTTGTATTTTGTTAAAGTAAATTCTACTTAACTCATGACCCTGAGATCAAGAGTCACATGCTCTACCAGCTGAGCCAGCCAGGCACCCTACAACTACTTTGTATTTTAAATGCAATCTGATTATCTTTTAGCTGAAACTTCCAGTTTATTACATTTAAAGTGATTATTAATTTATTTATGCTTCCATATTTTTATCTGAATTTGGGTTTCTTCCTTGTACCACATATTATGTTTTACTTTTGTTTTATTTCTCTCATTAGATTTAGATTATTTTGTCATTATATTTTTTCCTTTATAATTTTAGCAGCTATAAATACTTTTTGTATTCTTTTAGAGCTACCCTAGAATTATAGCTTTTTAGATATCCTTTTTCCAGGTGCCTGGGTGGCTCACTGGGTTAAGGATCTGTCTTCAGCTCAGGTCATGATCTCGGGGTCCTGGGATCGAGCCCCG
Source organism: Neogale vison (assembly GCF_020171115.1). NCBI lineage: Eukaryota > Metazoa > Chordata > Mammalia > Carnivora > Mustelidae > Neogale > Neogale vison. The sequence goes on from NC_058096.1 coordinate 99,264,719, forward strand.
CATCAGGCTCTCTGCTCAGCAGGGAGCCTGCTTCCCCCCTCTCTCCGGCTGCCTCTCTGCCTGCTTGTGATCTCTCTCTGTCAAATAAATAAATAAAAATCTTTAAAAAAAATCATTTTTCTTGCTTTGTCATGACAGATAACTTTCTTCGCTATCTCGTGGGTAGGTGTGGGGAGTGCAGTCATTTACGAGTCTACTTTATGAGGAAGAATCTCTTTTTGGAACTACCTTCTTTCCAACTTGGGCAGGCCCAGGGCTTTTTCTTCTAAACTTTACATCTCGTAAGGCCATTAAAAGATTCTCTAGGTTCAGTAAATTCCCTCAAGTTGAAAGCAGCTTTATTGTGTTACTTATCTGGGTTCCTATCACAACTTAAATTTTGACCTAGTAATTCCTTACCTTCTAGTTCTTAGATGCTGTTAACAAGATTCATTTTGTACTTTATTCAGCATTGTAAATTACTTTCAGTGGGAAAGTTGGTATGAATATCCTAGCCTGTCCTATTACTATAAAAGAAATTCTTCTCCTCACCATCTATTCATTTCCTGGCAACACATATAGATGACTCACTGAATATACCTAAGTTGGTCAACATACAAATCAGGTTGCCATTAGAAAATCAATGACATCCACACTAAAAATGTGCAGTTCAAGGGAGTTTGGCTAAAGTGCAAAAGTGTCCATTAGGTAAAGGAAATTGAAAAAGTGATGGTGAGGGGCATCTGGGTCGTTCCGTCAGTTAAGTGGCCGACTCTTGATTTTGGCTCAGGTCATGATCTCAGGGTTGTGACATCAAGTCCTGTCAAGCTCCGTGCTCAATAGGTAGTCTGCCTGAGATTCTCTCTCTCCCTCTCCCCCTGCCCAACCCCCCTTTTTTCCTCTCTCTAGAATAAATAAATCTTAAAAGAAAAGTACGGAAAGAAAAGAGAATAAAATAAAGGAAAAGAAAAGAAAATGTGAACCACTCTACGTCTAGCATTTCTTACTATCTATAAATGTAAAGGTGCAAGAAGGGAGAGTAGTTAACAGAAACTGGCAAGTCCTTATGAGGTAGGAGAGGTCAGTCTGCCAGGTGCCTTGGCTTTCAATCAAGGAGTGCAGACACTGCCAGCAAGTGACCAGCCAGGGAGGGTGATGGAACACAAGGGCTTTAATCTTTCTCTTACTCAACCTACTGATCACTGTTGATATCTTCTATTGGCTAAACCCACCCTAAAGCCAAGAACAGAGAAGCTAGGTGGATGTTATCAACAGAGGTCAGCTTCTTGGGGCACGGAGCTAAGTGAAGGATGACAATAGACTTGGATGGCGATGTGGGAAATATGCAGTCCAGTTAGTGTTGCAGGTGAGTAGTCTGCTGACGAATTTAATAGTTTGTGATTTGTAGAATGGTTTGGTAGAAAAATGTGGAAAATCTGTTAATCAATTTTCACTCTTATACGGGATACAAAGAAGATGAAAGTCATTTTTTTCTGGGGTTCATATTGTTTCAAACATCTTCCTATTTACATAATTTTACTAATTCAAAATAATATTAAACTTTAAATATTTTTCCCAAAATGCATGTAAGTTCATAAGAATGCATCATACACACTTGGGGGGGGTGTATATGTGTGTGTGTGTCTGTGTCTGTGTAGACTGAGGGATAGCTACTAAACTAAGAAAGGATGTGGTGAAAAGGACCAAGCAAACAGTTTTCATTCAGTATTTTTATGCTAGTCTCATTTTTTTTAGAACAAAAATTTGATATACTAACACAGATTCGGAGGTTTTATTTTTCTCTTTAATTTCTATTATTACAAAAACAGTTAATGTTTGCTAAGAGATTAGCAAACATTTATCTCTCTTACAAAAGAGAGATTAAAAAAAAAGAGAGAGATATGAACAAAAACAGGGACGCAAGTTAACACATTCTATACGAGTCATGTTGAGCTTCCATAACAAGATACCACAGAACTGGTGGCTTCAACAACAGACATTTATTTTTCTCACAGTTCTGGAGACTGGAAGCTCCAGGCTCATAGTGCCAACAAAATTCTCTTTCTGGTAAGTGCTCTCTTCTTGGCTTGTAGATGGTTGCCTTCTCTGTGTCCTCACATGGACTTTTCTCTGTGCACACATAGAGTAAGAAACCTGTGGTGCTTCTTTCTCTTTTTTTATAAAGATGTCAGTCCTATCAGATTAAATTCCCACTCTTAAGACCTCATTTAACCCTTTCTCCTTAAAGACCCTATCTCCAAATACAGCTACACTGAGGGTTAGGGCTTCAACATGTGATTTTGAAGATAAATGATTTAGTCCAGAACACATTCCTAACACCCAGTAATTATCATTATCAATGTTTAATGTAAATCCTTCTAGATTTTTAATATACACATTTAGAGATTTTGTTTCTTGTTTGTTTTTTTACTAAAAGGAGATCATACTATATATATTATTTTGAAATGCATTTATCTAATTAAATATCTCCACTTTTTCATGATAGTAAACTTTACCTTATTTAATATATAAAAAGTTTTGCCAGTCATCCACATTTCTTACAGTGGGTTTATCCAAACCAAGATCCAAGCCAGGCCTACAAATTGCCTCCCTGCTAATCTAGTATAATCCTCTTTTTCTTCTCTTAACACTGAGATCTATAGGATCAAGTTTATTGTCCTGAATGTCCTACATTCTAGATTTGTGGGTTGTTTCCGTGTGATTTTATTTAACTAGTTCTTCTGTCCTTTTTATTTTCAACAAATTTGACATTAATTCTTAAGTTTTCTATGAGAAAACTCATTATTGTAATGAGTTTCTTTTCTTTCTTTCTTTCTTTTTTTTTTTTTTTTTTTGGTAGCTGGTGTTATTGTCACTATCCAGGATATGGTAAGACATATAATAACAGATGAGGTGGGACATAGTGGACCTAACTGAGTCTTAGGATTAGAACTTGTACAGAACTTTTTTTTTTTTTTAATAAAAAGTGTTTTATTTATTTGAGAGAGAGCACATGCATGAAGGGGTTGGTCAGGAAGAGAGCAAAAGGGAGAAGCAGACTCCCTGCTGAGCGTGGAGCCAGGCACAGGGCTCAATTCCAGAACCCTGAGATCATGACCTCAGTCAAAGTCAGAAGCTTCACCGACTGAACCACCTAGGCACCGCTTACTATGTAGAACTCTTGTGTAAAGTGATGTTCCCTACAGGACAGACTGAAGTGGAGCTCCTGAGAAGGTTACAATGTGCCTAGAAGAACATAGTATCTGGGGCAGTTCGGATGATATGAGTTTGTATCTTTTGATATGGGCAGTCCAATGACTTGTTGCCAGTGCATTCTGATTGGTCAGCATATATGCTGGATCAGTTCATAAATATTTTGATAAATATTTTGAATAATAAGATCCATGTGATGTCAATCATATAATCGATCAATAATATTGGTTCAGAAAAACCAATTAAATAAATTAGGGCTATAGGATTTATAGCCCTAATTTATTTAATGGGTTTTAATTCAGTACTACTTTTTTTCTTTTTCCTTTGGATACTCCAGTTGTTCCAGGTAAGCCCATAGGGAGATGTCATGTAGAAAAAAGGAGCACTCAGAAAGCTATACAGGCTGTTGAGGACATGGAATCCAGAAGCAGTTTATGCTCAGACATTTAGGGAAGCAGTTGGCATTTAGGAAAGATGCTAGCAGTTTATAAAGTCCCAATCATCAGAAGTGTGAGTCTAGACTTTCCTAGTCTCTAGTGCAGGGAAATGGAAAAATAAAGAAAACCAATCATAGCCCCAATCCTGGAAGTTCTTTTCTAGAGTCAAGTAGCTAAAAAGAGTCAGGTATACAGAATGAAATACTCAATTAAAATTGGGAATCCTAGGAAGAACTGTGTTTAAGAAACCAGAAAGATCCTGTTTATTGGAATTAGGACTCAGAGTTAGCAGCAATTTTTAGTTCTCAAATCTCTTTAAATAAGGTTGGGGTTTTTCCTAGCTATTGGGTCATGCTTACTCACAGTGCAGCTGGAGATGAAGCCTTGTTATGATTAAAGAGATGAAAACTAGTTGAGTCTTCATAATAGCAACAAAAATGCAAGATAGACTTATCACTGGAAAATAATTTCCGTAGTATTTTTTCTTTGCATGTGATGAAATTAAGGACTAGAGGGAGGCAACTACTTTTATGTTTCAGCTCTGACACTCCTCAACCTATTTGAGTACAAATGGTCTGAGTGGAACACATTTTTGTCATCTCAAAATCTTTTGAACTTCACACATCAAATTTAAAGCCGCCATCCAACTTTGAAGGATGAAAGACAGAAAACATTTGGCAAATGTAAGCTGGAAATGTTATCTTAAAGTAGCAGTACATACACACATACACATGCATTGACTTTTTAAATAACAAACGGCATCTAAATGTTATCCAGGATTTTCTAATTTCAAGTGTATTTTTTTAAAATTTTGAAATAAATGCAAACTTTGAGAAAAGTTTCAAGAATAGTACAAAGAAATTTTTTTTCCCCTCAACTACCTGAGAGCAAGCAACAGACACGACAAACCATCACATCTGAATTCTCCCACAAATGGTGACATTTTCTCTACCCAGACAGCACAACCATCACAATCAGGAATGAAACATTGATACACTCCTACCGTACACTCCAAAGGCCCCATTCAAATTTTGTCAGTTGTTTCAGTAATGACCTAAATAGCAAATGGATCTAAACTAGGGTCATGCGTTCTGAGTTATCAAGTGTCCTATTTCCTTAAGCCTGGAATCGTCTCAGTCTCTGCTTGATTTTCATTTTTCTTTATCATTTTTGAAGCTTACATGTCAGCTATCTGCTGAATGTACCCCAGTCTGAGTTTAGCTGATGTTTTCCCATGAATAATTTCAGACTCTGCATCTTTGGCAGCAGTATTACAGAGTGAGACTGTTTTTTCCCCATTGCTGGTATCAGTTTGTCCAATTACTGGTAATGCTAATTTTGATAATTCAATTAAATTAATCAAAAACCTGTGAGGGCTTCTCCTTGAAGTTACTATTATATTTTTTAAAGATTTTATTTATTTATCTAACAGAGAGAGAGATCACAAGTAGGCATAGAGGTAGGCAGAGAGAGAGGAGGAAGCAGGTTCCCTGCTGAGCAGAGAGCGAAATGCGGGGCTCAATCCTAGGACCCTAGGATCATGACCTGAGCTGAAGGCAGAGACTTTAACCCTCTGAGCCACCCAGGCGCCCCTGAAGTTACTATTTTTAATTTTTTTTCTTTTATAATTAACAATCATTTGAAATCATTGCAAAGATCCTGCTCACACCCCCTCTTAGGTCCACCCACTAGTTTAAATGTTTATTTTTGCTTTATGTCCAACTAGTCATTATCAAGATGATGCCAGTGGTGACACTCCAAGTTCATCTCCCTTCTACTTCTATTAGTTGATATTCTACTGTAAAGAAGAGCTCTCTTTCCATTTTGGGTGTTTATTTATACATATAGTATCAGTTAATTATATATAATTAGGATTTATAGCCCTAATTTATTTAATGGGTTTTAATTCAGTACTACTTTTTTTCTTTTTCCTTTGGATACTCAAATTGTTCCAGGTCAGCCCAAAATATCACCTTTAACCTAGGTTCTGTCTATTGGCATATTCTCATTATTCTTTGAAAATTACCTTCGTTTTTGGTGTCATGTTGTTTTTGACAAACTTGTTATCAATCTGATTCTGGATTTTTTTGTTTCGTTTTTTGTTTGTTTGTTTGTCTTATAAGTGATCTGCTTTTCACACTGGGAACTTTCAGAATTTTTCTCTATGTCTTTCATGCTTTTAAACTTCATTATAAAATATATAGATGTGGGCCACCTGGGTGGCCTAGTCAGTTAAGTGTTTCCTTTAATTCCTGCCTCTCCCTCTGCCAGCTGCTTCCCCTGCTTGTGCTGTGTGTGTGTGTGTGTGTGTGTGTGTTAAATAAACAAAATCTTTCAAAAAACAAAAATGAAACAAAACAAAAATCAAATAAAATATATAGATGTAACTTTCCCTTTTTCTGGAAAAATATTATTTTTTTAAATATTTTCTCTCTTCCATTTATTTTTCTTCTTCTGATATTATTTCTAGAAATCTTATTTCTATCCACCATGAGTTTTAATTGTACTTCCCTATTTTCTCTCTTTATACTTTTCTGTAATTTCTAGAAAAATGTTCATCTGGTATAGCTCTTAAATTCAATTGTCTGTCATATCTATTACTTACCATCTCTACTCATCCTATCTATTGTCATATTTCTTTTAATTATTCTATTTCCTTACCTATTATTTGTTCTTTTTAAAATGTTTTAAAAATGGGTTTTTGGTTGTTTCTTTTTTTAATGGATCCCCTTCTGTTCTTGTATTTAATTATAACGCTTATTTTTAAATTCATGTGTTGTGTGTATCAGTATGTTTACTTTAGGTATTATCTATGTTCATCATGTTTCTTTTGTGTGGTTGTAGACCTTCACAACAAGATATCTAGGGTTCTAGTCTGGGAATTTTTTTTTTTTTATTTTTTTTTAAAGATTTTATTTATTTATTTGACAGAGACAGATCACAAGCAGGCAGAGAGGCAGGCAGAGAGGGGGTGGGGGAAGCAGGCTCCCCGCTGAGCAGAGAGCCCGATGTGGGACTCGATCCCAGGACCCTGAGATCATGACCTGAGCCGAAGGCAGCGGCTTAACCCACTGAGCCACCCAGGCGCCCCTCTAGTCTTGGAATTTATGTTGCTCTGGAAGTATTAGCTATCCTCTTATAGATTATAGGAGGGCAGAGCCGAGTCAGACCCCAATTTATATCTTTTTGGGTTTTCATAATGGGAGTCATCATGTCCCCAGATACTATGGCACTAGTCTAAACCTCTCTCATTTTCTGAAAGTTCCCCAGGCAACTTCAGGTTTCAGGGATTTGGTATTAAAAGATGGAGCAATAGGGAGAGAAGTCCCCTTGGGTTTTAGTTCCCAACACTCTGGGAACTGCAGGAGAAGAATAAATATCCAAGGGTTCAGGTTTGTTCAAGCCTTTTTACAACAGTATTTCACCACAGCAGACCCTGGGAGGCCTTCATAACCCAGTTTTTGTTTCATTTACTTATCTCTCCTTTTTACTATTTTGTCTGTAAACCCACATTTTTTATCTAAGTTCAGTCATTATCTATATCTCTTGGTATTCTATTTTTTCATGTATAGGGTATCCATGTCTCTACATATTACTTTTACATTTTAATGGACACACATTTTATCAAAATTTTCTAAGCCATTTCCCTGTTTGGGATATTGGGCTGTTTTTTTGTAATTGCTATTGTAGATTATACTGGGAAGAATTAAATTATTCTTGTAGAATAAATTACAGACTACAGAATTGCTATTGTTATTGCTATGAAGAGTAATAATGCCTTAACAATGGGTTGTTTGAATTAGCAATGCCAACAACAATAGATGTGTCATGAGAGTTTACCCAAAGTTTTGCTGACATTCATGTTAAAAATGTAATGTGATCGTGGTGCTGCTTCTCATGCAGGGAAACAGACTATGCATATTTCTTTTCAGATAATGGGCATGGAATATCATAAAACGTTATATATTAGGGTCAATATCATGTATGGGGATGCAAACAAGTGGATGAAAAAGCTATTTTTGCTATTAGATATTATGTCCATCTGATCCTTGTGTAATGATACATAAGAAGATCCTTCTGTCAGTTGGGAGGCTCCAGTGTAAACATAACATCCTTCTCTGAACAAAATATTGTCTTTACTTTTTCAGATCTCTGCATATCTTCTAGTAGGAAGAGGACAGGAAAAAATATTTGAAATGCTTCCTTACAAATGTTGAGGATGCTATGAAATGCAAAAAAAAAGGCATTTTGAAAAGCAACTATTAAATAAGAAAGACAAATATTCTGAAGCAAAAGTGAAGATGGAACAAAAAATCAGAGAAATAAGCAAAAGAGTTTACCCTGTGGTTTCCTGGTGTTGGGAAGTTATGTATTCTGGTAACTTAGAGTGGGAATATAGCAATACATGAGGGCAGAAGACAGTTATATACCTATAGGGAACAGGGAGTTGTAACTAGCATTCATATATAATAGCAGGACCGTGGGGGTAGTAGGAAGACTAGAAAGGAACTCACCCGCTGGTGGAGGAAAGCTTTCTTTTATCTGAGTTCTGGATGAAAAAAAAAATCTGTATTTAGAAATCAAAAACTCTAGCTCAGAATTTCCACTACTATTGTAGTACAGAAACTGCAAGCCAAGAGATTTACATAAAAATTGTCCCCAAGCCAGAGATGCCCCAGGATGCCTGGCAAAAGTAAATGCAATGCTGGGAAAATATATATTGAAGAAACACTAAGCAAAAGAATGATGGAATAATCTTAATATCAGAGGAGAGGTGGGGAGGAAGAGTTTAGGAAAAAAATTGGCATAGAGAAGATGTAAAGAATAATTGTTCTATATATTCTATATAGAAATCAGAAAGATATAGCAATTCCCAAATTGAATGCATGAAACTAGTCTAAAAACATGCAAAGGAAAATTTGATAGCATTACTAGGACAACTGATAAAGACAAATCATATGGGAAACTTTTGTCTTGATAAGTTAACTTGTCTTGATTTAGAGAAAATATACAGAATAATTAATGAAGTTATAACCACACACTTTTCTAGCTTGATCTACAGGACATATATATGAGATGCTGCACTCATATAATAGGGTGTACATATTTTTGTTTGAAACATTTTATTAAAGTATACATTCTCTACCAGATGCAATAACCTACAGGATTACAAAACAAATCTCACATAATATCAAAGAATCAATATCTTACAGACCTTGCTTTCAGTCCATAATTAAGTTAGATACCAATAGTAACACACACCTTGTATTTGAATACTTAAAAAATTATTTGATCTAATGTATTGTATATATTATAGAAAGAATGTTGGGGGAGGGTGGTCCTGGGTAGGTGTCTCAGTCAGTCCAGTGACTGACTCTTGGTTTTGGTTCATGATCTCAGGCTCCTGAAATTGAGCCCCCACCCCGATCACTGGGGAGTCTGCTTGAGTGTCTATCTTCCTCTCTCTCTTCCCTCTGCTCTCTCTTTTTTTTCTCATTCTCTCCCTCAAAATAGATAAATGGATCTTTAAAAAAATAACTTGCAAACTAAGAATAGTGTTTAAAAAAGAAAGAATGATAGCAAAAATTCTGAAGTTTAGAATGTAAGATAATAAGAATGCATGTTGAAATTAATATACTACATCTATATAAAAAAATCTGTAGCCTAAGAATCTGGGTAAAATTGAGCAAAGGTAATGGTAAGAACAGCACATAATATTGAAGTGGAAAAAATACATAATGAAGATCTAGAAATCCCATTTGAAAATACTAATAAATTAGCTACTTCAAGCAAAACTGATAGAGGAAAAAAAAAAAGACGAGTGAGTTAATGTTAGAAAAGCCAAAAAAAACAAAACAAAACAAAACAAAAAAAACCAAACCCAGATATATGGCCATAATTTTCTTTTTTTTTCCTTCTCTTTCTTAGGTAAGCACAAGAATAGAATGAACAACTAAATGCAGTAAATTTAGAAGAAATAAAGATGTTAAAATTTGAATGTACTTATAACCATTAATATTTATTTAAAAATATTAATGAAATGAAATGTAAATATACGTTAAGTGATAATGTACCCTTTTTCCTCACCCCACGCAGAAATATGAGGATCAAACAGTTTAGGTATGTATCCTAACACTCCTTTGTAAAATGGATAATCCCTATGCTACATATAAACTCTTCAAAAATCCAGGAAAAGAAGCAAATATCCCTAAACATTTGGAAGGTTGCATAATCCAGATACCAAAACCAGACAAGGATAAATGATAAGTAAAATTGTCAGCCAATCTGTTATTTAAGCAAATATCCTAAAAAAAATACTAGTATACCCAGTTACAAAAATACATATCATAACTAAGTCGAGCTTTTTCCAGGGGTATATGCATTTTTTAACACGGTCAAGTGAGAAGCCTTGCAATTATCTCAAAGAGGATTCAACATCTGTTTATGATAAAATGTATTTGCAAAGTAAGAAAAGAAGTGTTCTTCCTTCATTTGAAAGGGAATTTTCAAGGAAACTATAACAAACATCACTTGTTTGTTTGTTTGTTTTTTAAATAAAATCTGAGAAACATTCTTTCTAAAGTGAAGAATACAAAGTAAGGACCAAGGAATAAGGCTCTCATTGCCTTTATTCCAAACTGCACTGGCAATCCTACACAAGATGATAAGAACAATAGTTGAAAGTTGTATAATTTGAAAAGAATAAACAAAACTCTTCTTTTTGTCTAAATTGAAACCAAGAAAATAAAGCTCTATAGATCAAGTAGTACAGTTTATAAGAGATTAACAAGAAGGTACATTGTACGACCAAGGTAAGAAATTAAATACCATGCTTATACGAAATAGAGAAAGTTAAAAGTATTATATATTGTTATCATAGTAGAAAAATCATAAAAATAAATTTAATAATAGTTGTTCAAAACTTTTCTGGAACAAAATATAAAACTTCATTAAAAGACCTAAAAGGCAACTGAAATAGTGAGGCATACAATGTTTATGGACAGAAGACACAATATAGTTTCCTCAAATGAGTTCATTAATTTAATTCAGCCCTAATGCAATTCTCAAATGTCTTTAATAAAGAATGTTTGAACAATTGACTATCCATACTACAGAGGTAATATTGAATATCTAATTCACAGTGTATTTTGACTGGATTAAAAACTTGAGTTTGAAAATTCAATTTTAAAATATTTGAAAAACATTTTCATGATAGGGTTTCTTAACCAAACGAACAAAAAATTAAAAAAAAAACCCACAAGTACTCAAGGAAAAATAATAAATTATTGAATTTGACTATGTTAATACTTAAAATATAATAAATATCTGGAAAATATGAATCACAAACTGAAAAGTGTTTGTACTACATATAACTGATAAGAGAATAATTTCTAAATAGAAAGAAAAAATACAAAAATACCCAAAATGATAAACAACTCAAAGGAAAATGGTCAAAGAACATAAATAAAAAACTTAGATTATGAATATACATATAAAAAATGGTTGGGGCACCTAGGTGGCTCAGTTGAGTCCTGGAATCAAGTCCTACATTGGGCTCCCTGCTTAGCAGGGAGTCTGCTTCTCCCTCTCCCTCTGCCTGCCACTCTGCTTCCTCTCTCTCATTCTCTCTGTCTCAAAAATTAAAAAAATAAATGAAATATTTAAAAGTAAAAATTAAAAAAAATTTCCTATTTCAGAACCCTACTAGTAGGGAGGGAAATGTAAATTAAAGCAATAATAAGATTTTTATACCTGTCAGATTGTCAAAATTAAAAATTCTGAGGAGCAACTTCTCTGGACCTATTATAGTTGAAGATACACATATATTATAATCCACAACTTCTAGTTATCTAACTGAAGAAAAAAAATGGCATGTATGCAAAAGAAATGTAAGAAAAACATTTTTTTTCCACAATGTAATGTTGAAAATTTAGATATAACCTCATTAGAGTTCAGTAATACTAGAACATAAACCGGGATCGATTTTATTATCAAATATACTTAGCAGTTTAAATGAATGACTCACATCTCCTTACCTTCATGGAAAGTTATGAAAAACATAATGCTAAGTGGAAAAAAAAACAGGAGGTAAAATAATTTCTGTCAAATGTCAAAGCCTATAAAAAAGTGGAGTACATTGATTTCTATTTATGTGCCAATGCCCTTGTCTACCCATATCTGCTTATCAATCTCTCAATATTATCTAAATCTATGTAACGAAACCCAAAATGATTAACATTAACCTTAGGGTAATAACCAAATTTGCAAAATCATATATGTAACTGAAAAAGGAAAAGAACTAAGGAACTATAGTAAAATAATATCTTAAAACTAGATATGGATCATCAGAGTATGTTGCATTATTTGTTATTCTTTTATATATATGAAGAATATCTTATAATGAGAGAAATGGAGGCTTAGAGTGAGACTTTATGTAGCTAGAAATGTTATATATATGAAGACCTGGGTTTGAGTCTCAGTTCTGCCCCATGTGTTTTATTTAATAAAGATAATAAAAACTTTCACTTGGTTATTTCAAGAGTCAGTGAGATAAATGTCTATTGTTATAAGTCATAAGACACTGTATTAATGCAAGGTAATATTCCAAGCAGTAGTGTATATATCTTGTAAGGTTTTCTCACTTCTGAATTGGGGGGGGGGGGAGAATCTTATAAAATCAGAGAATATTTTTTCATCTACATATAACTGAAAGATACTCTGGAAATATTTTTTTAAACTATAAAGTAATGTGTCTCTTATTTAAAGCTCACTATCTGGACTATTTGGAACAAATATAGAACATGGAATTAAACATTAAAGACAAACATATGAGGGGTGCCTGGCTGGCTCTGACAGTTAAGCAGCTAACTCTTGATTTTTGACTCAGGTCATGATCTCAGGGTGGTGAGAGTCAGCAGTGTAGGACTCCGTGCTCTGAGGGGAGTCTGCTTGAGATTCTCTCCTCCCTCTACCTTTGTCCCACCCTTGCTATCTTTCTAACTATAATAAATAAATAAGCTTTAAAACAAAACTAAACAAAACAAAACAAACATATGAATCCAACTATGTGATGTTCTGGAAAAAGGAAAACTATGGAGAAATTTGAAAGCTCAGTGGTTGCAAGGGGTTCAATAAGGAGAGGGTAGGGGAAGGATGAAAAGGTAAAGCACAGGAGATTTTTATGGCAATGAAGCTATTCTGTATGCTACAGTAATGTTGGACACATGTTCTTATGCATTTGTCAATATCCTTATTATGTGTAACACAAATGGTGAATGAAGCCTAATGCAAACTATGGACTTTAGTCAATAATTATGTATTAATACTGTCTTACTAATGATAATGAATAGATCACCCTAATCAAAGATGTTAATAGGAGCAGGGGAGAGAGATTGGATATTTGGGAGCTTTGTACTTTCCAATCAATTTTTCTGTAAATCTAAAACTGCTGTGAAAAAACAAGTATATTCATCACAGCAAACACAAATGCATGATGCTTAAATTAAAACCACAGTACTTGGGCTCTAAGCAGATTTCCATTTCTCATACATGAGTTGCTCAGGCATTCTCTCATGACATCCTTACTCCTGTTTTAGTTTTAATTTTAACAAATTCAGGATAATGATTTCCCATTTAAGTTGTTAGGGTACATTCAAGGAAAGAAGAAACTTATTTATTGTAACAATTTTCATTTAGTGGAAAGAAGTGACACTACTGAAGGCCTGACTGTATAGCTCAGCTACTTTGTATTAGCTGCTTTCTAACTGCCACCCCCCCACCCCACCCCCAGATAGAATCTCCTGGCTGCCCTTGAACTGCTTCTAGAAACCTCCTACCCACAGACTTCCAGGATCCTTCAAATACAGAATTAATACATGTCACCCCTAAAGGCCTTCGAAGATGGCTTCAGGACTGTGACTGAATCATCTCCAGATTGGTGTCTTTGCCTTATTTGTTGTTGAAATTTTTGAATATCAGGAATGAATACAAGAACTCAAAGAAGCAGAGCAATTAGGAGGAGATTTAGAATAGAAGTGAGAAAGCAACCAATACAGGTGAAAAATGAAGGCTGCAATATTTGGAAATACGTAGAACTTTAGAAATATTTATTCTTTTCATTTCTGTAATACTTTACAGTTTTTAATGTGATAACATAATAATGAGTCATACAGGAAAGGTTAAGTTAGCTTCCATATGCTCTTTTTTCTGAAGCTAGCAAAGTACTTAAATTTATTTGGAAATAATTTTATCTGATATGTATTTTTTAAAATACTAGTTGTCCACTTCTCCCTGAGATCTTCTGGGTGCTCTCATATTGAACTTCACTGTAGCTCTGGGCTGTGGAGTTTAGGCTGCTTCTTTATAGCTCTGTAGTTCTGTGAGGCCAGAAATGGTAACTTAGTCATCATTGTATCACAAGTACCTAAAACAGAGTTGACACAAAATATTGAATAGATACTTGTGAAAAGGTGTAACTTTGATTTTCCAGAAAGAATTCAACTGTTTGGAATTCTTTTGTTAATGATATTGAAATTTTTAAGAGAAAAAGACAGAATATAGGGGGAAAATCTTATTATTATTATTATTATTTTCAGATGAAAAAATTGTCAACATGCAAGTTCAGACAGTTACAAAATTCAAAACAGTGACTAATGTTGTTGGATATTTAAAGGGCTTGACATCTCCAGGTAAGTAGTACTGAGATTCTGTATGTATTTTTAATCTATTAAACCTACAAGAAAATGCTCTATAACAATGTAAGAGCGTAATTAAATGCATTTCCTACTTTAGATGTAACTGGTTCACTCCACTCTGAGTGAGTCAGTATGAAACCAAGAAGCAAGTCTTTATTCTCTTTCTTACTTTCTGCAAAAATAAATCAAAGTAGAGAGTATAAGGGAAAATGAAACAAAATGAAATGAGAAAACATTTAGATTTCTCTAAACGATTTAGATTTGATAAGTTGGCATGTACCTCATGAAGAAAAGCTACAAAAACCAATGGTTTTTTTTTGCTTGTTTGTTTGCTTATTCTTCACTATAACATAACCCTTGGATTTTTTACTTTTATCAGGAAAGGACCTTTTAAGAAAGAAAATCTTTTAGTTTTAATGGTGTCTTTAAAAAAAATAATAAAAGTTTTTATCTCCAAAATCTGATCTTTCAGTGCTAATCCAAGTTCTTGCTCTGACCCTTCATCCAGTGACAGTTCTGCTTGATGTTTTGAAGATGCTAATGAAAAGATCACCTGGCTAAATTTTAAATAATTTTACTCCTTGCTCTAGGATGTTCAGAGCATCTTCAGATAATATCATCAGGCTAAGAAAGTAAAACTAGCTATATTAATTAAGAGACTCATAACAACACTGCCTAATGCATTGTGAGGCTGAACCACATATTGCTGTCTGAGTGCTTGACACCCAGGGTAGAATGTGGCAGTCTGGTCTGCACAGTTGGGCCACTCCTGTTAATTTGGTTGGGATATTTACTCCAGTTCTCCTTGAGAATTACTTTTCTCCACAACTTTAGTCAAATTAACCCCATAATTGATAACCTAGAGAATTTTGAGATCAAGTTTTACATCTCCCCAAGTTTCTTGCCAGCCAACTCTTAGAGAATTCATGGAAGGTTCATATTTTCTCTGTTTTCTTTATAGTAACAATGTTGAACCATCTCTGATTTTAATGTCTTTAAATGCAAGATATAGATGGGTTGAAAAATTGTCATGAGCTGCATTTCAACAAATTTCTATCAAGAGAATCTCTAATTGAAGCACCGGCAATATTTATCATCATTGCTATATATACTAGTTTTTATGGAAAAACGAAATTGTACAAAACTATACTAGTTGGAGGGTAAAAGAACTTTCCTAATTGAAATTCAATATAGAAAAAAATCAATTTCTTAAAATCAATTTACCAGTAGTATTCTGCAGTGTATAATAAGCAAAGCTTACCTAATTTTGTTTATTTGAATTCTACATGAGAATACTGGCTGTTCATTCACATGATTTTCTTATTTAATGGCTCTGAAAATTAGAAACAATTGTTAAGGATTTTGGATATGGTTTGTCTAGAATACAGATAATCCCAAGCAGAACTTTCACAAATATCTGGGAGATGAGTAAATAAATTTCCTGAGTTTCAACATTTGCAACCACCCTGGATATACCATTAATTAAATTTTGATAAAATGTTTGCAGATCAGATCCATTGCTGGTTCTAAAATCAGCAGAAAACTAAAATAATTCCATGCAGTGATTTCCCATCAAATAGCTTTCTGAGGCCACGAAGTAAAGGAGTAATTCATTTATTCCATACACAAGTAGTACTTATGTGTCAGACACTGTTCAAAGTGCCTTACACTTAGCAACTCATTCAAAACAGAAAGCAAGGGAATGATGTATGTGGTATTTGTATTTTCATTTTATACTTGAAGAAATCCAGGCATAAAGGCTTAGATAAGCTCTCCAAGGTCACACAACTAGTATATTGGATAGCCTGGACACAAACCCAAGCAGGCTGGCTTCAAAGTCCGCACCACTGAGCTATGGGACATCTCTGAATAAAATGACACTCTGAAGAAATCTTTTTACACAGATGTATTGGGCTACTTGGTGAAAGAAATATAGATCAACACCAGTAACATTCAGTGGCAACAAAATCAGAGGAAACTCTGGAGATAGAGTTTTAGTCTACCTTATTATTGACAATAGTCAGTAATGTACATTGAGTAGGCCCCATCCATGTGTTGTGGAGATCTTTCTATGTTGTGCTAATGGATTTTGTATGATTATGTGAAATATGTGGGAAGAAAACTTTTACAGTAGTTGTATGACTTTTGATGTTGAGTTTTTTTTTTCTTCAGGGAAATGAGAAGAGCTAAGACTATAAGCTGGAAGCTGTAATTAATTCCCTAAATACTTCATTTATTTCAAAATCCATATATGACTACCACATTATTTAATATTTACAGCTACTGAATAACTGCTCCCTCATATGTATTAATAGTTCATTAATATTTACTGAGCATACACGCATTGTTTATGGGGCACTTCCCACTATGATTCTGGAAAAATGTTAGATAAAGCTTTCATTGTGGCATATTTGTATGCTTCATTAATTAATATGCATGTTGCAAAGGACAGTAATATGGATCTAAGCTTTGGAATCATAATTGAGTTCAGCAGCTGCTTCTGCTTTGATATACACAGATGTGTGAATCAAGACAGTGGGTGAAAAATGTTAAAGTAGTCTTAATTATTAGGACAGTTTTACATAATTGGTGCTCAGTTGTGCAAAGGATTATGTAAATGTCATTAAATTTATTGTTAAGGTTTATATGTCTTAATGGCCCTTGTCTCCTTCTATTTCCAGACCGGTATATCATAGTTGGCAGCCACCATCAAAGTGCATATGGTTCTTATGGACAAGAATGGGCCAGCAGCACTGCTGTAATCACTGCTTTTATCCAGGCCTTGATGTTAAAAGTTAAGAAAGGGTGGAGACCAGACCGCACGATTGTTTTCTGTTCATGGGGAGGAACAGCTTTTGGCAATATTGGCTCATATGAATGGGGAGAGGTAAATGCACATTAATTACTATGCTTTTCCTGCTCTCATGCTCTCTCTCTCTCTCTCTCTCTCTCACTCACTCTGACTTAAGTTGATAAAATAAAGTTCTGAAGCCAGGGAGAAGAATGTGCCTTTCAACCAGCTGTCCTATCTTCTAACTTGCTGAGATCACCTATAGGAAAGAGGGGGGATTGGACCCCAGTGCGTTGTGTTTGATCTGCAACTATCTTACTCTTGTCGCTCCCAGACCTACCCCACGGTTGTGTTTACCTCGTTACTGTTTCTCCTTAGACAGGTTGATAGTTACTGGAGAAGAAAAGATCAGGTAATGCATACAACTACTTTTTTTTCCCCCTAACTTTCTGGCAGTTATCTGGAATTAGGAAACAGTCTTCTATGTTCAATATCTACTACCAAAGGATCATACCATATCTATACCATGTAGACTGGCCTCAGAATAGTGGTTTCCTTCCTTCTCACTCCCTCCATTGCATCTTCCTTCTATTCTTACACATCTCTCTCTCTGTTCCTTCTTTCCTACAAATCTATTAACCCACCTACCTACCGAAACTACCTTAGGAAGGCTTTGTCCAAGTGACATCTCTATGCAATGAGTCATAGTTAGAATGCCACTGGAATGTTTAAGTTCCAAATGCTTTTGATAGCTATGTGTTTCACAGACATACTGTATTTTTAATGAGATATATAAAATGATAATTGAATTTATGACATGTTAAAAACAATGAAAACATTTTAAAACTCTTAGTCTATTTACTTGATGATTTTTTTTTTTTAAGAGGGTTGGTGGAAAACTGTAGGAAAAAAATCCACACAATTTTATCTCGGAAAATAAAACAATTTGATATTCTAGTTTATTTACTATCTCAGCTTAGGAAAAATAAAACAAAACAAAACCCTAAATATCTAATGGGAAATTCTCCTATGTCGTTTTTTAAGTATTAAAAAAAAAAAGATAAAATGTCTATTGACCACAAAGAAAATACCAAAAAGATACACACTTTTGTGTATAGCAAGTGTCTTTTTATTTTATTTTATTTATTTACTTTTTAAAGATTTTATTTATTTATTTGACAGACAGAGACCACAAGTAGGCAGAGAGGCAGGCAGAGAGAGAGGAGAAAGCAGGCTCCCCAAGGAACAGAGAGCATGATGTGGGGCTCGATCCCAGGATTCTGGGATCATGACCTTAGCCAAAGGCAGAGGCTTTAACCCACTGTGCTACCCAGGCACCCCGCAAGTGTCTTTTTAATTTGAAGAAAAGTATTCTTTTTTTTTTTTTTTAAAGATTTTATTTATTTATTTGACAGAGAGAGATCACAAGTAGGCAGAGAGGCAGGCAGAGAGAGAGGGGGAAGCAGGCTCCCTGCTGAGCAGAGAGCCTGATGTGGGGCTCGATCCCAAGACTCTGGGATCATGACCTGAGCCGAAAGCAGAGGCTTTAACCCACTGAGCCACCCAGGTGCCCCTGAAGAAAAGTATTCTTAACAATGGAAAAAATATAGTGTAAAACTTATCAAGATATACATGTTGCAAATTAGAATATTTTTCATACTCAAATTAGTTGTGTATTTGTTTCATATTCAAAAGAACTAATTCAAATGAATCAATTTTATTGCTGAAAGAAACTTTTTAAATTTATGACAAATTTTTAGTTAGATGGAAAATGTAATAGGTGAACCAACCTCTCAAACTTTTATTCTAATTTACTTTAAAAATATAAATAAGTTAAAAAGCATTTTGGGGAATATATTTGTGATATGGGCTGATTTTAGTATTTCAGAATTTTTTTCATCATAAAACAGTGTTTAAGTTTTCTTATAACATTAAGGTGCATTTTAAAAAGTGTGTCTTAAAGATTTTCAAATTCCAAAAATTTATTCCTCTATGTCATACATCCTTCTCCATATTAGTCTAGTAACTTTTACATTAAATTTATGTTATTCCTAAATTAGCACATACAGTTCTAAGCTATGTTCTGAAAGTTGGCTTTTCCAACATTAGTAGTTCCTAACTTATGTATCCTGAGCCCCCATGCATGGGGAAGTGCATTGCAAAAATTCTTTGAATTTATTTGACCACCAAGCACCACAGCCTGTAAATTTGATCAATAATGTAGCCCTGTATGTATGTGGGCAATTATATTTTAAAATTGAAGAGATTAAAAAAATTGATTTTTTTGTGTTTGATAAAATATAGATTTATTTGTAAGTTTTACTGAATTCATTTTATCTTTTGATAGTTTTATATTTTTCTCTATCAGCAAATACAGCTAAAACAACTAAAAACCCTATAATGTGGGAGCCTGTAGAGAAAAGTATTTATGTTAGAAAAGACCCTTCCTATTCAAACATAGTAGGAACCTCTGTCCTAACATTTTATGTAGGTATGTATATATGTATGTTTGGCAACCAGTTATCCGTTCAGTCACTTTCTGGCTTTTTCCATTACTAGATAGGCAAAGATACAGGAGTGAAGAATATGACAGATAACATATAGATTTGAATACTATGTCTCAGAAGATTCTTACAATACTGTTCATGAAGTCATTTTGTAAGTATCTGCTTGAGAAGGAATTTAGAAAACTATTTAGAAAACTACTGGTTTTCCTGTTCTGTCTTCTTTTACCAAATCTACTCCTGAGAACAAAACATTTTCTTTTTAGTTGAAATCAAGTTACGGTCTAACCTAACTTCCCAGTGAAGATGAGTGAGGAAAGCACTTGCTGACATGTCATACTGCCCTATTTAATTTTACTTGCACAGGAAACCCACAGTTGTAATTAAAAAGATTAGGAGATATTGCTCACTAAACTTAGAACTGGAATTTGTAGTGATAGAGTTATTATAGAAGTGACTCAATACTGATATTTATCCTTGAGGAAAATTATCACATTTTACTAAATAATTAGTACCATTTCTAAATAAAATAGTACCATTTACTAAATGAAAAGTACTTTTTTCCTTCTTTTCTTCTTTTGTAGATTCTTCATTTCCACAGGCAACTGTGGAAATGTTACAGAATTTACAGTCAGAAAGTCTGACTTCAAATTCTTTCTACCATAAAACTCTGTGGTGTTAGGCGAGATTAACTTTTCCAAGACTTGATTCCTCTGCACATGTACTAATGCAAGGTTCTCATGAGTGTTAAATGCACTAACATATATACAGTTCCTATGTGCTACTGTGTAAATAGAAGTTGTTTTGCCACAGCACTTGCCGGGCATTTTTTTCTTAAAAAAAAAGGACACTTTTAAAATACATTATTATGTGCAGAGTATTTAGGCTTCAGTTCATCATTCCTGTCCATTTGAAACAGTTACTCATTTTATTTATTTATTTATTTATTTAAAAGATTTTATTTATTTATTTATTTCACAGAGATCACAAGTAGGCAGAGAGGCAGGCAGAGAGAGGGGGAAGCAGGCTCCCCGCCGAGCAGAGAGCCCGATGTGGGGCTCAATCCCAGGACCCTGGGATCATGACCTGAGCCGAAGGCAGAGGCTTTAACCCACTGAGTTACACAGGTGCCCCTGAAATAATTATTCATTTTAAATGAAATTTCTTCACCTCTCTTATAGAGGTGTAGCTGAATTTTCAACTTAAAATAGGAGTCACATGCTGATTTGCCAGGAAGACAGGCTCTTGACGTCTTACGTGTCATGTGTCGGAGGAAGAAAGGTAAGGTCCTAAGACCAAAGTATGACAGTTTTTATGTCATTTCTATAGAATTGTCATCATGATGACTAGTCATTACATATTTATGCAAAAAAGGAGGAACATAACAGAAGGCTGTCTTCGCAACACCTTATTAATAGGCACAGTGGTCTTCAGTTTTGGGGGATAGGGCTCAGCAAAGAAGTAGAGCTATTCTGCTGACATCACGTTATGCTACTCCTGTGCATAAAATGTATCAGGTTTTATTTCAGGTAATATGTGCAGGGACAAAGGTGTATTATGTCCCATTTTGCTCAGAATAAAGAGCTACTGCATGTAAAAATTAGCTCACTGTCTCAGAGGAAAGGCCTAGTTTGATTAATCACTGAAGTAGTTTACCCATGTCTGTTCTCTAATTCAGTAACTGTAGAATCAAGTGCTGTGGCTAGCGCAAGCTTTCTGTCTGTACTCCAAAGTCGAATCTTACACTAGCTTAGCCGTTTAAGAACATTTTCTTTTAAGATTTGACTTTCTTCAGGAACATGTCTAAAAATATTTTGTCATGTGTGATATGTAACTCCTTATCCCTTTTATTTAAAATCCTTTTATGACCTTTGTACACTCTAATAGAGTACATTTTTTTAAAACAGTAATTGTACAATGTAATGATTTTCTTTTTGGCAATATAATGATTTTAAGTAGGGAGTTGATAAAGTAAAATTTCTTTCTTTTATTTAATGGTTCTTTGTTTGTTTATTTGTTTTCGTTTCAGGATTTCAGGAAAGTTCTGCAGAGAAATGTCGTGGCTTATGTTAGTCTCCATAGACCCATAAGCGGTAACTCAAGTCTACATTCCATAGCCTCACCATCTCTTCGGCAACTGGTAATAGAGGTAAGATGGACTACTTTTTAATAAAATGCTATTTTATATATATATATACACACACACATATATATTATTATATATAATATATCATTATATATAATAAAATTATTTATTATTTAATGAAATGCCTTTTCTCTCTAATTTGAGAAATTATATAAATTGTCTTGATGTTTTCATTTGTATTTAATATGCCCCAAACTATCTGTTTTAAGTAATAATCTGTCACTTATATTTTTCATCAATGTTCCCTTAACCAAATTTTTATGTTCTGCAATTCTGTACTTACTATGGTGATAGGTGTAGGTAGAATCTTACAGTTATAGAAAACATCTGTAAAATTATAAATTTGTTTTTTAAAAATTGAATTTAGTTCTCAAATTACCAATTCTGTTAATTTTGATACTTTTGGGTAAACTTCATTACTTTTAGACTTCCTTCTCGCTCATGGTTTGAGCAGATTTGAGACCTGCTCTATCTTCTAGACAACATTGTAAGCACCCAAAAAGCAGGATCTGTGTCTAGTTCCTAGAATATAGTGATAACTAATTCTAAGATATTTAGAAAATATTATTTAAAAATACTTATGGGAAAGAATAGCACACATTTTCCTATAGAATAACTTGAAAAAAAATCATGTAACTTGTGATAATGTCTCACGAGACATTTAAAAAATATTTATTTATTTAAGATTTTATTTCTTTATTTGACAGACAGAGATCACAAGTAGGCAGAAAGGAGGCAGAGAGGGGGAAACAGGCTCCCTGCTTAATCCCAGGACCCTGAGAGGCTTAACCCACTGAGCCACCCAGGTGCCCCCAATTGTTTTTTATTTTAAAAAATTTTTTTCTTATTCACTCTGGAGGCTCCTGGATGGCTTAGTCGGTTAAGCATCTGACTCTTGATTTCCGCTCAGTTAATGATCTCAGGGTCCTGAGGTTAATCCCAAAGTCAGACTATACCCTCCACAGAGAGTCTGCTAGAGAGTCTTTCCCGCTCCCCCCCCTTTCTCAAGTGCACTCATTCTCTCTCTCTCTCTCTCTCTCTCAAATAAATAAATAAATAAAATCTTGAAAAAAATTTAGTCCCTTCTGGCCTATTTCAAAGAGGTTTTCAGAACATCTCTCCTGTTTATTAGTTGAGTTCAATTTTATTTTTGCATTCTTTTTATGACATATACTACAGATAAAATGACATGTGTTATTTCTCAGAATGAAAGTAATAATGTGACCACTGGGGGTGGTTTTTTCCCAACCTGAAGGGTTATTGGTGTATATTAGAAATGACCTTTTAGATGCCCACAGAATTTCCAGTAGTATCATAGAAACTGAGCTAAATAATGAACAGTGCTTTAGTTTAAACATAATGCCTGATTGAAATGTAATGCAAACTAACATTTTATGACTTTCATAAAGTATTTTCTAGTTTAATAGTTTTCATTGACATTTCCATATGTAGTATAATAAAGAAGACATTATGAAAGATGAAATAGATAAATCTGTACATTTGAGATCAGCAAAACCCCAGTGTGCATGCCCTAAATTATATCCAGTTCTGTAAGTGAATTCCTCATGTGCTTTGTACTGCTTTGCATTCTGTGACTCTCTTACCTGCCTTGAAAAAAAATCAAAAGAAAAAATTCAGCAGCAGATGTCTCTCTTAGAAAGTTAAGATATTTCTGTACAACTGAATGATCAGAAAGAAAGTGTGAGCTCAAGTATCTGGCCACTGGAAAGGGTTGTTTTAAAATTTATCTTTTCCTTCCTGCATTTTACCATATTTGTATTTTGAGAACTCTGGAAGATAAGTAATCATTGAAATTCATAAGCAAATAGAAATAACAAACTATTAAGGACTATCAAATCTAAAGAAATATCTATCTATAGAAATGTCTGAAAATATACTGCTTTTTAAAATATCTTGGCACATCTTAGAGAGATGTAAAACATTAACACTTAAACCTAATTTTCTAAAAATATAGCATAGTTTATCAATAATGAATATTAACATGGAAGATATACGTTCCTATCTGCTTGGGGGAGGAATCTTTTTATTTGATAGTTAAAATGTTTCTATACTAATCTAAGAATTAGTATATAAATTCTAATTTACTCGAAGAAAATATCCTTTCAGTTGAGAGAGAACATATGTGTGTTCTATAGGACAAATTAGAAAGGTAGGATTAGGGGATACCTAGATGGCTCAATGGATTAAAGCCTCTGCCTTCAGCTCAGGTCATAATCCCAGGGTCCTGGGATTGAGCCCTGCCTCAGGCTCTCTGCTCAGCAGGGAGCCTGCTTCCCCTCTCTCTTTGCCTGCCTCTCTGCCTACTTGTGATCTCTGTCTGTCAAATAAATAAATAAAATCTTTAAAAAAAAAAGGATTATTACAAAATCAAACAAAAGCATATAAAGGTGAAGAGAACTAAAAGTAACAAAACCTCACAGTAATTTATATAATTTAAAATAATTTAACACTAGTGGAATTAAAAAAAAAAAAAAGATTTAGAATGTTTCTTTCAAAAAATAAAAGGAATGAAGGTGCCCTCGTGGCTCAGTTGGTTCAGCATCTGACTCTTGATTTTGGCTCAGATCATGATCTCAGGGTCATAAGATCAAACCCCATGTCAACCTCCATGCTTAGCAGGGAGTGTCCTGGAGATTCTCTCCCTCTCTCTCTGCCCCTCCCTGCCTCAAATGTATAAATAAATCTTTTTTTTTTTAAAGGAACACTATAACAGAATATTAGTAACTTTACTTGCAAAGACATTTTATCAGTCTTTAGAACCTTCATATTTTATCAGTTTCTTAGATTCTGTTATCATAAACAAATACGTTTCATATAATCTAGTGTAAATCAAACAAAAACAATTTAAAAATGATTTTTCTACAAAGAACAATATTTTTTATAAGGCATGCTGACTAAATTGTGGATGAGATAAAATTATACAGAATATACTCTTGTACAGCAATGCACAGAATCAAAAATATCTCATGAAGTTCATGTGGTAGAAATAGCAGATGGGGGGGTTGCCTGGGTGGGTCAGTGGGTTAAGCCTCAGGTCATGATGCCAGGGTCCTGGGATCGAGCCACACATCAGGTTCTCTGCTCAGCAGGGAGCCCACTTCCCTCTCTCTCTCTGCCTGCCTCTCTGCATACTTGCGATCTCTCTCTCTGTCAAATAAATAAATAAAATCTAAGAAAAAGGAAAAAAAAAAGAACAGATTGAATCTTTAAAGGTTGGTATACAATACTGCATTTATTTGTTTATTTATTTATATTTACATTCAATTAGCCAATATATACCTCATTAGTTTCTGAGGTACTACTCAAAGCACTGCATTTAAAAAAAAAAAAAAAGAAAAACTAGACACATATAGGATATTTTAATGGATTATGAGCTTGATAGAAAACAAAACTGTGAAACGGTTGCCCTAAATCAAATACCAGTTCAAATTTCATTCTTACTATGTTATTCCAGTTAAGGAAGATGATTATTTCATTGTCTTTGGTCTATTAGACCTTGGTATGCTGTGATTTTTGTTTAAGTTAGACCTAATAGATGAATTGAAATAATGGTTTACAGTAAAATTCTCCCTTCTTTTTTTTTTTTTTTTTAAAGATTTATGTATTTATTTGAGAGAAAGAGAGAGTGCCTGCAAGCAAGGGGAGGGGCAGAGGGGGAAGGAGAGAGACAATCTCAAGCAGAATGCCTGATGAGCACAGAGCCCCACGTGGAGCTCAGTCCTACAACCCTGAGATCATGACCTGAGCCAAAACCAAGAGTTGGATGCTTAACCACCTGAGCCATCAAGACACCCTAAAATTCTCCCTTCTTAAGTATACAGGTTGATGTACAAGCATATAAACACCATTACAATCAGGATATACACAATTTCCATGCCCCAAAAGTCCCATCATAGCTGTAGCATTCCGTGTCCTCTCTTTGTTCCTAGTTCCTGGCAAAGACTCATCGGATTTTTGCCCAAATGGTTTGATCTTTCAGAATAGCATAAACAATGGAATTCCTTCATCATGTAGTCTTTTCTGTGTGCCTTCTTTTCTTTGGCATTATGACTTTTTAAAAATATGTCCGTATTGAAAGGGGAGCCCTCTTACACTGTTGGTGACAATACGAACTGATGCAGCCACTCTAGAAAACAGTTAGAGTTTCCTCAGAAAGTTAAAACTAGAACTACCCTATGACCCAGCACTTGCACTACCACATATTTATCTGAAGGATAAAAAAATAGTGATTTGAGTGGGCACATGCACCCTAGTGTTTAGAGTATCAATGTCCACAATAGCCAAATTATGGAAAGAGCCCAGATTTCCATCTATAGCTGAATGGATAGAGAATGGAATATTACTTAGCCATCAAAAGAATGAAATCTTGCCATTTGTAATTATATGGATGGAATAAGAAGGTATTTATTTTTTGAAGATTTTATTTATTTGTCAGAGAGAGAGAGAGAGAGCACAGGCAGGGGAAGAGGCAGGCAAAGGGAGAAGCAGGCTTCCTGCTGAGCAATCAGCCCCATGAAGGACTTGATCCCAGGACACTAATGACCTGAGCCAAAAGCAGATGCATAACTGACTGAGCCACCTAGGTGTCCCTAGAGGTACCATGTTAAGCAAATACCATGTTATATATGATAATATCATGTTATATAAATATCATAATATGATATTTATGTCATGTCATGTCATAATTATGTCATAATATCATGATATATAAATATCATAAATATCATGTTATATATATATATAAATAACATGAGATATCATGTTAAGCAAAATAAGTCAGTCAGAGAAAGAAATACTGTATGATCTCACTCATATGTTGAATTTAAGAAACATCACAGATAGATGAACATATGGGGAGGGGAAGGAAAAATTAAATTAAATAAAAACAGAGAGGGAGGCAAACCATAAGAGATGCTCAGTCATAGCAAACGAACTGAGGGTTGCTGAAGGGGAGGTGTGTGGAAGGATGTGGTAAGTGAGTGATGGACATTAAGGAGGACACTTGTTGGAATGAGCACTGGATGTAATATGCAACTGTTGAATCACTAAATTCTACCCCTGAAGCTAATAATACAGCATATGTTAACTAAATTGAATTTAAATTTTAAAAAAGTAAAAGAAAAAATGTCCTTGTTGTTACATGTGTCAGTCGTTTTACATTTAGAGGACAAGGATAACAGGTTAGTCATGTCTGGGTTGAATGCATTACCTTTGGAGCTCTTCTTTCAGCTTGGTACTCTTTGATTTTGAAATGAAGAGGAATTAAACTATTGAAGTAAGAGAGGAAGCCATTTCTCTGAAATTAGACTATTAAATTTGAACTAAACCATCCTGAATCAAGGAGTACCTCCTGATCAGGTCATGATCTCAGGGTTGTGAGATCCAGCCTGGCGTCGGGCTCTATACTCAGCCCTGAGTTTGCTTGGGTTTCTGTCTCTCCCTCTTCCTCTGGTCTTCCTCCCACTCATGCTCTCTCTCTGTCTAAAATAAATAGATGAAATATTTTAAAAATAAGTAAATAAATCATCCTGAATGTAGAGAATGAAGTCTTTTGAAGATTCAGAAATGCTTACTGACCATAGGTTTTAGGTTTTTCTTAGAATTCATAAATGATTGACCTTAAAAAAAATTACCCAAAGAATAACAAAAACTGATGGGTACCAAAACTAAGTAATAGGAACATGAGAGTTAATGGTACTGCTCTCTCTTCTTTAGTGCTTATTTGGAAATTTTCATTATAACTTGAAAAAAAACCTCCAAAAATGCCTAAGTTTTCTAAATTACAACTCTGATAACTAATAAATTCATTTGTCTTCTGAAAGGAAGTGAGGTACTCCTTGAATGGTAAATAAAAGGCAAGAACTAAGCCTTTATGTGGTTGATATTTTTCTGTTAGTTTTGTAAAATTTTGAATGTACACTTCTGCCCTCTTTGTGCAGAAAATTTTTACCAAAAAAAAAAATTAGCTCATTTAAATTAATTTGTAAGTTTTAGAATTTTAAAAAAATCTCAATTCAAAAAAACTAAAAATTAAATATTAATATTTATCTTAAAATCCCCATTTCAGAAGTGAATATATTTTCAAATTATAAATTACCTAATTACCTATTTCCTTTGCAAAAATGTTGATTTCATATTAATGTTTACTTCTTATTTATATTTTCCTATGCAAAAATACAGGGAAATAACTTTTTTAACTTATACTGATAATGTTAATATGTGCATTACAGAGATCAAAAAAGTATGTCAATTACATAAAACTAAGAATTTTTTATAAGATCCAATAAACTATTATAAATGGACTTTTTAATTAAATTTAAAAATCTCATCTGTACAGTACTCTAGGAGATTCTGGTGTGAATTTCCTAATTTTTACTGTATAGTTAGTGGTCATTTGGATTTGGATGATTATTTCTAGTTTTTAGCTTTAATGAATACAGGTTCTATGATTATTCTTTTGTGTTGGTAGAATGGGTGCATGCATTTTTGAGGAGTATTTATCTAGAAATGAAATCACTAAGTTACTGGGTAAGCACATGATTAACTTTAGTAGGCACTGCCAGAGAATTGTCCAAAGTATTAATTACACTACCACCAGCAATGTATGAATGTTCTAGATGCCTTATATCAACACATTGGTGTATGGAAGTGTATCTTTTTTGGGTTTTAATTTGAATTTCCCTGATAATTAATGATGATTAATAATGTGGATATCTTCC
The DNA here is from genome assembly GCF_020171115.1 of Neogale vison. Classification (NCBI taxonomy): domain Eukaryota; kingdom Metazoa; phylum Chordata; class Mammalia; order Carnivora; family Mustelidae; genus Neogale; species Neogale vison. Next base: position 99,293,223 of record NC_058096.1, read on the forward strand.
TCTATAAAGGATCATTTGAGCCTTTTACCTTTTAAAGAAAAAGAATTCTACCTATAAAAAAAGAATTGTTCATCTTTGTCTTATCAATATGTAAGAGCTCTTTATGTATTCTCGATTCAAAATTTTTGTTGGTTATATATTGTGAAATCTTCTTCCAGTCTGTGACTTGACATTTTACTTTCTTCTTGGTAGCAACACACCTTAATAATTAATCTTTTTTTTTTTTTTTTTAAGATTTTATTTATTTATTTGACAGAGAGAGATCACAAGCAGGCTGAGAGGCAGGCAGAGAGAGAGGAGGAAGCAGGCTCCCTGCTGAGCAGAGAGCCCGATGCGGGCCTCGATCCCAGGACCCTGAGATCATGACCTGAGCCGAAGGCAGCGGCTTAACCCACTGAGCCACCCAGGCGCCCACCTTAATAATTAATCTTATGGAAATCTTCTAAACAGCATTTATTGTTCCATATCTTATACAAAACACAGTGAACTTAATTTAGTAGTGATGTTTAAAGAGCATTATAAACCTTTATAATTCTCTGATTCAAAAACATTTTTGAGTCCTTACTCTCTTTCAATCTGTATATATACACACACATATATATAGGTACTCACTGAGGCCTCCTAAATGAGTAAGGAATAAAATATCTTCATAAGATCCACTTTTTCAGAAGAAAACTCTTTCTTGAAAACAATTTCCACTGATCCTTAAGTGTACAATAAAGGATACATAGATCAATGTCCTCTTAGTTAATGAAGCGCGGCTGTCTTCATACAAAGTCAGTTATGGAATTCAAGATAAAATGAGATTTCTCCCCAAATAATAATTTTAAATATTAGGATGCAATACAAACACACACATCCCTCTCTATATACACTGCTGTTTTATGTTTATTTTTTAAAATCATCTTTCATAGTTCACAGAAGGTATTGATTTTGCCTTTAGAAAAGCAGAATTTGATCATCCATATATTAGTCGGTGCTCTGTAAGTCTCAAGTAAATAGTGATGAAATTTCTAGGAGGTTATTTTGGGCAACCCTGAAGCATTTGTACATATGAAAGTAGTCAATCTAGCTATATTCTTCTTAAATGTCACTTTGAAGCACCTGCCAGACACAAGCAAACCTGATCAAAACCAAATGATTGCATCAATATTATGAAACAGTCCACAGGATGGACAGTGTTGTTATTTTTTTAAGTCCCTGAAAAAAAAAGTGGCAAAGATTTTCTTATTTTTTCATGTTTTATTTTTTCATACCAAGAACTACCCAGCAGGAAATACAGTACATATATCTTAATTCAGCTGCATTCATTAAAGCATTGAGCCCAGAACCAGACTACAGTATTACATCATTATGAATACCCCCAGTCCTTGCAGAGCTCTATAATATGATAAATATTTATAAAGAACCCAACTGTGTATGAATTGCTGTAGGTATTATAGGGAACACAATTAGTAGATGAAATGCCCCTGTTGCTTATGACTTTGCCATGAACCTCAGACATGCATAAAGAGCTGAACTATAGGGGTGAGCGTTATGTGCCATTCGTTATGTGCCATTCTGGAATTCCCAGAAAAGAGGCAATGGAATTGATTTAATTCAGAATCATGCATTATATAATGTGGCAAACAGGTTGAATATACTCAGAATCTTGAAGATATTTAACCATCTGTCTTGTCAAAGCTCAGTACTTCGATCATGTAAACCAACTGCTCTTTTCCAGAACAACCAAAGCTGCTTCTCAAATCACACAGCTGATGTCCATTTCCATTTCCTCGCTCAAGTCAAGTGCAACTCTGTTATGCTTCTGAACTTTTTCTCTCGTGTTGAGGAGTACTGAGCTGCCGGGCTGTGTTTGCCACGGTAGTTGTACAGTTTCTACTAAGTGCCACAGTGCTGGTTTCCATTCTGCCTCACCATGCTACTATTCCCTACAGGGTAGAAACAAAACAGAGGAGACATGTTAGCACCAGGATGTATTTGGTTTGAAAGTGTGTTTCTAGAAGACTGATTTTTGAATACCAGAGTTATTAATTATTATTTTCTCTTGATTTTATTTTTATACACTGTAGAATTAGAATAACTAGCTCTAGTCTTCTAGGGCTTCCATAACAGAATACCACAGACCGGGGGGTTTAAAGAACAGAAATTTATTTTCTTAGATTTCTGGAAGCTAGAAGTCCAAGTTAAGATTCGGGGAGGGTAAATTTTTCCTAAGGCCTCTCTCTGTGGCTTGTAGAGAGCCCCTTCTCACTGTGTCTTCACAAGGTCTTTTCCCTGGGCATGCTCTTTCCTGGAGTCTCCTCCACTTCTTATAAGGACACCAGTGCTATGAGATTAGGACTCTTTCTTTATGTTCTCCTTTAACCTTAATGACCTTGTTGAAGGTCTTACCTACATAAATATGGTCACGTTGGTGCCTAGATTTCAACCTGTAAAATTTGGGAAGACACATTTTAGTCCATAATATTGACCAAAATGCAGAGTGGTAGAGTACAAAAGGCATAGTGGTAGAATTTAAAAAGCTGTCTTTCCTTTTTTAATAGAGAGTACTGAAACAAAGCTTAATTTTTGTTCTACTTGCTATAAAACATAAAAGTAGAATTGACTTTGAAACATTCTCTACTGACTTGTCTTTCATGATACATGACATAGTTTTTGTTTGTGTATTTGGTTTTATCCTTGTTAGTTTTTATCTTTTGTTTATTTTTTAAGGAGAGAAATTCTCTGTGCTTTCTTGCTTGCAATAAATTACAACTCTTTTCAGTGGATTCTGCTTAATTCTACTTCATTTATCTTCCTTTCTGCTGCTTCTACTACCAGTAGCCAACTGAAGTGACCATAAACACCAATAAACTGATTTAAAATCCTATCTTACACTAATTTACCATTTCGATAAAGTCTCACATTTAAAATTGTGATTCTATTGGCAGGTGAATTTATCTCCTAGGTTTACAGTACTTTCCTTTGTGTTAAAACCAAGCAATCCCTCCAGTTTATTACTGTTTTACAAGGTTTTCTGTTCATATAGGTTGACAATTTGTAAATTCCTTTTTATTTAAATCTAGATATCAAGGGAAGTCTTGATACAGGGTCTGGCTACAACCCTGAATTTCAGAAGGCAGCTGATTTAAATGTTTGGATGACATAGCCAAAGAATGGTACAAACAATTAGAGATATTAAAATATTAACAAATTTACTGTGAATGCATTCATGCAATCAAAATGAATATCATGTTCCTAAATGGCTGTAGCTGAGTTAGTTTGAGTCTGTGACTTTTTGATTGGTATATGAGACACTAGACCTCTACAGGACTCAGTAGAATGGCCATATACTCTGCGGAACTATTAGTGAATCACTGTTACTGGCAGATTAGATAAAACTGCTTCATCTATACAGCATCATAAATGCAATAAAATACACTTCACCATGTAAAGAAATGAAATTTCTTCTGATGAATTAATTCTTTTTTCCCCACTTGACCATTAACATACTTTAGTTAAAAACCTACCACTTATGTCACCAGTTAATTATCTAATAGCAATTACAATAGTAATGTTTTGTCTTTATGATGTATGACATTTTATCTAAAGTTTCTATGAGTAAAGAAATTAATTTAAACAGACATGGCTTCATGGTTTACACAAACCATCTTTTTAGGAGTGCCTGGGTGGCTCAGTCAGTTATACATCTGACTCTTAATCTCAGTTGAGGTCTTGATCTCAAGGTCATGAACTTGGGTCCTGCTTTGGGTTCCATGACCAGCATGGAACCTACTTACAAACAAACAAACAAACGAACAAAAACTTTTTCAAATATAACTTCTGGGATAAATTTAGTTTCTATTGCTAAATGTTTACCCCAAATAAGTTGTATAAATTATGACTCCTTTGCTTTTGTTTGTTAGTTATATTTTTAAGAAGCATCTTAACCAATTTTGTATTTATGTTGATATTTTGTATTTGAATGACTCACTTTGTTCCTTAGTAAATAATTTGTTTCTATATACTAACAGTGAATTGTCTGAAAGAGAAATTTAAAAGCAATTCCATTGGGATATCTAGGCAGCTCAGTGGGTTGAGCATCTGCCTTTAGCTCAGGTCATGATCATGGAGTCCTCGATCAAGCCCAGATCAAGGTTCCCTGCTCAACAGGGAGTCTGCTTCCCCACCAGCACTGCCCCCACCTCGCCCCTGCTCTTGCTCACAAAAATGCTCTCTCTTTCACTCTCTCTCTTTCTGATAAATAAATAGCATCTTTAAAAAATAAATAAAAGCAATTCCATTTGCAGTAGCACTGAAAACAATCACATACTTGGGAATGAATTTAATCAAAAAGGTGAAAGAGCTATACACTGAAAATTATAAGACATTGATGAAAAGTATAGAAGAAGACACATAAATGGAAAGATAATTCATGTTCTTAGATAAGGAAAAATTACTATTATTAAAAATGCACATGCTTTGCAAAGTGGTCTACAGATTAAATGAGATCTCTGTCAAAATTCCAAGGGCATTTTTTTGTAGATACAGAAAAAAACAATCCTAAAATTAATACGGAGCCACAACAGACCTCAAATAGCCAAAGTGATCCTAACAAAGAAAAACATGCCTGGGAGTATCACATTCCTTGATTTCAAGCTATATTACAAAGCTATCTATATTAATCAAAACAGTTGGGGCACCTGGGTGGCTCAGTCAGTTAGGTGTCTGCCTTCAGCTCATGTCATGATCCTGGGGTCCTGGGATCCAGCCAGCCCCAAGTTGAGTTCCCTGCTCAGTGGAGAGCATGCTTCTCCTTCTCCCTCTGCTGCTTCTCCTGCTTGTGCTCTCTCCCTCTCTCTAAGTAAATACATAAAATTAAACAAACAAACAAACAAAACAAAACAACAGCATGGTACTGGCATTAAAATAGGCACATAAGCCACTGAAACAGAGCAGAGAGTACAGACATCAACCACACATGTATGGACAACCAATTATTGACAGGGTATCAAACATAATCTTAAATAAATGGTGCTGGGAAAATTGGCTCAAATGCAAAAGAATGACACTGAACTAATGTACAGTATGGTGACTAGAGTTGATAATATAGTACTGTATACTTCAAAGTTTTTTAGAGTAGATCTGAAGCATTATACACACACACACATACACAGTTACCTATGTTCACTATGTCCAGTGATGGATGTGTTCATTATCTTGATCTGGATAATCATTTTATAACATATAAGTATATGAATTCCTCATTTTGTACATTTTAAACATATATAATTTAAATGATTTTAAAACAATCTAAAATGAAAAAATATAAATAGGCTTTTGGTCAAAATAACAAATGAAATAAATGCTTTGCTAAAAAACGTGAACTCTGAAGCAAAAGGAAATTGATGTAATAATATTAAATGAATGGTTGAACAAATAATCATGAATCTTGCATTAAATTCGTATTTTCCAGTGTGCATTGTGAGAGATGTACTAAACAGAGCCTTCAGTATGTATCTAATGCATAACAAAGGTCCAGAGGTAAACAGAACATTCAGTCTTTCTCAAACTTGTTCTGTTCTAGAACCATTCTCTTCCAGGCATCTTGTGAAAATAGTCATGGAAATGCTGCTTTAAACAAACCCTACATGCACCTAAAAGTGGGAATTTTTACAGATACTTAACTAAGTATTCAATTCCTTCACTTTGAAAATGGATTTCTTCAAAGGGCAAGATCTACAATTCACATGCACTTTTTCAGAAACACACCTCAATATATAGTGCTGATAAGACTTGAAGGCACGGATTATTCCTTCCCTTTGATCTGGAATTTCACCTGCAAATTTAAAGCCTTAAGCATCCTATAATTTGACACTAATCTCTCCACAGTAACTACTGTTAACTATAATTTTTAGTGGGAAAATTATAATTTTAAGACCAGGGTGATAAAGTAAATTGAACAACAGAAGAAATTAAGCTATTTTAACCCTGAACCAACAATACTCCTGAGGCCCATGATAACAATTTTCTGCATCTCTCCAAGGAGTAGAAAAATCATTTCAATTTGGTCTATGGAAGAATTCTCAAATAGGATGAATTATCTTAAGGTGCTCAAACATTGTGCAGGTGTTGTGAAGGGGGATTGAATGTTTTTTATGGGTGGTTGATCCAGCAAGTCTTTATTTATAGAGTAATTTACTCATGAATTCATCCTCTATTTAGTTGTGTTTGTTTGTGTAGTTACATAACGTACATCAGGGACTGCAATTAGTTTCTGGGTTGTTAACTTTCATGTTTATTGTTTATTTATCTATATTGAGCCTTTACAAATTCTGGCTCTAAGTGCATAAGCTATATTTTATATGTTACATATTAACAGTTGGTGAGTATAAGAGACCATGACGACTTTAAGTCCAGTGTTGATGTTTACAACTGTTTTCTATGGCAGTGTAATGCGTAAATACCGAGAGCAGATGTAGACACTCATCTATGATAACCATCTCACCCTGAAGTCCTTCCCACTCATTTCTCTGGAGCAGTCAATGGCAGCCACAGAAAGGGTTAAAGAAGGCAGTAGCCCAGATGTAAAACTGAAATAGACATGAATTTAGACAGGATTATAAAGAAAAGCTAGTTTAGAATCACAGCATCAGAACTGCTACCCTTTTCTGCAATGTGCTTTTTGAAAGTAAAGTAATATAGAATTACTTAGTTTGAAAATTTTAGAAATTGAATGAAGGATATTAATTTCTAAATTATATTTTACACGAAGCTTAGTCATCTTTGAAGTAAAATAACATATCTTCTAGTTGTATATGGCATATCATCCAAAATGTTAAGGTTCATAAATATTCAATAGGTAATTTAGGTTAAGAAGATAATAAGATATTGCATGATCCCAAAATAGGGTGACAGGCTCTCGCTTGGGGAAAATTCACAAAGGTGATTGGCATTTTCACTTTATCCTAGGAATAAGAGTTTGATAAAGAACTATATACATTACAAAGAATTCTGCGAGACTAAATCTAGCTCCTTTCATTACTTTATTTTGCTCTTCATAGAAAAATTATCAACATTACATGGGCAAAAGTAAAATCGATCATCTATAATCTTGCTCAGAGAAAACCACTGAGAATATTTTCCTTTGTGTAATGTGTATAGATTTATTGTTACCAAAGGAAATTATATCTGCATTTTTCCTCTTACAACATTATAGTTTACATATAAATATATATGTATATATTTTAATATCTTTGTATATGAGTGAATCAAATGAAAGTAAGTATAGGAGAATTTATTGCAATATACTTATAAATTTTCTGTAGGGTTGAAATCTTTTTCAAAATACTAAATTCAATTAATGAGTGATATTATTTTATTTAATATTATATAAATATTTGCTAACCAGTTCCTTTTTAAAGAACATTCATATACTGTGCAAAGGGTTATTTTTTTAATTAACATTGCTACTCTGTATTGGGTTGTACATACCAGTTGCCTCTTTCCAGTTAGTCCCTTTATCAGTCACTAGACAGTTCATGTAACAAAAGGCATTTCTTTAAGCAGAAATAGGTTTCTCATATGGAATGGTTGTTACAAAGGGTTCAGAAAGACCACCGGAGCCACCTCTAGGTCTTCCAGGCATGACTTATAGAACATGATAATAGAGACCTTCCAGGGGCATTTCTATGCCTGCATGATAAAAAAGCTTAGGGTTCAAGAAGCTACGGCCCAAATTACTCCATGTAAAGCTCAGTACTTCTACTAAGTTCCAGTGAGCTCATAGTTATTGGCTTTAGGATCACATTGCCGCAGCCATAATACAGAGGGAAATGTTGTGCCCCACACCCTGCACCTTGAAGACCTCAAGGCCAGAATCACCTCTCTTTACCACACATGGAGGACCAGCAAGCACCTCTGTACTCTCCTCTCATAGCAGAAGCAGCAGATGCTGCCTTATATTATGTTCATCTTACTAACCTCATACAGGTGTGTGCACTTGGTGGCAGCTAGGGCTCAGCAAGTGGCAAAGTGATCACTCGCTTTCCGGGCTTCAGTCATGGAGTAGCAAATCTTCAGTGTTTTGTAGTTTCTTAGAATAAATTCCAGAATATCAAATTCTTGGTCAAGAATATTAGTTTATAAACATCACAGCAATATGTTGCATATCTCTTCTTATATGCATTCTTTCACAGCACTGTGTTTTAACTTTCTTTTTCTTATTATTTGTAAATATTCAAGCATGATAGTATCTATGTTGCTATTTAATTAATACCTGTATATGCATGATTGTAAGGGGAAATGGTTGTGTTGTCGGAAGCCTGAGAGAACAACAGTGCACGTCACAGAGCAGTTCCTAGGACTCTGGCAGATAGCACTATCCAATGTCCAATTTTCTGAATGAAAGGGGTCATGGGTTTGACAGAATATCCTTTCTTTAGATCTTTACTCAAAAGCACCCAAATGAAAAATTCCTGGCTCCAATATTTGAAATATGAAACACCATCTTGACATTTTATGTTTCCTTCAGAGCTTTATTTTTTTTTCTCTTTAGGACTTATCATTAACACCATATATATATATATATATATATATGTATATATTTTAATTTTAGTATATCATCTCTTTTTCCAGTAGACTATAAACTCCTTGAGAGAAGAGAATTTGGGTGGTTTTATTCATTGCTGTATTTCTAATATCTGGTACCTAGAGACCACTCAATAATATTTCATGAATGAATAAATAAATGAATATTTGTTTTCTTACACCTTCTATTTTTATTATATAAAGCTTACATATGAGACTTCTGCTTCCACTTGGGATGTGGAAGCTCCAGGGGACTTTGCTCCCACCCTAACTGTGAGAATAAGTGAGATAAGTTATAAAATCACAGATTTTAAAAGACTTAGATAAAAATTTTTCAGAGCTCTGAGGCTGCAAGTAAGACTAAGTAAACTGGGGGGGCGCCTGGGTGGCTCGGTGGGTTAAGCCGCTGCCTTCAGCTCAGGTCATGATCTCAGGGTCCTGGGATCGAGTCCCGCATCAGGCTCTCTGCTCAGCGGGGAGCCTGTTTCCCTCTCTCTCTCTGCCTGCCTCTCCGTCTACTTGTGATTTCTCTCTGTCAAATAAATAAATAAAATCTTTAAAAAAAAAAAAGACTAAGTAAACTGAAATCTAAGAACTGGTAAGTCCTTTCTGAGGGGAAAAGAGCTGCTTCGGTCATGGCAGAATGACAAGATGAGGAGGGATCTAGGAAAGACATTGGGGAGGAAAAAATCAGAAGAATTGATAAACTTTTAACAGACCCCTTGGGATGGCATGATGATTTTGAATTCCAGTAGCCTCGGCTGTTCCCATAGGTCCTCCCTGAGCACTCAAGGTTGGACACCAAAAACTGGAAGCAGGGTAGATCGGCTGTGAGAAATACCTTCAAAACATACCAGATATTCACCATGTGCATGCAAGACCAGCTGCTGAAACCTGGGTTAGGTTTGCTGAGAGAAATCTCTCTGATGTGCTCCAGATATTCACTGAGCACAGAAAGGGAGCTGCCAGTGGCTAGAAGCAAGGGAGGATATAAGAGGAAAAGTCCTCTGAGGCACTCAGAATTTTCGTGAGTACAAAACAGTGATTGCTGGATGTATGGAGGCAGGGTAGGTAAACTGAGAGAAATCTACCCAGGTACTCCAAGTTATCAATCTGTGCAAGGTGGTACCTGTTGAAGTTTAGAGCAGGGCAGCCATGCAGAAAGAAGTCTCCTGAAGCTCAGAAAACCGGGCATAGGACGAGGGTAAAGATTATTCCAAGCAGCCAAAGCAAAACAAAACAACAGAAAACTGGCATTTAGGCTATAAAACAGAGAGGCATCACTCATGGTTTAGACCACTGGCATCTGGACATAAAGACATCACTGGAGTCACATCAAGAATCAGACCTCAGCATGGAGTTCACAATATATCACACTGTTAGCATAAACTACTGGAAAGTTTATGACCTAGGACCTCAGGCATACAAAAGACTCAGGCAGAACATTCCAAGGGCTTAGAGCTCATCTCTCAGGAGTGAAATGTGCTAGGTTTGAACAATTCAGGCCTGCTGAATTAACTTTTAACTCCTTCCCACACAGAAATGTTAAAGTGAGTTTCCATGCTAAAAGAAAGTGATCTATAGGGGAAAATAGAGAGCACCCAAAGGGCAAATATAATGGAAACAAAAGATAAATATAATCAATATTTCATAGGCAAATGTGATAGATACGTATTTTTAAAATCTTGATGTATATATGTATGCATATGTATGTATATTATTTATATTATATATATATATCAGCACTATGCAGTTTTTTGAGGAACTGGAATTCTCGTACTTCACTGGTGAGAGTATAAAATGGTACCACCACTTGAAATCATGTTTTGGCAATTTCTTATAAAGATAAACATATATCCACCATATTACCCAATAATCCCAAAACTAGGTATTTGTCCCAGAGAAATAAAAATACATCTATACAGGGCACCTGGGTGGCTCAGTGGGTTAAAGCCTTTGCCTTCGGCTCAGGTCATGATCCCAGAGTCCTGGGATCGAGCCCCGCATCGGGCTCTCTGCTCAGTGGGGAGCCTGCTTCTTCCTCTCTCTCTCCCTGCCGCTCTGCCTACTTGTGATCTGTCAAATAAATAAATAAAATCTTTTAAAAAATACTTTAAAAATACATCTATACAAAGCATGTTCATGAGAGCTTTATTCATATTAGCCCAAACAATCTAATATCTGGCAGTAGAAGAACAGTAAGTAAATTGTAGTTTACTCATAAAATGGAATGCTACTTAGAAATAAAAAGGAACAATCTATTGGTACATGCAACATCAAATGTTATGATTTGAGAAAGAAGCCAGACACAAGCATATATATTGTATGATTCCATTGATACAAAGCCCTACAATCTATGATGAAGGAAATTGGAATAGTTATTACCTTGAAGATTAGAATGTTATTGTATATAAACTTTAGTACATATGTATTCAGTGTAAATCCTAAAAAAAAAAAAACCAAAAAATCATCCACAAAAAGTCCCATCTCATGCTTAGAGATGCAAAATTTCTAATACAATATTGCTGAATCTAAGCATGAAATACTGTTAGAAAAGAAAAAGATTACTCACTTTTCAGTAAGAAAGAATTAGGGAAACTAAAATATACTTATGTAAGGCACATGTATTAGCCAACATTAGCCAACATCTAAAAAATCTCAGCGTGAATGTTAATCATTAAATTCTAAGTCTGTTAAAATTACAATAATTTTTTATTCAGTGAATTCTTCAATTTGCCTCACAGGAGGCTCCTTAAATCTGAAGTTTTCAAGAGTCTGCTGTTCAGTACTAAATTTCTGATCATCAAATGTATCTCAGAAGATAAAATCATGAAAATTGTTAACTTCAAATATGTATCCATAGACCAAAGACATAGAGTTTAGTTAGGCAAAAGCTTTTTAAGTAACTCAGAAAATCTGTGCAGTTGGCAAAGAAGGCCATGGCCTATGGAATGGTGTTCCTTTAATCTGTCAGCATCTCAAGAAGTATTAAGTATAGCAATACAGCTCACAGTTCCCTTTGAGATAATCTTTCAAAGTTCTGTATCAACTGTCATGTGGCATGTTCAGAAATTTCTCCAAAAGATCTTTTCATCATGTTGAAAAAGATAGTTGTTCTTATAGATGCATTGCTTCATTAAAAATAATTTATTTGTGTCCACATATTCACCAAATTATTGGTTTTACTTGAAATTACTGATTTCTTTTAACCTAAAAAATAAACCGTAAATTTAGGTCAGACTCAAAATTTTTCTGGGTGAGATTCTGATGTTAGTCTTAGAGAATTTTATGTGGGAAACATAGGTAGAGATTTAACATAACATTCTGAGATTGCCACTTGATACTTTGTTATCTTCTGTAGCCATTCTATTTTCTTAAGCATTTTACTAGGATGAAGGGAATTGAATTATAGTTGTAAACTTCTGTCCTCTGTCCAATATCACCTTTTGAACATGGGCATACAGTTGGATGAGTCCATTATACTCAGGCCTTGTTCCTTAAAATGAACATGCCTGAAAAAGAAATAAGAATTTTAAAGATCTACAAAGTAAGACCCTGGAAATAAGGCTGTCTAAGAAATAGTACTAGTTGAGCAAAAGATTTATAGATCAAGTTGATGCACTGTTGGGGTGCTTGGGTGTCTCAGTGGATTTAGCCTCTGTGTTCAGCTCAGGTCATGGTCTCAGGGTCCTGGGATTGCATCAGGCTCTCTGCTAAGTGGGGAGCCTGCTTCCCCCCTCGCTCTCTGCCTGCCTCTCTGCCTACTTGTGATCTCTCTTTCTCTCTCTCTCTATGTCAAATAAATAAATAAAATCTTTAGAAAAATAAAAAATAAAAAGTTGCTGCACTATGTACAATAAGCATTCTCAACCAAAGTATCCTAATAATTGCATCTTATCCTATTGAATATAGGTACAGACAGTATTTTGAGAAATGCTGAAAAAAGATAGTCATTCTTCAGAGAGCCTTCACATAGTAACCCATGTGCCAAGCATAAAATAAATTTTATTTGAGTTGATCTGGTTCTTTTTCTTTGTTTTTTTTTTTTTTCTTTCATTTTCCTCTTATTTTCTTCTAGTCCCTGTGAACCTCCTCTTTCTAGTCTTCTTTATTAATCCTTTTTCTAATCTTTCTATTTCTATTTCTTCCTTTCAAGGAATTTAACCATCAATTGCCTATGTGTCTCCTAGTCTATCACTTGAATTTTTCCTCACTTTTATTATTTATTTTATAGCTCTGTTTGACCTCAATTCAGCCATTCTCAGGGTTAGTACCATTTACTTTTTATGAAAATCATCTCAAAAGAATGAATTTGGCCTTCCTAGACAAGGTTGATGATGATTATCACTAAGATCAACGGGCTACTCTCGGGAGTGTGCATTGGGGTGATTGGAAGACACAGCTTTAGGAACTAGAAGCAGTGCAGAAAGGAAAATTAATATTTATTGAGCATGCATGTGCCAGGTCCTGTACTGCGTACATGCTTCTACATTATTAATTATCTTATTGTATCCTTGAAACAGCTCTATAAGCTTGAAATTTCAGATAGAGGAAGTACAATTTATTTAGTTTTGCAGCAGAGAGTTGCTGGTAATGAGATTAGACTGGCAGACATGTAGATTAGAGCCAGACTTCTTTCACACTTTAGGGCAGCTAGTCCTGGAAGCAGAGCAAAACTATGGCCAAATGGGTGTTTTAGTCAAACAGATGTATTGAGGAGCAAGATAGTTCAGCAGAAGGACTATTTCCCAGCCAAATGCTTTATTTGGCAAGAGTGAAAGGAAAATACAATACAGATAAATGTCCTTTAACTGTGAATAGTGTACATGAGTGCACAAAGAGTAAAATGTCTCATATTATGTTCAAAGTTCATCTGTCAGGAAAATCCCATTAGAAAAAAATTAATCATTGCATTCATAAACTATACATATTTATGAAAACAGTGCACAGTTCATTTGAACAGTGTTATAATAGTCAATACTTTTGAATCATAAAATGTCTCTTAAAAGGCATAATTATTTGGAAATACCATGCAAGTAACATAAATCATGTTTACAAGGTATACTTTAATCATATTATAGAACCGCTGTCATCACAGTAAAATGCCACTGTACTACTCTTATATACTCTACATTAAGGATCCTATGTACTCAATTATTGTTGTTATTTATTCTAAGAAAAGCAAGCAATAAGTCAATTCACTTCCTTTAGTAAAGAAAGTAAATTATGTTCTGATAATGTCAAAATCATTCTTAAGATAATAGTTACCTGTTATTACATATCCCATAGAAACACAAATATGTAGTGATATAGATGATTTTCACAGAGGGTGTGTGTTTATGAGTTTGGTGTTGATTAGAAACAAAGTTAATGAGGCCAAGGAATGATAAGAACTGTGGTTAACCACTGAATTATGAAAAGCAAATTATATTGTTTAAGTTGCTAGCCTTAACCAGCAGCATAAATATTTTTTTTCTTTGTTTTTTGTCCTGTGAAGAAAGGAGATAGAAAACTTGATTAGATCTCGGTTTAGATAACGGAGGGGCCAACTGGTATTCTTATCAGTGGTATTCTTTGCCTGGTTAGACTAGTTCTAAGCTGAAATACAATTCCAATTGGCTTAATGATCCCTGGCTTTCTAACTGTTTAGCTAAAAATAGAAAGTCAGACGCAACGAAGGGATCACAATATTGATGTCTTAATATATGTCTAGAAAGAATTCCAGCTTGACAATTGATTGGCGATATTTTGTTAATTGCTTAATCTCTTCCAGCCTCAGTATGGTTTGTTTTGTGAAACAGGAATAATAATAATAATAAACACCATCTACTTCAAAAAGGTTACTGTGGGAATAAAAAGAGATTGTATATGTTAAAAGATAAACTGAGATATTAAAAAGTTTAAAACTTTGAGCAAAAATTGATTTGAATTGTACAGTACCAAACCTGAAGTGGTTAAAAATGCTCCACCAAGGGGAGCTAGGGGCAAGATTTTTACAAAGAGGCAGAAGCAAAGCAAGGGCATTATTTGATTGGCTATAGCCTAAATGGCTGGTTTTTTTTTTTGTTTGTTTGTTTGTTTGTTTTTTGTTTTTGTTTTTTGTTTTTAGGAAAGCTAGTTGGCTATTCCTGGTTGGTTGTCTTTACATTTTGATTTCTTAACCTTGAGGAATTACAGGCTTAGATTTTGGGGTGGTTCTGCAGGACTGAGGCATTAAGGCCATCTCTGTCTAATAGACTTTGTTAAATAATTTAACACATCAAAAGCACCTTTAACAATTGCAAAACACAAGACCACATCAGATCAGATTGTAATCAAAGTGTCTTGGCATAATGGCTTTACCCTGCTCCTCAAATAGGGTGCCAGAATCTTGGGCTTCCAGGTTCTCTTTCTTCTTGGAGGGCAGAGCCTAAGAGAACATTCTCCAAGGCTCCTGGGGCCTGCATCCCTGGCAGGCACCCTCCTGTTCTACCCTTCTTTACTCAGACTCAAGCATCAGAGACCTGTAGGACTTCTGCCGCCTAGGTTGCATTGCTCCTGTTTGGTTTACCATTATCAGCTCTCTGAATGATAAATTTGATGTGTTTTTCAAAGTTCTTGTTTATCCTTCTGTCCTCTAGCCTCAACAGTCTTAAGACTGTGTGTGGAGTTATACCCTCAGCCTCCGGGGCTACCGTTCTTAGATAGTTTCCTGAGTGTGAGGCCCTTCTCACTGTCTGTGATTCCTTAGAATGGAAACTCTGAGATGCTGCAAAAGCTGGTTTAGAAATAATGTGTCACAGAATCAATTAGATGCCCCAGACGCTCTTTATGCATCAGGAATCACAGTGTGTCTCTTGTCTGACCTGGGGCATCTTAACAGTTGTTCAGGACCCCACACAGTGGAGTCATCCTTTGTTTCTCTCCTTATCTCACGTTGCCCATCCTCTCCATTTGGAAGTTCTGTTGGTTTTCTGCCATCAACATAGAGCCAGAATCCAGTCACATCTCACTGTCTTCTCTGTCTCTGTTCGTTTCCCACCTAAGATGATTTCTCTATCTGCTCACCCTGCTCCCATTTCTACTTCCAGCTCCCAATCTATTCTCAAAATATCAGGCATAGTTATTGCTTAAAAACCTAATGCTGTAATCTGCTTCTCATTCCATTCTACGTAAAAGTCAAAGTCCTTATAGTGGCCTAAAAAGCCTTATAAGATCTGACCTCTGACCATCTCTTACTACTCTCTCTTGGCTCAGGTTGCTGCAGTCATGATATTTGACAATGAGTACCCAGTCTACCTAATTTAAGTTTGCCACTCCCACCCCTCCAAAGCATTCTGGAGTCCTCCCTGTACTACCATAGCACTTACAGTATTTTATATAACATACTTATTGATTATGTTTGCTGCCAGTCTTTCCCCTATAATTTGTAAGGCCCAAGAAAACATGGAGGGATGGCTGTCTGTTAGGGTTACTGATGTTTTCCTGGAATCTAAAACGGTGCCTGGTACACAGTAAGTTCTCAAATAGTTGTTCTATGAATGAATGAATGAAGTGTAATTTCCTTTCCTTTTTTCTTTTTTTCTTTCCTTTCCTCTTTTTTTCCCCCCTCTTCTTTCTATCTCTTTCTCCTTTATTTATTTTTGTTGTTGTTGTTGTTTGTTTTGTTGTTTTATTTCGTTTGTTTGGCCCATCTGAGGTACTATCTAGAGACTTAAGAGCAGATTTTGTCCTTCCTCCTACAGGTTCATCAGCCCCAGTTTTGAGCATTAGTCCTCAGTGTATCCACAGAGCCTTTATATCAAAATCCCTGGCAGCTATCTTTTCTGACATGCATAATAGCCTATGAGGTCCATAAAGATAAAGCCCCTTTGTGGAATCTACACCACATCTCATTAGTAATTTGCAAAATTAGTTACACAACATCTACTTAAATAAATTTTAATAAATCACTTAATCTAAAGATGATTTTTTTAAAGATTTTATTTCTTTAGTTGACAGACAAGTAGGCAGAGAGGCAGGCAGAGAGAGAGAGAGGAGGAAGCAGGCTCCCTGCTGAGCAGAGAGCCCAATGTGGGGCTCAATCCCAGGACCCTGGGAACATGAACAGAGGCTTTAACCCACTGAGCCACCCAGACAACCCTAAAGATTAATTTTAATAGAAAATTTCGCTTGGAAATTATCTGTATGTGGCAGAAAACGTGTCTAATACAGATATGATGGACAGTTTCTTTGTATGGCAGTCCTGGAATTGTTAGAAATACATGTTTTTGTATTATTTCCTTTACCATTTATCAAAATAGTCTATCAATTACCTCTGTAGTCTGGGAAAGATTGGCACCAATTTAAGTAAAAGTGTTAATAGGCCAATCCAAAGCAAACATCACTGAAATGGGAATGCCAAAAGGAAAAGTGACACGATAAAGTGGACCTTATTGAAATGGAAAATGGCATAATGTTTAATAGCACGAGTAACTGAAATATTCTCTTGTCAGAAAAACATTACTCTTCACTGAAATACTTCAACTTTTGTTTAATTCTACATCAAAGATGTTTCTTTGAACTTTTGGTGTAATTAGAGATTTCTTTCAGTACTCTTTCAAATGAAATTGAACAAAGATTGCAGGCAGGCATACAATGAATTAGAGAAGCAGCAGGAATTATTAGCTTGGAGTTCGAAACTTTCTTCACACTAATGTTAAATCTGGCTATAATCTAGAATATGTGGACAATATGAAGACTAACTGGCATTCCGTGATTTGACTGATCTTTATGAAATATGCCAATTATTACTAAGAAGAAAGATTCTATGCCATGTATACCATGTGAATGATGTGTGTGTGTGTATACATGCAATTTACACACATCTGTGTTCATCTGTGTGTAAATAATTCATAAAAAATGATTATGCTTGAATTTGAATCTAAAAAGCTTCTCATAAAACCGGCAAGTTAATGAGTAATAGTTGTGTCAGGTTTTTCTCTCTCTCACTTGATCTCATTTTACTTTGAAACAGATCTTAGGCCAGAGAAACTGGGGCCATTTTAAGATCAAATACCTACCTTTGAGATTGTGCTGAAGGCCACCCTTTCCATGTCTTCTCCACAAAACAGTATCTTTCTATCGATAAAGTATTGGGAAAGAGTAAAGTAAAGTAAATTTTGTGACAACTTTTTTGAACTTAGACCAAGCTCCCTGCCAGGGCATTTCTTGCTTGGACGGAAATTGCTGGGAGACTTAATCGCACGGAATAACAGTGCAGTTGGCGACAGGCAGGATATATAATGAAGGACTGATCTGAATTGCTGGGCTGTTGGCCTGGGAATAAAATGATTAAGGGATTTCCCTGTGTATTTCTTCCGTGGCTACAGTGGAAAGGTATTAAAACACCAGGATGTATTTATATTATGAGGGAGGAAGGATGAAAACTATATATATTAAAGTGATTTGATTTTGTAGACAAATGTTTAAATTAACTTTAAAAATTCTAATAAAATTAAGGTTGGCATAAAAAGATATTACACAGGGGTCACTGGATGGCTCAGTCAGTTAAGCGTCTGCCTTGGGCTCAGGTCAGGATCGCAGGGTCCTGGGATCAAGTCCCACATATATGGCTCCTTGCTCAGCTGGGAGCCTACTTCTCCCTCTCCTGCTGTTCCCCTCTGTTTGTACTTGCATGCTCTCTCTCTGACAAATAAACAAAATATTAATTAAAAAATAAGATACTACACAAATATTTAGAAAAAATATATTAAGGGAATATTTTTAAAAGTCATTTCAGTAGTGCCAACACACACACACACACACACACACACACACACATATATATACTGCTTATGTCAAGGAAGAACAGATTCTAGTTAGAGAAAAGCAATGGAAACCAAACCACATTATCTTATATTTATTTACAGACTGAGTGAAAATAGTTAAATTCGCATACAATAGTCACTGATATCTTTAGGTATAGAGCCTGTTTTTATTATTCATATTTCAGAAGATTAGAAAGGGAAAAAAAGCCATCAAAGATAGACAAGGAAGGCAGAAGTTATGCTAAGGAACTCTAATTTAAAAGACAAAGTCCTAAATTAGTTGTTGGCATATGAAATTTAAGATGCTGGACAACAGGATAGAACTTTTCATTTCTGGATCACTGATCTGAATCCAGCAGATGTCATGTCATCAGGGACCAAAGCCATTACCATAGTGTCTTGTGTGAAATAAGGTCATTCTCATAGTTCTCTTCTAATAGTAGAAATGGCTATTCATACTAGAAATTATTAGATGTTATCTAGGTATGGAAATTTGTTGAAGAAAAATAATGAAGTTAGATAGAATAAACCAGTCCTTTTCAACATCAAATAAAACACTTCTTTTATAAATGGAAAATTGTTCTTTATGAAACTATCTATCATAAGACAATGTGATAGTTTCTAAATTATGTAATAGTTGTGATTTCTTACTTTTATCCACTCTCCCCCTTTTAGGGACTTAACACTCAGGTTTTGCCAGACCTGACATTCTCAGCCAGATGGTGTGTATGGGCTTGCTCTGACCCTCACCTCTAGAGGTGGGCTTTGGTTGCCTTAACCCAGTCACTGTGACCCATTTCTATGTCCACAGTGGTCAGTCGTGGATGGACACATTATACAAACAGATCTGGTGAGGCAGTGAGCCATGGGCTGCCTCTGAGGAAGCAGGAGCTTTTTCTCTTTCCTTTGGAGCCCACTGGGAAAGACACCCTTCTTTCCCTTGATAATGTGTGGTAAAACTGTTCCAGTCATTTTACCGCCATAGTAGAGAAGCAAGGAGTTGATGTGGAGTCTGAGTGAGGCTGGAGCATGGAAGAGAGGTCAGAGAGAGGGGAATCAGGTCCTTGATACTGTTTAAGATTCTGGATCAATTCTTGCCTATTTTTAGACTTTTAATTAAAGTGATAAATTCCTTTATTGTTTTCATTGGATCTTTCTTTTCCACTTGAAACACAAATAATTATTTATATGGAGAGTGCTATCAGAAACAGGATGGTAACAATAATAGATCCTGAACGTGACTGTGGGTGACCTAAAGCAATGTGACAGAGGAAAATGAAGATGCCTGCTCCCCCCCAAAACAGGGAGGTAGCCAGTACTTGTTACATCATAGCTGAATAACTGGATACAATATCACCTTGTATTTAGGAATTCAAATGAAGAATTCCCAGTTAAGGTACTTGGTAGAGATTATTTTCAGTATGTTGGCTTATGCTGGCTTTATCTTATAGCCTTCAGAATGTTTATTTGGCCTAGAGACAAAGTTACTTTGAAAGTACAACTGAGCATAAAAATGAACAGACTTTTTGAAAGCAACTGAATTAGTCTTCAGCAGCGTCATTTTAACCAATCTGTCCAAAATCTGAGAACATTTCCTAATGCCACTGCCTGGCACTCCAGGAATGCCACACTTCCTTCTCCTTTCCAGCCCTTGACCACCTCCCTTCCCATTTACTCTGATGTTCCAGATAGTTTTCCAATCACTTTCTTTTTACTGAAAGTAACCAGAGTTTATTTCTGTTGCTTGCAGGCTGAGAAATCTAATTGATTCACACATTAATTTTTCATCAGTTGTTCTTAATATAAATCATTTTAAAAATAACTTTTAAACATCCTCTTACATATACACAATTAAAATAGTCCTTATTTTAAGATAATATTATTAACTTCAAAAGTTACATAATTCTTATTGCTAATGTATTATTTTCCCAAGACCTTTTTTTGTCTTATTAGTGTGACATTATTTTTACATCCAGACTTATTTACTTCCTGGTTTATCTGCAAAGCTTCCATATGGCCTCCATTACAATTGGAAGGTCCTGGATTTTCCACCCATTCCACCATCCATTTAATGAGGAAGTTTAGAGAACTTGAGGCCTTACATCTCATAGTTAATGATTACCACTGACTTCTAGACTCAAAAAACATCATATTTCTACTTTCCTATATGGGTAAGATTAAACACTTTCTGGAAAAAAATCACCTCCTTGAGATCAATTATTCTATTAGCAAAGGAAGAAATATTGGACAGGCAAGTGAATTTGCAATTCAGTTCAATAGTCTATCATTTGTTATATTGGAAACACAAAGTTCTTAAATTCCAGTATATTTGTAGAAAAAAAAAGTTAAATTTGTCTCTGAAAATGTTTCTTTAAAAGAATAAGCTTACATCAGTGAACATGTATTGAGTGTTTACCATCTACCAGGTGAATAAGTTGTAGTTTCTGTTACAAAGTGGAGGAAATGGGTTGATTTCATTTAATAAGAATGGAAATTCCAGAAAGGAGACTAAAATGTCCTTTCATTCAAAATGTTTCTTTTCTTTTTCTTTTTCTTTCTTTCTTTTCTTTTTTTTTTTGGTGTCTAGAATAAGAGAGCATTGTGCCCGGATAATAAAAATGTCTCCCTCCAATAAATATCAAATTAGTCTTCTTCCCTGTAAAAGGAAGAAAAGGATTAACATTCACCAACTCAATTCCATTCAGTGGAAACGGAAAAGATTAAAAAGAAGAAAAGTTTTTCCCTTATTATTTTTCACTCTCCCATTGTTAATGCAGCTGTATTACTTCTTTGCAGAAAGTACTGATCCATGATTTTTAGTGACTAATGTAACTCCATGATATTGGTGACTTATTTAAGAAACTGATCTTCTCAGCTTTATCTGTTTTTTTTTTTCCTCCCACTAATAATCTGTATGGAGAAGTATATAAGGCGTGCTATTATCCTTTGAATATGTTCCTTCATAGAGAGAAACACTCAGAAGACCTATTTTTAAAAGAATACTTAGTCTGTACCTCAACCATTTGTTTCCCCAGATATATAAAAACAGATATGTCAAGTATCTTTGAAGCAAAATTATAAGTTTGTAATTCCCTGTTGCTTTTCAGAGATTCTTAGTGATCAAAAATTCAATAAAACAGTCCTTCACTGGTAATGATGTATATCACAATTTGATAAACTGTATTCACTTTAGCTTAGGTAGTCAGTTTTTAAAATTTATATATCATATATTACTAACATATATTACTATTATGTGTATATTAATTTATACATCCTGAATGAGGAAAAAAAAAGCAAAAAGAGTTTATGCAAGTTTCCTACATGCATTTTAAGATAGTGGTCTGACTGTGGAGCAGGTGTCAGAAAAATTTCTCTGAGGGTCACACAGTACATATTTTAGTCTTTGTGAAACTGTTGGTCTCTGTCACTGCTCTTGTATGTTGCCAGGAAAGCAGCTATAGAAAATGATAAAGGCATGGGTATGGCTGTGTTCAAAATAAACTTTATTTACAAAAATGGGTGGTAGGCTATTTGACTTGCTGGCTGTAATCTGCTGACTCCTGATTTATTATGTGAAGAGTTTTTCCTGAAGGTATCAATTTATAAGTACATAAATAATAACCAAAAAGTTAACACAAGGTTGTAGTTTATTTTGAAATAAATGAAATAGAAACCTATTCTTAAATGTAAGAATTCTCCCTTGCCGTTACATCCAATAAAATATGGTCATCTGCAACCAGGATTTATGAATATCTAAAGAAACTGCTACCTGCTAGTGCTTGACACCAATTTCTGTCTGAAATACTAGTGATTATGTACGTTACCATCATCTACCTGCTAGAAAAACAGTTGAAAAAACTCAGGAAAAACAGTTCTACCTCATGGTTCATTAACAGAAAAATAATCTCTCTGTAATAAGCATGTAATGAACTAGGAAGATGATTGGTGCAAAGCTATTTCGTAGTCTTTTTGTTTATATCACCTTCACACAGTAGAAGGATTTGTATACTGGGAATAGAGCAAATACTATCTCTTACATGATGAGAAAGATACCTGAAAAGGGAAAATTCATGTAGAACTTGAAATATTTCTGGGCGAAAAACAGAACTCTTTCCATTAATTTCTTTAAACACTCGGAAACTGTTAAGTTACACTTCAAATCCTGATCCAAAATTTGTCAGGCTTTTAATATCATCCAAGAAAATAGTGGTCGGAGAAACTTCTGCATTCAATAAGAAGCTGGTAAGTTCTGAAAGTCCCTTCTGCTTCTAAGATTTCAGACTTGTTGAAAAAACACTGCTATTAGCATGCTCATACTGAGGAAGTAACACTGATTGTATGTTTTTGTCTTTTCACCTTCATAGGTTACAATAGTAGGAGGTTCACATTTTTTTTTTTTAAGAATTATTTATTAATTTGAGAGAGACAGAGAACATGTAACAGAAAATGAGTGGCAGTGGGGCATAAGGAGGGCAGAGAAAGAGGAAGAAGCAGGCTCCATCCCAGGATCCTGGGAACATGACCTGAGCTAAAGGCAGATGCTTAACTTACTGAGCCACCCAGGCACCCCATAGAAGGTTCACATTATTATTATTATGATTTTTTTAGATTTTATTTATTTATTTATTTGACAGAGAGAGAGAGAGATCACAAGTAGGCAGAGAGGCAGGCAGAAAGAAAGGGGGAAGCAGGCCCCCGCTTAGCAGAGAGCCTGATACGGGGCTCGATCCCAGGACCCGGAGACCATGACCAGAGCTGAAGGCAGAGGCCCAAACCACTGAACCACCCAGGTGCCCCAGGAGGTTCACATTTAAAACAAACCTATATCCAAACAATGTGAATTTTTTATACCAAAATTACTAATAGTAATTGAAAAGAAACACTGGTACACTCTTTGTCAGAATATCTTGTGTTTTGTTTTTTTCCTATCAGTGTTCTAGCTATTATATTTTTTACCACATTATAAATTTGTTTTTCCATTTTCAAGGAGAAAGCTTACCTACTCACAGAAGTATCTCACAGATCTAATTCTCTCTCTGTCACTCTTTAAATAAAAATGAGACTTTTAATAGGAAAGTTGATGCTTGAGTTACCCCATAGTTACAGTATTACCAATTTTATTACTTGGCCTTGCTGAAGACGTAAGGGAACAAAATTTTCTCCTCTGATTTGGGTGATATGTTTAGACAGGGGAATATTGGGGAAAATTATTGGCAATTCTGTTATGTGACACCAAGAGTTTTATTTTTGATCTAGAAAGAATATGACAAAATCAAAGTATTGGAAAACATTTTAGTTTAAATGTAATAAAAGTAATCATAAAGGACATCGTTAACTCATCTTGCTCTAGATAATGAGATGAAATTAAGAATAATAAAATTAAGCCTAATGATGGAGAAAATATTTCCTATGCCCTTAGAAATAAAGCCTTAATTAGCTGGAATTTTGGAGTAAGGAGTGTTCTAGTAATTTAATTTTCTGAATAGTGGGAAGTAAACAGAAAATCCTTTAATACGTACCAATTTTGTTGCAGAGTTCTTAAAATAACTTAGTATTATCTCTTGCCTTAGTAAATATAAATTACTGAAAATAATTTAGTTTTATGGTTCTTGAAGGTCATTTCAGAAGATTATCTCTCCCTTCTCTAAACTCATTTTATTGCAAACTCTTATGTAGTGGCATTGACCAGTCTGCCTTGATGCTTGTAGCATTTCTTCTGCCAGTCTATAAATGTCTTGTGGCTAGAAACCAGGTCTTTTTCTTCATTTAGCCCTGTAATAGACAACACAATACCTCATATGTATTACATGCTCAATAAATATCGAGTTGGATCATTATGAATTTCAGTTATGACTTTGAGATATTATAGATTCAGAAATGGCTTCTTGCTTATAAGAACATGTCAGAAATAATCATAGTTAATTACAGAGTCTGGCTAATCAAAATCTGATTTTGGATCTGCTCCATTAAGTCATGGCCAAACCATAAGTTCTGAGGCAATTAAAAAAACGTACCATAGATAATGTCCAGGAGCCTACAGAAAAATATATCATTTGCTAATTTGCCACCGTGTATAACTCAAGAAAAAAGAAAAGGATTTATTTATTAGTTTAACTATTTTATGTATGAATTACCTGTTACAAATATGCATTAGGAACTCAAATAAACATAATGAAGAAAATAATTCTACCACCCAAACTACTATTAAAATATTAGTATATAAACTTTTAGATTAGTTACTAAGACATTTATGTCTTTGTATTTATATTGACATCTCTCTATGTTATATATTACCTTACAAAATATAATTTCTTAGTTTTAAATATTTAATTTTTTCACTATTTACAAATACAATTCATATGATCATTTTTAATGAATGAACTATAGGCCAACCTATAGGTACATCACGTATTATTTAACCAATTTCAGATTTTTGTATATTTTAATTGTTTACAATTTTCACTTTGATAAGCATTCTCATATGTAAATCACTATGTATTTATCATTTTTCCCTACCCAGGGTAAAATTCTTACAAGTAGAATGGTTAGTAAAGTATATGTAGCTATTTAAGACTTTTGATAAATGTTGTCTTCCTGAAAGACATAATTTATAACTTCACAAATAAAATATGAGAGTGTATATTTCCCAAAACCTTTGATCAGATTGAATAGTACCCTATTTGATCAATTGACAGTGTGCAGTATCTCACTGTGGTACACTAATTAATTTGAAGTTGTTTTCACTTTCAATTTATCTTATGTGTATTTCATCCTTGGCAAACTTTGTTTTCCCATTTTGCTATTATTGTATTTGTCTTATATGCTTACATATAAAGCCTATTAAGCTTTTATCTTGTCTGTATGTTACTTTTGTCCTCATTTGAAGTACATAAGTTTTACATTTTTATGTAGTTGAACTTTCTTTTCCTTTATAAGATTCTAACTTTAGGGTTAAATTCTGTAAACCCATTTTCACTGTCCTATATTTAAAACTTATTCCAAATTTGTACTTGTAGTTATTTTATGGTTTCATTTATATGAAATTTGCTTTATTGAATTACAGAATTCTTTTCCACTTTGCCAGTATATTGGTGAGCTATGGATAAGGAGCTCTAAGCTCACTACAGTATAGAGATCCTTGTAGAGCAAAATTTCCCATCTGTTGGGTTATGCCATCAGCCATGGTGTACATGGATTACCTGTGCAGCCTGTGCGGCCAGGGAGAGCCAGTACCTGCAGTCTGGTCTCCAGCTGTAGGCAACCACCAACGTTGATGACAGGGATCCAAATATTACCACTTTTTTAATGTGCACCATAACATTGAAAATGGTTAGGAATCACCTTGACTAAAAGATATAATCAGAATAATTTGTAAATGCATATACTACCAATATAATAAGACTAATTTATAAATAAATATACTACCAAAAAACTCACAAATGATCTCTTTGATATTTTGTGACCTCCACGAGGTCACCCATTACCTAGAATGGGTTCACCATACAAGATCATATTTGGACGTCTGTGAAGCTATGTAATAGTTACAAAAGTCCAAGTACCAGACATAACATGCCTTGTTTAAGGCAGGCAGTATACTATGAATTTTTCAAAAGAATTTCCAGGGTAAAATTTTCTTTTGAGCTTTGAGATGAGAAAATGCTGCCTCTTAATGTCGAATAATACTGTTTATCTCTTACAGTTGAACTCTACATCAAAAGTTTTTGCTTCCACAACTCCTTTTAGTTCAGCATGATTGGCCTCAATTGCCGCTCATTCTTTAGTATATGGAATAGTCAATCAGGCGGCTCTGAAATGTGCTAAAATGAGGCCCTTGAAGTTGAATTTGCAGCTTTGAGAAACAGGATACTTTTCATCTACATTCTCACTTTTTATCATTGTCCTTAAAGTGTCTTAGAAAGAAAAGAAGACATTAAGACATATGGAGTATGAAATGCTGATCAGGTAAGATGGTAAATGCCATTCAAAGGGAAAAATGATATCCACATAATAAATGGTGATTGTGAATGTTTGATAGTTGTGCCAACATACCAATGCCTTTGGCAAGGAAGGAGTATTCTGAGGGAAGCCTGTGTACTGGCTGTATTACCATAATAATTCCAAGCATTCAAAGAATGGCCACATAAATTCAAACATGAATGTGAATTGTAAAAGCACACATATGAATATCTACACATGTTCACACACAGCTGTAAATTATATATGCTCATCATACTTAAATACCTGAGTGGATGTACGCATATAAGTGTATCGCTGTATTTAATGTTATTATACTACTTTTAAACAACATCTTTAAAAGGAATGATGGTGTGGTAAGAAGGCCATGTGGGGTCCTTTATTTTCAGAATTAAACATCAATTTTTCACGTACATGACTGGCATCTTGAACATATGATTCTTTCTTTGATTGAAAACATATTCTTGTTCTTCTAATCATTAAATATGTTGTTGATATAATTTTGTCTCTATGGAAAGTAAATTCATGATAATTTCTTAAAGCTAAAAAATCATTTTTATAACACATTATTATATGTGTATATGTTGACATATAATTTATACACATATACATGTTACATATATTTCTATTCATATGAATATATGGGTATACATTTATAAATGTTGATAACTAAATGTTGTGTGAACTTAAATGATAATGGTAGGGTCATGTAGTTATTGATCATTTACTTCCTATTTTGGACTTTTCTCTATTTTCTCAATTTCAGTAGTAAAGACATTAATTTTATAATCAATGAAGCTATTTTTATTTTATAAAAAAAAATTAAAAAATAAAAGAAGAGCTGTTCTTTATAGCAGCCTCACATCTGTATTATTTGGATTTAGTTTCCCTTGAAAATAAGACTGAAGTAGTCAGAACTATAACAAAACAAATATCATCTAATGCTATCAGAATGTAGTCCACACTTAGGGAAACACAGTAGGTGAAACATCTATGAGACATGTTGACCATTTACTGCTCAAGATCATCAAGCTCAATTTCCACATTACACCAGCTTACCAGAAACCCAGCCAGCTAAACCATTTAACTTTGTCCTCCATAGCATTTATTTTATCTATTATTTTTTATAAAATTTTAGTTTAAACAGTATGACCCTGAAACCTGCATAGCTAACCAGAAGATAGCACAACACACTTAATTTTGACCTTTTGACCAATATATGTGACGTATATATGTAACAGTCACCAGTATAACAAATGCAATTGATTCTCAATCTTCTACTGTAAATGTTGTTATTGTGCTGATTTGTATCTTTTATTGGAAGCTCCATAAGGAATTATTGTCAAAAATCTTAAATTATTTGTGATGTAGACAGATAAATAATAGATGCATAGGTACTTAGAGTGAAAATTATATTATCTATCAAGCTTTCTTCATTTTCCAAGGAGTGAGGAAGCTCAGATATAAATTTTTGGAATAAGTAAGATTAGCAAGATGTATTTTGGGGTATGCTTTCTTCCTCTCTCTTTTATATAACAAAATGCTTATAAATATTTTGTTAAAAGTATTATACACTTCTTTTTTTAAAGATTTCTTTTTTACTTTCTTTCTTTAATTTAGAGAGGGAGTGGGGGGAGGGGTAGAGAGAGACTTTCAAGCAGACTCCACTCTGAGCATGGAGCCTGATGCAAGGCTTGATTTCACAACCTTGAGATTACCACCTGAGCTGAAATCAAGAGTGGGATGCTTAAACAAATGTACCACCCATGCACCACAAGTATTATATACTTCTTATAGACAAACTTAAAAATGCACAGATATACACAAAAATTAAAAATTATTTGTAATTCCATTATTTTGGAAATTATCCTCTTTAATCCAAATATGTGTATATATATATATTTCACTTTTCATAAGTCTTTTACATACTATACATAGTGTTTAATAACTTAATTTTTTACTGGCTATATAAATATTTTCCCATGTTATTAATTTGTGTTCTGTCATCAGTAATGTGTATATGTTTTAGAGTATTTAAATATTTTAATTCTTTCTATTACTTTTGGTGATAAACATTCTTATGTATGTGTCTGTGTATACATCAGCTGATTTCTAGCAATTAGAATGGTAGAGTAAATCTGCCTTTTCCTT
This sequence comes from Neogale vison, assembly GCF_020171115.1. Classification (NCBI taxonomy): domain Eukaryota; kingdom Metazoa; phylum Chordata; class Mammalia; order Carnivora; family Mustelidae; genus Neogale; species Neogale vison. The sequence goes on from NC_058096.1 coordinate 99,321,707, forward strand.
ATTAGTCATTTAATATATTGTAAGCTTTTAAATAAATCTGTAGCTTTAGAAGATCAAAGAAATTATAAATTCCTTCTATGACTATGATTCCTAGTGAGACTTACTGAATTCCAACAGCTCTGTAATCACTCATAGGCCAGAGGTGAATGGAAGGTCAGTCCTTTTTTTGTTTCTAGGTACCAGCATTGCCTCAGAGTACAACATAGGTTTTAGTGTATTCCAACTATACTTTTTTCACCATGGAAAAAAACACACAGCAAAGTTGTTGCAAATTGATATTATTGAGAGCAGGGAAGTGGAGCTAAGCTTATTCAGCCATACTTACAAGGCAATCTTTAATGACTAGAATCCCTCCTTAAGTACCATGGACCTATCATCTACTGGCCCTAGCTGTCAGATTTCACAGGCCTTCATACATATGTCTGTGGTTTCTTCTCACCTTAGAATTTTTCAGGCCATTAAGTGTAATAGATTCTTTTCTGTAGGTCTGCCTTTTCCATGGCAGGAGTCTTTTGATGTGCCACAAATATTATTGCTGGAAACATATAGCTTATTTTTCCGAAGTCTTTATTTTGTCAAGATTTGCAATATTTTATTTCCTGAAGTCTTCTGTCATCCTGTGTCAATCTGAAACAATTGTTCACTAAGCCTGCTGCATAATTTCAACCTGCAATTTTCTGTTGTTATAGATCCTCTGTGGAAACCATACCATATAGCTTTAAAACTTAGTTTATTTTTATATCTTCTTGGGACACATCTAAGAGTAGCTTCAAAAGAAAGGATGTAATATGATAAATGTATTGAATTCCTGAATATCTAAAGTTTTTTATTTTGCTCCTATTTGTAATTAGTTTGATTTCATATACAACCTATCTTGAAGATTCTAATCAGTCAGAATTTTGAAGATGTTTCTTCATTATCCTTTGGGTTTCAGTGTTGCTGTTTAGAATGCAAGGTCATTCTGATTGTTTTTCCATTAAAAATACACTTCTTTTTCTTTTGAGATCTTGTTGCAGGTTTGTCTCTGGTGTTAAGTATTGCTTCGTGAGGAGCTTCTGCAAATTTAGGCATGTCCTTCATTTCTGGTGATTTCCTTTGTAAATTTTAGTGCTTTTCTCTTCCCTATCTTTTTTGTTCTTTTTATCTGAAACCCCTCCTGCTTGGTTCTGAGAAACCTAGGTTGTTTCTCTAACTCTAGTATGATTTTGTTCATATTATCATGTCTATGTCATTTTTGGGGGACAACCTCTGATTTCTGGGAGACAACTTCTCATCTTTAAGAACTTTTTTTGAAATTTGTTATGTTGATTTTTTCTGTTTTTTTTTTTTTTCCATAGTGTACTCTTCTCCTCTCTCTTTCTGTCTTTCTCTCCTCTCTCTCTCTTTCTTTTAAATCAGACCCAATTATCTTTTTAGTTGTTCTTTGATCTCTCATAAGATATTGATTTGCTTTTTTGATAATGTCTTCTTGTCCATACAATACTGGTGTTTTCTGCAGTAATTTCTTCTTCCATTTATGTCAGTCTTTATCATGTTTCAATTTTTCCTCATATGTATGGTAATGTTTATCATTAAAACTTAAGAGACACACCCTGTCCTGAACTGTGCCTGTTGTCTATGAGTGCCAAGCCATTATGTGGTGCTCCATTCCTCCAGAAAGCAAACATTCAGCCTTCTTCCAGAAAGATGGGTAAATGTTGACATTTTCATTGTGGAAGGGGACAAAGAATAGCATGAGCAGCAGCTTTCCATGTACACTTTGAACATACTCCCATTTTTCCAATGCATGCCTCAGTCTCAATTCAGGCTGTAGTAGACTTCACTTCCTGAGTGCATTTGGGTGTCTGTTTAGTGAATTGAATCTCTTTGCATGTGTCCTCCCTACTAACACTTTATTGTTATTTTCTTTCCTCAATTAAATTATTGACAACTTATTTTCCTACACTTGATATCTTCTGTTAAAGTTTCCTCTGTGTTTTGAGAATCCTTAATAGATTTTAATATTTCCTTTTTACTTAAGTTGTGTCTCAGGAGGGAGAAGAGACAAAAATGTGTTTGACCTGCCATACTTTTATAGAAAATAGTTTTATGTTACTTTTAGTCACTCAACTTTGTCATTCAGTGTACTAATAATTGTCCTAGATATTACATCTCTCAATTATATATTTAACTTATGACTCATCAGCTTCTCTCCGTAAACGATTTAACCTAATCCATTCCTTCATTTATTCAAGTGACATCTATTGCAATGGGGCAAAACATATTTGACACAAATTTCTACCCTTAGGAAGCTTATATCATAGTCATTCATACAAGATAATGCAAATAAATAGTAGATAGATTTTTAAAAATAAAAACAAAATGCAATCTGATTAAATGCTAAAATAAGTAGATGACAGCAAACTAGATCACACAAGAAAGCAGGATTTAACTGAGTCTACAAATTAAAGGTCTTTTGTATTTATATCTGATTGAGGTTCTGGCAACTTTAAGACCTGTATTATAAGTTGCTAATAGTTGTGATTTATTGTATCTTTTAATTTATACCATTTTATTATATCAAAAAGTTACAGCATACATTTGTAGTATTTTTTCTATTTTTAGTATTTTTTCTATCCTTATATCTTTCTACATTATCATGTACATGAAATTATTATCTTAATTTTATAATTAACTTAATTTCCTTTCAAATTGGACACATGCCTATTTCATCTTTGGATTTCCCAGTCCATAATGCCCTTAGGTGGATAGCTAACACTATTTACTGAACACTTAGTATGTGTCAAATACACGGCCAAGTACTTTATATGAATTATATAAATTAATCCTCCCTCCAAGTCTGCCAGGCAAATATTATTATAACTTTGCTTTATTGATGAGAAATTTAAAGCTCAAAATTTGAGTAACTAGCTAAAGAGCACATAGCCCATAGAAATGGGGGACAAACCAGATCGGTTGTTTTTAGAGTCCTATCCTTAACTAATACATTAATACCTCCTTGCACAAAGCAGGAACACAATAAATATCTGGTGAATAGATGACTGAAACCCTTACTAATATTTTTTTATCCTTACAAATTTTACATATTTGGAGAACTTATTTTCTTCCATCCAAGTACTAACCAGCCCCGACCCTGCTTAGCTTCCGAGATTAGACGAGATCGGGCGCATTCAGGGTGGTGTGGCCGTAGACTGGAGAACTTATTTTCTATAAAATTTGTAATAATTTAGTGCTTACTAAGGGTTAAAGTTTTCTATAATCTTTTCTTCAGTCATATTGATTTGTAGTCATTCATGTAAAATTCCATTTTGTATCATCTTTGGGGGTTTTGTTTGTTTGTTTGCAAATTATAGATGCTTGTGAAATACTTTCAGGATAAACAATGGCCATTAAATTATATCGTTAGAGAAAATGGTTGATAATGGGTAGTTTATATAAATGCTTAATCTAAATGCCTAAGCCTAATAGCGTCTTATTTTTTTTTCCTTTAAGTGGATTTTGTGGAAATAGTTATTATATAATAAGGATGGTGCTCAAAATACTATTTTAATCAGAAAGTATGATCTTATATTTTAAAATTCGTATGCAATATAGATAAGTATTACAACCATAGAGCCTCGAATCAGACAGCCTGAGTATATGCCACATTTAAGCTTGAGTTTACTCCTCTATAAGTTGAAGATAAATTATTTTATTACCAAACAATACTGCAAATACTTGGAAAGTAGTAGGTATAGTGACTCTCACAGAAAAAGCATTCAATTAATATGTGTATATGGTATTTGTTTGCACATGGTATTTAGAAAAGCAATAGGAGGAATGTACTTTTCAAACAATTAATTGACCTTTCCTAGCATTTGAGATTGCTGCTTAAATAAGAAAGTTTGTCATAATGTGGTAACCTATCTTAGTCTGCACAATTCACATTAGTTATACACATACATTCTTGCAAACATAATTATTAATTCTTTTGAAATTCTTCATATATCATGTACAAATCATTTGCTAGATGCTAGGGATTTGGAAGTATCAAGAACATGAAAATCTATATAAGTCTGGTGGAATTATAGTGACCAACACAGGATGAAAATCATGATGAAGTAGAGGGTACTTAAACACAGTCTTACTGTGACTTTGTTTCCTTGATTTTATATCAGAATCCTAAAAAGGCCTTCCAGTTTCTGCAGTTCTCCATGCTGGAAGGGAGAAAATAGACTGCATCTTCAATGATTTGAAATTTGAATTTCTGATTATTGCTATTAACTGATTTCTTATATTTAAGTGTGATTTTTCAGACATTCAGTTTCTTCACCTTTAAAATGAAAAACTTCAGACTCAGTGGTTTTTAAGAACATTTCCTGATTTAAAATACTAGCTTATAACTATAACCTCTAGTAGGACTATCCCTATTTCCTTATTTTTGTCTTAGTCCAAATCATGTTCATATACTCTTATTTCACTTTCTACTCACTAATGATTGGTAATATTTTCTCCACTAGTATAGAACATAACATTGTTTTAGGTCATCAGAAAAATATTTATGTTATAGATATCAAGAAGTCAAAACTTCCATTTGCTTTTTTTTTTTTTTTTAAGATTTTCTTTATTTGACAGAGGGAGTGAGAGAGCACAAGGAAAGGGAACAGCAGAGGGAATGGGAAAAGCAGGCTTCACACCAAGCAGGGAGCCTGATGTGGGGCTCGATTCCAGGACCTGGGATCACGACCTGAGCTGAAGACAGATGCTTAACTGTTTGAGCCACAGAGGCACCCCTTTCATTTGCTTTTTATATAAATATTTTATCATTCATCTCAAGTTAGTCTGTGGTTAAAATTAGATGTCATTTAAAAAAAAAAAAGAAAAAGAAAACTAACCCACTTTCTCTTCACATCTAAATTTCATGAGAGTTGTGGTTTGAGAAAATAAAATGTGTTCCCTGGAACACTATGATATATGTGAAAACAGCTATTTATGAATTCTATAAAATGTAACAAAACTGATGGATTGGCTTTCAAGTATAAATAAATGCAAGCTTGCTTGCTTCTTTTTTTCTTTCTTCTTAACTTTATAATATTGAGGTTTATTCACATCTTCAGGACTGGAATTTTTTTTTTTAAGTTAAAGCTGTGATCTGAGAAACATAGAGCTTTAAATTCAATTCTCTTTCATGTATAGAATATTCTGTGGACCTTATAGTGAACTGATAACAATGGGTTTCTTTTACTTGCTATTAATTAGAATAGCAGAGAATTTATACTGCAGGTATCATATTCAAGCATTTTAAAAATGACATTTCTTCCTTGAGATAAATGAATATATGTAATTTCAAAGTCAGTTTTTAATGACTACTTTACCATGTCACTAGTGGCAAAATTTGAGCTCTGAAACCAGGAATCTGAACATCAGAGCTTCATTATCCCACTGAAAATGGGATTTGGAACTTTTAAATAACATAGTGGCTAAGAAATATAGTATCTTACCTTCTTCACTTAGTAACTTCTTTTTTAGTCTATCCCACTTCAAACTAGAAATTTGTCTTTTCACTAAGTAAGGTCTTATCTCAGTATTAAAAGTACATCTATTTTATTGGAGGAGAACCATGACATTTCTATCTAAACCATACTTGCCTATTACATATAGATGTGATTTTGCTATCTGTAACAGGTTGGTACTTGAAGCACTCTTTAAAATGTAATTTTCCAATATATAAGCTTCAATAATGTAGTATATCTTGATTGATTATTGGAAAGAAAAATATATCTCAGGCTAACTTAAATATGTGTTTTTTTTTTTAAATCTCCTTAAAATATTGGGGGTTATTTTCTAAGAAATACCAGAGTTGGAGACTACATTTTTAAATAATTGTCAATTACTAATAAGTTTGTCTGGATTAACTGTTTCTGAGTTTTTCTACTATCTTTTTGCACTTTATAGAAATGAGTTAAAATTGTCCTAAAAATCTACTTGAATTTATGTAATAACTACTAAACTTCCCTCATTAATATGTGAATACATATTAAGAATCTTAGAAATAATCTTTACTGTCATATTTTAAGTGAAGATACTAAATTAACAGTCATAATATAAAAGAAAAAAGATTGAGATATGATTGTACAAAATCTCTTTGGAATAAAGATACCAATATGTATTTGTAGTCAAATTTTTAAGAGGTTTTCCCCTATACCATGAACATCATAGAAAAGAAGGGTAATCATCACCCCAATAGAACCCTTTATAAAATGGAAGAGGAATATTTAATGTGACTTCCTGGGTTTTACTTTTACAATATTTTCTTTTTTGGGAAATTGCATAAAACCAGTCTATACTAACTTCTTCTGATGGCTTTGGAATAGGATATAAAATATCTATATATATCTCTATCTATCTATCTATATATATATATGGCTTTTTCATCTGAAAATAAACTGACTCGCAAATTGCTACTACAATTCATGTCCGTTAGAGTGAAAAGAGCTTTGGACTTATGAGAGAATTAGGTCTGACTTCTAGCTCCTCCATCATTATTGGCTATCACCTTTGACAATTTATTTAGTGTCATGAAACTCTGTTTTTTCATCTATAAAAAGATTTTTTCCATAATATTTAACTGGCATGTTTATTATGCAGGTTTGGCTAGACAGTGTATGTGGAAACCTATCACAAATAATTAGAGCATAGTAGGTAGGTCCTAAGAAATTTTAATTTCCTTTCACTTTTCACTGTTCAATCTAAATACCAAGAATGAGGCTATTATTCATGAAATTTAACTATATTCTGTTTATTGGGGCTTTCACAAATTCCCTTACAAAAGCTTGTGTTCTAATTCTTAAATGATTCTGTCACTGACATGAACTTAACCTCTGTAATGAAATATAGTGAAATAGCAACAACAATACTATTCTTTATCAGTTTTATCTGTTCATGTCAAGACATTTTTAGTCCCTCTGTTATGAACTTCACATATAAGGACTCAAAGAAACCCTGCTATTTCACTTTTTCTCTCTCTGGGTGTGTGGTACAATATGAAAGTTTCTAACATTTAAAAAAAAAATCATAGAAGTGATGAAAGTGTTCTGGAACTAGGTATTGGTGATGGCTGTACAACATTGTGAATGTATTAAATGATGCAGAAACAAACATTTTGAAATAGTTCATATGTGTATTTTATATTATATGCACTTTCCAACAATAAAAAAAAATCAGGCAATCAATACATGATTTTGATAGATATGGTCAAATCCTTCCAAAGATATGGTGCCAATCTGTACCCCTAAACATCACCCTTAAAAGTGATATAGAGTGTAAACTGAGAAAGTTTTGGTAAGGAGGCAAATGATCAAGTATGATGGTCTTAAGCTCCTGCCCAAGAAGGCTTTATAAATGGGAAGTAAAATATTATTGAAAGTACATTTTTATATTTAACAGCTTTGCATGCCTGATTCAGTTTATTATTATACTAAGAATACTGTTTTACTTGGCAATTTATGGAACAATCTTGGGGTGCATTTGTAGTGCAGTATGGGATATAAAGTTCAGGGTTTCTCTTGAGTTAGGTTTGTTTATGTATCATTTTACTTTATAATCTTTACATGACTGTTGTGAATAGATATACTTGAGATTTGGGCTTGCTTTTTCTTAAGTTGTATTTTATTTATTATTTATTGAAGTAAAATTGATATATAATATTAGTGTCAGGTGTACAACATAACGATTTGACAATTATACACATAATGAAATGTTCACCATTATAATGGTTGTTAGCATCTGTCAGCATATAAAGTTATTACGTTATTGACTGTATTTCCTATGTTGTATGTTTCATTCCCATAATTTACTTATTTTTAAAACTGGAAATTTGTACTCTTAATTCTTTTAACCTATTTTGACCATCCTTTTACCACCTTTCCCTCTGGCCACCACTTTTGTTCTCTGTTGTTTGTGTCTATTTTGTTTTTGTTATTATTTGCTTTTTTTTTTTTTTTTAAGATTTCACACATAAGCAAAACAAAATAGTATTTGTCTTTGTCCAGCTTTTTCACTTAAAGTAACACATTTGAGATCCACCCATGTTGTCACAAATGAAAAGAGCTCATCTTTTTTTATTGTGAATATTTCTTTGTGTCTATGTACCACATTTTAATCCATTCATATGTAGATGGACACTTGGGTTGCTTCTATATCTTGGCTAATGTAAATAATGCTGCAATAAACATAGGAGTGCATATATCTTTTTGAATTCGTGTTTTTATTTTCTTCTGGTGAATACCTGGAAGTGGTATTTCTGGATTATATGATAACTCTATTTTTAGTTTTTTGAGAACCCTCCACATTGTTTTCTAGAGTGGCTATACCAATTTACATTCCCACCAGTATTTTACAAGGGTTCCCTTTCCTTCACATTCTCACCACCACTTGTTTTTTTGTTGGTTTGTTTTTGTTTTTGTTTTGCTTTTGCTTTTTTTTTTTTTTAATTTAATTTAATTTTTTTTCAGTGTTCAAGATTCATTTTTTATGCAGCACATGCAGCACTTCATGAAATATGTCCCCTCCTTAATACCTACCCCCAGGCTTACCCAACCCACCACCCCCTCTTTGATACTATCTATTCTGAATGGTATGAAAAGATATCTTACTGTGGTTTTGTTTGCCATTTCCCTGATGTTTAGCCATGTTGAGCACCTTTTCATGTGTCTTTTGGCCATCTGTATGTCTTCTTTGGAAAAATGTTTATTCATTTTTAATCAGTTTTTTTTTTTTTTTTTTTTTTGGTGTTGAGTTGTATGAGATCTTTATATATTTTGAGTTTTTGTTTTTGTTTTTTTTTTTAATTTATTTATTTGAGAGAAAGAGAGCACAAGCAGGGGAGTGCATCAGAGAGAAAGGGAGAAGCAGACTTCTCACTGAGCTGGGAGCCCAATACGGGCCTTGATCCCAGGGCCCTGGGACCATGACCTGAGCAGAAGGCAGACACTTAACTGACTGAGCCACCCAGGCACCCCAAGATCTTTATATATTTTGGGTATTAACTCATTGGATATAACAGTTGAAAATATTTTCTTTCATTCAGTAGGCTGCCTTTTCATTTTGTTGGTGGTCTCCTTCACTATGCAAAAGCTTTTTAGTTTGATGTAGTCCCATTCGAAAAAAATCTTTTTGCTTTTGTTTCCCTTGGCTAGGGAGACATAATTAGAAAAATATTGCTAAAGTTGATGTTCAAGAGATTATTGCCTATGTCTTCTTTTAGGATTTTTATGGTCTTAGGTCTCACATTTAGGTGTTGGATTTATTTTGAGTTCATTTTTGGGTATGGTGTGAAAAAGTGGTCCAGTCTCATTCGTCAGTGGCTGTCCAGTTTTCTCAGCACCATTTATAGAAAAGGCTGTCTTTTTCTGTCTATATATTCCTGCCTCCTTTGTCATAGATTAATTGACCATGTAAGTGTGGGTTTATTTCTGGGCTCAATTCTGTTCCATCTTTTTTTACAATAATGGATGAAATTGTCTTTCCAACTGGGTTTATATTTTAGGAGCATTATTTTAAAAAAGTGATTTCTCACCAATAAAATAAAATCTTTAAGTCCTTTTCATGTGCTGAATTGGTTCCCCTGCAAAATTCATATGTTGAATTCCTAACCCACAGTATCTCAGAATGTGACTGTATTTGGAGATAGGATCTTTACAGAAGTAATTAAGTTAAAATGAGGTCATTAGGTTAGTAGCCCTAACAAAATAATATAGTCATAGCAAAGTATATCTTAGAGGCTTTCTGTGAATTTTATCAATATTAGTTTTACTTAAGGACTTTCTTTACAGTGATTATACAACTTAAATTCACCTCCTAAGAATTTTAGGTCACTTGCTAATTTCCAACAAACTTTTTCAAATAGAGGGACTACTCTGAATAACTATATTTTCTTCATATTTCACTGTAGGGTTAATGCAGATTAACACTAGATATTTGAACTGTGATTAATTAGTGACAACTTATACTTCAGTTTGTGATAGATTCATTAATGTTCAAGGGTCCTTAGTACAAAGACAGGAATATTTAGTACTGTTTATACTTTGTCTAAGTTCCAATTTATTTTAGCATTTTCTAATTATTAATATGCTACTACTATAACTAGTGAATTGTGCATATAACTAATGATATTTCACCAAACATTTAAACTGTAATTACAACTTAAAAAATGAAATGCCTCAACAATTAGAGTCTCCTTATGCTTTAATCATTCTAAAATTAAGCAAATAAAAATATAATCACTACAATCTGTTCTTTTTTCTCAAAATTAGGTACAAGATACTAAATCTGTAGATTTAAATTTGTCTCTAAACTGTTCTGATTTCTATTTTTGACTTTTGTTTTCAGCTTTATTGAGGTTTAATTGACAAGTAAATTGTAAGGCATTTAAAGTCTACAATGTGATGATTTGAGACACAAATACATTGTGGAAGTATTCCCATCATTAAGTTAGTTAACACAGCCATCACCTTACATGCCTTTTCCCCCTTCTTAGCAAGTTTCAGTTATACAATACAGTATTATCAACTATAGTCACCAATTTATATATTAGAGCCTCAGATCTTACTCATTTTGTAACTGAAAGTTTCAGATATACAATACAGTATTATCAACTATAGTCACCAATTTATATATTAGAGCCTCAGATCTTACTCATTTTGTAACTGAAAGTTTATACACTTTTATCAATTTCTCCTGATTTCCCTCACTTCTCAACCCCTGACAAGCAAACACCCTTCTACTCTCCATTTCTGAGTTCAACTTATTTTAACTTTTTTAAATCTGCCTCCTATTTTTTTGCATCTAACTAGAGAGTTAGGGTTTACAGACTCAGAGTTGCATGGCTGATACAAGTCCATTATTGAGAACCAGAGATGAGGGCTGTTAAGTGTGCATTGCAAGAAGATTCTTATTGAGTCTGTTTCCAGATGATCAGGCAGGTCCCAATAATTATTTAACTTTGCCCATTTCATCATTTACTGTCCAAATTATTGCCTCTGATATATCAGGTATATTTTGATTACGCCATTAGTCATTTCCTCAAAACTACTTATCCTTGTAGTTACAAGTCTGCTATATCTTTTCTTTATTATAAGCAAGCAGATAAAGCCAATTTTTCAGCTGTTGGTCTGTGTGGGGTCTGATCTGGTTAGCCTATTTGGTTCAGTAATATTGCAACATTTCTTTCTCATAGTCCAATTAAAGCTTCAATATTGACATATTCATGTTTGTTCCTACTCTCAATAAGTCAAATGTATACATATTCATTATGGTCATATATAGTAATACAAAAATAAGTATTGAATGTCTACAACATGCAAGACTCTGTGCTAGGTTTTATGGGATACTGCAAAGATAATCCTTCTTCCACTTTCTACAATCATTATTCTTTAGAAAGAAGGTAATGCACATATATAAATAACTCTAATGTAAGGCAGGGAAAAAATATGTGCCATTAGAGAAGTCTAGTTAAATCAGAATGATTTTTTTTAAAGGAGATTGCATTTATATCTGTCAAGAGGGATTTGGCACAATTACTCAAGAAGGCAGCATTTGGCACAATTACTCAAGAAGGCAGCATTTGAATAAGGTTTTAAATATGGACAATATTCCTTACACACACACACCCACACACATACTGGAGAAAAAGAATTTTCTAGATCAGCAATAGGCACAAAGACACAGAAGTATAAACATGGATGTAGACCTTCATGGGGAGCAAAAAAACTTTGGAGAGAGTACAGACTGACTTCATCCAGTAATTCAGTAAACTTTTAATTGGGCTCTCCCATGAATCAGAATGTGCTAGGCACAAGGGTTACCAAAATAAATAAATAAATAGAAATAAAGAAAAAGAAAAGAAAGAAAAGAAAACTCTTTCCCTGAACATTTTACTTTCTTTTATTGATAATGATTATGCCCCACGTGCTTTATTAATATTAATTACTTTAATCTTCATAACACTATAAGGTAGGTACTATATCTCCATTTTATAGGTGGAGAAACTGATGCATAAGAGTTTAAGAAACTTGATCAATTTATATAGCTAAGAAGTGACAGATATGGGATTTAAACTCAAGTATCTAGCTCCATCCTGCTATGTGATATGGTGTATTGGGAGAGAAATCTCTATAGATAAACTGTGAATGGCCTTGAGTTAGATAAGCTAAGAAGGATGACAAAATCAAAACTACAATTTAAAAAGACCATTCTGGCAACAGTGAATAAGATTGATTGGAACAGTAAAGTTCTACAGCAAGAGGGTAGCTATTCTTTACGCTAGATGACAGTCAATAAAGTTTGAGATAGAGTAGTAGCTGTGATAATACACAGAAGAGAATTTTATAGGGGTACCATTAATAGGAATTGCATAGAGAACTAGAATCAAATATAATGGCAGTGGCATCACTCAAGACTCTGTAGATTACAAGTGGCAGGAAGCCAAGTGGAACTTGTTTAAACAAAAATAAGAATTTATTGTTTCATATATTTGAATCAAGAAATTCTGTTTTTTACATTTTCTCAGATATGCTTTCCCTTATTGGCTTCATCTTTAGGCAGATTCTGTTTGTGGTGGTGAGGATGGTTTCTGGCCTCCAGAATCACATTACCCTATAGAAGCTAGAAAGTCTTCATCAAAAGGAACTATCTTTACATATGTTTCAGTCAGAAAGCAGACTATGACTCTCAGTGACTGGGTTTAAGTCAGATCCCACCAGGAGTAGAGTTTGGATCAGCCCCTTTTGAATCCTTTGGACTGAGAGAGAGGGAAGATGGGTTTTCCAAAAGAAGATACAAGACAAAAAGTAGGTCTTCATTCCACCAACATTTTGAGCTAGTGACTGAGAGTGTAACAGAGACTTTATCAGAAATATGTTATATGGAGAAAAGGTCAATAGCAAGTTTGAGAATAAAAAGAATAATTTAGAAATGTGTTGAGTTTAAATAATGACAGAGCATTTAGACAGAAATGACTAGTGAAGAGTTTGAAACTATGAAATTTGAGTTTAGAAGGAAGGTGAATGCTATTTATAAAATATTAGGAATCAAATGAGTAGGGAAATGACTACTGGAATGGTGAACTTTAATGAGATTAAGAAAAATGACCATCACAAAATCAAATACTATCACTGAAACCAAAGATAACCATTCCAATAAGACAGATTGGCCACCACATTCAAAAGCCCACAGCTGATCAAGGAAGTGCTAATAAAAAACTATTTGGTCTAGAAAAACAGCAAACCAATGGTTATCTTGGAAAGACCTTCAGGTAAAACAAAAGCTCACTGTAAGGAATTAAAGAATAAGCAGGAGATAATAAGGTGGCCAGTCTATTAAATAGCTAAATATGTGACCATGGACAAGAAACTTAAAATTTCTAAGGTTCTGTTTGCTCATGTTTAAAATAGAGATTATGAATAGTAATTGCTTCTAGTTTATAGATTTTACTTGATGTTATGTTCAAAAAGTACTTGACATAGTGCCTAAGAAATTACAAGTTCTCAGTAATTGTTAGCTACATGTGTGTGGATGATATAATGCATTCAGAAGATGTGACAGCAACCATAGCTTAAGATTTTTCCAAGACTTTTTGCAGTGAAGGAAGTGAAGGAAACCCTAGTGAGCCATGAAGTGATGCCTAGTGAGCTCATGAAGAGATGCCAGACCAGAAATGAGTTTGAAGATGACTTCCCATGACTCCTGCTCCAACTATCACTGACTAAAACTACAGGAGAGGCACTGAGGGAAAATTGCCCACTAGACCTCAATCAACCAGCAGAACCATGAGTGATAAGTTATTGCTTTAAAACACAATGATTTGTTTCAGAGTAAAAGATAAAGAGATCAGACATCATTTGTGGGAATAACAAAGTATAGGGAAGATGTTATCAAATAATTTTTGTTATGTTTGGTTTGACTGAATCAGAAAGTAGCCCTGAGATTTGCACAGGCTAAGGATTTGTATTTAGAAGGAAAGTGGCTCAGTCAGTTGAACATCCAACTCTTGGTTTTGGCTCAAGTTGTGGTCTCATGGTCATGAGATTGAGACTAGCATGAGGCTCCACACTCACTCGAGAGTCTGCTTAAGACTCTTTCCCACTCCCTCTCATTCTTCTTTTGCTTCTTCCCCTACTCAGGTTCTCTCTCTCTCTCTCTAAAAATAAATAAAAACTTAAAAAAAAAAAGATTATGAAAGATATCTATGTAAGATAACAAGTCATCTTCATTTATTTTAGATAAAACTCCCAAAGACTTCCATCATGGAATTTCTTAAAGTGTAAAAGTCTCCTAAAGCTGCTGCCTCCTCCTTCTGGCTTCTGGTGATTGGAATCACACCAAGACCAATCAGGGGGCATGGAAACTGAAGGTCTTAAACAGGCCAGAGCAGGATTTGGGGCCATTTACTACCAGGCTCCCATCTGACCCAAGAATTCTAGCTATTGCTCTTATTGCCTTCTTCTTTTACCTCAGGGCACACACAAAAATTATAAGCGCTAGGACTTAGATTCCTCTAACACAGATATTTTATTGCTTTTCACTCAGGTGAAATGGGAGGAAAGTAGATATGGTGTGGTACTTTGGCAAATCTGCCGATTTATCTTTTGCAGTGCGTGCCATGTAAACACTCCTAACTTAATGCACTGCACATGCATCATCCTGGAATGTTTAGTTTTATTGCTGCAGAAGTAATTTCCGAAGGTCATCTTATAATGGATGAAAACTTGAAGGTTCATGCAATTTATGCTCATTTTAGATAATATTGTACAACATTTAGGGACTATCAGCTTTCATTCTCTAAATGTTTCATCTAATAATTCTAAAGATAAAATATGTTATCAGCCTTTGGGAGCATATACTTCTGCTGTGAAAAAATCACACTCAAATATGGATTGGAAAATGTAAACTCTTCGACTGATTTTTCTTTAACAGATTTTTGTTCATCTCAGTCACACTTCAGTAGACTGAAGATAGGGAGGATTAAAAAAAGCAGAACATTTCCAGGGGTATAAACCTTATGAGAGAATTAACCAAAATAAAAAATGCAGCACTCTTTTTAAAGAATATATAGAAACTTGGTAAAGATCATCTCTGGGGCTATATCACACATGTTTGTTAAAGTATAGCCACCATGCAAAAGTGTTTTGACCTTACCAAAAATTTTCTTTGTTATTTATATGTTTGCAGTCATAGTGATAAAGTTCCTGATTCTTTTAATCTGATTTGAGGTGATGACGCTTTCTATTGCCACTCCCTCCTTCTTCTTTTTTTTCCTTCTTTCTTGCTCAACTTGAGTGATCTCATTAACTTCTGTGCTGTCAACTCCAGGACATCGTGGAGCTCACCTGAACCTGCCCCTTCAGTGCCCTTTTAACTATGGGAATGTTCCCGGGCACTTCAGTTCTGATGGAATCAATATCCATTTCTCTTTCATCACTCCTCAAACTTTATTCCCCTTCTCTGTATATTCTCTCAGTCAATTGGACAAAGGCTCACTTAACCCCATAGTGAGAAATCTAGTCATTATAATAATGGATTGAGACTTACTGCTGATATCCAACTTTCTTATATATAAATTAGCAATCTCATATGACTTAATAGTTTTCCTTTCCTTTTTTTTTTTTAAAGATTTATTTATTTATTTATTTGACAGAGATCACAAGTAGGCAGAAAGGCAGGCATAGAGAGGAGGAAGCAGGCTCCCCACTGAGCAGAGCCCGATGCAGGGCTCGATCCCAGGACCCCGAGATCATGACCTGAGCTGAAGGCAGGGGCCTCAACCCACTGAGCCACCCAGGTGCCCCAATAGTTTTCCTTTTCTTTAATCAAGTTCCATTAATTTTACTTGAGCGTGCCTCTAAATTCATTCATTCTTTTCTATTTTAACTTCCATTGCTGTAATTCCAGGACCTCTTAGTTGCTTATTTAAATTGTTGCAAAAGTATCTTAATTCACCCCTTGAAGTCTATTATCTTGCATTGTGATGGTTTTCCAAATACTGACATTAAATTGTTTTAAGAACAGAGAACTGTGAGCAGAGTACTTTTGTTTGTTATTTTTAATAGTGTAATATTGCTTCTTAGTATTATGTCATTCATGACCTAGAAAACTACTGTAGCTTTAACTTCAGCCACTCTCTAGTTCCCCCACCTGACCAGGTCCTATCTAACCATTCTCCTGTTGACTGTGTGGAAGGGCTTGCTAGCTCAGAAACAGGCTTCACTTTATAATGCCAGTGTAAATATCTCTCTCACTCTTCCCCTTTTGAGGATATTCTGCTCATCCTACAAATGCCATCTGTTCTAGGAAATATCCTTACTGTTCATCTTTTTAACATCAAAGCAAATGAACTGCTTTTCTCTGTATATTGTAGAGAACTCTATTATAGTAATAATCACATTGAATTAATTATAGGCCTTTATCTATTTGAAATTCCTGCTGTGGTGTTAGCTTTTTTAAGAGCATGGGCTAGGTGTTTAAATATTGAATGAATGAATGAATGAATGAATAGATGAGTGAATAAATTGGAATGTGAGTTCTCTTCTGTCCCTCAGTTTTGTTCATTCCCACATGCATGGGGCATGTCAGTCAACTCTGTCATGACTAGTCTCTCGGGGATAGCGCTAAGTAAATTTAAAGATGTCCCCAATAAGAAAGTGACTACTTGCCAGCTCAGTTGTATTGATTATTTGGAAAGAATGAAGAAATGAGTGTATATATATATATATATATATATATATATATATATATGATGTATATATAGTGTCTTTGGCAATTTTCAAAGAGTTTTCCTAAATATTAACTCACTTCTTTTATAACAACTGTGTAAAACAGGCACTGTTGCAGGGAGACACTCAGAAGTTAAAGGTATTTAACAAGGGAAAACAGCCAGAAAGCAACAGAACTAAGAAATCACATAGGATTCCTCACCAAAGCCTGCTATTTGTGTCATGGATTCAGGCGACTTGGGTTTGAATCTCAGTTTTCTCATTTAGTAGCCCAGCATCTACATTCTTCACTCCTGAACTCAGCATAATATTGTAAATGACCTGACAGAGTCCTTATGAGGGGTAAATGAACCTAATATATTTACAGTTCTTAGCAGAGTACCTGCCATTTAGTTCATACTCGACAAATGTTAGTTATGTTACAGAGGTTCTCTGGTAAAAAGGGACTACACGAGTTATCATAGCTAGAATTTCTCTTTCTTTTTCACTCTCTGGACCTCTCTCAATAATTAATTTAAGAAGCTGCTTTCAAAAGAGCATGTAAGTTGGGCATTATTACAGAGGATAATAAAATAAGGAAAGTCATGTGGACACATGGTTAGAGGCCAGCCACTCCTGCCTTGGTGGTTTCTAGATGACCTGACCCAGCCTAATCCTAATCTAGTTTCACTAAATTCATAGGAGAAACTAAGATGCACTGTTATTAGCTGAAGTGTGTCCTCCCCACTTCAAATTCATATGTTGAAGTTCTAGCTTCTAGTACCTCAGAATATGACCATATTTGAAAACACTTAAAGAAATGATCATGTTAATATGAAGCCATTAGTATAGGCCCTAATCCAATCAGCCTGGTATTCTCTTAAGAGAAAGTTTGCACACACAGAAACATGAGAGATGCCTAAGCACAGAGCAAAGACTATGTGAGGGAGCAGCAAGACAATGTCCATCTGCAAGCACAGGAGAGAGGCCTCAGAGGAAACCAAACTTACTGACACCTTGATCTTGTACTCCAAGTCTCCAGAACTGTGAGAAAATGCATTTCTGTTGTGTAAGCCACCCAGTCTGTGGTTCCATTATGGGAGTCCTTGTGAGCTAATACAGGGCTTTTGCTCATCATCATCCCACATTATAATCACGTAGAAGCCAAGACATCAGGAGACTTTTAGTGACTAGTTTCAGCTCCCACAGATCCTGCCAGAGCCATAAATGTGACTAATTCTACCTCAGGGACTGAGTTTGTGCTTCTGTGTCAAATTAATTCAGATACAATAGAAAATTACAAATGTCGGGAACCTGTGCAAAGAGCTAGTTCTTGTTACAATCATGTTTTAACCCAGGATATGTTCAATTTTGAGGAACTAAAAGGAACTAAAAGGATTAAGCATCAATCAATGGGTTCCTGTCTACTAATTGGCTTAAGAATCAGTTTCCTTAAACTTTGGGGAAATTTTCCTGAGCAATTATGCCCTTTGCTAAATGTTAATGATTCTAGATCAAGTCTATGGAAGCTTTAACAAGGTCAATGATATTAATGATTTATAAAAGAATAACGAAAATTTTGGACAATTCAAACTATCATACATTGCATTGACGTATCATTGTTAACTTCCCCAAAGCTCTTTCATCTCTTCTATTTAAGATTTTCTGTGGAAAAGTCAATCCCATGAAATCTAAGATAGAATCCAGCTTTTTTTTAGTACTTAAAGAAAGAAATGAAAGCTTCAGATAACAAATCTGCTTTCCTACAATTCTTTTTATCATATGAAAGGCAGAAGACAGAAGACAAAGCAAGAATTGATGCTGGTGTCAATGTGAAGAAAAATTCTCTTGAGTAGGAGCTGAACTACTGTACAATTTTCTTGAGAGAACCCGTATTCTTCCAGATGAGATAGTATCTGTTGTCACTTCTGTGAAAAATGTAACACCTGCCTCTGCCTGCTTCTTCTACATTGAACAGTTTTTTTGGGTGAAACCTGAAAGGTTGCCCAGCCTAAGCAAACAATTTGCCTTTGTTTTCTTGGATCAGCAGCCCCTGAACTCACATTCTTTCACATTCAAAGCTAAAGTGCTATTGTGTGGTTTGCAGCGTTCATCTATTGTTCAGACTTCCCTGTTTGCATTGCAGAGTGAAAGAACATATTCAGAAGCAACTTTACAGAAAGCTACTCTAAAATATACATGGAGCTATTACTTATTGAACACTCTTCTGCGCTCAATGCTTTGTCCTAGTTTCTGTGTGCTTATTATTTCAGGTTTTTTTGGAAGTCGGAAGCTGATCTCAAAGTACACAATTCACTTACTTACTAATTCAATAAAGGTT
Organism: Neogale vison; assembly: GCF_020171115.1. Lineage (NCBI taxonomy): Eukaryota > Metazoa > Chordata > Mammalia > Carnivora > Mustelidae > Neogale > Neogale vison. Next base: position 99,340,775 of record NC_058096.1, read on the forward strand.
ACTCATGGAATCTGTTTATTATATGTGCCAGGCATGATCTTAGAAATAAAAAGAATGAGATAAAAGCCCTAAAATAAACCACAATCTAGACCTGAATTGTGCAGTCATGTAGCCACTAGTCACATGTGGATGTTTAAATTGAAATTCAAATTAATGAAAATTAAATAAGATGAAGAATTCAGTTGCTCAGTGATACTACTCACTTTTTGAGTACTGAATAGCCTTTTGTGACCCTACTACCCTGCTGGACAGAGTTAAAAAAAAAAAAAAAAGTTTTCATCTTTGCCTAAAGTTCTGTTCTGGTCTAGAGATTAGCATATGTAGTAATGTACATATTTGGATACAGCATGATTTAATTCTGTTCCCAATGGATAATGCTATGAAGCAATCCAACCTATTTTAGCCATGGTGGGGAAAAAGTATTTAATGAATGTATGTAAAAACCAGCATCTTTCAGGGATTCCTGGGTGGTTCAGTCAGTCAAGCATCTGCCTTCTGCTCAGGTCATGATCCCAGGGTCCTGGGATTAAGCCCCGCATCAGGGTCCCTGCTCAGTGGAGAATCTGCTTCTTCCTCAGCCTGTCTCTCTCTCTCTCTCTCTCTCTCTCTCTCACACCCTCTCTCTTTGACAAATAAATAAATAAATAAAATCTTTAAACAACAACAGCAATAACAACAACAAGCATCTTTCATTACTAATGCTCTTTCCAACAAGGATAATCTGATTTACAGTGGCCATGTAAACATGTCAATATCATACTACAACAGACAGCAGAGTGTGGCTTCCTGGATCCCTAGGGCTTCAGAGAGATGGGCATTAGCGGTCAACAAATTACCGAATTACACAAAGAGTTGTCAGGTTTTTTTCCAAAGGTTAAGCAATCCTGTCACAGGTAGCAGAGAAATCTAGAAAAGGTGCTTATATGGAGAATATGCCATTCCAAAGAGCTAGAGGACCAAAACTGCAAATTTAGGAGACAAGTCTAGGTAGGCATTAAGAGCAAGATGAGAGCAATGAATGATTCACAGGACAATCCAGATGGATTTCATTGAATACATCCTCTCTTCTAAATATATTGATTATGAGCATTTACAAGTGATTGCCATGTCATTTGTTCTTCAGAAATGAGATGTGCAACTTTGGGTTGTACGAGGTCATGGTTAAGATTAATGTGGTAACTGCAACATGTTAATTGAATCCTTGGATGACATTGTTGTAATTCAACTAATTTCTTAATAAACAGTTGTAGTTATTTGCTTTCTATACTTTTCTGATTATACGGCTATGAATTTATCACTTGAAGATTTAAACCATAAGTTATATTGCTCAGAAAATGACCAGACATAATCACTAATGTTGGAAAATGTATAGATTTATTAGCATTCATAAGCTATTAACTGTAACAATGAAAGAGAAAATGGTTAACATCACTCTAAAAATATAAGAGGTTTTCTATATATATATATATATATATATTCATCCTTTATATATCATCCTATATATATATATATTCATCTATATATATATATTCATCCTTTTTCTATTCTGTATGAGTGCAAAAGGCAATTCAGAGGACATTATCTATGGTTATTTCAACATTGAACACTGAGGTGGCATTCTGGCGAGTCTCATGAGTCGATCAGATTTTGATTTTCCTCCTTTACCTGATATTTTTCTGTGGAACCCCTTCTTCTGGTGGGAATGAGTTCAGAGTACAGGTGCAGAGTGATGAATGGAGCTGCGTTCAGGGAGGATTTCTGTTATAGGCAGTTAGGGGTAGGTTATCTGTGTGAAAGCACTTTTGGTAAAGAAGAAAATGAATGCAAAAGTGGTCACAAAAGCAAACAGAGTCTGTGGCAATTACTGAAAGGCAAGATTACAGATAAACGAAAGAAAGGAAAGCAGATAAAATGAGGGGTAGAATTAGTACTGAAAGGAGTGAAAAGAAGTTGTAAATATGAATTCTATTCATGCAGATAGATGGCAGCTGGGATTTTGATATTTTCTAAGCAGGTTTTTCCTGAATTTCTAGCCTCTATAAAACAGTGGTTGGTTCTCCACTAAAGATAAGTACCTGAATTATCTGTGGAGGTATAATACATAATATCTCATACACACACACACACACACACACGTATATGTATATGTAGGTATATGTAGGTATGTATTTATGTATATGTATATATGTGCATATGCATATGTATATATATATGTATGTGTACCTAAGTCTTACATCCAAGAGATTCCGCGCCAATAACTTATATCCTATTTAGGTCATATCTGTTTAAAAGCATGGTCTTCTTTATCTAAGTGTTGCAGAGTTATCGAGGGATTCAGTCATTATCATGGTATTTGACGTATTTTTTTTTCTTCAGATCTGAGTTTACTTTTTCTCTTTGTGGGTTTGCAGAAAGCAAAACTAGCATTGCCAACAACTTGTCACATAAAAAAAAAATAGACTATAAATCAAAGTTAAAAAGCTTTGCCACAGCAGGAATAGCTAGTATCAAACGAAGCCTGTTGTCTCTGTGGGGATCTCAACAGATAGTCTTGGTGATGAATCCCCTACTTCTTGCCATTTCCCCACAACCATTGAGAGGCCTGTCTTTGGAACGCATCCAGGAAAGACAATTCAGAGGTTGGTGCTTTGCTCATGAATCCTTTGGCTCTTGGTCCTGGCAATTCTTTATTTAAATTAGTTCAATATTATTTGAGACACTGGAAGGAAAAGTGTTCTATTACATGGTGTTGGTCACAAACAACAAAAGAAAATTCTGACTAATATAAGCAAAAGTGAACATACTAGATTATACATAACTACCCAAAGAACCTGTTGGAAGGCTGGAGGACCTCATTCTAAACTGCACATTAATCAGAGGAATTGGGCATCAGACAAGCAGGCTAAATCAGATCCACTTGAGGCAACCATGCTGTTCTGCTCTCACTGGTTCTGGAGCCCTTAAATCTGTCTACCAACAGCTTCTCATTGCTGCTGTGAGTACTTTCCCAACTGTCCCTGCATTTTTGCTCTCCCTCAAGTCAGATGGGACCCTCTCATGACTGAGCCTCAGTCACATGCTCGTGGCATCAGTACAAATGCAGGAAGTATCTCATCAGGAATCCTGGGAGGAGGGGAAGTTCTAAGGATGATTTTCTACTTCAAAATTATTTTATTTTATTTATTTATTTATTTATTTATTTATTTTATTTTATTTTTTTTCAAAATTATTTAAAATAAGTCATTTAGGTGAAGCGTAGCCTAAAGGGACAAATGCTTATTATCGAGCCCCTCATAATGCTGCCTGGCTGCTTATTATTTGGCTAAGTTGAGCACGTGATCCATTTGCTTTTTTTTTTTTTTTTTTTTTAATTAATTTATTTATTTGACAGAGAGAGTGAGAGAATGCAAGCAGGGAGAACAGCAGAGAAAGAGGAAGAAGCAGGCTCCAGTCAAGTAGGGAGCCACGCGGGGCTTGATCCCAGGACCCTGAGATCATGACCTGAGCTGAAAGCAGATGGTTAACCATCTGAGCCACCCAGGCACCCCTCCATTTGCTTTTTTGATGTTTAGAAAGCTGTGTTAAAGCAGTGTAGAGTATTGCATGTTTGCTGAGGCGACTTGGAACATTGATTGTTGTCGCTAACAACAGTTTAAAGAAGAGTTTAGAGTAAAGAAGCACTAGCGAAACAGACAGGTCTCTAGGGCAACCACATATCCCTATAGTTTACCTTTTGTTAAGTTGTTGGCCCACATCTCTTCAGGCTGAGACCAAGGCTGTTTCCCTGGTTACCTAAGCAAGGAGAAGATATTGTCTTAGGAGTATAGAAGACCTGACAGCAAGCTTTTGCGTCAATGTATGGATATGCGTAAGATAAGTGTTTGTGATCAGCTATGCAAACTGCTGCATGCTTCCAGCCTGATTCAAATACATACTCTTTGTTGAGAACTTCTCCCTTAAAGGTCTGGGTTTGGATGATCAAATAAACCATCTTCCTGAAATTGTAGCCATGAACCTGAAACTCAAATAATGAAAGAAAACTATTATTTGAACAGTTTATTACCCGATTATCATTTTGAATACTGGTTAGGAGAAAGAAAAAGACCTTGAAGTTTATCTTCGTGTTTTGAAAATACACAGAGCCTGACGAACTCTGGATGGCTCTAAGTTGTGATCACTCTGTATCTCTCTATTGTGAAATTCCATTCAATTTTCATATTTTCAAAATAACATGGCAAGATAATTCAGTTTTTCTTTGTGTGTGTGTGTGTGTGTGTGTGTGTGTGTGTGTGCGGTGTGTGTGTGTGTGTGTGTGTGTGTGTGCGTGTGTTCACTGGCCCTCTTCTCCAGTCTGGACATTTGTTTGTTATTATCCACGCTGTTAACTCTAAGTTGTTTTAAGTAATTTTTTTTACCATCTCTCTCTGTAAGTTTATTATGCAAATATTAGTCTTCCTCACCTTGTATGTGTCACTTTTGCAGTGAACATGAATATTTGTCTAATTCATATATATATAATATATAATATATATATAATATATATATAATAATATGAATATATATATATATATATATAGTGAATTCTCCTTCTGAAGTCTTTACAATCAATTTTCCTTGAGCACAATGGGACATTCTTTGATTTATATTGATGTCAGTTTTACTTTTAGTAACACTGTACCCCAAACATGGGTTTTTATGTTTTTTAAGCTTATGCTTTTTATGTTTCTTCAAAGGTTTCCTGGGGCACCTGGGTGGCTCAGTCAGTTAAGTGTCTGCCTTCAGCTTAGTTACTGATTCCAGAATCCTAGGATCCAGCCCTGCATTGGGCTGCCTGCTCAACTGGGAGCCTGCTCCTCCCTCTTCTTTGCCCAATGGTCTCCCTGCTTGTGTTCATGCTCTCTGTCAAATAAATAAATAAAATCTTTAAAAATCAATCAATCAATCAAGTTTCCATTCTCTCAATCCATAGTCTTAATAAGATGTATAATGGCTTATATCCAGTAATACAATTTATCAGTAAATGGACAGATGGACAATGGCTTTTATAGCATGCAAAAGGATGAGGCCCAACTATGACCTTTAAATGATTATTTTTTATAATTTCATGCATTAGTTATCTCTAATCAGTTCTAGTGTGTAGTGGGGCTAAAAAGAGAAGATACAAAATAATCTTTTCTTCTTTATTTTTACAAATTTATAATATATTTCCTGACTTATTTCTGATAATGTTACACAAACAAATTTGTGGATATAAAACTAAAATTTTGGGTACATATCATTGCTTCGTATAAGTACCTTTATTTACTACTTTATTATTTATGTTATTTCCTCTAAATTTAAATTCAAAGATCATTCCAATGTTGTTATTTCACTAATATAGAAATTTAGTTACTATCCAAAATTAGGCAGTGACAGAATTCAGAAAAACTGAATTCATGAGCTCCGTACTTTTACATACATAGAACACATGCTCTGTATTGGGTTGAGACCCTTAGAGCAGATTAGAAGAGGTACTTGTGCCCTTAATCCTTTGGAGTTTATCTTATGGACTGCTATTCAGTATAGCCGAACAAACGTGTATACATATACACAAATACGGTAGAAACACATCAGATCACAAAATAGAGATAGACCTGATGTATATAAGGCACTCAATAAACATTCATTGAATTCATAAGGAGATGCAGTAACAATGTACCTGTGAAAATGTGCATGATCAGATTTGTGTATCAACCATGAAGATGATAGTTAGCAAATCAAATAAAATTTGATTTTATTTTGAATTCCTGAATTCCTATTAGTAAAAAATGTAAGATGATGTGTATTATTGGAATGCTTTAAAAGGAAAGTGACTGTGTGAACTTTGAAATACCAGAAGTGTAAAATATTGAAATGCAGTGTTTTGGGTCATTATCAGTAAGATTACCCACAACATGCTTGTAGTTTTTCTATTATCTCTGAATCTCTACTTTACTTTTGGTCCTCTTACTAGGATATGGAATTAAAAATACCAAATTCCAAATCAATCTGCTCTTACACTTTTTAGTGATTCTGTAGAGAGGTCATTATAGAAAGAGTTGAGGTTAATAGATGAGATGTAGTGGGAGAATTATCTGTGGATATTAGTTATCCTTACTGATCCTAGTTCCTATCATAACAGATAACTGGAGGAGACATGTTAATGATAGTACACGTGGATAGGCTCTAAAGATTTTATTTCACAGCAAACTAAATATGAACCAACAGTGTTAAAATACTATTAAAGGTCCAAATTTACCTTAGAATGCATTAATAAGCTTCAGAGAAAGGAATGGGGTTTGTAGTCACTTCACTTTTCACTCCGTTTGTCACACTATCCCTGGAGAATATGCATGTATATTTTACGAGTATAATTTACGAGGGCCATATAACCAGAAAAAAAGTGAGAAAGATAGCATCTGAAATTGCATTGTGTGAAATATAATTGAAGTAATTAAGCTTATAGAAGGGAAGAAATCAAGGTGGGTAAGCTATCTTCCCTCACAGTTAGCAAAGGGAACACCTATATTTTTGTAGTTTAAGAATGGGGGACATTAGAAGAGTGTTTGCTGATTGCCAAGAAGAATGAAGAACCTCTGACATTTAGAGCTTTCCAAAAAGGAAAGGCGTACTTTAAAAAGGGGTCTACGATCAGAGCTGAAATAAGAATCAAGGGTGAGAATCTAAAATTTTAGGATCCATTGGCAAATTTTTCAGAAAGATGGTGGTTGTCTATCATGTAAAATTTGAATACTATCTCCTATAACTTCTAGATTAAGCAGATTCAGAATGCTTCTGAAAAATAAAATCTAAACATATCAATTTCATAATATTGACAATGCAATAACCTGAAAATATTATACATTAAAAACTAATACAATGAGAGAGATGCATACATATGATTAAATATTTACAGTATTCTTATCTCAAGGGATTATGAATTTTTCCCTTTTTCAGACTTTTCTGAATTTTTTAAAAATGAATTGATTTTTTAATAATCTGATGATATAACAGTGCTATTTTAATTAAAGTCGAAAAAGAAATGTTACTGTTTCTTTGGAAGATGTTCTGTGGCAAATAATCATTTGTATATTTTTGTAATTCTCAAAACAAGTGGATTCTGTTGTTCAAAAGATACATAATTTGATTATTTACAATTCTACATTTTTAATCTGTAAGTGAGCCCATTTTTGGTACCAAATGTTTAAGTGTCTGTAGAAGGTGTAGAGAGTTGAATTGTGTCCCCCAGAAGAATATATTTAAGTTTTAAATTTTAGTACTTATAAATGTGACTTGATTTGAAATTAGGGTCTCTGCAGATATAATCAAGTTAAGATGAAGTCATAGTATATTAGGATATGTCCTAATCAATGACTGATGTCCTTGTAAAAAGGGAGTTTTTACAAGGGGGAGACATCTAGGACATGGGGGAAGTTGGAGTGATGTTATCTACAAGCCAAGGAAGGCCAAGGATCGCAGGCAGAAGCTCAGAAGAGGCATGGAAGGATCCTGGCCTAGAACCGTTGCAAGAACACTTAAGACTTCTCACCTATAGACCTTGACACAAATTTCTGTTTTTTAAGCTACATAATCTGTGGTATTTTGTTACAGCAGCCCTAGGAAATGAAAACAAAGGGAAATAGTTGGCAGATTTTTATTAAATAAGAAAATCCTCAGGACAATTTTAGCAATGAAAATAATAAACATTTTCCCACTTTCTAACACTCGGTCATTATTTAATAATGCCTTTTTATATTTCCCTGTAGAACATATTATCAAGAATGCATTGAACTTTCATACTGGCTTTAAAACAATAAATGATTCATTAAATAATTAAATGGTTTAAACTATCACCTCAAGAATTTAAAGATATATAGATTTATTTATTTGTTTTATTCTCTTTTAAGCACTATTAATCTTTGAAATTATTTATTTATTTTATCTATTATTTATTATTTTTCATTATAACATAAGCTCACTGAATGCAGGTATTTGGGTTATTTTAACCATGGCTGGCACATAGTCAAAACTCAGAAACATTTGTTGAATGTTCCCAATGTAGTGACAATTTCTAATATCAGCATCTACAGGCTTAGTGTACACAGTTGCCTCAGCTGCCTGGACTGACTTATTAGGGCTCATGAGGTCACTTAAATAATGAGCACACCTTAAATAATCACTGGAGTAAGGAGATGACATAATCCTAAATGGTATTGCTTGGGGCACTGTGCTCTTCACCAGAACGACAAGGTAGATCAGCACATTTAAATCTCAGAGATATGGCAATCCCTCACGTAAAATGGTACAAGTTTGTTTGTCATGTTGGAATAACAAATTGAAGTACTACAGTTCAAATCATTTTTCTTATGTCTGATTTCACTTCTCACATGAAGTCTTTTCAGGACATAATTAGAACATAATTCCTAATTTTATTATTTAAAATGTTTAAAATATAACTTCCTTTCTTCAGAAAAAAAAAATTGCCGTCCCAGTCATTTTGGTCTTGATTATGGAAATCATTTTTGGACAACTTTGGCTGAGGTGGTGTTTTCAATCTAATTTCAATTATTTCTATGAACAAGGTTTTAAAAATTTCTCTGTACACCCCTTAATGCCACCTGATTATATATAAGGGTCAGTTGCAAGAAATAAACATTCATAAAACTTTGTCTGAAACACATGTAATTCACCATTCCTTTCAATGAGATGTGCTTAACCTAGGTACAGTAGATGGTCCCTGAGCTCTGAAGTTACAGGTGCATTTTTGTCATGTGTACAAATGGGTCCATTACTGGTTAAATAGCTTTGGACAGATTCTTAAAGGGATCTACCCCTATGTCTTGAATCACTGCTTTAGAGTAGGGCTTCTCAAATGGGGATGATCTTGCCCCTTTGGAGACATTCAGCTTGTTGTTGTTGTTGTTAAAACTGGAGAATGAGGGATTGTTATTGCCACTCATAGGCAAGATGCAAGGAATGCTAAACCTACAATGTACAGTGCAGTGCCTCCCAATAAACTGCTGTGCCTAAATGTCATTAGTACCATTGCTGGGAAACCATGCTCTAGATAATCTAATAATTTGAACCTCACTACCCAAGATTAAGACCAAAATAAGTGTCATTTATTTAAACTGCTTTCTTTTAGTTTATCTTTGGTTTATTAAGCTTCTTATTGGATGGCATGATGCCGTCACCTAGCATGTTATAAAACTCTGTCCCTGGGAAGTGATTTTATGTGTTGTGGTGCTGTGAATGGCACATCCTGTAATGGTTTTGTTTTACCTACCTACAGATTTCCTTTCAATTCCCAATTCAATGATTAGCTATGGTATATCTTCAATGGACAATCTGAAGTGGAATTGAGCTTGTTTCTTTCTTGTTTTGGTTATTAGGGAGATATAAATATAATTGAAGATCATTTTCTTGCATACAATTTGGTTAGTAATATGATTCTGGCTTCACTATTATCTATTTTTCCTAGGCTTTTACTTACCAGCTTTTAGTGTTTGCTTGTTTGGGTGTGTGTGTGTGTGTGTGTGTGTTTTGCTTTATCAGAATTAAATTTTTGTACAATACATATTTTTTCTTTGGGTTGAGGTAAGAATAAAATAAAATCTTCCGACCTGAAAGACTTATCACTAAAATTAACAACTAAATAGTACATGATTTCTCTTCTTTTTATAGTTTATACCACTTTTATTTAACATTAATGCCATGTCACATTGCCATCTCTATTTAAATAATGTGCTATAAACATTCTTATTTCATTTTTTGTTTATTCTGTGGTTACACCCTTTACTTTATTTCCTTTATTCAAAACTTTCAGTATCTATTGTGCTGAAAGTCACTGAAGATATAAATAATTTTTTTTTCTCAAACAGCTTACATATGAATAAGGGAAAGAGCTATGTAAATCAGTAATGGCAAAAATATACTAACTCTTATCCTAGAAATACGCTCAAAGTACATGGTGACAAAATGTTACATGATCAAATCTAGCATACGCTGATTAACAGAGAAGACAACATGTTGCCGAACATTCTCTAGCTTTTTCACTTAAAAATTATTTGAGATAGAAAATGATAGATTTATGGATGAATAGATAGTGATAAAGATAACAGATACATAGATTCAATGAACTTCCAATTGCTCTTAAAATATATCCTGGTTGTTTTTGTCAAATTATCCAATTTATTACCTATTTTTAACATTCCTGTTAACCACCTCATTCTAGGTATATATTCCTTAAAAAGGAAACCCATCTAGGTGATTTTAATGTAGGCAAGCAGGACAAAGCTCAGAATTAACAGAACCCAAGATTTTATTATTCCCTTCTTCCCTTCCCCTACACTACCTTCTATTTCTCCACCCACCCACCAATTCACTAGAACCCATTCTCTGCATCTAGCCTGCTGTGGACACATCAGTTTGAATGTGAACTCAATCATGTAACTCATTAGTAAGTACACATTTAACAATCAAAACATTTAAAACTAAAAAGTTTGAGGATACCTGGGTGGCTCAGACAGTTAAGCATCTGCCTTCGGCTCAGGTCATGATCCCAAGTTCCTGGAATCAAGTCCCGCATTGGGCTCCCTGCTCAGGGAGCCTGCTTCTCCCTCTCCCTCCTCTGTTCCCCTGCTTATGCTCCCTCGTTCTGTCAAATAAATAAATAAAATCTTAAAAAAAAAAAAGTTTGTTAGACTGCCTCAAATCTAGTGTTTCTCAAACGCTACTTCTCAATGTTTATAAAAAAGGGAATTATTGGTCAAAAGCATTTGAGAAAAGTAAAATTAATCAAAGATAAATGACTTTTGTTTTGTCTTGTTTTTCATGGACTTCTCTGGGCCTTTGCTATGTTAATGAGCTCTCCTCAAGGCGTATGATAAGTATTTTCCTGTAACATTTAAATATAGAACACCTAACTGAAAATATATAATCCATAAAAGTGTCTACTTATATTATGGTGTTTTAAAAATATTATTTCTGTGTAGTCTTATGATAATAACTTGGTCATTATTAATCATTATTACTTTTCTAAAAAATTACATTTCAGCATTAATCTTTCTCTACAGGGATATCAAAGATCTAGGTTCTGCTGGGAATGGAGAAAGTATTGCAAGAACCCTAGTAGATTTTAATATTTATCAAGTCTATGTGATATAGAACAAGAATGCCTAGAGCCTTTAAAAAGAATAATCTATGATTCACAGCTAGTATCTTTAAAATGTAAAATATCCGCCTTTTGAAAAATGAGGATACTCTTGTCAAATGCTAATCTTGGAACTACTTAACTGATGTTTTTGCAACAGCAGCTACTGTTAGTACTGGGGAAAAACATAAAAGTGACTTGCAATTTTAGTAAGTTTCAGTTTATAAAAAAAAAAAATATATATATACACATACATATACACCCTTATTCTTTGTAGTTGGTGCAACTGTGCTTTACAGTATCTTTGGATATGTGTTTAGAAGATGGCTAGAATTGACCCTTATTATTTTACAGTTAAATAATTGAAAGGTAGAATTGGCAGTCATTACTCCCTCACCTTATTCTTTAAGCCTTTTAAGCATTCCAAAAATAGTTGACACATTTGCACAAATTAAATCATCTAAGCTTTTGCTTAAAATTAGAACTAAAATTAAAATGAAATAAAACTTGTTTTACTATTATTTTTTTTCTTTCTATAGCATCTATAGGCCAAAGTATGTTTATACGTCTAATGTTATTTCAGATTACTTAAGTGGGCAAATGGGTATCATTTCTTGGGGAGGCAGAGGCCTAATGAAATAGAAACTCTAAATAGTGGTCTCCAAAGTTTAAGAAAGACCTAAAACAAAAAATATAACTATTGCTTTACATTAATTGGCTTTGGTTCCTCACTAGGGAACCTTCTTCTAGGGAAAACATATACATAGTACCTTCACTCTTAGATAGTGTTTGGGTGAATCTGTTTAGTTTTAGAAACTAAAGCATTTATCCAAGAACATTTGGCTTTTCTATGAGCATACTGAATAGAGAGTCATACTGTCTAGGCTTGGTATCACAAGAGCAACATTTCCAAAGGTTTGTCATTGTTTTTTTCCGAAGAGTTTTCACTTCTCTTGGGCTGTTACCTTTTCTTTGAAATGATTAGCAATAAAACCCTTAAAATAAAGAGACTGAGGGCCTGTCACAGGAGCAGCCTAATAGGTAGGATCCCAAGGCATCTGCTGCAAGAAAGAAAAAGGACTTGGATACAGCTAACCTGGGTGAGAGGAACTCGGGTTGGCTCCGTGTTACTGAAGCCAAGTGGAATCATGGTTAGAGCTTTGCTGTTACGTTCACTGAAACACTGCATAGATTTGTTTTCGGTTTGAAATATTTTCCTATCTTGATAGCTGATGAGGCCCACCAACCAATGTTGTAGGTATAGATGGATACTTAATTACCTGGTTGTAATCTAGGTTAATGATAGATGGGTAATACCTTCTTGAATGCCGGGTAGCAAAATTTTCTTATAATAAAATGCCATTAGTTCCTCAACTAACCAAGATATACTTGAGAAATTAAATAACAGATCAAGAACATTGTATTGACTGGTTTCTAAGCCCCTCCCACCTTCCTCTAAAAGTCTAATCCTGATAATAAAAGGATGATACAGGATAATACAGAAGTAATAATCTAATGAGTGATTTAGTCAAGTGTTTCCAAATCGTTGACTTAGAGGAGGTATTTTATTTATTTATTTTTTTTAATTTTTAAAAGATTTATTTATTTTAGAGAGAGAGTGAGCACGTGCAGGGAGGGGAGGGGCAGAGGGAGAGGGAGAGAAGCAGACTCCCACTAAGTGAGCATCCTGATGCTGGGGTTGAATCTCATAATCCTGACATCATGACCTAAGCCCAAATCAAGAGTCAGATGCTTAACTGACTGAGACATCCAGGCACCCCAAGAGAAGATATTTTAATATCTCCCTATTATAGTACATGGTATATACTGAATTCAATAACATTTTAGAAATAAATCTGAATAGTATAAATCTCAACAGCATTTTATAATATTCTGCATGTAATGTATTACATTTCTGGAACTTGCTACATGCAGGGTATATACCTTTATATTACATTACATATACTTTATACAGACATTTGAAAAATAGTACTACACATGTTGCAAATTAACTTATTCTACAGACAAGTCTCTGTACTTTAGGATTTCTATATTCTAGATCTAGTTATAATAATCTCACAGTCTCCCTAGGAGGTTGAAAACCCACAGGTTTATAATGTGGTTGATTCTCAAAGGATAGGATATGTCCTCTGAACAGGCGTGGGTATATAGTTTGAAAAAGTTTGAAAAAAAATAGCATATACATTTTCATGACAAAGTAATTTTTGTTGGTGAGTTGAAAGAGAGTGAAAAAAATGTTCCAAGCAAGTTCTTCAGAAAGGAGAGTGTTGAGACCCAGCAGAACATACAAGAGATGCAGTGGTCCTATTTTAAGATTTCAGAAGTGGATCTGATTGTAGGAAGGCTATTGTGCACAGCAAACTGAACAAAACTGCATCAGAAGGCAGAGGAGAGAGGGGCACCAGGGTGACTCAGTTGGTTAAGTGTCTGCCTTCGGCTCAGATCATGATCCCACGGTCCTGGGTCGGGCTCCACTATGGGCTCCTTGCTCAGCAAGGGGCCTGTGTCTCTGCTGCTCCCCCTGCTTGTTCTCTCTGTGAAAGAAATAAATAAAATCTTTAAAAAAAAAAAAAAAAAAGAAGAAGAAGAAGAAGTAGAATGCAGAGGAGAGAAAGAAGCATAAACAGTAAAATGCACAGACTAGAAATGGCCTCTAGACCCCAACCAGGAAGAGATTCTGATAGGGCTTTACCCTTGGAGTCTTATTCCTCTCACATACACCTTCATCATCCGGTAGTCACTAATTTCAAAAGATGGTGTATTTTCAAAAATGATTTTGCTGAACTAAAGTTTCTGTAATTTGTAATCAGAAAACAACAGATTTTTTTTTCAAAAATAAAATTATCTTTTAACATTATACATGGCTTTCTCAAAGAACTGTACCCATCCGTTTATCTCTCTAGGTTCTGATTTCCAAGGGACAATGTCTCCTTGAATAGAATATTGATCTAATTCCTTCTTTTTAGAAATAAGGAAATTGAGGCTCTTGGAAATTATTTTCCCAAGGACCTAGATCCCATAACTAGCATCCGAAGTAGAGTCTATAGGAGAAACAAGAACGCAATAATCCAAAAGACCAATGTATATTTATTAGTCAGATTGTAACAGAATTTTCAGAATTTCCATGTAGGGGACTCATTATCAAAGCTCCATTGAAGTTGATGGCAAGTTGCCTGGTACGACGATCCTTAAGTAGATGACTTAACACGTCGATTTTATTTTTTATCTATCTATCTATCTATCTATTTACTTATTTATTTTTAAGATTTTATTTATTTATTTGACAGACAGAAATCACAAGTAGGCAGAGAGGCAGGCAGAGAGAGAGAGAGAGGAGAAAGCAGGCTCCTCACAGAGCAGAGAGCCCGATACAGGGCTCGATGCCAGGACCCTGGGATCATGACTGAGCCGAAGGGCAGAGGCTTTAACCTGCTGAGCCACCCAGGCGCCCCAACATGTCGATTTATATCGAAGTTAAGATCTTCTCTAAGTAGAAGGTTATTTTTAGGTTGATTATATTGATTTTCTCTATTGTTCAGAATGCCCTTGGTTTTGTTTTCCTCATAAACACATAGCCAGAAATTCTTGTTATGAGGAAGTAATTATATTTCTTATAAACTGTTCTCTTCCCACCTCTTATTTTTAATCCCATCTCCATTTTCTCCTCCACTGATTTTTTTTTTTAATTTCTTCTCCAGTGTTTATAGTGCTTCATCCTTCCCTCTGATCTAACAATCATATTAGCAGTAAAGAAAACATCCAGGTCCTTTCAATCAAATGTATTTTTATGATATATATCCAGGGATTATAAGAAGCAAGGAGAAATCAGCCTTTCTTCCAAAATAAGCACTGTGGAAACCTCAGTCTACAGTCTTTTTTATTGCTTTAGTATATACATATATCTATTTATATAAATTTATGTATATAAATAAAATATTTATCGATGGAATTAATGAGTTAACATGTATGCTTTATTTAGCTTAGTGGCACCTGACTGGCTCAGTTGGTAGAACATTCGATTCTTCATCTCAGGGTTGTGAGTTCAAGCCCTGTGTTAGGCATGGAGCCTACATAAAAGGAAAAAAAAAAAGAAAATAGGTTTAGAATTCAGAATTGAGTGAATTGAAACAAAGAAATGTCAAGTAAAAGTTATAGCTACAAATTATACTTCTCGTATATGGTAATAGAAAATATAATGCTCATTCCTTCTGTTCAAATCCTTAAATTTATATCCCATATGAAAAAATCTTTAGCATTGAAATTTCAATATATCATCCTGAAAAGTAATGCAAGCAACTGCATATTTCTTGCTATAGGGTAGGACTTAATTTTTAGATGTTTCTGAAACATTTCAAGTGCAAGCAAAACCTATATAAAATTATATTTAAGTAGGTCTTGTTTGAACCAAATGGTACTGGTGAGTAAGAGAAGAAAAAGCACACAGTCAATTCTACAAGTGTTCTCTCTGGATGACTTCCACTATACTCAGGGCTAAGGTTCCCACCTCTATGCTGGTGACCCTCCCAATTTATATTATCAGCTTTGATGTCTCCTTTCCTTTGATGTTCCAAAACTGTATTTCTAATTGCATGACACATATCATCACCACCTGTATATTCCACTAGATTGTCAAATTCAACATGCCCCCAAATTACTTCATTTCCTTTTGTCTCCTAATTCCCTTTGCCATCTCCCATATCAGGCAGGATGCTTTCATTTGCAGCTAACAAAAAACTCAGTTCAACTGGCTGTTTAAATAATAAAGGAGATATATTGGCTCAGAAATAGTTAGGACTATAGACCTGGTAAAAGCTGATTTGGCTGTGTTTCTTTGGGATTTTTTTGGCACTATGGTTCTCAGAGTCTGCTTTGTTCCCAAATTGGCTTCTTTGAAAATCTCACAATAGTTTCAGTAGTTCTAGGTTTTATTTCTTCATTCACACTGTTCAGAAAGAAAGAAAGCAGTTCTTCAGAGAGTTCTTTCCAGAGAGCAAGAGACCTTTCTCTGAAGCCCTGAGGGTTAAAAAAAAAAAAAAAAAAAAAGAAAAGAAAAAGAAATTCTCCCAGTAAAGGCAGGTTGGCTGACTTCAGCCAGTTTTCTTAACGTGTCACCTCACAGTGGCAAGTTCAGGACTCACACCTAGAACCACAGGTGAGCAGTCCCAGCCCATCACATGGCATAAGGAAGAATATAATACAGCAGATACTGGGAAGATAACCACAATGTCTATTATTCCATATAGTCCCCCTAAAATATATTCTGTTTAAGGGGTTGTTTGGCTATAAAAACAGAAACTTCGAATTAGTATAAATGTTGAAAAGGATACAGTGGTGCCTGGGTAGCTCGGTCGTTAAGCATCTGCCTTCAGCTCAGGTCATGATCTCAGGGTCCTGGGATCGAGCCCCACATTGGACTTCCTGCTCTGCAGGAAGCCTGCTTCTCCCTCTCCTAATCCCCCTGCTTGTATTCCCCCTCTCACTGTCTCTCTCTCTCTCTCTCTGTCAAATAAATAAATAAATAAAATCTTTAAAAAGAAAAGAAAAGAAAAAAGGACACAGAAGCATCTCAAGGAACTCACTTTTGGGAAATACAGAGAGTGACATCAGAAACTTGACAGCTGGAGTGCCTGGGTGGCTCAGCCATTAAGCATCTGCCTTCCGCTCAGGACATGATCCCAGGGTCCTGGATTTGAGCCCCGTACTGGGCTTCCTGCTTGGCTAGAAGCCTGCTTCTCCCTCTCCGACTCCCCCCTGCTTGTGTTCCTGCTCTCACTGTCTCTCTGTCAAATAAGTAAATAAAATATATTAAAAAAAAAAAAAGAAAAAAAGAAAGAAACTTGACAGTTGATCAACTCTCTGTCCCTCTGTTACTTTATGTTCAGCTTAACTCTGAATTATTGTTTTATTCCCCTGCTAATCCTCAAAAGAGTTGCATTTCTGGGTTTCTTTAACAGAGAATACAAAGTCAAAAAAAGCTGCCAGTCCATAGTTTAAAAGGTCTTATGTTTTCTGTGCCTATAATTACGACTAGCCACATTTTTGATAACTCAATCCCAAATTTCTAAAATGAAGAAAGTGATTGGCCAGTCCATTTCTAGTGGGGTACAGACTTTAGTCGTTGTGGGAGATAATGGAATGTCATGTGATATGTAAGAGTTCCCCTTCAGAGATGAGAAAGGGATATGAATATGAGGGAAATGACATATTTGTGTTTTATAGGAGTACATATTTTAATTTTTGGAAAATGGAACCACCTGTTTTTCAAGCTGGAAACCTGGGAATCATGTTTAATTCATCTCAATCCTTATGGCTTTACCTCTTCTTGAGGCAGATGGTATAATAGCTACTGTTAAATATACTAGATCTTAAGCAATATGGATATATATATATATATATATATATATAATTTCATTCTCTCAACAAAGTCATGAGAAATGCATTATTCTGTCCATTTTTAGGAGCCCAAATTGGACCCATCGAGGTTTAATAGAGTTGACAGATGGCAGACCTGATGTTGTATCCCAGATCAGTCTGATTCTAAAGTCCCAACTTTTTTTAGTGTTCATACCATCTGTGCACGGGCACAGGCAGATCTGAGTTTGAATTTTGGCTCTGCCACTTACTGGTCATGTATTCCTTATTGACCTCTGTGAACCTCAGTTTCAATTTCCATGAAAATCTGAGGATGACAGGGTGCCCTTGAGAATGCTTAAAATAAAAATAAAAATTCAAATTTAAATTTAAAAATTAAAATCAAAATCAAAATTAAAATAATAATAAAAAACTAGCCACATGTCCGGCAAATAATAGACTATTGGCAAATATTAGTTACTTTCTTTTTTTTATTTTTAGCTTTTATTTATTTATTTATTTTTAATTTTTTTTTTAAGATTTTATTTATTTATTTGAAAGACAGAAATCACAAGTAGGCGGAGAAGCAGGCAGAGAGAGAGGAGCAAGCAGGCTCCCCACTGAGCAGAGAGCCCGATGCGGGACTTGATCCCCGGACCCTAGGATCATGACCTGAGCTGAAGGTAGAGGCTTTAACCCACTGAGCCACCCAGGCGCCCTTAGCTTTTATTTATTATTTGACAGAAAGAAAGATCACATGTAGGCAGAGAGGCAGGCAGAGAGAGAGAGGGGAAGCAGTCTCCCTGCTGAGCAGAGAGCCAGATGTAGGGCTGGATTCCAGAACTCTGAGACTATGACCTGAGCCGAAGGCAGAGGCTTAACCCACTGAACCACTCAGGCATCCTGTTACTTCCTATTCTGCTTAATAAATAGAATAATATTTGGGAGGGGAAATATGTTGGAATGGAAAGGAGAGACAAACATGTTTCAATTGGGTAACTGCCACTTAGCAGCTTTTTGACCATAAGCAAATTAACTAACTTAATGAGTCTCCATTTTTTCGCTTCTAAAAACAAACCGATACTAATTTCATTTAAAGTGGTTGTGAGGATTAAGTGGGGTTATGTATGGAAAGTTTTTCCCCAGCCTAACTTTAGTGGAGAGCTAGGATTGAGCTTGCAAGCAGGAAATACATTATAAATAGTTGCTATTTAAGATATTAAATGAATAGACTTGAAAGATAGATACTTTTTAGGGGTATATGCTGAGGGTCTTCGGAATAGCAGATTTTATGAGACTGACGCACTGCCTACTGCACTAAGGAGGCAGGTAGGAGTAGCAGATTTTAAAAATGAACCTCTGCTTTTTATTCATTTCATTTTGTAAAACGTAAGAATGTGTTTTCTTTATTGGGCTATTCTGATGATCCAGACAAGAAGGGATTTGCATTTGTAACTTTGTAAAATATCTTGCAAAAATAGACACCATTACTATCTTCCTAGAGATGTAAAACCAAGACTCTAAGAGAATATGTAACTTGTTTAAGGATCTAAAGCTCAGAGGCAAAGTAATAACTTCTGTGAAGATTGCTGCTTCTCAAACTATACTTCACATATTAAAATGACTCAGTAATACTTTTGATAATATAGAGAAAACAACCTATGAATTTGTAAATTTATTATGTCGCCGTAACTTGTGCTATTAGAATAGAGATTTTAATTTGTTTCCTTTTGTTTATTTTGTGTGTCCGTAGAGTGGTGGGAACAGCAGAGTTGGGTTTTAGGAAAGATATTTTCATCTATGTCCACAATAAGTATAGAGCAATTAGGTAGTAAGTTAATTGTTATATTTACTTTACAACCATGCCTCAGGGTTCTAGTATACAGATGACAATATTAACGATCAATCATAAAGTAGCACCTTCCAAAATACCACAGTATATCAAAAATTTGCATTGGAACTAGTTAAGATATGAAGAACCAGCGAAAGAAATATGCCTTAGAAAACCCAGTGCTGTTAGCTTCCCAAAGAAGAAATTTAGACTCTGTGATCAGTATTTCACTAGCTGATCTTGCCATATTTGCTGGGGGGGGGGGGTAAAAAAAAAAAAAAAGACAGTATCAGTGACAGAGTTAGGAGAGACCATGAAAAGTTAACAAGTTTATCCTCCTGCTTACTGATATCTAAACAAATTTGAAAAAATATGTCATGACTTATAGAATTGGAAGGAAAATGTTAGTAAGAAAGTTAAGTATTTGACTTACAGATTTGGAAGGAAAATGCTAGCAAGAAAGTTAAGTATTTGAAATAGGATCTGACGGGTCTGTTTGTGTGTTCTGTAAGTAGATTGATACCTTTTGGATATGTATATGTGTAGAAAAAAATTTTTTTGACAAATTTAAACTGGAAAGGATGATCTTCCTGAAACTCTAAGCCATGATTGTTATGTTTTAGGTATCCATTTGCTTGTGAAACTCTAAAAAGCTAGATAAGAATGCTATTGTTGTAATTAAGTTTTATTAAATTACATTTGGAATTGGAACAGAATAAGTGATATCAGTGGCAATAATCCAGGGGAATTTCTTAAAAATTTAGTTTTAAGTTGTTAGTTTGTATTAGTTGTTAGTTAGAGAGAATATCCAATTAGAATCTCATTGATTATATTTATTTAATATAATTGGTAGATTGGTAAATTTGTCTGACTTTGGAATATTCTTTGACTTTAGCTAAGCTATGCTATTTACTTAATATAATATTCTAATATAATATTCTACTAATAGATTTTAAGAAAATCTAGAACTGGGTATAAAATATTAACATTTTCTTTTTCCTCCTCATCTGAAACTACACACTTGAGAAGCAGAAAAAGCTTGTTCCACCTCTAATGCAGGGAAGGTTCTAGTTTACCAATCCCAAGGAAAATTAAGAAATGTGAGGAAATCTGCATCATACACAAAATGCAAGCTTCACAGGATAGGACAGGCTTGTTCCAGCTTGCTTCCCAAACAACCATTAACTAAAGCCTTATATTTTGATATTAAAATCTATAGATACAGCAGTCTGTGGATAGATAGACATAAATGAATCAATTTTTCTTCCATTTGTCTCCATTTATATTTTTCAAATATTTCTCTAGTCAGAAGTTTTGACTTGAGAAATTCAAGGTGTATGTTACACAATTTTTTTTAAGTTTTTAACTTTTCAATATTTTATATCTGAAAAGATCTTCATTTCATCACAAATTTTTATGGAGCATCTATTATGTAATAGGCACTCCTCTGGGTACCAGGGCTAATGTGATGAACAAGATGGTTTAGGTAGGTATTAGCCGTAAAGGAGCTTATATTCCTCTACTTATGGAGATAATAAACCACAGTAACTGTTGACTTCATAGTTCAAGTACAAAATTATTTGGGTTATAGATATTTGCAATAGATAATGACAAAAACAGACAGAAAAATTAGTAGTTTTTATTTATACTAAGGATAATAGTTTTCTAATTGGATTATATAAAATTTCATAATAGTTCTGTATTCCTATGAGACAAACAGAATTTGGAAGATAAATGAAAAATTCCAACTCAGACCCAGTATGGGATGTACCTCACTTTTGCAATTAAAGAGATCCCCAAATGAGAACTTCAGATGTCCTCAAGGAAGTATTCTGTTCTGAGTCTAGAGCCTTGAGCCATAATTAGTGAGGAGGTCTTGATAGGATCTTGGTGAACCTCCGGCATTCTCAAGTGGTAACTTTAAAATACCACCAGAAAAGAAAATACTTTTGGTCAAGCAAAACTAAGTTCCTTTGATTTCTACACTAACATTGAGCACTATCTTGCAGAGTCATAACAGGCTTCAAAATGGGAAATTGGGTCAGGATATTTATAGGGTGATAGGACCAGACTTGGCTGTCTGAAGGTAGGTCTTGCAGTATGGGAAACTTACTGGCATTGCGAAGAATTTGTGACAGGATTGCTTTGAACTGAAGGCCACAATGAAGAGAGGATCTTAAAACAAAGCTTGGTAACTAAGCTGTTTATGTTTCACTTATATCTTCAGTGAACAGGCATTTCCTCAAGTAAACAGCAAAGTTATTTTGCACACTCTCAAAAGAAAAACGTGCAGTTCATTATGGAATTAGGTAGCACAGGGACAGGGAAGTAAGTTTGATTCCAGAATCATTTAACACGGGGATAGGAACATGTGCCTGTTCTCTGTAATATTTAACAGAGGAATAGAAAATTACTTTGGTTTCAGACAACAAAGAGATATGTTAATGTAACGTTAGTTACATTACATGGGTGCTATGACAACAATAATACAGCAGTGCAGGAGAAGACAGAGTAAGGAGTATTATTTTAGTATCATCAAACAAGACCTGTTTTAGGGAAGGGGTGTTCGAGCAGAAATCTGAATGAAGTGAGCAGGCAGTCCTAGTGGATATGTCTTGGGGAAGAGAAATCAAAGTGCAAGGGCCCCGAAGTGGGAGCATGTTGGGGAAGAACAAGGAGGCCAGGGAGCCTGCATGGGAGACAGCACAGGGCACACATCGCACAAGGCCTGAGAAGCCACAGCAGAGAGTTGGGATTTTATTCTAAGTGGCGTGAGAAGTAGGATTTAAACTGTTGATTAACATGGTTTGACATAATGTTTTAAAAAATCACTCTGGTTCAGTAAGAATAGGAGGAATGACAGTGAGAAGGCCGGATGGGAGACCGTTGCAGTAGGAGCAGGAGAGACCATGGTTACTTGAACTACGGAGATCATTCTGGGCTGGTGAGATACATTTTGAAGGTGGAGTTGGCAGGCTTTGCTGATTAATGTGATATGAAATGTAGAAGAAAAAGGAGGCCAAGGTTTTGTTGGACAGGGCAACAAGATGAATGAATGATCGTTCCATTTACAGGGCAACGTTGAGAATATGAAGAGAAATAACGCAGGCTTCTTCCCTCACGTGGCTGATGCTTTGGTGAGGCAGATAAAACACAGATGTAGTACCTGTAGAAGAGCACCTAGCATTTAAGTGACAAGGGCAAGAGGGGACTGGCAGCTGGTAGATGACATCCTAAGGCCCTGAGACCAAATGAGCATTGCCTCCAGCTGGTTAGGTAAGAGGAGGCTTCACAGAGGCCACTGGGATATTTGAATGGCATGGTAAGCCATTGCTTTCAGTGCCTTCCAAGGAGAGTGCGCATTGCCAGGCACTGAGGACCCGGGTACAGATCATTCTGGCTATAGTCTTGAAGGCCCAGACTCCATCGTGAGGTGGTCTAGAGTACAAAGTGAGGAGAAGTCTAATTGAGAATAAATGTGCAGAGGATGGGATAATTAATGCCGGCTGAGGGGAGGGTATTTTACGAGAGTTCTAGAAAGCCAGTGGGTGACTCATAGACAGAGACTGACAGAATTAGATGGTCATAGGGTAATTTTAAGGTCTTTAATGTTTGTTACTCTCAGCACAACCCAGAAAAGGGAGAGCCTGCGTTGGGTTCCCAAAGATGGCTAGCTATCTGCATTGTCTTGCAATCTGGTAAAATTAAGCTCTCCTTCTGAATGAATACATCATTGTTGTTGTTGTTTTTTTAAAATTTATTATATTTTATTTGTAATACAATTGAATATGGCTTTTTGATACTCCACACATGAAATTTGGGGACATTATTTTTTTGGGAAATTATTTCCTCTTGCATCTTGTCTTTTTCTTTTGTCACATAGTTCTATAATGATACTTATGCCATTCCTTCTGTTAAGAGTGGCTAACTGAACATGATCATAAAAATAAATTAATTAAAAAAAAAAAGATTCAGAAAGCCAAAATAGGAAACTTAATTAAGTAAAGTTGGTTGGGGTATTCAGTTTACACAACTATTGTGTTATTTTCCTTTAACTGGCATAACAATCTATTCATAATAGCTTTGTGCACTACTCTGAAAGTCAAATCTGTTCTTAAAATTATTTTTAGCATTGTAAATACTGTATGCTGTTTCTCTCTCTGAGTCTAATTATGCATTTGTACTTACGTAATTTAATTGTGTTCACTATGACAAACTACCTTATTTGTCATTATAGTACTGAATTCCTATATCTTCAGTGCAATACAGTTTTTCAGAGCGAATCAGAGAATACGAATTTGAAATCCTGAATCTACCACTAGCCATAAGACATAAAACATTCGATTCCTCATTTTTCTTATTATAAACTCATATTCATAATTAGAGCTAATAATCTGTTCACATAATTATTGGTATACCTATTATGTGTTCACTTATTTTAAGGATTTATTTATGATAGAGAGAGATTGAGAGCGAGAGGGAAGACAAGCAGGGAGAGAAGCAGGCTCCCAGCTGAACAGGGAGCTGATATGGGCCTCGATCATACTTGAGTCGAAGGCAGACACTCAAGAGACTGAGCCACCCAGGCACCCCTGAATACGTTAATATGTGTTGTAAGTGTAAACAATGCAGAGACAGTCTTCAAAGAACTTCAGTCCTTAATACTTAATAGTTTGTGATTTATAACATTCAAAGGAGAAAATACATATGAAAGAACTTTGAAAAGTAGGAGGTGCTAAATAAGCTATTACCTGTATTTTTCGTCAATGTGAGAAAACTAACTGGTTCTGTAACATTTTTGAATCCTTAAATAATTGGAGTGAACTTTAAAGAAATTTATTCTTTAGTATTACCCTATCAATCATCTTTTTCTTTCTTAGCGTATTTTAAAAAGTACCATAATTTGTCTAGGGAACATTGTTGAATACAATGTAGTATTGATACAGAGTTTTGTGAAGCTCTATCTGGAATTCTCAATCACATGGATTTTTTTTCGTGAAAAGAAATATGTATCAGGTATTTAATTTTATTTTTGTTAATAATAACAAAAATAGAGACTCAGTTATACTCTGAACCATAAGATCTCAATTATAACAGCTAACATTGGGGGGATAAACATTTTTATTGGTATGCATTATGAAATTTTTATTATTATATATTTTAATCCTTAAATTAAACCTAGGAAATAAGTACTCTTATTAATCCCGTTTAGAGATTAGGTAAGGTATCGATACTTTACTCCACCCAAAGTTACGAAGTTGGCAAAGGATAGAGGCAGTTTTAGCTGGAAAAGTCAGTGAAGAACACCCCCACATTATCTAATGAAGTGTGTAATTAAATCCTTTGCCAAAATTAAATACGTAATACTCTTTCAATGGAAAATAACATAATATACATTTCTTATGGTAAATGAGATCAGACATTGTTATCATGTTTCTAGTAGCTATTGAAGTTTTAGTTATATTGTTTGTAATGAAAATTTCATTTTACAGTTTAGGGATTTCTGAGGTAAATGATTATTTTAGCCTGTATATAATTACTTGGCAAAAATTAGAGTATAGCTTTCTTTTTGATGGAGTATAGCTATCTTTTATTTCCATTTTAGATAACATTTATTTTATACAGCTAATATGTCTAATTTGAAAGTTTTATGGTTGAACACATTTGATTTTTATTAAGTCCTTGGCAAATGATTAATGCAGCTCTCTAATTCATCTAAATATATTCCAGCACTTCCTAACCTCCCACTTCCATAATAGTATGGATTTCTCTTTTGATAACTGTTTGTCTTCCCTCTTCCTCCTAAATGGGGCTTATTATTCCAGTTGGATTCATCAACAATAGTCAACCGTATAAATTCATAAAGTACTCAGTTTTCCTGTTAGCCACAGAACCCCGTTTCATGCTATATTTTTCATAGCTCTGAGGTCTAGAGCAGTGATTTTCAGTTAGAAGAGAAATACCAGCTTAAAGAGTGTTCATTAAGTTATAAGGGGATGGGTGTTTTTATGTCTACCTACACTGTTCATTCTCTTTCCCCCTAGAGATTCTAGAAACCTTTTCCTCTGCTTGCCTAGTGAGTCCTTGTTACTAATAAATACATTTGAGTCTGGGGTGCCTGAGTGGCTCAGTCAGTTGAGTGCCTTCATTTGGCTCAGGTCCTGATCTTGGAGTCCTGGGGTAGTGCCCCACCTCAGGCTCCCTGCTCAGTGGGGAGCCCACTTCTCCCTCTCCCTATGCATCCCCACCCCATTCGTGCTTGCTTTAAATAAAGCAAGCTCTTTAAATAAAGAAGCTTTAAATAAAATCCTTTATATAAATAAATAAAATCCTTTCTATATAAATAAAATCCTTTATATATATTATTATAATATAATATATATTATATATGAGTATATAATATATAGTCATACATATATGTCTAAATTATATGTATAGAAGACTATTATCAATGTATATGTTTATATAATTTATAGATATAGGAGTCTAAAATTCATTGAAAACCATCAGTCTAGACCCAAGGTACACTAATATTTGTGATTCCAGAAAATCCGGTTGGACTGCTCTAAATTGTTTCTATAAGACCAGTTTCTCACTTTGACAGAATAGTTCCAAGTAATTAAGGAACTCTGGAGATTACTATGTCGTTTTAATCTAGGCCTATTAGGCCTGGTCTTTTGTTCATATTGCCTTTTAGAGACTGAGCCATATTCGGAACTATAAGATCTCCTTTTAGGCAACTTTAAATAAATATTTAAAAATAAATTTATTTTTTCATTTAAATGTTAAAAATAGCAGTAATAATAATGGAGCTACCAAGCTTATAATAAAACACTTTATAGTGCTGAAATATCTTGTGCCTGATATAACTTTGGATATTTTCCCATTAAACTTCATTTTATTTGGGTATTATTATTTAAATGTAATATCACCCACCCACTTTTAAATCCTAAGTCTTCTTTTGCTTCTGTTATGCTGTGAGCTTTTGTTGAAGGGGAAGTCATCAGAAAACAATTGACATTTTGGGTGGAATGGTCAAAAAATATGTTATCAATATCATCTTTTAAAATATTTGGGAGGCTCTGGAAAACATAATAGAACTTTTAGTGTAAACTTTGTCTAACGTTACTGGACCCCCAGATAGGAAAAGGCCAATAAAAACTGGCTTTCAGAGAAAAGAGAAATAGAAAAGGAAAAGGAGCATCATTTTTCTCCCTTAAAATCCTTGGCAATACG
Organism: Neogale vison; assembly: GCF_020171115.1. Lineage (NCBI taxonomy): Eukaryota > Metazoa > Chordata > Mammalia > Carnivora > Mustelidae > Neogale > Neogale vison. The sequence goes on from NC_058096.1 coordinate 99,367,384, forward strand.
TGGATTCTAAGACACGTATTAGCTTCATTAGGTTTGACCAAACATGAAGGCAAATAATATATAATATTGCTTATAGATCTTGTAAAAGACAAGGAATGTAGCTAGATTTTTTTTTAACTGGTAAAGATATTTTTAAGACAATTGATACTCTCATTCCTTATTACAGGAAAGTTGTGATCATAGACCTTATCTTAGGGATGGTTTAGAAAGGATCTTAGTAATGTTCTTAATTTGACTGGTCAGAATTAGTTGTTCTGACCTCAAACATATTTGGAAAAAACAACAAGGGGCCTAGAAGTGTAAGATCTCTAGTTGTGTAGTTGTTATTAATTCGGTATTTCTGGAGTGGGAACTTCACCTAAGGCAGCAAGTACAAAAATTTCTGTTGGGAAGAAATCGCTCTATATTTGCCATTCTAGGGAAGCACACACATTTCTAGAGCATTTGATTGGTGCCACATTCTTTGGAAGAAACACAGGCACCAGATCAGTTTAATGCTTAACAAAATGTTAAAACAGAGGAGAGATGGTATTAAAGAATGACAGGCTACTCTACAGTCAATTTTTCTGTGAAGTTTTCATTTGGGATAATTAGGAATTAGACCTGAGAAGACATTTTTGATACAGAATCAATTTTGAGATGTGTCTGTCCTTGCCACCAAATTAGTGGTGGATTTGGTGAGATGGGGTTAAATTTGGCTTAGCTGCAGGAAATATTTGGAAGTTTCTTTATCTGAACCAGGGAACCTTGAACAAGTAATAGTGATGAGACCCCTGGGCTGGGGAGGAGACCCACACTTTAAGTGTGATTGTACTTGAAATAGCCGTCAGCAAGGCCCTGGTATCTTTGGCCCAGTGTCAGTGATGTAGCATGAGGAAGACTTAGCTTAAGCAGGAATAATTGCAACAGAAATACAGTGTCTCTGTCATCTCCGGGTCAGATGCTATATTTTTTTTGTCAAATGGAGATAGAAAAGAACTATTTAGTGACAAAACTTCTGGCTTCACACTTTTATTTTTTTCCTTTCTTTTCTTTCCTTTTTTTTTCTTTTACTCTTTTAATCTTCCCTCACAATTAAATTAAGGATCTCATTGAAATTAGAAATGTGTTATCCCTTTTAAAGTGTGAGTTATTTTCTGCTGTACCATTTTATGTATGACAAAGTCTATATAGGAGGGAGATCTAGGTATATCTCCTAGTATAGTAATTCTGTTTTGTGGTAAACATGGAGTATTTATGGCTATATATCATTATACTGGAAATTTATGTTGTATGACTTATTGGCCTAAAACTAGGATGTACATAAACTGTGCAAATTTATAAAACTATGCAAAAATATATGTACAGAATATAATATATATACTAATATAAATCCTAATATATATACTAATATATATGTATTAATATATCTATATATGTATTAGGAATAATAACTATAACCAAACTTATAAGACAAAGGCAAGCATGAGAATGTTATGAAAATGTTTGTTAGGCTGAAATATGCAGTTCATTGGTAAATGCAATGTAGTAAAATGTTGCTATCCCTTTATTTGAAGTTTCTAAAAGAACAATATATTCACTAGTACATGGTTTCATCACATTTGCTCTTTTCTTCTCTCTTCAATAAGGCCTCTAGTGAAAAAGAAAATAGAGTATTAAATTTTACATGCAAATTTTCAGTAGTTTGCAAATGACTAGGGGCAATTCTGCCTATTAAATGACTTTATTCCCACTACTGGTATTTTAAAATGTTGAACATTCAGTTTATGTTGAAATATACAGCTATACTTTCATATTACTGAGATTTACCATATTATGTGCCTGTCAAAATCTGCATGTTTCTTTTTTATAAGTTGTTAAAGAAATGTTCTATTAATATGTGTGCTCTTGCTGCACAGCCTTATAGTGCTATGCTAGCAGCTGAATGTTTAACAAAAGTATAACAAGATGTGAAACATGCATTATACAATGTATTAAAATTTCCTCTTTGCTTATGTTGCATTTTTATACCATTTTATTGATTTAGAGACCTACACTGATGAACATAATGACTAGTAGCATTTTTACAGGTGGGGATTCAAGTGTGTACCTATGGTTTGTTAGAAATTCCTGGAATTAATTACTTAATTTAGTGGGGAAATGAAGTTCAATATAATCTCACTTAATTTTAAGTGGGTGCACTTTAAGAGATACTCCTGATGATAGATTGGTTATTATGTATTTTATCAATATTTAAAAATGTTATGGTCTGTATCAAATGCCACCAAATTCAATCTACCTTTAAAGATTTAAACTTTCCTTTTACTTAACTTTCTGGCATTTCAAAGCACTCCATATACAAAAGGAAGTTATAGGCATCTTGTTAAATGTCCATGTTTATATCTGAATAATTATCTCCCATTTTTGCTGATAGTGCAGTTTGTATTTGGCAAGTATAGCAAGGCCTAGGAAGTAAACAGAAATATCTAAATCATTATATGTTTCTTAATGTATCAGACGCTGAATAAATAGACTCAGAAGATAAAAACAGTCTATAAATTTTAGATATCTCCTGACCAACTGCACACTAGTTCAAGCTTTTCAAGCTTCTAAAATGAATAAATTATTACATACTACCTCAGAATTTGAGGACTCAGAATTTCCCAATGGTCCTGTATTAACTTGGGCTCTAAGCTGAATGATTGAAAGTAGGATAATTTAGTGTTAGAAGGTTCTAGAAGAACAAGTTATAAAGGGTGAGGATATCTTAAATTTCCCTAAAAAAGATTTTCCCCAAATGTTTCTGGAATCCTTTTTATTTTCCTGGTTGAGTCAAATCCCTCTATCTATCCTTGAATTAAGTTTTGTCTTCTCCATAAAATCTTCCCAAATAGCTACATCTCTATTAATCTTTTCTTTCCATATATAGCTCTTATACTTATACATTGTACTAATTTATTTCTTAACTGTATGTTGCTTTGGGTTTTTGTAAATGTTTGACATTGTGAAATTTTATTTACTTCAAAAAGGCACAAACTTAAAATGTGATTCATCTCCTTGGGAACCCTATGTGTTTCAATTATAGAAGTTATTCCCAAGTAGTAATTGTAGCTGGGTAGCTGGGTATTGTAGTATCAAAATTAGACTCATCATATAATCATTTAAAGGTTCACACAAAATCGTCTTTAAATATAGCTAATTTTTCTTTGAAAGGATATTTCTGTTTAAAAAAAAAAAAAGACTCATTGGGACAGCTGGGTGGCTCAGTCAGTTAAGCGTCTGTCTTCAGCTCAGGTCATGATCCCAGGGTTCTGGGATTGAGTTCTGCATGGGCTTCTCACTCAGTGGGGAGCCTGATTCTCCCTCTGGCTGCCACTGCCTCTACTTGTGTTGTCTCTCTATCTCAAATAAAAAAATAGAATCTTTTTAAAAAGTAAAAAAATTTAAAAAGACTTATTAATATCAGTAAATTTATTTGTAAGGGAGAAAAATAAAACGCTTCACTCTCTTAGGTTCTCTGGCTGGAGCCCTAAAAATTAGGCTGAACAAAAGATAGATTAATAAAAGAAAAACAGAATTTATTAACATGTGCGTTGAATGAGAGAACTCATTTTTGGATAATGGAAAGGGGTGGTTAGCACTTGGGCTTACATAGCGTCTTTACAAAGAACAACACATTTGTAGAAAAGAGGTAAGACAAAGGAAAAGTTTTAGGCTTTTGGGACAGCAAGCTGGGAAGGTAAATACATGACAGGGAATGATGGGATGGTAAGATTTTATAGGGTTTGTTATATGGATTCCTCTGGTGCCATCTGTCTCTGGACTGATAGGAGACTTCATCCGGCTCCTCCAGAGAGGAAGAGGGCAAAGAGTTCCCCTTATGTCTGTGTCCTCTCAATTGCCTTCAGCTCAAAACAGCTCTTATGTCATAGTAGCATATTTTTGCTGTGGCATATTCAGAACCTCCTCACATTCATTCAAGAAATATTTATCAAGCATCTTCTATGTACCAGAAACAGTATGTAAGCATCTGGGCTTGTATGGAGTGTATGGACTGTGCATTCTAGCAGAGTAGCCTGGTGACATACAAATTAATAAAGAAGTGAACAGGAAATGATCAGATGATAATGAGTACTTTGCAGAAAATTAAAGTAAGGGGACAAGAGAGGGAGTGACTGACAACTTCATATTGGATAATCAAGCAACTCTTCTGGGAGGAGAAGACTTTAAATTAAGACCCGAAGGAGCTGGCCAAGCAAAAACTAGAGGACATGTATTCCAAATGGTGGAATGAAGTAGTCCTGAGTGTAGGGGGTATTGGTGGATGAGGAAGAGTGTGGGTGGTATAAGTGAGGAAGTAGCCAGGTGTCAGAGCAGGCTGGGCTTTGCAAACCAGGGTCAGTGTTTAGGTTTTGTTTTGAGTACAACAGGAAGCTCTTGGAGAGTTTAAAGAAGGGGGAAAATCACGCAGTGGGAGTTGTAGGTTTTACATTTTTAAAGGTTAGTCTAGCAGTATTTTTTCAAAAGCATTTTCATGCAACTAACCTTTATGATCATTATGTTTAATGACTAGGAGTTTGAATTTAAGCATTATGGTGAGGGGTTTTAGCTTATTTCTAATATTCTCTACTTAATGTAATTCATCCAAAAGTAGAATATAATATAAATGACATGGTAAATATTTTTATGTAAATAGTTTTCCTTTTCTGTTAGATGAGTCACATAGGATAGATTGTTAGCTCTAATATCACTGTATCAAAGAATATCTTTTCTCAAGTACGTAATACATCCTGCCGAATGACTTTCTAAAAGGCTGGTACCAATTTGTTTTCATTGATGATGTAAAAGAATATAATTTATTGTAGGCTTACCAACTTCTGAAATCATTTAAATAATCCTATTAATTTAATAAGCAAAACCCAAAATGATTATGTATAGTACATATTTAACATAAGAGAAATTGAGTTGTGAGGTGCCTGGGTGGCTCACTCAGTTAAGCATCTGCCTTTGGCTCAGGTTGTGATCTCAGAGTCCTGGGATCCAGCCATCAGGCTTTCTACTCCGTAGGGAGTCTGCAGTCTGCTTCTCCCTCTCAGTCTTACTCTGTGCTATTCATCTCTCTCTCGAATGAATAAATTTAAAAAAGAGAAATTAAGTAACAAAACATCTCCATATAAAATATGAATTAGCTTAAATGTATGCAATTTATCTAATATCAACTTTTATTTACCTTCTAAATTGACTGTCCTTGTCTAATTACAACACCATTATTTGAAATGTGATGACACACATGTTAAAAAGTCTTTTGCAGACATTCCTCAGAGCCTCAGGAGCAATACAATTTGGCATAAAGCTAAATACTGTAGGAATAGGAGCTCTCAAATATTTTCTAATTCTAGTCTAGCTCCTGTGGGTTGAGAGTCTATAGGTGAGTCTGAAACTTTTTTGAGGGGGTCTGGGGTTGTGTGTTTTTCATTAAGTTGTTGTTGCATGTCAGAACAAGGAAATGATATAGTACTGTTTGACTTCCTGTAGTTGAAACAGAAACCCAAGTTTAACTGATAAAGGGATCATGTTAATAATGTATCTATCCACCACAGTGCTCCGTTACCCAAAGAGAATTTTGCAGCTACCAATGTCCATTAAAACTCCTACCTGTCTTTCAGATAGCAGTAGGTGCATATTATTGCATTATTTGCCACCCTTTTTAGCTGTTGGCAAAGATTTCTTATCAATAGGCTCTATTCAATTCTACTAAATTTATGTGAATTTCCAAAAGTAATTTTCTTTTCTTTTCTTTTTTTTTTTTTTTTTTTTAAGATTTTATGTATGTATTTGACAGAGAGAGACATAGCGAGAGAGGGAACACAAGCAGGGGAGTGGGAGAGGGAGACACAGGGTTCCCGCCAAGCAGGGAGCCTGAAGTGGAGCTTGATCCAAGGACCCTGGGATCATGACCTGAGCTGAAGGCAGATGCTTAAGGTCTGAGACCCAGCCAGGCACCCCAAAAGTAATTTTCAAATCAATATACCATCCCCTTTAGAGAAAAATATTTTCTACAAATCACCCAAATCATCAATTGGGTAAGCATTTCCTACCCAACTATATCCCAAGATCCTTGAAAATACAAAGTATGCATCTTGTTAAAAATTTGTATTCTCTAGAATATGTGACAGTAGGCATTTAGCAAATTGTGTGGATTGTGCAATGATTATAAAATATAAGCAATGTATATACATATGTATATACATGCATACATGCACACATATATTGAGAGAGAGGAAGAAATCCTTGATGACTTACCGGCATGTATAGTGTTGACAACCTGTGAGACTGGAACTAACCATTCATTCCTAATATTATTTGGAAGAGGAGTTATTAGTATCATGCTAGGATTATTGTTTCTGAGTTGCAGGATAATTAATGAAACATTTTACCTACTCTTAAATGTTTAGGATTTGAGCTGAATTGAATTTCCAAAAAAGAAAAAAAGTTCTCTTAATTCTCTCTTTAAACTTAGTTTAACTTATGTTATCTTTAAGGTTCTGATGCAACCAAGACAGAGAGCAATGGACTTCAGGGCTCAGGGCACAGGCTCAGGTTAACCGGTCATCTTGGCATTTATGAAAGGGATCATCACAGCACAGCATAAGGATATGTAGTGATAACAGCTCATCTTTTGCTTCTTCCTTGACAAACATTTACCAAAAAATAAATAAATTTAACCAGGGGGGAAGATTTGAAGCACCATTAGAAAAAAAAAAAAAAAAAAAATCTTTGACAAAGCATGAAGAAGGGGGAAAGAAAAGCCTGGAGTAGGAGTCAAATTCTACTGGAGTCTGTTACTTATCATTTATAAGATCATTGGAAATTGCTTACCTCTATGTATCTCAATTTCCTCATTGTCAGATCGCTGTAATACCCTAATTACTTCACAGTGTTACAAAAATATAAGAAGAATATTTAGGTCAATATTCTGTATAAAGTATTTAAATAATAAGATGATAGATTTTAGAAACCCAGCTCTCAGAACCAATAGTTTAAAAAAAGGAGAAGATATGTTTTTGATTCCAAATCATAAATAAAGATTGTACTGCAGGTAGAATGCTATCATTGCCTTCTTTATGAAATTATTTCATTTGGTCGATTCAAAATTGGCATCTTTTCACTGAATGCCAAACATAAACAAACAAAAAATTGGGTAGATGGAATCTGGACTCTGCAGAATAAAGTTATTATTTCTGAAGCATCTTGTTTCTCTGATCTTTAAGAACTGACAATTTTTTTCTATATTTAAAAAATATCTATAATAATAGTAATTCCTTTTAATTCTCTTAGCTTGTACCTCATTATTATTACCCCTGTACTTGCTTTTTGAGACTCAACCCAGACCTGCTGAATCAGAAGTCTGGGAATGGGGCCCCAGAAACGTGTGTTTTAATAAGACCTCTGGGTTATTTCTTACATGCTAACGTCTGAGAAACTCTAGACTACATGTGTAAGGGGCAGCAAAAGAAGGTAAAAAGTAAAGAATGAGTATAAAGATTTGATGTGAGCAACTGGGTGAATGCTAGGACCATTTTTAGACAACGGAATACTGGGAAAAGAGATAATTTAAGAGAAATCAATACTTTATTCTTTGGTTTATGTTTATTTAAAAATAATTATAATAAAATGTACATACTAAAATGTTTTCTATCTTAACTTTTTTAAAAGATGTTATTTTTAAGTAATCTCTACACTCAGCGTGGGGCTCAAATTTATGACCCCAAGTTCAAGGGTCCCATGCTCTACCGACTGAGCCAGCCAGGCTCCCCCATCTTAACTTTTTTAAAAAAAGTATTTACTTATTTGTTTCAATTCCAGTGTAATGGACTTTTTTTTTTAGGCATATGGTTCAATAGTGCTGAGTATATTCACATTGTTTTGCAAACAACTGTAGGAACTTTTTCATCTTGCAAAATTGAAACTCTACCCACTAAACAACTCCCCAGATTTTTCCTCACTCTAGTCCCTGACCACTACCATTTTACTTTCTGTCTCTATGTATTTGACTACTCTAGATACTTCATTGTATTAATCTGGTCGGGATGCTATAACAAAATACCATAGACTGAGTGGCTTAAACAGTAAGCATTTATTTGTCACAATCTTGGTCTTGATCCTAGGAAGGGTTTTACCTTTATGACCTTTTTCAATTCCTCACAGTGCCCATATCCAAATACAGTCACCTTGGGAATAAAAGCTTCAACACAGGGATATGAGGGGGATATACTTCAATCACTAGCAGTCATATAATGAGATTTGTCTCTTTTGTGACTGGCTCATTTTGTTTAGCATAGTGTAGAATTTAAATCTTTGATGAGTCAAGTTTGAAGCAACTATTTCACATCCAGGCAAGTTGTTAAGGTGGCAGATGTCAAGAAGACATGACAAATGGTCATTGTGTGATTTCTGTGTCTATCTGCAAAATGTCAAATCCAACACAAAGTCTCCTGTCAAAGTAGCCTCCATGTCTTAAGTGTTTTGAGTTCCAAATTGGAGAAAATGGGAAACCCAATTTCTTTGGAATCCCAGCGTTGGTGTTAAAGAGTCAAGAATATTGGACTTGGAAACAGAAACTGTGGCCCAAATTTTGGCCTTCTCACTACCTAAATGACCACAGATAGTTCCTTAAATTTATTTTAGCAATGGCAGCTTTAAAACAGCTTAGGGGGTTGCCTGGGTGGCTCAATTGGTTAAGTGTCTGCCTTTTAGCTCAGATCATGATCCCAGGGTCCTGGGATCTAACCCTGCAGCATAGGGCTCCCTACTCAGTGGGGAGCTTATTTCTTCTTCTCCCTCTCCCTGCTGCTCTGCCTACTTGTTCTCTCTCTGTCAAATAAATAAAATCTAAAAATAAAGAACGAAAAATAAAACAGCTTAGTGATAATTATTTCCTCCCTAAAGTATTGTTATAAAGATAAAATAAAATATTGTATATGAAAGCATCTGGCACATAGCAGATATGAAACACATATTTGTTAAATATAAATTAAGTGTTTATATATATATATATATATAGAGAGAGAGAGTTGAAGTGATCAAAAATTAAGGAAGGCTGAAATGGAAATATTACTATCATAAAGTTAGGTCTTCTAAAATAATTCTTATATTTCTGTAAATGAAGAATAAGGCCTCTTTTTAAAAATTATGTTAGATCCCTACTGTTTTGCTTGTTACTTTTTTTTAAAAGATTTTATTTATTTATTTAATTGTCAGAGAGAGAGAGAGAGAGGGCGCACACAAGCAGGCAGAGTGGCAGGCAGAGGCTGAGAGAGAGAATCAGGCTCCCTGCTGAGCAAGAAGCCCTATGCAGGACTCTATCCCAGGACCCTGGGATCATGACCTGAGCTGAAGGCAGAAGCTTAACCCACTGAGACACCCAGGCATCCCATGCTTGTTACTTTTTATTGTGATTAATTATAATACTATTTTAGGTACTTTTTCTTGTGTTTTCCCATCACATTTATCTTATTTCAATTGATATTTTAATAAGAAAATGTCATGACTTTATATAGACTTTATATGAATGTCTACAATAACAATTACTGTAACTACATAGCGTTAAGAATTATTCTTTAGAAAATAATAATTTATTAAGGAAAATTTAAGAAAAATAAAATATCTTAATAAAAAATTTCCTTGATACTAGATGAGAAAATATGAAGTGATGCCCTATCTTTTTTTAGGTATAAATAATCATCTTACCCCATTACCCCATTTTTAAAAAAAAATTCTTTTTTTCCTGTGGAAATCCAAAAGGGCAATATATTTTACATATTTAATAATTGTATAACACTTAAAAATTCTCTTTTAATGCATTTAGTAAGAATATTTAAATAAGAAAAAATTCAATTCTGTCACATGAAATACTTTATAAAATCCAAATAGATTAATTTGAGAAGGGAAAAAAACAAAAAAGTGTGAAAAGAACCTCCTTTAAAACCAAAGTTCACCAAAGTTCATTGAGAAAAAGTGCATTAGATAATCAGGAAAAGATTTACTTTCTAAATATGAGCATTCCATGTCCTAGAAGGCAGGAGAAAATAGTTTTAAGCAGATTTGGTAGAAAGAAATTGCCAAAAAGGAAGATGCGTGTGTGTGTGTGTGTGTGTATGTGTGTGTGTTCCGTCGGTTATTTCAGCCTTAAAGGTGATTCGTAATAATAACAGCTGGGTTCTAAGTACTTTTGAAGGAGGACTAGGTGCTGAGTGCTTTGCCCGCATTATTTAATTTACTCCTCTCAACCTTTTCATATTGTACACACATTTCCTTTTTATATTAGAGAAATTCAAGGCTTCAAGAAGTTAAGTAACTGCCTAAAGTCATACTACTGAAAAGAGATATCAGTACTTCTGAAGGGAGAGTGCAAAATTGTCTCTCTCATCTGCCGTCTATGCGTGGGCCATGCTTAGATTTTTCTTTAGTGTTTATCTCAAGCTACTTATCACCATGTTCTCTGTGAAGTCAGTACATACTTACTGACTTCCTCTGGCACCTTATAGTTTACATAGTTTTCTCTAAAGCAGATTTTGCCCAGCAAGGAATAAAGAGAGAGAGAGACTGATTTTCCAGTACAGTTACGACTTGTGAAATTACCTGAAGTCAACCTCAAGCTTCCAAAATCTTTAGAACTCTGAGTCCAATCATTTTCAGGTCTAAACCTAGGCCAGCCCCAGCAGTGTTGGGTCTTTTCTTCTCCTCTCCTTTCCCATTCCCTCCCATTGGAAAACACTAATATGATCACATTGACTTCCCTTTTACAAACTTTGGTCATACCCATTTTATTGTGCTGATCACAAGGGGGTCCAGAGAAAGGTAGACAAACAAATTCTCTGGCCTCAAAAAACATGTGGAAAACAATCTGAGGGGTTTGAAGTGGCGGGGGGGGGGTGGGAGGTTGGGTGGGTATTATAGAGGGCACGGCTTGCATGGAGCACTGGGTGTGGTGAAAAAACAATGAATACTGTTTTTCTGAAAATAAATAAATTGGAAAAAAAAAAACATGTGGGAGAGGCAGAAAAAATACAAAGAAGAATTGAGTTTAAATATGTGATGTATGTGTATAAACTTCCTGGTGAGCAGGATAATAGTCCTAGGTCTAGTCTAAAGAAACCTGACATGTGGGGATGGTGTTGTGGTGTGAGTCATGGGTAGTACCTGGGCATCCTCTGCACCGTATTCCTTAAGATACAATATGGCTACAAAGCCCTGAAGAACTCACTCTAGCAGAGCCATCCCTAGGCCAGCAGCTCTTTAGGAGCTGGGCTTTCAGGTTCTGCAAGGTGGTGTCATCTGTCAGAGTTAGACTAGTACTGCTGATGGGGTTATTTCCTCTGCCCGATTTCTCACTCTCAGCACTTCCTTGAAATGGTAATGTGGGATGCTATGCCATCCACATCCTTTGGCCCTCTTGGCTTGCCAAGTCTGCATTTTTCAGCTTTTTCTCCCTGTGCCCTCCTAAAATTAAATGAATTACCTCTAAAATACCTGAGAGCACCCACCTGATTTACTACTGCCTGTAACCCTGGTCATAGAGAGGACAGCCGACTTCCTCCTGCTGTTCACTGAACGAAATGTATGCAGAATAACTCCAACTGTTTCCTTGCTTCCAGGTTTACTTTTCTTGAGACGTCTAATTTCTTTTTTTTTTTTTTTTTTGGAAGGAAGTTACTAAGCTGTTTCATCTATCGTAGAGCTTGTTTAAATATTTCATTAAAAATATTTGGAGCCTGAGACAGTTAATGTTGAATTGAAAACCAGTTAGGTTTTTCAGTTAATTTTTTTAATGCCTGGCAGCTGGAATACATCACAGAAATGCTGATGCTGTCTTATTTAAAATAGCATTGCCTGTGAGGCCAGGAGAAGCTATTTAAGACAAACCTCAAAGAAGGCTGGTGAAATAATAGCTGAAGTTATGTGATGTCAGCCAATTCCTCAGCATGGAACAGCCCTGTGAAGCCAGAGTTGTTATCCTTCACGGAGACATAAAATCTATATCTTGATCCTTTCAGTCGTTAAAGGTCCCATAGGAATTGTACCCAGGGGGGAGTGTGCGATCATCCAGTGCATCGGCCAAAGGTCAATTGGGAGGGTTCCGCTTTACCTTTTCAATATGCTCATGGTTTCATTTAGATAGAATCAGAGTATGGTTTTTGGAAGGGCCCTGGGCTTGTCATTCTATATATAGTTTGCATTGCATGAAGAAGTAAGTTTAGCAATTGAAACGACCCACAGCACACCCTATTGGAGAAGCGCCAACATGGCAGAGGGATCTATGGAGTCTCTTTAATGTGCCAATTTTTTTAAGTTACTATTTTCTTTAAACTGTAAGGTAATTTGAATTGAATTGATTCATCACCAGCTTACCAGCTTTTTCTATGCAAAGGAGGAACCCCTTTCTTATTTCCATAGTTGAGTGTGAGGGGAGGGGGACTATTAGACTGGAGGTAGAGGTGGGGGGGGCAAATGATGTAAAGATCTAGTTAGAAATTCCTGCCTCCGATTCTGTTATCCTTATGTTCCTAGAGGGCAACAGAGCTTTTAACCTGTATACAGAACACTACTGTTTTATCCATCTCACAGGGTTGAATTAGGATTTAATATGATATTTGTTTGTAAATGGTAAATCCTTATATAAAGATCTCCTTGTAGAAAGTGAGGGGCCCATATTTAGCATATTTTGATAATAACTTGATATTTACCTAGAAAATAACACACACAAACCATGTAAACAAAAATGGTCCTCAAGGAGATCATGATTATGAAATGAATGGAATTTTGTTTTCAGTTTTCCACATCACTCTGGCAATCTGTTCTCTCCCAGTATCCTCCTGGTTATTTGAGTGCCTACTTTAGTGACCCTACCCCAGCAAAGAACTCATGCTATTGTCCTAAGTCCTCCTATAAGAGAACTTGTTACAAGTAGCAGTTACTTTTATCTGTCCCCTCCCTAATGGTATATACATATCTGATGATCCTAAATGGACCTTCTTATATTAAACGGTTTTCATGACACGGTTTTAAGTACTTCATTTTTCTACTTAGATATTTTATAAAATGCTAACATTTCTGAAACTGGGGGCTCTTAAATGGTTTGTTTCTTTCTTGCTATCCAACAAAAGCTGTTTTTAAATTGATTAGCTTATAATCTGGGAATCTTGGAATTGGGTACACAGAGCATATAGTTCAGAGGAGATTTGAAAATTTTAACATTTATTTTTGGCAGACGATTCAATCATAGATTTAAAATAAAAAATTAATAAACAAGTAGACAATGAAAAGTCTTCCTCCTAAATCAGTTGTTGCCATAAGTACTGTTCTCCAGAGGCAAATGCCATTTGTACCGGAGCATATATAGGCTTTTTTTTTTTTTTCAGCAATTTGATATTTTTATTGTTTTGGTGCTTAACATTGGAAAATACTCTCTCACACGGCTATAGGGAATAGGTAGCATCAGTTCAATAATGGGGTGCATCTCCAGGAAAAGGAGCAATGGGTATGGCTTAAGGAGTAAGGAAGCACAGGAGCTTTTGTGCTCTGGTTGTGAGTGTGGGTGGCTGCTGGGAAAGGGAATCAGACCTGCAGGGGACCCGAGAACTTGGATTCTGGCCAGTGCACCCTTGCTCCCTTCTTGGGCTTCTGGGGTTTCAGGGGAGCCAGTGGCCTTTGAGGGTATTTGGAGGCTGTGCCCAGAAGAGCAGGAGCAGAAGCAGGAGCAGGAGCAGGTGCAGGAGCAGGAGCAGGAGGCCCCCCGGAGACAGGTGGACCTTGGGCCCAGAGTTGGCCAGCTTCTGCCTGAGGCAATGGTTTTCTTCCTTGAGCCTTTGGAACTCCCTCTCTGCCCACAGAACAGCCTTCTGGCTCTCCTCACTTCTGTTCTCCAGCAGGAGGCGCTCTCGGTCATGCAAGGAGGAGATTCTCTGCCATTCTCGGTGCAGGTCCTCGGCAATCTTCTTGTAGAGGCCTAAGTTCCAGTGGGCAGCATCCACCTTCCTGCGCACCTTGGCAAGCTCGTTCTTCACTTGCAGGCAGCGTGCCTTCTCCTCCATCCTCTTCCTCTCCAGGTGTTCGATGTGCTCTTCGCACAGCTTAGGCTCTGCCTTGAGCTTCAGGCGCAACTTCTGAATCTCACTTTCCAGGAGGCTGTTTCGCAGGTGAAAAGATACTTGCTCAGCTCGGTGGATTGTTGTGTTTCCTGGGAGCTCTTCATTCCCCTGACGTGCCTTCTTCAGTGCCCTGGATGGCTTTCCTTTTTTCAGGGAGCTCCCACCTGAGGGCACATGATCAGTGGAGGAGGAGCCAGTCTCCACCTGCCTCCTTGCACCTCCACGTTCCAGATGATCTCTAAGGAGCTCTAGCAGATGCATCACCGTCAGTAGGATCTGGCTGAGGGTGTGGTGTTGGCTCTGGCCCTCAACGGGTGCCTGCCGCGGCACACCTCCGGCACACCTCCGTCAGGAAGCTCTGGCCTGCCTGCCTCCCCTGCCCCGTCCTGCACTCTCTGTCCACAGCTGCCAATGTCCTGAACCAGCGGGTCTGCACTTCCCTGCAGATCAGGGCTGTCCTTGAAGTCTTCTGGCGTTTTCCTCGCAGGGGGTTCTCCATCGTCCTGGGCTGCTCCACAGATGGGATTTTTGTCAGTCAGCTGGGGAGGGCTCTTCTTCAACAGCCTTTGCCGAACTCCCCTCAGCAGTTGCATAGCGTCTTCCACGGAAAAGTACCCGACATCTTGATTCAGGGCAGCCAGAGCAAGGTTCTGTAGTGGGAGAGGACTGGCCTTGTGCTCAGATGATGCGACAGCTCCACTGGCTGGTGCATCCGGGTCGGTCTTCTCCATGTCTTTTCCAGATGCTTCATTCTGGGCACAGTGCCCCTTTCTTCCTCTTTTTTTTTTTCCAATTTATTTATTTTCAGAAAAACAGTATTCATTATTTTTTCACCACACCCAGTGCTCCATGCAAGCCGTGCCCTCTATAATACCCACCACCTGGTACCCCAACCTCCCACCCCCCCGCCACTTCAAACCCCTCAGATTGTTTTTCAGAGTCCATAGTCTCTCATGGTTCACCTCCCCTTCCAATTTACCCAAAAGCACATACCCTCCCCAATGTCCATAACCCTACCCCCCTTCTCCCAACCCCCCTCCCCCCAGTAACCCACAGTTTGTTTCATGAGATTAAGAGTCACTTATGGTTTGTCTCCCTCCCTATCCCATCTTGTTTCATGGATTCTTCTCCTACCCACTTAAGCCCCTATGTTGCATCACTACTTCCTCATATCAGGGAGATCATATGATAGTTGTCTTTCTCCGTTTGACTTATTTCGCTAAGCATGATATGCTCTAGTTCCATCCATGTTGTCGCAAATGGCAAGATTTCCTTTCTTTTGATGGCTGGATAGTATTCCATTGTGTATATATACCACATCTTCTTTATCCATTCATCTGTTGATGGACATCTAGGTTCTTTCCATGGTTTGGCTATTGTGGACATTGCTGCTATAAACATTCGGGTGCACGTGCCCCTTTGGATCACTACGTTTGTATCTTTAGGGTAAATTCCCAGTAGTGCAATTGCTGGGTCATAGGGCCGCTTTTTTTTTTGTTTTTTTATACAAATGACAACATATAGAATCTTAAGACACATTTTTTTTTTTCTGAGAAAAAATTGCATCTTAGAGATTTTGCATCTCCAATGTACAAGTGGCTTCATTCTTCTTTTTATAAACTGGATATTACTTCATTATACGGATATGATATGATTTATCTAACCTTCATAGAATTTTTAAGTTTTTTTCTCTTAAACAATATGAGGCACCAGGATTCCCATATTCTTCACAGCTCAGTTCATATTCAAACTTACCAATGCTTTTTATAAAGTAAAAATAAGAGACATTTAATATACTTTTTGTGCATAAAAGACATATTTATAGTTATTTTTTTCTGTGAAGTGCCAATTCATATTCATTGACTATTTTTTTTTCAATTGGCTTTTCAGGTTTTTTGTTTTATGTATTAAAGAAACTAGGCCATTTAGCTAGGGAATGAATTGTAACTATTTTTTCCCTAGGTTTTCAATTATCTTTAGTTTATGGTAATTTTCGTCATGTAGGAAACTAAGTTTATATTATTGGGGTAATTAATGTTGTTTTATCTTCTGGGTATGTTCTCATACTCAAAAATGTCTCTCCCATGCTAGGATTATTAAAAATTGTCTTCCATTTTTTCCTCCATACTTCTATAATTTAGATTTACCCTTAAAAGGTGGATTCATCTGGAATGTATTGTGGTATAAGATATCATAGGGTAGATACTATTTTATTATTTTAGTCAAGATTTTTATTTAAATCCAACAGTTTGTTGGAAATGTGGATATTTAAGTTTTTAAAAATAACACACCTGTTTTTATTGTTACACAAAAGCCTTAAGTGGAGAGAAAGAAAGAAAGAAGAAGAAAGAAATCAGTTATCTGTTATCATATGCCTATTGGTCAGGAATCTTAAGTTAATCAGGGAAGAGGAAGGGGAATAGAGTAGACATAGGGCTGGGCAGGAGATAGAGTAAGAAGAAGGGCAAATATCTTCACTTTTTAATCTTCACTGTTACAGAGTGCTTCTTAAGACATTCATTAGTGCATAAATGTATTTTGAATGTAATTTGAAGTTTTTCAAATATAAAGTAACATTTCTTCATATTTGGGAACAAGATCAAAGTTTTAAAAATGGATAGAATGAGATGAGAATTAGACCGTTTTTTACTTTGGCAATTCTATTGGTATATACTAGAGGGATAAAATACTTTTTTAATACTCTGTAAGTAGGTGATTAAACCTTTGCAGAAACATTAAGATACTAGAGATTTTGAAAATCCCATCTTATAAGGTTGAAAATTTCCACTTTAAAAAAAATTTAAAAAGATAAAAAGCTGGGTTTTATCCATACTCAATTTAATCTTTAATAAATGCATGACAAGATATTTATTGATTTTTTAAAAAATGTTTACCATTTGAAAATATATTCTATGTATAAGAAACTCATTATCAGATGCTGGTATTATGGATAACTTAAATAAGTTTCCAGTTTAAAATGTTAAAGTGAATCAGTAAGTAGAACTTCCTGTTTCCACTCAAAGATTACAAAAGGAGATCTGTAATACATTATAAGGAACTGGGGATAGATAGGAAGTTGAGGTACCTGTATAAAAATACATACAAAATAAGTAAGGAACTTATGATGTGCGCACATAGTAACTAAATAAACATTGAAGAAATGCCAAAGATACGTGGCTCATTACATATAATGGGTTACAACCCCATACAGTGATTATAATGTGCTTTAAAAAGGGGGAAAGGGGCACCTGAGTGGTTGAGTCAGTTGAGAGTTTGACTCTTAGTTTTGGCTCAGGTCATGATCTTGATTGAGGTTGTGGGATCAAGCCCCAGTTAGAGTTCTGTCCTTAGTGTGAGTCTGCTTCAGTCTTTCTCTCTCTCCTTCCCATGCTCTCGTGCACTCATTCTCTCTCTGAAATAAATAAATAAATTCTTGAAAAAATAAAAATAAAGACCATGCAGTCCCAGAAAGAACAAACACAGAGAGCCCATGGTGTGAGTTCCAGCCCCTCAAACAGCAAGTTTGATGCTCAGAACAAATGATGTGCTTCAGCTGAATCTCAAGAAAGAAGACCTGTGTCCCAGCTAAAGTCAGACAGAGGCAGTTCCTTCTTAGAAGGGATGATCTGCCTTTTTGTTCTACTCAGGATCTTAAACTAAGGCAAGTAAGCCCTAGCCACATTAGGGAGAGGAATCTGCTTTAGTCAGTCTATCAATTTAAATGTCAATCTCAACTGAAAACACCCTCATTGTCCTACCCAGAATAATGTTTGACCAAAGATCTGAGTACCTAGTGGGCCAATCAAATTGACACATAAAATTAACCATCTCAGTGCCTATAATGAGAAATCATTTTTTAAAAATACCCATAGGCATTTTTTAAAAATACCCATCACAATTGGAACATTACTATATTGTGGAATTCAGGAAAACCAGGGAGATAAATTGTTTCTACACAACTGAAGTTACAAAACATTACTGAAATGAAAAGAAAGTGATTTAATTTTATTATAGTGTGTAGCATGTGGTACTTTTATTTGGAATCTTACACTTGCTATTTGAATAAGTAATCACCTTAGATTTCTTACAAATATACAATGAATACTTAAGTGTGCAGGGGAAAGCAGAGTGTGGGAAAGATAAAATGTTTGAATTATTAAACATATTTTTAAATATTTTAGAAATCTGTCAATGTGCCTTGGTATCACTATTCAATTAAGGTAAATGTTGACTTAATTTCTTTGTATTTCACTTATGTGACCATTTACTATAAGGTTTTGCTTTTCAGCCTAGGAGTATACTTGCAAAGGACATGCAGCTTTTGGATTGAGATGGTGATTACATTTGAGATCTTCAATAGACTTGTGGTGGGAAATTAAACAAGTGACATAAACACAGTCATTGCCTGAACTTGCTTATTTTATGAACTGTAATAAAAATGCTTGTTATCAAATGTTAAGTATGGAGCATTTTGAACTCCTTGGATGAAATACTTAATTTGAATTTACTCAGCCTTTAAATAAATTTAAAAGATTAATTGATCTGCACAAATTTGCTACCAACCTTCTCTTCCCCATGGTGGCTAACTTCTAGCAAAATGAAGGAAATTAACATTTCTTTCTACTTCCCTCTCAGATATAAGTGTTCACAGGGGTTGAGTAGGTCATTATCTCTTACCTGATGTAGATCTACTATAATCCACTGAGGTGTTGTGTAGGAAAACACTTCATGTTAGGCTACAGATTTTAGAATCACTTAAGGTCAATGAATTCGGCCTGGATTTTAAAGTACTGAATCATAAAAAGTTTTAGAGAATGGGGTTTCTATGCCAGAAATGTTCTACTCTTAAGGGAAATCCCTAGATGAAATGACTGGGGAAAAATTCCAATCTGAAAATTGGGTTCCTTTTTCTCCTATTTTACTCTGAAAATAGCGAGGAACAAAAGTACTAAAAGGAACAAAATGAACACAGGCTTGAGGGTACAGTCCTTCCTCCCCTCATCCCTGGTGAAATCACAGGAGAATAGCAGTAGAGGATAAGGTGGTGAGAGAGACAGAAGCAAAGAGAGGAAAAATGGTATGAGCTGGTGAGATAAGTCTTCTACAGAACTTTGTAGGGAAACGCTGGGCTTTGTAGATAAGGAATAGACCCTAGGAAGGTTTCTCAGGGAATTGTGTTGTCCCTGATCCTCAAATTTTGAGTTGGCTTTCTTGAAGCTTTTACCCTTCATTTGTGCTTCATCTTGATGGAAGGCTCACTAGCCAAGTAGTTCCAGCTATAGGTTCCAGCCATCTGGGCCAAACAATACTATTTTTCTGTACTCTATCCTCCCTCTGTATGTAGTCAAGATTTAGCACCATAGATGTACTTTAATAGATCTCAGCTGTCAAAATATAATTGAAAAGCAATTCTTTTTTTTTTTTTTAAGATTTTATTTATTTATTTGACAGAGATCACAAGTAGGCAGAAAGGCAGGCAGAGAGAGAGGAGGAAGCAGGCTCCCTGCTGAGCAGAGAGCCCAATGCAGGGCTCTATCCCAGGATCTTGGGATCATGACCTGAGCCAAAGGCAGAGGCTTTAACCCACTGAGCCACCCAGGTGTCCCTGAAAAACAATTCTTAATAGTGCTCATTCTGTTGACATCTTGTTTGGTTTACAAAATAAGTTTTTTATTGATGACAGAGATGGTAATACAAACCTTTAGAAAAAAGAGATTTGTTAATAAATGGGTGAAGTAAAGCAAGCCAGAGTAGGGAAAAGAATATGGAAGTATTTTAGGGAATGAAATCTTGAAGGCTGGATATTGCCCTTTTGATTTGGCTGAAAACGGAGAACATGTAAGCAATGATGTAGCTAGAAGGAATCACAGAAATGGAATGCAGTAAAAACAGTAAAGCTATTCAATGGGTTTAGCCATGGCAAGTACAGAGAGGCAAGGGTATCTGTAATGGCTTAAAAAAAAAATGTTCTGGGCTGGTAAAAGGCGGAGACAAAACAAGAAGTATGCTTTGTGAAATTTGTAGAGCAAAAAAGAATGCAAGAATTGATTGCAGTGGGATCATGTGAGTTGTTTTAGCAACTTGCATATTTGGGAAACATACTTATTATAAGAGGGAGGCTATTATATAGCAATAATGACTGAATAAAAATAAGATCAAATACTACATTTAAGGGGCTCTTGGGTAGCTCAGTCAATTAAGCATCTGCCTTCATCTCAGGTCATGATCCCAGAATTCTGGGATCAAGCCCAGAGTCCCTGGAGTCAAGCTCCCTGCCTCAGTGGGGAGTCTGCTTCTCCCTCTCTCTGCCCCTTTCCCCAGCTCATGCTCTCTCTCACTCACTCACTTTCTCTCTCTCTCAAAAAAAAAAAAAATCTTAAAAAAAATATATATATATTAGACTTAAGTTTTACATTTATTTCTTTTTATTTAATTCCTTCAGAGACACATATTGTGGAATTTAGAATTGTTTCCTTTTAATCCATGCTATTCTTCTGTTGAGAAAAAAAATTCTAAGGAAATTTCTCTAACAGAAATCTAAGGAATACAGCAGTATGGCAGGTATTGGGAGTGGATATTAAGAATTATATATACAAAAGGAAATGAAAGCCAAACAAACAAACAAATCCCCCCCCCAAAATAAATAAAAACAAAAAACAACACCATAACAATAAAGAAATGAAAGCCAAACCTGTATTTTCACTGATGTTGAGCAGGATACATGTCTCAGATATAAGTAAGGGGAAACATGTAAATCACTTGTTAAAATGGCTTAAGCCGCTGCCTTCGGCTCGGGTCATGATCTCAGGGTCCTGGGATCGAGTCCCGCATCGGGCTCTCTGTTTGGCAGGGAGCCTGCTTCCCTCTCTCTCTCTGCCTGCCTCTCCATCTACTTGTGATTTCTCTCTGTCAAATAAATAAATAAAATCTTTAAAAAAAAAAATGATTTTGTTGACTAAGCATCTGGGGAGAGAAAAGACTAGATTCTATCAAATCCTTATTAAAAACATTAAAGAGTGTAACAGTCTAGGTTTCACAAATTCAAATTCAAATGCATCCGGGCACCATTCAGTGAACGTGAGTGAGTGAAGCCGGCTGTGTGTGAGACTCCAGTGACGGGACACCTGTTAATATCTTGCCTGACAAAGGCATTCACATTCAATTAGGGAAAAAAATCTAGTCTGGCTGGACAAATCCCTTTAAAGGTCCCAATTCTCAACAGCTGGATCTGTCAAAAGTACTTGGAATTTTGTACATGATACAAAGTAGTTTCTTCGTTTTTCATAATCTAGTATTTAAATGTAGCTCTTCTGGGAGAATATTAAAACCCTGCCCAAACTGTCCCAGGTTGATCTAAAACCTTCAGGAATTTGCCCCAGGAATATATCAGGAAGTGAAAGAGAATTGACTCTCTTTTCAGAAAATCAGACTTTCAAAAGAAGCAAATTGGTGGGGCTCATTATACAAATTTTAGGTTTTTATACTTTACTCCACATATATATAAGTAACATTAAACTGAAACCTTGTCTTGTTTATAAACTTTCATACAGGCCTTCCATTTTAACTGATTTTAACTTCATTGCGAAGAGCTCTCAGGTCCTCCAAAAAAATTGGATAGATACAGAAACATTGTTATATGTTGGAAAAATCTAGCACTGTAGTTGAAAAAATTGCAACAATTCACTTTCTAAGTACTGGACTATAATTTCCAAATCTTTTGATCAGTTATATTTAAAAGTATTTTTGAAATTATATCATGCCAAAGAAACTTGGAGGGGGGGTGTTGAAGAGTCAATGTCTTGATACAATGACAAATATGTCTTGAATATAAACTTTCTGCTTGATGTGAGATGTGTTGTTCTCACTGCTAATGTCTTACTTTTCTCATGATTATGGGTTTGGAGCTTGGTATTTTTCCTAAAAGTTCAAACTTAAGACTTGAGGGAATATACTTTTAAGAATAAATGGAGAAAATTCCTTCTGTGGTTTTCAAAAAAAAATATATAAGAAGAATAGAATTATAACCTACAAAGTCATCCTTTAAATTTTCTGAAAAATTAAAAAAAAAATCCTAAACTTTTTAGGGACTCAACAGCATTTAAAAATATTTCAAATTAAAGAATCATTGAAGTTCATAGTAAAGCTATGATAAAAATGGTTTGAAGCACCAACAGCAAGCAGAGTTGGATTTGGTCCAGTGCTAGTCACAGTTTAGTGAGCATCAGAACCATAGGGCAATGTCACAATGTAGGTTCCTGAGCTCCATCCCTAAAGGTTCCTATTCCCATTCCAGAGGACAAGGGGGTAGCCTAAGCATTTATATTTCCAGCAGGTTCCTGAATAACATTGATGCAGCTGATCTATGGACTGTATTTTGAATAGCACTGATTTTGGGGTGTCCCAAGAAGCATAGTGTATGCTAACAATTTAAATTATGTTTTTTTCAGAAAAATCATTTCAACTGTTCCAGAAGAGCTAACTGCCAAGAAACTAACGTCAGTTCCGTACAGATACAAGGTGATGCTGATTATTTCATCAACCATCTTGGAGTTCCTACCGTGCAGTTTGCCTTTGAGGACATCAAAGCATTAGAGGTGATTGTTCCTAAAAATGCAAAATACACAAACCCATACACACTATTTAGCAGACATGCAGAATTTGATTTTATCCTGGCTATTTGTCTTTCTTACCAAGTAGGTCACTATAGGAGGCTGCTTCATTTAGAGAGTTATTCTTGTTGTTCAGAGGCTTTGTAACAGTATTTGAAAACATCAGCTCTTTTCAATAGTATTGAATTCAATTTTAAAAAGATTTATACTGTCACTCACATTTTCACAGTGTGCTTCGCAACAAGAAATTTGCAGTAGTTGGATTAACATCAAAACATAATTGTAATCTTCAGTATTCACAGAAACAGATGACATGGGCAATAGATTCTTCTCTCCTTGCCCAAGGGAAAATGCGTTTCACATATTGTATATTAATGTGAGTCTTGTGGATTAGCTACCCGAAGTTTGTCAGTAGTTCGCCTGCCCAAAAGGATACTACTTTTTTGTGAGGAGAGGAGGTTTTTTCACCAAAGATTATCACAGAATCCTGATTTACCTCTACTAATTCTGTCTTCATCCATTTGTTGAACTTCAAACCTTTTGACCTTCCTCAGAATTATGATGCAGAAAACTGTTTCTCTGTAGTTCTAAACCTATTGGAATATTTTACCTTTCACAAGTTGTGCATGCTTTATTGGGAGCTATTTGAATGCTGGGTGGCCTGCTTGAGGTAATTATGATATTAACAACATAAATAGAGGCTGGAAAATAGAATTAAGCCTGCTTTGTTCTTCAACTATAGATGGCCCTGAAAAGTTGGGTTTAAATTACATTTTTATAGGCACAACTTTAGGTGTGCAGTTTCTTAATTGCTGATAGCTTTAGTGATATTTTGGTTTGTTTCTCAGCACCACTCCCATACTCATCCCTGAGTTCCTCTGTAAACAGCTAATGGTCACTAATGACTTAAATTCATGGAGGGAGAAACTCTGGGTGAATCCTATTGTAATGAGGTGATTTCTTGGGTAATGGAAAAGTTATCACTATAATTTATCTGTTTTTTTAAGATTGTGTTTTCATATGCTGTTGTTGTGTAAAAATAGGATCCATGCGTAGAGGTAGCTTATCTTTTACCAAGCTCACTATAAACACTTTAATGAAATCAATGTATTAAGATAGCAGCTCAGAGTGCCTGGGTGGCTCAGTGGGTTAAGCATCTGCCTTTGACTTCGGTCATGCTCTCAGCGTCCTGGGATCAAGCCCTGCATCGGGCTCTCTGCTCAGCAGGGAGCCTGCTTCCCCCTCATCCCTGCCTACTTGTGATCTCTGTTTGTCAAATACATAAATAAAATCTAAAACAAACAAACAAACAAAAAACAATAGCTCATTTTGAATTTTCCTGCTGGATATCTTTTAATATTTTTTCACCGTCCTCCTATTTCAGCCCATCTAGCTCCTGTCATGTGAACATGTTGAATGACAGCTTTTATTCCATCCATATCTATTTCACCATGGTTGAATCTTAAGCCAAGAACTTAGACAGACAGTATAGTATAGCCTTAGGAATGGGTCTACACTTAACTCTTAACTCTGGTACTTATGAGGCAAATGAGTTAACCTCTTTCAGACTTATTTTGGTATACTTGGTATACTTAAGGAATCTACTCCTTAGAGCCCTGGTGAGATTAAATGAGATGTACATGGAAGGGATTTAGCTAATATTGAGCACATAATAAGGCCTCCATCAACTCCAGCTATCATCACAGGTATTATTATCGGATTGTAGGTTCAATATATTAATGGAAAAATCTCTGAACTTTTTAGACAACAACACATTAGTGGAAAAGAGGAGCTTGTTAATTATTAGGGAAAACAAGCTTCTAAGGGTGAAGAGGTGGGATATAAGGAGGATCACCAAGAGGATCTGAGGGGTCATTAGAAAGATTTGGAAATAGGTCATAGTTAAGTTCCAAGAAGGTGCTGTTACCATTGTGAAATTCCTATGGCTAAAGTCAATCCAGGAGAACTGGCTTAGTCTGAAAGAGCTGATCAGGGTTTGTTTTTTTTTTTTTCAAATTGTACCCCAAATGTCCAATTCCCATCAAGAAAATTGTTTTTTATTGTATTTGTCTCTAAAAAGACAATTAAAATAGAATCCCTTATGCTTTATAACAAATGACCTTGTTTATAATGCTTTAGTGTGGAAAAAAATTTATGCGTTTGTCCTTTGCAAAATATAAATGCTTCATGTGAGATAATTTTATGTAGAAAATTCTTCCAAGAATAGATAATAACCTTTGCTTTCTGCATTAACCTATAGTAAACATTTGTATACATTGAGAGGAATTATAAATATTGACAGACTTTATCCATCATATAAAGAATATTTACTCTATGTCAGTTAGTAAAGCAGGGAGGAAATTAATCTTTTTCATGAATTTGAAATTAGATTTAAAAATATAATGTATGTGTATTTATAGTTACATATTACACATATTATGCATATAATTTATCAAATATCTACCACTTATTGAGTACTTGATGTACTAAAATTTTTTATTTCGTCTTACTGAATATTTACAATATCATTGTGAGTTAACTATTATTGTTAATGATTTTTTGCTGAGGATGAAATGAAGCTTAAAATCAAGTAACTTATCCAAGGTCATAAAACTAATAAATAGCCAAGATAGAAGTTGATTTGGATCTGTTTATCAGTAAGCCCATGTCCTCAGCTATTACACTAAAGGTTGCAACTTGGGCAAAATTCAGTTCACAGATATATTCTGTTTGTTTTGAGCTTTGGTGAAAAACTGGATGTTTGGAAACATTTTTCCCCCATGGAAAGAATTGGCTAAATTGTGCATTACTCACCAGCTTGCCATGTTCTTTATTAAAGATTCTGCATGTTGTTTGTCCTAGAGTACAGTTAAGAAGAATATTTCTTCAATGCCTGTTGCTATCACAAATTGGGAAATGAAACAAAA
Source organism: Neogale vison (assembly GCF_020171115.1). Classification (NCBI taxonomy): domain Eukaryota; kingdom Metazoa; phylum Chordata; class Mammalia; order Carnivora; family Mustelidae; genus Neogale; species Neogale vison. Next base: position 99,393,049 of record NC_058096.1, read on the forward strand.
CAATCTAATAGGCCACGTTTTCCGAGACTTGCATTGCCTGCATTGCCCCCATAGCTCTTGTAGGAACTAGGTTCATTATCACCACCCTCATTTTGAGTAAAAGAGCCCAAAGTGGATAATTCTATAGTACTTTTCACTTTATAAATTGTATGTATTCTAAATGAGCTAATTTTATGATTATGTTTGTGTTTGGGGAGACATTATTTATTTAAATTTTATTTGGATCCTAAACTTCAGTGCTTTTGCTCATTTTTTTTCTCCAACAGATTGATTATGGATCTATTATAGTCAGTTTCAACAAGTGAATGATAAAGGGGGGAAAAACTGTAGGAAAAGAAACTAGTGCCTCAGACACCAATTTTAATGGACATATGAGATATTATTCTAAAATTATTTTTTGTGGGGTGCCTGAGTGGCTCAGCAGGTTAAAGCCTTTGCCTTCGGCTCAGGTCATGATCCCAGGGTCCTGGACTCGAGCCCCGCATCAGGCTCTCTGCTCAGCAGTGAACCTGCTTCCTCCTCTTTCTCTGCCTGCCTTTCTGCTTACTTGTGATCTCTGTCTGTCAAATAAATAAATAAAATCTTTAAAAAAATTATTTTTGTGAAACATGACATTTTATAATATCCATCCCTAATATTTCATGGTTCCATATTTCCACCAGTACATTTTCCCTGGGTGCTTATATATTGAATAAGATTGCATGAGGCATATTTCATCTTTAGTTTTTCTTGTTGTCTATACTCAAATTTTTCAATAATTAAATTTCACAAATGCAAAGCAATGTATGGCTTTGCCAAATGCTAGAATTGTTCCTTCTCATAAAGTATTGCCCTGTTAATTGAAATGTCTCTAGTTGTAAGTTTCATTTAAATAAGGTTTTCAATTTGTAAATATTGTTGCACCTGTTAGGAGAAGCATTCTGCAGAGTTTAAATACAATGCAGAGATTGCTGAAAAGGAAATGAAAAGACAGATGCTTTCTGATTAAGAGTGCAATATTTATGACAGGCTGCTGGTCCGATGCACATTTCTTCTGTCATTTAACAGCTGTTTCATGTAATTTTTGTTCCAGATCAGTATATTTACTCTCCATAGGGCATGTCAGAGGATCTGGCTTTCTTAGTATATCAGAAGATCAATCCATGCCCTAGTAAGCTCTCTATCACAAATTGAAGCACTGGTTCCTCACGCTGTTTAACCTTATATTTTCTGCTCTTCTGCTTGAAACATTCTTTTTTGAACCCAATTTACCTCTATAATGGAGCTTTTAACATTTAAATGATAATGAGATAAAGAGGTATTATAGCTTTTATACAGTCAAGGTTTTTGCATAATTGTTTCAACATAATTCAGTAACCCAACAACTGAAAACCAAGTAGGATAGGTGTTTTGAAACTTATTCTTTTTAGTTAGATGGCTCTGATATCAATTTTGATCCTTAAACTGATATATAACAGCATAAGTATTTGGGTGTATGTATGGACATTAACATTAAGGTAATTTTATCACATAAAAATAATCAATTTGCACAGGAACAATACAGATACAACACTATAATACATGTATGCACATTTTGGAGCAAAGTAACTCATAGTTAACATCTCAATTCTTCATATTTTATTCTATAAGTAGGAGAATGTTTTATTTTACTTAGTGATAATTCTTCCATTACATTTTCTGTTTGGAACTTAGTCACTGGCACTGTTGTGTTAACAGACAATAACAGTTCAAAAGTCAATTAAAAGTTCTTGACTTAAGGAGGAGTTCCTGGGTGGCTCATTCGGTTAAGTGGCTAACTTTTGATTTGGGCTCAGGTCATGATCTCAGGATTGTAAGATCCCATTATGGGCTCTGAGCTGGGTGTAGAGCCTGCTTAAGATTCTCTCTCTCTCTCTGCCCCTTTCCCCACCTCTCTATCTCTAAGGGGGCGGGGGAAGCAAGCTCTTGGATTAAGGAACCAAGTATGTGTGTACCTATGCACAAGTTGTTCTGATACTTTTGCAGTGTCTGGTAGAATCTGTTTCATAGATAGCTATGAAACTTATGTAGTCATTTAAAAAACAAGATTTTTACCTTTCTACTTCATGATAATTGGAAATGGAATGGAAAGGTGTTCTTTAGAGTTTTCTCTAGTTCATTACTTTTCTTTGTAATTTATTTTGTGTAGAGTGCTTTCAGTGTCAATCAAATGATATGGTATTATTATTTTCAGATCAGAGAATTCATTTAGGGCAGAGATTCTTAAACATTTTGTTCTAAAAACCCATTTACCCTCTAAAAGTATTGAAAACTTCAAAGAAGTTTTGAAGTATTGAAAACAAAGAAGGTTTTGTTTATGTGGCTAATATGTATAAAGATTTACTACATTAGGAATTAAAACTGAGAAAAAATATATATATTCATTCATTTAAAAATCAATAATAAATCTTCTACAAATTAATATAAATAACTTATTTTTATGAAAGAGGATTATATCTCCCAAGACAAGTAACTATAAATTAAAAGAGTGGCATTATTTTACCTTTTAACAAATCTCTTTATTGTGAGATTATATGGCATAGCAGGATTCTCATATGTGTTTCTACACTTCAATCTGTTGTTATATGTTGTCTTGGTTGAAATGGATGAAGGAAATCTGGTGTGACAGTCTTTTCATATAATGGCAAGTATTTTTCTTTGATACTACACTGAGACTTGAGAAGTATGTTTTCTAATGGTTAGTTTCAGTGTGGAATCTAAAACCATATTGATGAGCTTTGTGCAACTTGTACACTTGTGGATAGAGAGAGAAAATGAAAGCATGAAGGTATGTAATGTCATTATAATTATGAAAAGAGTGTCGATCTCAGGGAGTTCCGAGGGCCTCTGATCACAATGGAGAAATGCTGATTTGGGGACATGGCCTTGGTTAAACTAGCTACCTCATCCTTTATGTGTGACAAGGTGTTCAGCGTTCCTCTTTTTCAAGAATCTGAGCTGAGATTCCATATAAACCTATGTGTGTATTTTCCAGTGCTTCTCTGGGTATTGCCATCCCATTGCCATTGACAAACAGCATGGAGTAGGGAATATAACACTCTCATAAACTGTGACTCTACAAAGAATTCCACTTTTGAGAAGCCTTCTTTTAGAAGAGAAGGTTAAATCCCAATCAACAAATCAACAGTTATAGAGCAGACTTGAAAAGCTTTGATTGTACAGTATATGAAATGCCTGTCACAGAGGAAGTGCTATTAAAGTTACTGTATGCTTCCAGGAGCCTGAGGAGTAAACACAAGAAATTGAAATATGAGACAGATATTGAAAAAAACAAAGAATGAAGGAACTCTTAAGACCCAAATGGATAATTCAAAAGATCATACTTCAAATTGCCTAATATTTAGGAATGGCTGCAAGGAGGACAGATTTCCCCTAGCAGTTGTCCTTGCTTGGAATTCTAAGTAAGAACATTTATTCCAAATGCCTACCACCATTAGATCAAAATATATTATACATGTATTGTATTTTAGCTGTAATGATATTTTCAGGGATTGTCTTGTGATCATCCCTGTTATAAGGAAGTTTGTATTTATAAGGATGTTTTTATAATTTTAGTAATAGTGCTTACACAGAGTAATGGCAGACCAACCATGTTGTAAGTTTGGCAATATTTAAGTTAAGAATATAGGGTGACTTAAATGTGATATATTCAGATATTTGCTAAATCAAACTCATTCATTTATTTAGCCAGCAGTTACGAAGTCCTTGCTGTAATCCAGTGCTATGTTAGAAATTCAGAGATGAATAAAATTCTGCTCTCCTTCTTGTGAAGTGGTCACAGTCTAGATTAGAACTCAGACATATAAATAATCAAGTAAAGAAAGTATGGTAGACGTTCTCTTAACTGACTTCCACTTAATCAACTTGTAGAATTCATTGACAATTTCCACTCCTTTAGAACACAAAGATCAATGCCCAGGCCTCCTTGAAGCTCATCATAGTAGATCCTTTCTGAATTTTTACACACTTGTGTTTTCTCAGCTGATATGATATGCTTGCCCAGATCTGGCTATATTCTCAGATGGATATATATGCCCTTTGCACTTGTTATAAATAGCAAGGTATTTTAATTGCTCTATAAACTTATGAATCATGAATATGAAAAAAAATTACTTCTAAGAAACCTATAATGATAATGTTATAAACAGTGAATTGCTAATAAAAAATTGATATGCAGTGGACCAGGCAACTCTTAAAGATTTGGGGAAATTGCAGTAATCTGCATTTTTATTTAATGCTTTAATTTTTAAAATTTTTTATTTAATACAATGCATTTTTATTTAATGCATTATTTAATGCATTCTTCTTTCCGTCTACTTCACAGGCACCTTTAATAATTCCACTTTATTTTTTTTTTTAAGATTTTATTTATTTATTTGTCAGAGAGAGAGTGAGCATAGGCTGACAGAGTGGCAGGCAGAGGCAAAGGGAGAAGCAGGCTCCCTGCTGAGCAAGGAGCCTGATGTGGGACTGATGACAGGATGCTGGGATCATGACCTGAGCCAAAGGCAGCCGCTTAACCAACTGAGCCACCCAGGCGTCCCAATAATTCCACTTTAAATAAAAAAGCATCTCGAAATGTAAATAATGTTTAGGAAAGAAATAACAGATTCAACATGTCAGTATTTAGAGAAAAGTTCTTGGCTTTTCATCAGAATACTGGCCAATAATAACCGCACTCACAAGTTCTCAATTAACATATAATACTTTAGAGATTTATTTATTTATTTATTTTTACTGATTATTCATTTGAATCAGCTTCTAAATAATTAACTGCCAGTCAATGGGACAAATCATATTGGCTAAGACAGCTTCTACTATAGAGTGAAGTGATAGAGGCAGAGTAGTATCAAGGAAAATTCTATTTAACACATCTATCATCTGTGGTAGGAATTGTTTTGTTCTAAAACCTTTAAACATATTCATTCATTTAATTTAATTGTTGTACTTGTAACTAGTACTTATGAGGAAAGTACTAGTATTGCCACTTTCATTAAAGATGAAACCTAGACACCAAGTGGTCAAGTAACTTGGCCAACCAGTTTACTAAGTGGTAGGATAAAATTCAAACCAGCACTGCACTGCCAGATATCTGGGCTTTTCCCCCTAGTTTTAAACTGTTTCTTGAGATTTTCAACATAGAATGAACTAGTTCTAAAAGACTTTCCACCTCCCACTATATCCATAGTGCAATATGTGGTTCTTATTATTCTTACTTTACTATACAAAGGTTTTAAACATTTCAGCTTTGACAATTCTTAAAGTTAAGCAATAGCTGGAAGTGGGTAATATTTCTTAACTGAATTTAAAATGAGCTCATAATTTACATATAATGACAAAACTGATACAAATATTTCCTTACAGTAATTTACAAAGTCTTGTCCAAAACAAATAGCATTTATCATTTTATTTCTAAGTTCATTTTGGAAGATGAGGACGAGGACAAATTTGTGTCTTCTAATTTTAAGGATAATGACATATTTCTTCAAGTAGAATATTTTGAAATCCAAAACCATTTGAGGAGGGCTACCTGGGTGTCTCAGTCAGCTAAGCAGCCAACTCTTTGTTTTGGCTCAGATCATGATCTGGGGTTGTGAGATCTGGGTTGTGAGATCAAACTCCACATGAGGCTTCCCACTTAGTGGGGAGTCTGCTTCTCTCCCTCTTGGTCTCTCTGCCCTTCCTCCCACACACATGTTCTCTCTCATTCCTTCTCTCTCAAATAAATAAATCTTCGAAAAAAGTCAAACTATTTTGGGGACGAATTTAGATGACTCTTTAAAATGAATAATTAAAATGTTAACAGTAGTTTGGTACCCATATGCTTTAACTATAAACTCCAGAAGGAAACAGCATATCTAGATTTCATACACCTGTTGGTGATGACTATGGCCATGATTGAATTTCCTTGTCCATTCCTTAATCTCCACAACTCCATACAATTTTATTTGCATCTGGAATTGCAGGTTTTCAACATCTGTTTGATACTTTAGAGTGTTTCACACAGAAGCTTATGGTTTTGTTTGTTTGGTTTTTTTTTTAAATAACCAAATGTTTCTACAGAAACTATAAAGAAAGACACAACAGTGGCTTTTGAAGTCTCATAAATGTTAAAAAGAAATGGATTGAAGCCAAGGCCACTTGGTTTTTAAAGATCACTATTGCTTCCTCATGAAAGTTCTGGCTTTTATATTAGTCTCAAAAGAGCAGCAGTTGTCTTCAGTCTTTCATGACACTCTGTCCCTGTGATTTTAAAAGAATGGAGAAGATTTTCAAAGAGAACAAAGTATTTATCAGTATTTTGATTTTCACAGTCTCTTGTCAATAGCATTAGCATTGAAATTAGTTTGACCCATTTTTCTCTTATTAGTGAAAATATTTTAAGTCTAAATAGTGTGGTGTTTATGTAGTACTGATAAATCGGCAAAAGTAGGAAAAAAATTAACTATGCACAAAGTCATTTTTAGTTCCTTAAATTAGTATCTTGTCACTTCATTTTTATTCATTGATAATTCTTATCAGAACATTAGAAATGTTATACATTCCATGTTTAGAGACAATTTCTTTCTTTTTTAAAAAATATTTTATTTATTTATTTTTAAATTTTTATTTATTTGATAGACGGAGATCACAAGTAGGCAGAGAGGCAGGCAGAGAGAGAGGAAGGGAAGCAGGCTCCCTGTGGAGCAGAGAGCCCAATGCAGGGCTCGATCCCAGGACCCTGGGATCATGAATAGAGGCGAAGGCAGAGGCTTTAACCCACTGAGCCACCCAGGCACTCCAAAGATTTTATTTATTTATTTATTTGACAGAGAGACAAGTAGACAGAGAGGCAGGCAAAGAGAGAGGGAGAAGCAGGATCCCCGCTGAGCAGAGACCAGGATGCGGGACTTGATCCCAGGACCCTGTCTGAGCAGAAGCTTAACCCACTGAGCCACCCAGGCACCCGTAGAGACAATTTCTGATTTGTCACTCAGTTATACATATATGGAAATGGACCTGAAAAGAAATTTTGTATTATTATTGCTGAGACTTATTGTTAGAAGTCATAAAATAAAATTAGGACATGGCAAAATATTGAGGTTAAATTCAAAGCACTTCTTTTCTATACTGGCTACAGGTTTAGGTTAGGAATGGAAGCTCTGTTGGCTGTCATTGGTTTGCAGACTCTCACCAGTAGTGATTTTGGACAATCCAAGTGGTCAAAATAAGATCGAGGCTCCTTTGGTGGAGGACGGTCCTATGAGTGATGGGACCGCAAATGTGCTTGGCCCAGAATTTCTCTGCTGAAGTGACTGAAAAAAAGAAAACACTCATAGATTCATTGCTACTTCTAGAGCAACATTGATTATTGAACCCAGGTAACTTAATTCCTTACTCTGTAGTAAAAGGAAATAGAAGCTTAAAGAGAATCAGAGACTAGAATAACAGCAACAAAAAACAGTAAGTTAAGTCCAGACTTAGTTATTCCTACTCCCAGCCCAATGCAGCTGTCTGTAGCTGTTCTCTGTTAAATTCCTATTCTGTATTTTCTGTTCTTTTTTACACTTCTTTCCTCAATTTTTTTTTTTTTCTCTCTCCCCTCTCCCATCTGGCTTCTTTTACCTTTTCCTGCACACAAGGTCATATTCTTCATATCCTTTTATTCTTTTTCTCCTCTTGCCTTTTCTGGATGGTTTTCTGCATCCACTCCCTTTCCTCCACTCTATACACATTTTTTTTTAGTTGACTCTGAAATTTAGTCTATTTCAAGTGATTTAATGTATTTAATTTGATTATAGGTGAAGCTCTAACCCAATTACCCCCTAACATTTCAGGGTACAAGGCAATGGTACAAATGGGGACTGTTATGTGTACCTATTATTTAAATGTTAATAATCAAACTAAAAATTGTTGGATAAAATATACTCTTTCCTCCTGATCTGACAAACATCTGTTTAAAATTATTGGGAAGGGTTGAATTTAATGTTCTTAGACTCATGAGAATCCATGAGAATCCACATATCAAAATGTGTGACAGACGAAAAACTGACCCTCAGCTCCTGATCCATGATCCTTGGCCACCCTTCTTATTCTGCCCACCCTTGGTTCCATCCTGTACCATGAGGGGCCTTGTATACATGTGTCTGTACCCAGTGTGCACTTGCAAGCATAGTCCCTAGCACCCATAAATGGCTAATTCTCACCTACTTCCCGGGCCTAGGTTTTCATACTGGAGGGACAGTCTTCCTTGGAGATTATAGACCTGGAAAAGAAGGCTGGTCACTGGAAACAGATATAAGGCCATGTGAGTAGGGAATTCTGAGAGTCGAGAATTCAAGGTAACTAGAACTTAATCCAGAAGGGGAGCCATGGATTCTAAGTAGACACATCCCTTTGAGTTGATTTAAGATCAAAAGACCTTGGAAATAAAGTGACTAAACTCTACATACTAAACTTTAGATATGTCAAACTGTTGACAGTCCTGGTGTAGGAAAGTATATATTCTTGAAGAAACCTGCTCAAATGCCTTGAGTGAGTGTCTTATCTAAGATTTGTATCTAAGAAAATTGGAGACCTTAACCAATCATTATAGGATCATTGGCAGTATAAGCTGGGTATTGACCTAACCTGGGTTCTAAACGGTGTGGCTATGTAAAGGTTGGGACCTTGAAGCTATGAGGTACTCAATACAACAAATCACTTTCAGGATATGTTGAAAATGTGTTTCAAAATTTCAAGCTGAGGGTGCCTGGGTGGCTCCGTCTGTTGAGCATATGCCTTTGGCTTGGGTCGTGATCCCAAGGTCCTGAGATTGAGTCCCACATCAAGCTCCCTGCTCCATATGGCACCCACTTCTCCCTCTGCCTCCCTCCCAACTTTCCTCTCTCTCTGTCTGTCTCTCATGAATAAATAAATTGAATCTAGAAAAAAAAAAAGAATCAAGCTTAATGAAGTATAAAAGAAGTACGAAGTTGTCAAATTAAAAAATATTCAGTTAAACAGACCCATTTTCTGGGACATGTGTTCTAGAGCAAGTTTTCATTTTAGCAAACTTTCTAAGAAATGCATGATGGAATCTTGAACAAACTCTGGGCAATCTTCAAGTGCTATGTTCTCTGCCATCTACTCCATTTTGAAGATTATGATCATATATTACTGTGAAAAGTTTATGGAATTGTGTTTTATGAGCCCAAATGGTGTGTATATGCATACCAAAATATTTTGAGCAAAGAAATATCTTTGGATATTTTTTGACAGAGGAACAATAGAAATTTCTGTGCTTGACTCTTAATGAGAAAAATGTAAATTCCAAACTAAAACACAAATCAGAAAGCTAGAAAGTAGGGAATCCTGGTTACGAATTCAGTCAGCATTTAGTTTTCTTATATTCTGTTGGTAGCCATAGTCTTTTTGAATATATCCTGTAAAGAGAGCTCTGCTATGTAGCAGAATATAACTAAAATACTATACTGGAAAGCAAAATAAGTTTACTCTTTGCCTAAAATATAGTTATTGGTAATTTTACATTCATTAAGCAAATGTATGAATGAATGGATGGATACATTCTTAAAATTAATATTTTGATCATAGCTATGATGTGCTTGCAAACCTTAATCTCCTTCCCTTTTCCCTCCTTCCTACCTAACTTCTTTAATCTAATTTTAATCATGCTCTGTATACACTGTTGCTATTTATTTAAGATGAATTAATATAGTCTTCAGACTGTCTTAAAACACAATAAACCACAATATTATTATACCATAAATTGATTTGTAACTATTCACTTTTTATTCTATAAGTTTGCCTACTTTGTTTTGTTATTATAGATAATATTTTGTGGAAATCTGTATACTTGATATTTGTTCCTCTCTCCCGTTCCTCCGAAGTAGATTCATGGGTATAAAATTTGGATCAAGTTATGAATATTTTAAGCCCTTTGAGATGTTAGAAAAAGATCTCCCTGAATGGTGGTATATTTTAAAACCTTTATGGTAAAGCATTAGATTGTTCTTTAATCTCACTCTTGCCAACCATGTTCATTAAAAAGAAAAAAATATATATTTACTAATCTGATAGGCAAAGTGAGTACACTGTCCTTTAATTGGTTTTCTCTTATATTAATTTATTCAATATTAATTTACTAAATCATTAAACTATTTTGTAAGGATAGTCAATGTGTAGTCTGTGTTTGGAAATGAGTGTCAGCATAGATCAAGATAATTTAATGTCTTTCCAGGTATAAAAAGAGAAATAATATGGCTAAGATATTAACTGAAGGGTCCAGCTTGAGAAACAGTAAATTTGTAATTAATTTAATAATCAGTACCAGGATGACATTCATAAAGGAATCTATGCTCAAGTTTATCAAGGCATGTAACCTAAGGCTGAACTTCAAGAAGCTTTGAAGTATTTGAAATGTTGAAGCTGGAAAATAAAAAATGTGTGACAACTAGCTTGACAGGTGTCAGAGATTGCCTTATGAAAGTTCTAGTATATTGTTCAAAACTACTGGAAGGAAACAGTATATAGGATTTCTTCAACAAGGTCATAGCTTCCTAAGAGGATAGAACGGCGGGGGGGGGGGCAAGAAAAGAATTAGAATTAAAAGTGAATATAAGTCAGCTTTTAATGATTCCAAGGTCATAATTTTAAAATTATAGATACTGACTTAGGACTGCACCAAAGCAAACACGTGTGTTTAGAGGTGGAGAAGGGGTGCAGTTGTTAAGAGGCCCAGGGCATGATGAATGTCTCTGGAGAGTGGGCTTGCCACCCCTTCAAAATAGCTGGTGCTGCCACACACAATGATTAAGGCAACAAAAAAATAGACTTGTACCACATTGTACTCTATCATTCTCTGATGTCACTTTTCAGGAGATGCCACAGGAAAAAGGTCACTTCATCATGGATGGGTGAGTGGGTGGATGGAGGTTAGTGTGAAAGCAGAAAGTATATCAATATTATCCATTTTATTTTTTGATTCCATGTTTTCATACATAATATTGAAGCATTGTTCTAAAAATGAAGAATGGAATATAGCTTATGTTAAGCAGAAAATTGGGGGCGCCTGAGTGGCTCCATTGGTGAAATTTCTGCCTTCAGCTCAGGTCATGATTCCAGTGTCCTGGAATCCAGCCCCAAGTTAGGCTTCCTGCTAGGCAGGGAGACTGCTGCTTTCCCTTCTTCCCACTTGTGATCTCTCTCACTATCTTTGTATCTCTCAAATAAATAAATAAATAAATAAATCAAATCCTTGGGTGGGGGAGAAAAAACAACAGAAAATTTAACTGTGATGCTAAGACTCATAGTCATGGCCCTAAAAGTTTCCCAATAACATCTGTTAGACTTGTTTATGTTTGTAAAAAATATTCTAGAGAGAAGAAATAATGGAAAGGAACAAATGTATTATGGTAACATGAAAAAAAGTTAATATTTCTGTTCTTTAAAAAATATTAATCATCACCATCAGTTAAATTTAATTGAGCACAAACTATGTGCAGAACAATATGCTGTGCATTGAGAACAAAGAAAGCTATGATACATTCCACGGTGCTCAAGAGATTTATAATCTCTTTAGAGCATCCAGGCATGAACATGAACAAATAAATGGAAATAAAAGGAAGCCAAGGCTCAGTGCCAAGTGATTTCTCTACACATAAGGTGTCTGGGTCATATTGAGCAGAGTGATTCATTTAAACTTTTAATTATTTTTATTTTCTTAGCATTTACATATATATTTAAAACTTTGCCATAGGTTCTTGAACCCTTCACGAAATACAGATACATCCACCATAAATAATGTAAATCTCAAGAGTGCTATGGAAGAAAAATAAAACTGAGATTGTTCCTGCCAGACAGTAAATCAGAGAAGTAGAAATTTCAGCAGAGAGCAGCAGGTGTTACAAGTCTACAAACTCTTGGGCCTCTCCAGAGGTCACAGTGACATGTAGCATCATGATGGCTTCTTCCATGGTAATATTCAGAGTCCATTTCTGGAATCATCCATGGATTGGCTACTGGTAGAGTCCATTTATAAAGGTTTCTGTGTATTATAATGTCCTCTTAATTCAGAATCTAGACATGTGATAACATCACTTCCCCGGAACATAGCCATAAGCTCATCTACCCAAGCCCCAATTTTTCAAATTATTGTTGACTCTTTTCTTCTTCATCCCCTCCCTTTTTTTCTAACTCCTATTTTTGCCAGTCACTCTATTGCTGAATTCAATTTATTTTTTTTTCTTAAAAATGTATCTCATTGCTATCATTGACTCTCTAACAGTTGCTGCCTAATTCGGCCATTCATTATGCCCTCATAAAGACTTTGTTCTCCGATTTTGGTAGACTTTCCTGCCACCACTTCATCTTGCAAACTGCTTAAATATTAACCTCCAAAAGGGGTCCTTACTTATACCCTTCTTCCCTTTCCTTTCCCTGGCTTAGCAACCGTCTATATTTTCCAGTGAACAATTTTTTTAATAGTCCTATGAATAACATATTCTTTCCCTCAACACAGCTATTGTTTTTATCATTCTCATGACATCTAATAGGGTAATGCCTTGAAGTTCATTTTATTCACTTTTTCTCTTTATAGTGTATATGCTGATTGAATCTGCAAGTTTTGCCTTAACCATCTTTGTGTACTATGTTTGTACCAAGAGGGTACAACCATGAAACAGTACTCTGAATTACATTAATCCTTTTTTAAACAGTGTATTCATTTCTTGGGCCTACTGTAACAAAGTGTACTACCATTACTGGGTGGTTCAAACAACAAAGCTTATTGTTTCACATTCCTAGAGCCTATAAGTCAGGATCAAGGTGTCAGTAAGCAGGTTCTTTCCTTTTGAGGGCTATTAAGAAGAATGTATTCCATGTCTCTCTCCTAGCTTCTGGTGATTTGCTGGAAATCCTTGGCATTCTTTGGCTTGTAGCAGCATAATTCCATATTCATGTGGCATTCCTCCTAGCTCTTTTTGGTGTCGAGATTCTCCCTTTTAATATAGTCACAGTCATATGGGATTAAGAGTTACTCTAATGACTTCATTTTAGCTTAATAATCTGCAAAGATCCTATATCCCAATAAGATCATTTTCAAAGGTATTGGGTGTGAAGATTTCAACATCTTGGAGGCAAAATCCAACCCCAAACAACCAGTACCATATTAGATTAATGAGGACTGCAAAGGATTGTGTTTTTTGGGTTTGGTCTTCAGTTTGTTTGTTTTTTTACGAAATCAATTTACAGCTTCTTGACTACGATTCTATTCTATTCCTGAAGTGTTCATTTGAACTTGCAAACTACATATAAAATGTTTATCATTTCCAATCCTTTTCCCCCCATTTAAATATCTGTTCATATAGATTTAGAACAGTTGCTGTTAAATTTCCTTCCTATTCCTTTAAAATAACTTCAGCAGTTTGGGTCAGGAGGCCCTGATAAAGTACTTAAGTATTTCCAAGTGACACCCTGTACATTTGTTTATGTTCCAGTTAGCTGGGTTCATTGGTCTGCATGATTATCTAATCACATTACTATACAATATTGCAAAGTGGAAGTCTGAATAAGCTTTCCATGATTGGTCATCATAGAAAATAGAATCTTGATTTGCTATGGTTCCAGATGGTGGTTTGCTTATAATAGTTTAGATTTAATCATAATCATTATAAACTAAACGAAGCTAAATTATACTATCTTAGAATTTTCATGTTGTTTGCAACCATAGGCTTTTGGAGAAGGCATGTCCTTATCCATTGTAGAGATAGGAATAGACTATTATTACTATGCCATTCTTTGAATGTTGCCATTCTCTCTACCATAAAGAATTAATCCTTAAAATTAGTGCTTCCCAGTTATGAATATTATTTATTTGCTATTCATCTTTTGAGCACATCCAAGCAGAATACTTTTTTGATGTTGAGAAGCCTGCTCTCCAGTAACATCACAGGTACGTTGAAATTATTACCAACATTATCAGTTTGTTTTGAGAAAGTATTTTAGCGTATATTAGTATAAAATGTCCCTAGTTTTTTTAAATTATTTATTGGCAGATATAAATTCACTGTGCAATATTTTATGCTAGCTGTCCAGAACCTAGCTCCGTATGGCTTACAGAACATTTATTTTTACCACCTAAGTAATAAAAGTTGTTTTCCATATCTTCAGTCAAACTTAACTATAGGCAAGAAGAAGTGAAGAAATTACCTGTCACATTATTCACAGGCCGGACCAAGATACTGTAAATACCATGGCCCACTAAGCTAATTTAGAAGAAAAAATGGAAAGAGGTTTAAAAAAAGATGGCATTTATATGTAATATATGTAGAAGAGTTTAGGGTTTTGACAGTTTGAGATTGTATCCTCTTTAGGGAGAATGCATAATGACTTTTATTTCTTTTGAAATATGCATAACTTCTTGAAGGTAACTTTCAACTCTCATTAACACTTTTCAAAGCAAGTTTCCCATCTTTATGAAAGCAAAGGGTACGGCATACCTGAACTTTGAATAGAATGAATGTTTACTTATCAACAATTCAATCATTTCCCCTCTTGTTTGGATCTTTCACTTCATTAGTTTGTAGGAAAAAAAAAAAAAAACCCTACTGTGGACATCCAAGTTTGGAGTTTGGATTTGACTGTTCTATTATTTAGTCTCGTATCTAATCAGCATTGCAAGAATATTATCTAATTGTAGCTGAAGTACGGAATGCTGTTAAGATCTGTTTGTGGGAATGAGTTTATGGATAAAAGTGTGGCTATTATTGATTGCTCATCCTTGTTTCTTACTGACTTGTAACCTTTTACAAGTAAGCTTCTTTCAGCCATAATCTCATCCACAAAGTGAGAATGTTAATGATACCTGAATCCTGACTACGTTGATTATTATGTCAGGGTTTCTCAACATCAACACTATGATGTTATACCAGATAATTTTTTGTTGGGGAGGGTTGTCCTGTGTTTCAAAGAATGTTTAGAAACATCTTTGGCCTCTGTTTACTAGGTGCCAGTGTAATGACCCCTCCCATCAGGAATGACAACAAAAAATGTCTCCAGATATCACTAAAAGCCTACTGGAAGGCAAAATTCCCCCAGCTAAAGATCACTGGATTACATGAATATTAATATCTACATTTAGAGAGAGAGCTTTGCACAGAAAGTGCTCAGAAAACTTTGGCTATGATTATCATATAGCTGAGAGGCTTTTATAATATCTTCTCAGAAGAGCCATGCTCTTTGAAAACAACTCTATCTCTTTTCTCTTCATATATGTACATGTGTATATAAATATATACTTGAATATATGTGTACATGTATAACAGAGATTTCCCAGTCATTATTTAATGTAATGAGGGGCATAACAAAATAGTTAATATCTACCCAGAGCCATCAAGCCCCATTAGATTCATTCTCTTGGCTAGTAAATATTTCACAAATTATCAAAACTTTCCAAGAGATGGACTAATTTCTCTCTCTCCTACAATGACCATGTAAGACTAAAATACAGACCTAGGAAATGGCAGACAGTAGAGTGAAAAGATCGGTGTCTATTATACAACATGGTAGGGATTTTGACCAGTGAGGATTTTTTCCTCTAACCCCATGGCTGAGTCCAAAAATAGACCCAAGAATTTTTTTTAATGCTGCTTGATTCCTAAAAACCTAAAATGTGAAGCATTAAAAGTTTAAAATGGGAAGCAGTATGTGAAAATGTAAAAACTGGTTTAAGTAATCCCATTATCCTAATGGTAATAATAGTAATAACTTGATAATAATTTGATTTGTTTCATTTTCTGTGTATTTTGAGGCCTTTCCCTTGTCTCCTGTAATTCCCTCGGCTATGCTCTTTAGGTAGGGATTATTTGGACCTGCTTTACACATGGAGACTGAGACAGAGGTCACATTCCTCTTAAGGGACAGATAGGGGACCAAATAGTATGTTTCAAAGGATAGAAGTTTCCCCTAGCCCTACAGGCCTTCAGATGTTTAAGCACTGCTCCCACTGCAGGAATCACAAGCCATTGCGAGGAACTTGCATCATGTTTCCACTCATGAGCCATTTCCATTCATCTCCCTTTCTTTCTCACTATTTCAAGTGTCTTAATCCTTCACAAGGCACTCCAGGGTTCTTCCCTCTCACAGGCTTTGGTAATGCTTTTAGTACATTACTCTACATGAACTGTACTCTTAAATATTCCCCTGGACACTCATTTAGTTGAGTTTTGTAGTAAGAGCACACCGACATTGTTAAGGTTAATGACTCAGTGTTTTACAAGTTGAAACACATTTGAGGTTAAATTGATTGTTTGGATCGTTTTATTCAACATCGTGAAGGCCCTGAGTGTGGGTGTTACTTACTGCCTTGGAGGAACATCTTTGTTACACCCTTAACGGTATGGCATCGATAGTGATAACATATTAGCAAGCCTCGCGCTACTCTAAAAGTGTTTCTGAAATGTGGGCTATAAAAATTACTGCTAATGAATTTACACTGGCATATAGGTACTCCATGATAACAAGCATTTATAATTCTATATATTGGATGGTTTGCTCATTTAAAATCCTGTCACATTGGAATCATTACTTCCACTGTCCCCATGACAGTGTTAATGATCAGAGCTTCAGTCTCTTGGCCAAGGCTGCACAATTACTAAATGGCAATAATAATAAGAAGAAGAATGGCTAACATTTGTAGGGTGGCTACTACACACTAGGCATTATATTAAATGCTTTGTTATATATAAATCCACTTATTTCTTAGAAAGTTTAAGTAGCTTTTTATGGCCACGAGAGTATTACAGAGGAATCTGAAGCCAGTCAGTCTGATTTCAGAGATTATTCCCTTAATTTAACTTCTATGTTATACTTCCTCCCTACACTCTATTCCTAGAGCTGAACCTTAAGTCCTCTATCTCCTTTTACCTCTAGGTTTCTCATTTGTCTGCCTCTCTCATTCCACGATCTTACATTGATTGACCATTATATACTAGTTTCTTGGTATCAGTATACCTCCAGTGCTTCATGCACTGGCTAAGACACTCAAGGAATACCTGGTAATAACCTATTATTCTTAATTTACATATTTACAAGAATCCTTCAAAAGAGCTGTGCTTATGCCAACTATATGACATTGTTACGGGCATGTATAACAGGTTAGGCAAGTATGGAAGAGCATGTTTTCTATATAACTTGTTGAGTGAACACTGAAAGAGAACGTAGACCTCTAGGGCCATCCAAAATCTCACAATATAAGTATTTGTCTTATCTTAAAAACATGCAAGGCTGGCCCTTTTCTAGTAATTCTATTCTGATAAGTCATTCTTAAAATGCTATGTTAATACAACAAGAAACATATTATCTTGTTATTATAACAAGAACCCAAAAGCTTCTGAAGGTTAAAAACAAATGACAAATTAATAAAAAGCATAATATCTACAAAGGAATAAGACTTGAATCAGAATTCTCATCAGCAAGTTAGGATAGTACCAGAAAATGGGGAAATGCCTTTAAAGTTTTTAGAGAAAGTTATTTTAAACCTAGAATTCTAAAGCCACTCTATCAATCAATCATTTGTGCAAACAGAATCAGGACCTCTACTGCATGGGTTCGCAAAGCTTACTTCTCATGTATGTATTCTTAGAAAGTTTCCTTAGATGTTACAAAATGAGGAGAAAAATAAGAAAAAGGGTGATATGGAATACAGAAGACAGTGATTCTCATTCAAAAGAATACTGAACGGAAGAAATACAAGTGAAGTTATACAGCTATCCAAAAAACAAAGGTCCAATAAGAAGCAGAGGGACGGAGGCATCTGGGAGGACACAAAGATCAAAGCAAAACCCCAAGTTTATATGAAAGTTATAATTTAAATATGAAACTTCCAGTTTAAAATAGAGTATGAAATCACTGAAACTTAAGAAGTGGATGGATTTCAAACAATGAATAAAACAAGTGGCTGTCAAATATTTGGAATATTTGAAGACGGAATGTGTTTCTTCACTCCAGTAAGGAGGAGGAAAAGAAAAAAAATCAGAAATTCCATAGAGAGGGGAACAAAACCAAAACCTGAAGTTAACTAATGTCTTACTTGATTTTGATCAATAGGTAAGAAAGGAAAATTTATATAAATAGTATTTTACAGTGAAATGGGTTTATGTTTCATTGGTCAGAAATGTATATAATTCTGATAGCCTACTTGCCTCAATAATGAATGATAGTTACATAGTTAAAATGTTATACGTAATGTTTATTGGTTTTCAACTTTTGAAATAAAGCTGTATATAAATAATTATGGTAATACAATAGAATGTAAATAATGGGAATCTTGTCAATATAAAAGTAGCAAAGGTCACATATATGGAGAATTCAGAAGCATAGGAGCACTAATATATTAATTCTATATGGGGAGAAATTGAGATACAATTAAGAATTGATGAAACTAAAAATAGAGATTTAAGTATTTTTAAATTTTAAGATATGCAGGGATGATGAATAGTTTTTATGAGTGTGTTTGGGGTAAAATAAGTAATTAATTTGATGGTTGTTTATGAACTAAATCTATCTTTAAATTTATGTTAATGGAGTATTTAAATTTATGAATCAATAAAGAATAGTATTAGTTTATAATTCAGAAAAATTGATAAAACCATCAAGATAGGTAAAAACAGAAGCTCATATGGGTAGTAAATAAAACTAAAAATAAAGTATCAGAACTACAAGGAAGAAAAGGATGGGGGGAAGGAGAGAGGGAAAAGAGAAGGAAGTTAATTCAGTAATTGAGAGAGGAGAAATGATTCTGTCAAGTAGGAAAGCAGGAATTAGAAACCAGAGAATAATGAACTCATTTCACATTGGACACATTTCAAATGGACACATTTCTAGCAAAGCTAATACTCTAGATTTGTCTGATTCATGTATATTTTATCTTATCACTGATTGAGCAAAATCAGGATTGAGAAGATTTCTGTGAACACCATCATGCAAGAGAAAAAGAAAATCTAGGAGTGTATTCTGTGAATACACTCTTTTTCCAGTTAATGAGGTGGAACATACATAATTCTGCTCACTAACAATGTTTCTTTAGTAGTTTAGGCTTCATTTGAAAATATTTTCAACATTATTATAATCAACATTATTATAGAGACAATTTAAGATTGTTGTTTTCATTTAATATACATGAATAATTAAAAGTAACATTTAAATTAAACACTGTTATCTAATAGTTTTATAAAAATCTTAGGCCCATATCAGTTGTGTGAGAGAAGGGAGAAATCATATTCCTTAGTTTCTAATATTTAACTTTAATAAAAATAAATACCACGTTATCGTATTGCAATTTAAAACTCTGAAAACTTAAATCAAGCTAGATATAATATCAAGGATTCATACCAATATTTCTAATTATTTTGAAGAATTGTTTATAGACTCCCAGTTGTTAAGTCCTTGACTAGAAAAAGATTAGAGAAATCTAAAATAATTATATATTTTTTACATATATATATATATATATACCCCAAGTTTCAAGACACTCAGTTTTAAATGTACATACATATATATATAATCTTAAATTCTGAAAGAATCACATCTTATTGCATAGCAGATGTTTCTTCTTTTAAAGGTAAAAACTATTGCAGAGAAATATTAGATGAGTTCTTGAAGAGATTTGGAAAGCTTTAATATGTTAGATTTAGGAAACTTAAAATGAATTCATTTTTTTTTTTCTGAACATCCCTTACCAGTGTCTGTACTTCATTTGCCTTTTGTCCCACAAATGCATTTTAGTCTTAACCAAGATTGAGCCAACTAACGAGACCATGTGCCATTGTATTACACTCTGTGACAAATGAACCTTGTTTCATTTCAAAGGATTTGAACTTGAAATCACTCCCAACAGTTATAAAGCAAATGTCTATCCTCCTGTCAGCCATTGCCTAATTTAAACTTCCCATCTGCATTTCTAATTATGATACAGAAAAATCTGTGTCTAACAAAGAGTTGTTTGTTCTTTCTGCACCCCCCTCAGGAAGGACAAATTTAGGCATATGGCTAAAATGAAGGACAACATTTTCATTTCACACCGTGAAAGTGCCATCTAATAATTCTTTATTGATATTTTTAAGGTACCTGATGTTTACTGTTTAAACACATTTTAGTATTTTTTTTTAAGATTTTTATTTGTTTACCAGAGAAAGTGTGAAAGAGAGAGGGAGAGAGAGAGAGAGAGACCATGAGAGTACAAGCTTGGGGCTTGGCAGGCAGAGGGAGAAGCAGGCTCCTTGCTGGGCAGGGAGCCTGATGTCGGGCTCTATCCCAGGACCCTGGGATCATGACCTGAGCGGAAGGCAGACGTCTAACCAACTGAGCCATCCAGGTGTCCCACATTTTAGTATTCTAATTAAAGTTTATATAAACCATTTATTTCTGTTTTAAGATAATAAAAATTTAAATAATTCATAACATATTACTGAATGTCAAAAATGTGAAATACATACATTCAGAAACTATTTCTAAATCTTATTTACATACCTGGCCAAATGAATGCTTTTCTCCAATGCTTTCTTATACCACACAGTAAAATGGTTTTGTTTCTGTTTCTGTTTTCTTTGTTTTTATTTTTAGCTCTATGATGTTGGACACAATATGAGAAGTCCTACTTGATTTTGATACAGTGATTGAATATAATGCATGTGTCAGGAGCACAGACTATCTGGTGATTTGGGGCATGTTATAAGTTCACAGCAAAATACTGACATGAAGACTGTCAAAATCTGGCATTTTAGATTTTTTCACTGTTAAAATACCTTGATAGATTGAACACAGTGAATGAATCATGCTCTTATCCAGAGAGAAATTTATTGTTCTAGGTAGAAATTGAAGTTATTTGATAAAATTGCTAGGTCTATAGTACACAGGAGCTGGGCCATGGATAAAGAGATGGTTTAATTCTTTAACACATAAATTCAATATCTTCCAGAAACACCAAACACCAAAACTAAAAATCAGATCATTGGCTTTCATTGTGGTTTTGTAATATCTTTAGCTATAAAACAGACATTCAGTGAAGATATATAGCCGTGGCTATATTGTTGAGTCTGTAACAAAAGTAATTACAGAAATACAATTTTTCCTTTAACAAAATTAAACTCTGTTCTTTGGAACTCGTCTCTCTCTCTCTCTCTCTGGAACTCCTCTCTCTCTCTCTCTCTGTGTGTGTATATAAATATACACACATATTCATGTTGACTTGAACTTTATTAATATGTATATGGGAACTTTTCTCCATTTTAATAACTTATAAGCATCTCTTCAGAAAATGTAGATTTAGAAGGCTTCTTATCTCTACATAATAACTATGTACGAGAGGAGAGTAGATGGAAAAATAAGTCAGAGGCAGGAAAGCATTATCTGGTTTAAAATACATGAATATATATTTATATCTGTTTCTATATGAATCTTTTACAAAACTATAGTCACTTAGTATTTATTAGTTAATTTAACAATTATGATTGATCAATGATTAACTATTAATCATTCATTGATTTGAAACTTTGAACTATAATATGGGCATAATATAAACAATTGTGCCATATTCTGAACTTATAAACACAGTAATAAGTATATATATCTACAGCTACATCCCAGTAGAGACAAAAGTGACCATTTTATTCTCACAGGGAAGCCTGGGCATGATAATTGATCTGGGCTTTATAAGATCAGTAGGTAATTATTATGCAGAAGAATACCAAAGTTAGGGCTTGAACAAAAACCCATGCTGTGATTCAGAATGTTTCAGTACAGTGTTAATGGAACTGGAAAGAGACTGGGGAGACAGGCTGTGCCAAATTTGAAGGACCTCAAATTCCATATGTAGAATGTGGGAATTAAGTCTTTTTTTTTTTTTTTTTTTTTTTAGCAATTTATTTGGAAACAATTTCAAACTTACAGAAAAGTTTCAGTAATAAGAATAGAATAATACAAATGACAATGTAAAGTTTTATAAACCTTTTACCCAGAATTACCTATGGTTAATATTTTCCCCCATTTATCAGTCATTTGTTCTCTCTCTCCCTGGGTGGCTGGATGGATAGATATTAAGATATAGATGTAGATAGAAATATCTATCTATCTATCTATCATCATCATCTACCTATCATCTATTTATCTATCTATCTATAATCTAAGCTATTTCAGAGTAAGTTATGTATATCATGTCCTTTTGCCTTACATATGTCATTGTAGGTGCACCTGGGTGGCACAGTTGGTTAAGGGTCTATTAGTTTCAGCTCAAGTCATTCTTTCAGGGTCATGGGATCAAGGCCCTCATTGGACTCTTCTCAGTGTGGAGTCTGTTTGAGATTCTTTCTCCCTCCACTGCTGCTGCTACTCTCTCTCTCTCTCTCTCTAATAAATAAATAAATAAATCTTAAAAAAAAAAGTCATTGTGCATTTCCCTCAAACAGAAATATTCTTACATAGCTCAGTGCAGTATCAACTTCAGTAAATTTAACAATAATAAAATTCTAATAAAATTAATTAATAAAATTTTGTCTGATCTATTGTTCACATTCTAATGTTTTTCTCCAGTTTTCTCTAGAGAAATAGTAGCCATTATAGCCTTTATTGTTCTCCAGTACAATAACCTGTCTATGATCCAGTGTTACATTTTGTTATTCTGTTTTTCAGTCTCATTAATCTGGAACATTTGCATAACCCTTCTTTGTCTTTCTTTCTTTCTTTTTTTTTTTTTTTACATTTTTTTCATTTTTTTTAAAGTGTGGTAAAATAAATACACATAAAATTCACATCTTAACTATTTTCAAGTATGTAGTTCAATGATAGTAAATGGATTCACATTGTTGTGTGACTGACCATCACCATCATCCATCTCCCTAACTTTTTCACCTTTTAAAACTGAAATGCTATTCCCATTGAACAATAGCTCCCCATTCTTGTCTCTCCTCTGACACCTGGCCACTACCACTCTACTTTTTGGCTCTGTGATTTTGACTACTCTAGGAAGCTCATGTAGGTGGAATTATACGGTATTTGTCTTTTTGCATTTGGCTTATTTCACTTAGCATAATGTCTTCAAGGTCCATCCATGTTGTTGCATATGTCAGAACTTTCTGCCTTGTTAACAATATACTATTGTATGTCTATGCCACATTTTGCTTTTGCATTTCTCCATCTGTGGACACTTGGCTTGTGTCTATGCTTTAGCTATTGTGAATAATATTGCTATGAACATGAGGGTATCTCTCAAGATCCTACTTTCAATTCCCTTGGATGTATATCTAGAAGTACAACTGTTGGATAATAATGGTAATTCTATTTTTAATTTTTAGGAAACCTCCATAGTGTCTTCCACTGTAGCTGTACCATTTTACATCTGCACAAACAGTATACAATGGTTCACTTTCTCCACATCCTCACAACCACTTATTTTCTTCTTTTTTTTTGATAGTAACCATCCTAATGGGTCTGAGGAAGTAGCTTATTGTAACTTCTTTTTTCTTATCCTTTATGACATTGAAATTTTTGAAATATTCAATTTCCTTTTCTATCCATCTCACTGTTTTAAGTTAAATGTTCCTCATTTTGGGTTTGTCTGATACTTCCTTATGATTGGGGTTAGGTTTTATATTCCTGGCTAAACTATAACCCACATGATGTTTAGGGTTTGATTTTTTATATGATGAGGCAGAATGAAAAGATTTTAAGCATAGACACATCCTCCTCAGTTCTGTGTTTTAGAAAGATGACTCCTGTGGTGAAATAGAAGATAGATAAGAATCATTGAGAACAATTAGAGTGCTACTGCAAGGGTCCCAACAAGAGAGAAAGTAGACCTAGAGAAGTGGTAACAGGAATATGGTGCCAACATTGGTTAGTATGAACTATCTTGTTTTCTGGAAAATCCGTGGCTGAGGCAGGTCCGTAGTTTCTGCTAATCTATATGGAATTGGAGCTAAGTAAAGGATTCCAAACTCATGGGACTCTTTCTTCTCCTAGGTACTCTATGAAGGAGAAAACACTTCCCTTTAATGTTATCTAGTCTCTAACTTTTAATTAGAATTAACAAAGATATGATATCAGTTATCTACCTGTAACTTCAATGCCATCAGAGCCTTTGATTTTTGCTCCTTCCGCATCCAGTGAAGACCCTTTCATGTCTTGTCTTCTGAGTTCTTCTTGGGTATCTGACATGACTCATTTATGCTTTTCTATAGCAAGTCTGTGAGAACATTTTTTAAGTTATGCATTTGCTCAAATCAGCCTTTGTTTTCTAAGCCTTTATTTCTAGCTGTGGGTAGGAAAGGTATTATTCCCACTAAAGAGAAATTGAGTGCATCAATAAGAAGTAAAGAAAGTTTTTTGAGGGAATCATGTTGTGTGTGTATGTCTAAAGAAGGACAAGACTTTGCTATTGTAACTGGGTTGGTCAGAGAAAAGGTTATCCTAATTTGGAGAGAAAGGCAAAAGACAGGCTCATTTGCCTTCTTCTCTATTCTTAGCATAGGTCTGATTTCTGCTTTACCCAGCCTTCTTTCTCCAACCCTCATTTGTTCCTCATCCTAAAACACCTAAGAGGTATACTGCTTGTTTTTTTTTTTTCCTAAGTATTCATTTAATTATAACTTTAAAACATAGCCGTCTATTTTTGATGTTGTGGAACAATAAATTACAGCCTATATTATCTCTATGTTTTCTAATAAAATTTTGAATTACAAAGCAAGTTGCTGGAGCATTTCCTCAGGGTTAATAAAGGCATTGTGCTCTTCAGAGCATTGCCCTATAGCTTAGCATCTCTTGGTGAGAGAGAATCCAAAGGAAAATTTTTCCTTACGAGGCTGGCAAGGAAGAGTGCTTAAACCCAGGCTCACATTCTCCAAGTCTGGAACTTTACCAACTGATCCCTTCAACAACTTATGTCAACTGTTCCTTCCATTGCCACTATATTTTTTGTATCCTGAAGGGACAGAGGGAAAGAGCTGAAGAAGAACAGAGCAAACAAACAAACAAACAAACAAACAAAAACACAAAACAAAAAACCCTGCAGCTTCACAGGGTGTTGAGCTATTTCTTTCTTAAGTGCCAAAACATTTAAATCTGACAAAGGTCTTACCAGAATACAAATGAACATTTCATGCTCCAGCACCTTGATTAGAAGTAGGTGCTATAACTAGGAATTTGGTGAGGTTTGCTCGCAAGAAAAGCAAGCCACTGGAAGGAGAAATCCTGATGTTTGGAGGACGAAGGAGGGCTGGTTTCCCTTTTCTGATGGCCAAAAAAGGCCAGAGCCACTGCCATCTGTCGTTTTGCTTACCTGAAAATAACACTGCTACTGAGGATGTCAGAAAAGAACTGAGGGAATAATAAAAAAAGGAGATTTTTTTTTTTTGTCACATTCAGGACAAAGATACTTTCCTTCAGCATAAATTAAGCTAAAATGTTCATAATTTTTGAAAAATACCATTTAGATCATCTTACCCCTGAAACCACTGGATGTTCACTGACGGTTCTTCCTGTAGGGCAAGATGAGGCAATACAGCAGGTCTGGCTTCTCCTGTTTTTGAATCCCAGCTCTGTCTTTCAATACATGAATGGACTGTGTTGAGTTTGTTCTTAATACTTACTGCAATTTGGCTCTCCTTGAGACAAAGAGAATAGCATGAGGAAAACCTAACATACTTCCCTTGCTTTCTCCTGATGTGGTTTCTCTAGCTGAAATGTCAGAGAAGAGCAAAGCAATTTCAGGTCACTACTTGCTTTCTCTGTAAACAAGTAGGTGGGCAAGCATGCTTAAATTTCCGCAGCATGTCTGGCTGTCTGTGGTGATTTTGCTGGGTCAGTGCATATTCTTAACATAAAATTTAACAAGCAATTGAGTTGTTTATGTTGTTTTTTTGAAATGTCTTTCATGCCATACCAAATGGAGAGAAAAGAGAAGAAGACCACAAAAGCTATTGAATTGCAGCTCACTCAACAAATATAAAAAGAAATGGCACAAAGGAGAGGAAGCAGGTGTATTGTGAAGCTGGACTTTTTCATGAGCATAAGGAAAATTCGGGCTTTAAGCCAAATGTTTTTCAGATGAGAGTTCCACAGAAACTTTGGAAATATATATATATATATATATATATATATATATATATATATTTCAATACAGGTGTTTTTATTTATAAAAATAATGCATGCACTTTGTTGAAAAAAACAGAAAGCAAATAACAGTATTTTTAAAAGTCATCAGTTACCCCATATTGTTTGTTAAATTTTGTTATATTTTTCTCATACATTTTCTTGATATTTTGCATGGATGGTTAATAGTATTTAATTTATAATTATACTTTTTCCCTCTACTCTATTAAAGTGTTTCTGTTGTTGAAAACTTTTTCCACTTATAATTTGAGAATCACATTTGCTCCTTGATAGATTCACATAGACACACCAATAAAACTTCATCTCTATTTTGTTGTTAAAGACAAAGGAGCCTACAGAAATAAAGGTAGAAAAGGGGTTCAATATACTATCTACTAATTTATAATATGTATTACTTCCAAGTGTAAGAAAAAGTTGTCTGAAATGTTATAAAATCAGGTACCAGTTACCATGTATTTCAAATTTGTTATAAACTAACATCTATTAAAAATCCGTGATTATGCTTTTCTTTTCAGTCAGTCTTCCAAAAGAGAGAAGAGGTGGACTCCCAGTTAAAGGGATTTTGTTAAAAGGTATCTTTTAAGGTCAATTTTATGATTCAAATTTAATTGTACTGGCTGGGGGTGAGGCATCAGTGAATGTAAATAACTTTTTAGGTAATTTTAATGTGCAACCAGGACTGAGAAACAATGGTTAGAATTTGAAGAATAGGTTATAGTTGAGACAGAAAAGTACAGAAACTAAAATATGAGAAATTTAAATTTAAAGGAATCTAGATATCTCACATTAATAGGAAACTGAAGTGCAGTAATGTTAAGGATTTTGCCTAAGGTCATCATTTTATGGCAAAGTCTGGATGAGAATCTTATCTTTTGATTCCCATTGCTACCAGATGTGTAGTCTTTGTATGTCATGCCCAACAGATATTTGCGTTTGTTGTTATTATTGTTGATTTTTCATTTAATGGAAGATAATACCTTGCAACTTCAGATTGTAGGCTACGGTTAATTTTTTTTTTATTGAAATCTTTTTTCCTCCTTAATCTCTTAAATAAGATGAATTAGTTCCATTTTTCCCTAAATCTACATTTTCTATATTTATTTTTTTAATTTCAGAATATGTAATTTATCACAAGGAGTTCACCTGCAAAATGAGTCCCTTGCCCAATGCTTTATTTATTGAAAAGGAAATCCATTTTATAATGAGACAAAGAACCCACAGTGCAGGCATGAGAAATATTTTTGTTCTGCTTTTCCTTTTCTTCCCCAGTGTTTCTTTCTCCTTCATGCTTCTACAGACTTGGCATAGCGTTTGAATGCAAAATGAGACAGTCCTTTAAACATTTTTATAGCAGTTGTGTAGGGGTTGTGAATTTGTCTTTTAGACAAGTCTCTTAAACATAGATTGATTTAATGATATTATTTTTCTATCACAGGTTTACTCAATGTCTATTCTATATAAATTATAAATTGCTTATAAGGTGGCATCATAGTAAAAATAGAAGGTATTAACCATTTTGCCATTATGCTTAACTTAGACCTTGTTCATATCATTTTTATTATTTCTGACACATTTACAAAATCAATTAAATACTGATGTGCACCACTATCCTTTGACACCACCGTAATACATACACACAAAAAGATAATCCTATTGACTCAAGGCCCTATGTGACTTAGTTTTCCTAGTACTGATGATTGTTTGTACTAAGCCATTTTTCTGTGTTGAGGTTTTTGGTTTCCTTTTGGTTAGCTGTGCATATTTTCAAGATCACTAACTAGGATGAAAATGGAGATGCCAAAAGGAAATGTTTTTTCATCTGTTTGTTTGTTTGTTTAAGCTTTATTTATTTTGAGAGAAAGAATGTGCAAGCTGGGGGCAGGAGCAGAGGGAGAGAGGGAAGCAGACTCCAAGCTCCCCCCACCCCCGCAGCCCTAGCAGGGAGTCTGAGGTGGGGCTAGATCTCCCCATCAAGAGATCAGGACCTGAGCCAAAATCAGAAGTTGGATGCTCAACTGACTCAGCCACCAGGCACCCCCAGAAAGGAAATGTTTTCAATAATAAGCCTTCTAGCCCACCTGGAAATTGAACCCTGACTTTGGTCTCATTATTGAAATCCATCAGAACTAGTGAATGGGAAAAAAAATAAAAAGAATAAATCATGTGTAGTTTGGAACATCGGGAGCAGTGAAATAAAAAAAAAGAAAAAGTGGATGGAGGGGAAGATTTTCAAGGTTTTCCATATATTTAAAGACCTCTGTTTAAAAGTTAGAATAATTCCAGGGGCACCTGGGAGGTTCAGTTGGTTGAGCATCTGCCTTTGGCTCAAGTCATGATCCAAGCAGCCTGGGATCGAGTCTTGTATCAGGCTCCCTGCTCAGGAGGAGTCTGCTTCTGCCTCTGCCTGCCTCTCTCCCTCTCTCTGTCAAATGGATAAATAAAATCGTAAATAATAATAATAACAACAACAACAATAATAATAATTCCAGTAAGGGGAGCATGGGAGAGATTTTCACTTAAGAAAGTTAAAGTATATAGATATGACACTAACTTTATCAAATAAAACAATATGTATATGAGTATTTGTTACTGCATGTGAAAAAGTACTGTTACTATAAATACACTGTTAAGAGTTCCTGTTTCTACTATTCTTGGCCTTTTAAAAAAAACTCATTAAAATGTGTAGACTTAGCAAGGGACAGGAATCTAGAGGGCCTATGGCATAGCTGAGAGAAAATTCACTTATACATCTCTATTTCCCCCTTGGCTCTTTTGGTTGCAAAGTCCTAGCCATCTTTGTGTTCTGATGACTGTCAGCTTTGATGGACACTTTAGAAAAGTCACCTAGTGGTTTGAAATGAGGGCATGGAGACCAAAACAAGCACTGACTCTGATCAGCTCATTTTTAGGCCAGTTTCTTCAGATATCAAAAGAAGGGCTCACCTAGTTCCTACTATCTTTTCTAGTCCAGAAATACAAATTCTAAATTTAAGATTGGGAGCCGAAAAATAATTTCTAGAAGTTGTTAATAAATGTATATTTGTTGAGATGTTACTATTACTCATTTCACCATGTTAGTGACTTAAATTTCTTATTTAAAAACAGAAAAACACAGGTCATCCAAGGAAAGCAGATATTTTTCAGTTTTCTTTCTTAGTAAAAGTGGAAGTGAGAGTTGTTTTGCAAACAGTACACAATCTGCTGGCATGTCAGGTAATTATATGGATAAAGACTGAAATAATCATTGTTGAGCTGGATTACACGTTTTGGACATTACTGAATGTAGCTATATAAACAAAATTCTGTTACTGTCATCAGGTTAACATATGAAAATAGTTTTCTTAAGTAGAAAATGACCTAGGATGACTTGTTCACAATAGGTTTCTATCTTCACATTCTGTTGGCCATAGTTTGCATTATTGAACTGTAATCATAATAACACTTTGCCAATTTTTAAATCAAATATGGCATCTTTCATGGTTATAACTGCTTTGTTTAATAAATATCTTTTCCAGCATATATTCATAAGAAATGTAAAAAATAATACTTATTTTTCATTTTATAACTACACTGTGGCTATGTAATGCATAAAAGTGGTGAATATATATGTCTATGAATTTCTATTATATTTTTTAGAGTAAGTTTATAAACAAAAACTATTTTGATGAAAATCTTCCAAGTACTATACCTGTAATAAAATCACAGAATGTTGGAACTCATATGCCTCCGAAATAATCTAATTGAACTTCCTCACTACCTGTTTAACTTTACAGATGTCTCTTGATTATCTTTAAAATAAAGTCCAAATTCTTTGGCATTAGATTAAGATCCTCAGTGACCTTCCATTACCTCATATCCTTGTGCACTGCATAATGCAAACATTTTAGCCAATTAACAACAAACTCTAAATTTAGAGTATCCAGTTAAGGACCAAGGAGTTCTTCATCTCTCTGCCTTTGAGGATGCTTTTCCCTTTGTTTGAAATGTGCTAAAGCCCTTTCCTCCTGACTACAATTCCATCTTTCAAGGTTAGGTTCCAAAAGTACTTCTCCTGGGATGTTCCCTGAAACTTTAGGGATTAGTGTCCTATGCATGCCTCCATTATGTCATTTACTTTATTTTAACTAAAATTTATTTCTTCATAAATGCATAAATAAACAGGCACATACTTATATAACATATGTACATTTACATGTAAATTTAATGTTACATGTACACACATATGTGTGTATGTATCCATTCTTCTCTCTCTAGACTGTATGCTTAAGCAAATTGTGTTTCTCCTCTTTCTCTCTCCATACACAAACATACACACACACATGTATTTATACACACTTGTGTATTTATACCTTTATGTATCTTCTCTTGTTTGGTTTCCAAAGTCAAAGAATGTATTTTATTCTTCTTTGTCCATGTATAAGCAATAACCTGTAGCTTAATAAACATTTGTTTAACTGTTATAGACGAGGGAAGAAAGGATGAGAGAGTATTTGAGACATTTGCCCATGGCCACACAGGTGGCTGTGATAGTTTAGTCAGAACATCTTAAGCTTTTGCCTTCTTGACCACTGATCTTATAATTAATTATTAGTAGTAGTTATTTGACTATTTCATCTCCAAATGATCCTCCAAAGATTCTCTAAAACATCTTGGATATTTTTGAGTAATAAAAAGACCACCTTTTTCGGGGCACCTGGGTGGCTCAGTGGGTTAAAGCCTCTGCTTTCCGGCTCAGGTCGTGGTCCCGGGGTTCTGGGATCAAGCCCCGCATCGGGTTCTCTGCTCAGCAGGGAGCCTGCTTCCCTTCCTCTCTCTGCCTGCCTCTCTGCCTACTTGTGATCTATCTGTCAAATAAATAAATAAATAAATAAATAAATAAAATTTAAAAAAAAATAAAAGACCACCTTTTTCATTTTGCATGGAGTTTTTGATCATGTATGATTCTGATAAATATTCAACAATATTAAGCTCAAATAAACAGGTATTAAGTATATAAAGTCTTAATAAGCACTGGATACAAAGTTTAATAACATACACTAATGTAATAAATAATAAAATAATAATAAACATTAGCATTTTGGAGTAGCTGCTATGTGCAAGCTACCATTTTGAGGGTTTTGGTTATTGTGTTATTTCATTTAATAATACTAAATAATAATATATAACAATTACAAATAGAGTTATTTTATTTATTTATTTATTAAAATATTTTATTTATTTATTTGACAGAGATCACAAGTAGGCAGAGAGGCAGGCAGAGAGAGAGGAGGAAGCAGACCCCCTGCCGAGCAGAGAGCCTGATGTGGGGCTTGATCCCAGGACCCTGGGATCATGACCTGATCCGAAAGCAGAGGCTTAACCCACTGAGTCACAAGCGCCCCTACAAATATAGGTATTTTAAAAACATATGTTATTTATAAGAGTAGTAACAATACATACTAATACTCTGTGTGCATTGTACCAAGATTCCAATAATATATATAAGAAAAAGTGTCAGAGAGCTAAAATCTATGTTTGAAGTTACCATAGTAATCAGCAGAGACAGAATTCAAACCCAGGTCCAAATTTTCTACTTATTCTAGTGCACCATGCTGCCTGTATTGAGAGCTCGGTGAGAATTACTGTGACCCCTCGTGTTTGGTTATTCTATCAAATCACAATGAAATAATTAATAATTATAGAGCATGATATGGTTCTTTGATGAAAACTTTTCCCAAAAGGCAAATAATAATCTAAAGTGAAGTAAAAGTTGAACGGTCTACTTTTCCTAAAAATACTTTATAAATATAAAAAATTTGTTAAATTATGAATATATAATTTATGAATATATATATTTATATACAGCATTTATATATAAGTGATTATACATATATATATAAGTATAAGTGATATACTTACACAAGTATAAATGAGTCAAGTCACTTATGGACTCAGTATAAGTGCTGAGTCACTTATAAAATGTTGGTAATAAATTTAAAGGAAAGAAACAGGTTTTCTTTCTCTCTTTTTTTTTTCCAATTTGAGTCCACCTTCAGTTGATTCATAATCAATTAATTACCATCAAGTGACCCGAGGGCAGCAGGAAATTGGTTCCAAATTGAAAAGCAAAAGGAGGCAATTTGTTTTAAGTCTGAAAGTCTAATGTTCAATCGAAGTTTAATCAGAAGTGACCCATTGTTTGAAAAGTATAACATCAATGTCTTTTTAATTTCACTGTCTTTAAATGAGGACTGGGGAAAATTGAGATAACTGATTATTCTCAAATGAAAATTAAGGAAAGATACTATCAGAAATCAAAAGCATATTTTCTTTATATTTTAATTCATAAAGGAAATAATCTTTTCTGTGTTGGGGTTAAGACGATTTTTTGAAGTCAAACTTAGTGTAGTCTTTAGAGACCTCTACCAAGAGACAAATGTAGCATACATGTTTTATCCATTAGGGCTACAATAGCTCTTTTCTTTAATACCTACTTATTCAATTAAATGGAATTTTTGCTTTAGTGAATTGAAGAATTAATTTTGTGTCTTTATTGGTTTCCAAATGAATAAATGGAATGAATGAATAAAATTAATGCATTTAGCTAAAGGAAAACAAACTATAGACATTCCAGAAATAATTTTTGGTCCTGAAATTAAATCTACTTGTGCTCCCTGGGATACATAGGGAAATAAAGAATTTTGTTAGCCTTTAGTAAGTAATAACAGGAATAGTAAAATGTAATTTGCCAAGGGATATCTAACTGCATTAATGTGAAGTCAATCATATGTTGTTAAATGGGGTGGGATAGAAGGGGAATGGGGAGGAGGAGGGGTGGGATAGATTTAAACAATCAGTTATCTTCTGAGAATTATGCTCTTCTGATTTCTCCACAATTTTACCTACACTGGGCTTAGTATTTGACAAAAAAAATTTAAAATAATAAAAAGAGTAATATAACAAATGGCAAAATTTCAGATAGGCTAATATTCTGGGTTTAATTTCCCTGGGTGTTTTCATCCAGATTATGGAATATGAGGTCATGACTATATAGGTAATCTCTTCCTATTTCTAGCTAAAGGACTTTGATGGACTGGAACATCTCTCCCAGGATTTGAATAATGTATTTGTTTCTTCTTAACCTGATGTTTAGATTCTTTTGCCCTTAACTCTAAGACCTTTAAATCCCTCATTTCTTTCACAGTTGATTAAATATAGCCCTCAGAAAAGCACTGACTGACTGTTCAACAGAAAGCTTTTCAGAAGGCTAACAGGCTCTGACCTCCAAGAAATGGTGTTGTTAAATTGACTTGAGACCTTACCAGAGAGACCAGGTTTTACTAAAGACCAAATTAAAGTTTGGATTTCTCATTATTGAGAAAACGTCTTTCCCTCCAAGATCTCAGAATAACAGGTTTTTGTTTGTTTTTTGTTTTCTGTTTTTTTTTTTTTTTTTGCGTTTTTCACCTTGTAACTTTTTTTTTTTTTTTTAAGATTTTATTTATTTATTTGACAGAGAGAGATTACAAGTAGGCAGAGAGGCAGGCAGAGAGAGAGAGGAGGAAGCAGGCTCCCTGCTGAGCAGAGAGCCCGATGCGGGACTCTATCCCAGGACCCTGAGATCATGACCTGAGCCGAAGGCAGCGGCTTAACCCACTGAGCCACCCAGGCGCCCCCTTGTAACTTATTTTTATCAGTCCTGCTGCATTCATTCTCAGTGATACATAGAATATTAATTGTGTTGCGACGCCACTGGGTGCATGAAACCCTACCCCTGTGTGTGGCCAGGATACACTTGTAGAGCTGGACCAGCTCTAACTGAAATGTGATAGAAGAGTTGGTAAGCAGCTGCTGCCCTGAGACCCTGTGAATGCCTTTCCCTTGTCCACTGTGGCTCCTCATGGAACCTCCTCCAGGACTCCAGCTGATTGGCTGTGAAATAATTTATAATCAATCACCTATTAGTGCATCTGGTATTTAAGGGAACATCAATTTCCCAAA
Source organism: Neogale vison (assembly GCF_020171115.1). Taxonomy (NCBI): domain Eukaryota; kingdom Metazoa; phylum Chordata; class Mammalia; order Carnivora; family Mustelidae; genus Neogale; species Neogale vison. Next base: position 99,427,207 of record NC_058096.1, read on the forward strand.
GAAAGGAGGTGAGTTGAAGAGAAAAAAAAAATCCTCAGCTAAACAGACAATGACTTGAGTTTGTGGTATAACCTCCTTAGCTGCACAGTTATTTACACTTCATAGGAAAATGGAGAAAATGTTTCTATTGCCGGACTCAGTCAGTATAAGGATCCATAATATTGTGGGGAGTTTTAGTTTCTTATATTCTGTTTTAAAATCTGAAATAGGAGAGAATAGTGTGTGGATTTAAAATTACTGAAGAAGAGATGAATTCCCAGGCCAAGAGAAGTTCAGGGCAAGCAGAAATTTTAAATCACAAATCACAACGTTAGGCACAGTTGTAGATTTTATTCATCTATGAAAGAAATATGAGGTGAACAGGGATTTGATATTTTTCACCTGCAAAGACCCTGAAGAATGCATGCTAATACTATACTATATTGTAATTTATGTGATAGACAGTATATTTTATAATGAATGCGTTAATTGTGCAGGTACTGCCTGGGTTCATTTTCCAGTGTTACTGCTCGGGTATGATACTTAAACTCAAGGTGCCTCTGTTTCTTCATCTATAAAGCAGAGTAATCATAGTATCTACTAATTTATGTGGATTTTATGAGGATTAATTGAGCATTTTTTGCAGTGTGCCTTATTCTCAGTATTATTAACTATTACAATATTTGTAATGCATATTATAGAACATGAGAATTGACATAATCTCTACTTTAGGGTATAACTATCTGTAGGTATTTTCTTTACTTTAGGGAAAATCTACATATATATATGGGCCTTTGGATTATAAATGATTCTCAAAGGGAGTATAAAATCCTCATGTCCCTCCCGAATATTTTACCCACCTAGAGTGGTCATGCCAGAATCTACAAAATAGCCAAGACATTTAATATTTATTTTAAAATGGTACTTGGCTTGAAAATATTTAGGAACAATGGTTTAAATGGCAACACATTCTGTCATCAGATTTTATTTCCATGTTAGGAGTGTTATGACCCTTTGCTAAGTAGTGCTTAGCATATCTATCTAATAGATAGATAGATATACATATATATGTATATCTATATATATATAAAATCCATTAAACTTCCTACCAATCAGAAAATGTATATTATTTTCACATTTTGCTGTGTAGATATTACTTGTGTGGAAGTGTTTCAGGTAAGTGGTTTATTTTTTTGTTTGTTTTATATTCATGAAGATGCCTTCTGACCTTTTTAGGCTGTATATTATTAAAATAGTAGAATTGTATAGTTTGAACAGGGATATAACTGTAAGGCATGTGTAAGGTTCTGTTGACCAAAGTTGAAATTTCTGTTCTCACACAAGGCACACAACCATGAAAAATTTGAATAAATGCACTGAAAATATTTTTATCTCTAAATCTGACATGATGAAAAAAACCTAAAGGATTTAATCAGTACTTCTTAGATTTTAAATTTTTTTTGAGGGCAAATGAAATGAATCATCAAATGTGAATGCTGAGACTGATGTAGAGTGCCAACTCTAAATTTGCCAGTTAAGTACATCAAGACAAAACAAAAACCAAAAACTGTCATCTACTTTCAATTTATTTCCTAAAAGGAAAAATGTTTTAATATCAGAAAATAGTTGAAAGAACATAGTTTTAGAAAAAAATATAGCTCTTTAATTAGCATGTAGTCAATTTTCTGAAAAAAAAATTCTCTGCAACATTATGATCTGTCTCATTTTGTTTTGGAATTAGACTATAACACCATTGTATGAACTAGCATTTAATGAGTGCTGGATTAAATGAGAATGAATGAGTCATATGTTTGGGCTAAAATCCTACCAATGAATAACTGTGTTTCCTTAGCAAATTTCTTCATCCTTCATCCTAAACCTTAGTTTCTTCACTTGCAAATTGGGGACAATAATATCTTTCTGATGGAGTTGCTATTTGGATTAACTGTTTCAGGAATTATTCTCAAGAGTTTTATTAGATGAATTCATTTAATCCTTATGACTTTATGAGTAGATTTTGTTATATTCATTTTGTAGGTGAGAAAGTGAGGCACAGAGAAGTTAGGTAACTTACCGTATGTTAAATATTTGATAAATATTTTTAAACATTCAATAGCATTTACTAGTTTTATGTATTTATTGTATATTTATTATACTATAGAAGAATTCTTTTTCATTTACTTGCCATAGACAAATGTTAAATATTGTATAATATATAAATAGCACATATTTCTATGTAATATAAACATATTTATATATTTTATTATAAATAAATACTGATATTTTAAAATCCATCACTGTATTTATTTAATGCATGTACAGTTATTATATTTATGTCAATAAGAACACTGTTACTACTGTTACTGTTAACATTAAAGCACGTTTTGTCAGATGTTAGCCTTTTGTTCATAAGGGCAGCCCAGCTATGGAATATCACAAATACTATTCATTTGTTTTACTGTATAGAATAATTAATGTCCAGTAAGAGAGCTTAACAGTTTGGTAGTATCTATTTACTTTATCTTAATTATTTACCATCAAATTATTAGCTAAGGAATTTATTAGGAAATGTATTAATTTGTGAAACAACTCTGCTAAGAGTAACTTTTATTGTTTTTTTTGTTGTTGTTGCCACAACAACTTTCCCTGCCCCCTGATCTATCTAGAATGTGTGCTGTAAAACAGAACAAAACAAAACCACAGACTATTTAATGATGCATGGTGTGTATAAGATCAGCACACATTCAATGATTAAGAGATGAAAGAAGGCAAGAAAAATAAAGGAGATTAACTGGATTAAAGTCTAAAATGTGAAGATTGGATCCTATGAAAGTATTTTGTTGGCATATAAGAACTTCAAGATAAAAAATGCAGCATAAATGCATTGAAATGTTATGCATTTTTTGCTTTTATTTTCACTTCTTTTTTAAAAATTTTTATTTATTTAATATTTTTTCAGTGTTCCAAAATTCATTTTTTATGCATCATACCCAGTGCATTTTTAAGACTTGTATTGCAGTAATTATCCCCCTCTTTAAAGTACTTTACAGGGAAAGAGAAAATGTTTTAAAAATGTGCACACACACACACAACACAGTTTTTAGGATGGCTTTCCAGAAACTGTTCTGCAACTTTTTGACAATCATTTAACCGTTTGAATTTTCCATGTTTTACTCTGTGTTTCTGGTTTAAATTAAGATTACTAATGGTTCATTTAGGTCTAAAATTAGGATGCTATCTCAATATGAATAGAACTATAAAAGTACCTTGAATATTTTCAGTATTTTCAATAAAGCCAATGTTATGGACTTTCCTAGAACTTGAAAAAATAATTGAAATGAAAAAAATGGGGGAATTCAGAAAATAATGTCCTAATATTGTTCCACATTTGACCCTTGGTTTTGTTACACTTCTGTTTAAAGACTGCATTTTCTCAGGTCTGCTTTACTTTGAATAGTAATGAGGAGCTTATGTTTCAAAAATTATTGCTGTAATTACCTTTTTCCTCAGCCCAGCACATTATGAATGTCAGTGCCATTCAAAGCCTGCAAGTGTTTTAATTTCATATATTAAATTTAAGTATTGATGTGTATATTCTCTTATGCAGAAAAGAGACTATTGCAGTGAAGGAAGTACACATGGGACTTCTTAGATTCAATTCAATTTAGTCTAAACAGGGAGTCTTTGATTATATCCTTTAACTGTACATAGTGTTTATGCTGCTTATGTAGAGTAGAGTAAGTCTTGGAGGGAACTGGAACAAGAGGTGGCGGAAATCATCCTTTTCCACTTAAATTAAAAAAACTGAAATCTGGGGCGCCTGGCTGGCTCACTGGGTTAAGGCCTCTGCCTTTGGCTCAGGTCATGATCCCAGGGTCCTGGGATCTAGCCCCGCATCGGGCTCTCTGCTCAACAGGGAGCCTGCTTCCTCCTCTCTCTGCCTGCCTCTCTGCCTGCTTGTGATCTCTGTTAAATAAATAAATAAAGTCTTAAAAAACAAACAAACAAAAAAACAACCCCTGAAATCTTTGGCTAAGGGGAATTTTGGCAATAAGGAATAGGCATTGCATAGGAATGGAAGTATGGGCTGTGGAATCAGAAAAATCTGGGTTTGAATCCAGGCTCCACTTACTTACGGTGTGACCTTGAGCTAATGTGTGGAACTCATTGGTTCTTAAATTCTCCGTCTGTAAGATAAGGTCATAATAGTTCCCACTTTAAAAGTATGTATGTAGATTAAATATTATTGTATTCATCCAAGTCATGTTCATTAAGTACCAACTACACAGAAAAGGCATGTACAGAATGCCTTTTGTCTAGATCAATACTTGTTAAACCTACATGAACTAAATATTTTAAATGATTATATCTCAAAAAAATGCAAAGGGTATATTTTGGTATGGCAGTAACTTAAAGTTTAGTCAACTCAATCTAGTATAGAAATGAATTAATATAACCTTTGAATGTTTTCTTTACCTATGTATATGCACTAACTTCTTTATATAAGTTATTTATATCTTCCAACTTACTTATATCCTACCCTTATTTCAAAACCTTTCTCTCCAATGGCTTCTCTAGTTACAGTTCAGTTTTCTGGGTAACTTTCCTGAGCTTTAATTCCTTCCCTGTAATCCTATGATCTATTTATTTCCCTAAGATTTCCCTGCTTTTTAAAAAAAAAAAAAATACCTTGTTATCTTCTAGATGCTTTCTCTCACATTAAAAATAAGTCCACATTAATCCTGTCTAAAACACAATAAATGAACTTTTCTTTGATTCTTTAACTCTCTTTAGGTAATGATAAGTGTTTTTTAACTTTTCAACCTAATGTGAATTTCTAGAGAGAATAAGGTAGTTCATAATGTTGCACTTCTCACTTTTACTCCTCAACTGATTGCATTGTCTCCTGTGCTCACTAATCTATAGAAACCCCTCTGACAAAAGATACCAGGAGCCTTTGAAATCTACTTCCAATGGATAATTTTCATCTTATTGTATTTCTTTACTTCCTTTGAAGCATTGATTATTCTTTGCCAGACATTCTCTACATTTTTTTCCTCCCATAAAGTCAAACTCGTATGCTACTGTTCACTTTCTCTGATTATTCTATCTATAATGTTTTCATGGATTTTATTTTTATTTTTCCTTAAATATAGGTGTCATTCAGAGTTTTTGCTATTTCTCAGAGATCTCGGCTATATTCACTGTTCTTAGAAGTACAGTTTTTTTTTTTTTTTTTTTACAGTTTTACAGGTTTGTTTTTTTTTTTGCCCCCAAAACATTTTAAACTTACTATCGTCTACCATCTAGTGATACTACACTACTTCACATGTAAAATGAGGACCTCAGGCCTGTATGCTTCCATTCTCCCTCTCAACCTCTGTGCTCCTGCTTGTTTCCTAGGGCTGTATCACAATGCACCATGAACAAGAATGGCTTAAAACTGCAGAAACTTCTTCTTTCACAGGGTATAAGTCCAAAGCCAAGGTGTCTGAGGGCGATGCTTCCTCTGAAGCCAAGGCTTCCTTGCCCTCTCCAGAAGTCTTTGATCTTCCCCAGTTTGAAGCTCCTATCTGCCCCTTCAATGTCACCTGACGTTCTCTGGGCTATATATATGGGCTATATTCACTGTACTTCTAAGACTACATATGGTGTTCTTTACATTTATTATGTGCATGCTTCTCCAAATTATTATTTTTTAAATGTTTTATTTATTTATTTGACAGACAGAGATCACAAGTAGGCAGAGAGTCAGGCGGGGGTCTGGGGAAAGCAGACTCCCTGCTGAGCAGAAAGCCCGAAGCTGGGCTCAATCCCAGAACCCTGAGATCATAACCTGAGCCAAAGGCAGAGGCTTAATCCACTGAGCTACCTGGGCACCCCTCAAATTATTTTTATTCCAGTTTAGAATTTGGTCATGAGCCAAACAGATCTTGAATAATATAGTGGCTCATCTTCTGGGATAAGTTTATATGAATAACTTGCAAACACCTTACTTCAAAAATTTAAAGTTTAGTTTCTTTTGTCCTAAATCATGTGTTTCTATATTTTCTAAGGTAATGAAATATGTATCCACTTATTTTATCAAATCTAGAAATACTTGCAATCTTGACTCCTTTTTAAGACTTCCACAACTAATTAATTACCAAGCACTTTATTGTAAACATTTTATCTTCAACATTTGTTAAACTGTTCCCTCCTTTCTATTTCTATTACTACTATCCTGGTTTACTCTCTTACAGTTTCTCACTGTGGTACTGCAAAAGCCTTCTGTGTAAACTCCCTGTTTCCCATCATATCTTTTTAAAAGTTATCCCCACATATATGTCAATGTGTGCCCTCCTCAACACACACTTGAGAATATCACTTGCTCTATTCAGAACACTCTAAGGACTTATTGTCTCCCACAGAAATGGTTTTTAAACCTTAACAGTTGTAGATTTTTAAACGAGAAATTTCACAAGGACAATACACAATCACCTATTTATAGTAATTTAAATTTCAAAACTCTTAACTTTTGCTTGCATAAAAAAAGCAATTCCTGACAAATGTGAAAGAAATCAGACACCACCCAGTTTTAATGTAGTCCTTTCCTCCTTCCTGAGCACATTTATATCATTTGTTCCTTTGATTAATTTTGACATGAACTCTCTGTGAAGAACCAGCATGTTTACATGTTTTTAACCTTATGGATTGATGATACTAAGATTGAGAAATTAACAACTTACTCAAAGTTGTCTGGCATTTTTTACTATTTTTTTAAAGATTTTATTGATTTATTTGACAGACAGAGATCACAAGTAGGCAGAGAGGCAGGCAGAGAGAGAGGGGGAAACAGGCTCCCTGCTTGAGCAGAGAGCCCAATGTGAGGCCCAATTCCAGGACCCTGGGATCATGACCTGAGCTGAAGGCAGAGACTTTAACCCACTGAGCCACCCAGGTGCCCCCATTTTTACTATTTTAATACAAAAGGGCTCCCATGTCTTAAAAGGCTCATAGTATAGTAAAATAAATAAATAAATGTAAGAAAACCACAGTGTAATAAATGATGAGGAAAAGTAAGTGTAAAGTGATATGGAAACACTGACAAGAGCACAGTGAACTCTGATGTGTTGGTGAAGATCAAGGAAAGCAACTATAGGAAGAAACCTGATAACCAGCTGGAGGAAGAACATTTCAGGCAGATGAGGAAATGGCCCAAGTATAGGAACAGACATAGTAAAGGTAAGGGTGGGTCCAGTTTGGTGAATGGGCTGCTACACTATTAACAAAAGTTATATGGAAATAGTGTGAAATAGTTATGAGAAAAAAAGAAATCTGGAGATAAAGATTTAGAAATTACCATTTTGAAGATGGTAGTTGAAGTCCGAAAAGTAGATAAAACCACTTAGCCTGTGGAAAAGAGAAGACAGAGTAGACCACCTAAAAATGATAGTAAGATTAAAAAAAAAAAAAAGAAAACCAAGTTCAGGAAGAGAATAACATACATGTAGAGAACCAGCTGGGTCAAATCAGTGACATTAGACAAAAGAGTTGAAAGAAAGAAGGTGTACTAAATATGGTGAAATTTTACAGAAAGGACAAGTAAAGCAGTGACTGGGCGACAAATGGAATTTTACACCATATTCTAGATAGAATTTTCTTATCAATATCCTTTCTTCTGTAATATTTTTATAAGGGTCTTCAGTTGGCAGACATAGAGTATTAAGTTTTTCACATATCTTGATTTACTCCTTTATTTTAAACTATCAATAATTGTTCTAAACAAAAGTCCTTTCTAAGTGTTTAATGGTGCTTAACTTCTCTCTTCATCTACAGATGGGAGCCATTATTAAACAGCCATCACTCAGAATTAATGTAATAGTAGTAGAAAACTTTCACAAAGCATATATCCTTCTTTTAATTTTCTCATTATTTTATACCAGGATATTTAAATACCAGTCTATGAATGATAATGTTTCATGTGATATACACACATATATGTAAAGAATGGTAGTATCTTAATATTTTCAAAGACAGTGATATTTGATGTATTGTGTGTTCTATTCCCGCTAGATTAAACTCCATGAGATTAAGGATCGTGTCTTGCACTTAGTGTAGTAAATAGCATATAGAAGGGTCACATGAGTGTTTTTTAAAATAAATAAATGAGGCAGTAGAAACAAAGAATGGTATGAAAAGAGATACATGAAGGAATAAGAGAAAGAAAGGGATTACACAGGAGAAAAGGCTCATATGGATAATTTAAATTAACATGTACTGCTACTAAATAATTGAAAGTTCAATAAAAACCTCATTAATTATAACTCCCTGTTTATCTTCCATGGTATCGTTCAATTTGAAGCAGGCTGATATTTTACCTTTGCACTATTTATGAAGTTTTGTTTTGCTGAGTAAACTAATAGAATTATGTCAAGAAGTTCTTTTAAAACCACCAGTGAAACAAACTTCTTTGGGACTTCAGGATTAAATTATTAAATGAAAATGAATGCCACAAATTATTCTTGCCATTCTTTTATTAAGTTGATTAAAAGATATTTCTCTTTAGAAAAACAAACATATCTAAATACAAACTATACCCTGTCTTTCATAGGATCCTAGAGCAGTCTTTGGATTTCCTTTAATTCAGCACCCTACTGAAATTACCACCACCTTACAACCACCCTTATCAGCATTGTTATGATATTTATTACCATTAGCCTTATCATCAATGCCATTAATATAGTATGTCCTGTGTGTCAGGCTTTGGACAGTTCACAATATCTCTGTGAAGTAGATGCTATTGAAGTTTTTCAGATGTGGTAGCTAATCCTTTGGAGATTAAGATGTTTAAGATGACATAATTATTAAGTGGGAAAACCAAAACTTTAATGTATTTCTATGTTGACTGCCCAAAATGTCTCCAAAAATCCTTACTGATAAAAAAAAAAAAATTAAGTTTATGAGACCTATTGTCGTGAGGAAGAATAACATCCTGACTGAGCATATTGGTTTTCTAGGGCTGCCATAACAAAGCACCACAGATTGGGGATGCAGATATCTATTGTTCAGTGTGGTATTAGAGGTGGTTCCTTCTGAGAAGTGTGACAAAAAAATCTGTCCCAAGTCTCTTACCTAGCTTCCTGTGATTTTCTGGCAAGCTTTGATGCTCCTTTTGCTTGTAGACTCGTCACTCCAATCTCTGCCCTTGTGTTCGCATGGTTTTCTCCCTGTGCTGCACATCTATCTCCAAATTTTCTCTTTTTAAAGGACACCAGTCATACTGTATTAGGGCCCCACTCACTCCAGTATAACCTCATTCTAGATTAGGTAGCTACATCTGCAATGACCTCTTTCCAAATAAGATCAGATTCCGAGATAGTGAAGGTTAGAACTTGAATATATGAATTATTCAACCCATAACACTGAGTCTTAGTAGACTCTCTAAATGGGGAAATTAGGGAAAGCTATTTATAATATTTTAGCCTGGTTGTGTGGTTTTATGATAAAGCTTAAAAAGTGGAGTAATGGTTGGAACTGGGCAGAGTTTCTGACAGATTAGTTTTAGGTTGAAGGGCAAAATGAGGAGAGGAACATAAAACACATGTTTATAAATAAGCTGCTGGTATTTGGTTTTATCATCCAAAAGTGGGTATATTCTGAAGCAAACAGATAAATTACTTTTGTTTGATCACAGTTTTGTTAAAAATAGGGGATGAAGAGTGTGTCTGATAACAGCATTGTTTTTTAATTTCTAGGAAATTGTTAATATGCTGGGTTTAGTCCTCCCCTGATATGTTGGTATGACTTCAGAGTCCATTAACTCCATATTCATTCGTTCTCATGATTGATAATCCCAGAGTAGTCTGTGCTGGATTGCTCTAATAAATAGCTTTATTAAATAGTTCTAATAGAATTCAATTTAAATTGGTTACCCTGTTGTAGTCATTGCTGGTTAGAATTGCTTGACCCCTTCTTCCCTATGATAGCCTTCATAAAGATTATCTATCATTCAGTAGTCTACCTAAATACATACATCCTGTCCCGATTCTTCTATTTTCTAGACAAATCCTAGTTACTTCAGGTTTTCAAGTAAAAGCTATATTTATATGGAAAGTAATAATCATCTCATTGGATGTTAAGAATGTTGATAGCTATAAGATCATTATTTTGGATAGGGTTTTAGTCCTTTTGGACTACTGTATCAAAGTATCACAAACTGAGTGCCATAATAAGCAACAGAATGTAATTTCTCACAGTTCTGGAGGTAGGAAATCCAAGATCAGGGTGCCAACATGACTGAGTGAGGACTGTTTTCCAGGTTGCAAACTTTTTGTTGTTTCCTCACCTAAAGGAAGGTGCTAGGGAGTTCTGTGAGGCCTGTTTTATAAGGGCACTAATCCCAATTACATGGATGAAACCCTCATGACCTAATCATTTCCTAAATGCCCCATTTCCTAACATGATTTCCTTGGAGATTAGGATACCAACATAGGAATTTTAGATGAACATGCATATTTAGACCATAATAGACGCTAACATTGTCAGCATCCTGTGTCTTATTATACCCTGAAATTTGTTTACACATGCAAATACAAAATGACTAGTTAAAATTTTTTCTGGTTAAAAAAAAATGTTTCTCTGACTGATTTCAACCATCATAATACCAAGTTTCTGATAGAGTCAGCATGCTCTCATTTTATTGGAAGCATGTGGAACCATGAGACCAATCTACCCAAAATATCTTACTATCACTTTGAAGTGAGTTTTGCAATATTTAAAATGTCCTACACACTTTTGCCTAGGCTTTTTAAGATGGTAATCATGTTTGTCAAAAACATTCTATCCTACCAGCCTTAGAACATAAAATTCAATATATAAATCAAAGAAAGGGTTTCACATATAGGTTTTGTCATCAGGATATCTTGCTTTACATATAAGCCTGCATTTGAGAAAAGAGAGGGCTGCAAAGAATTATCTCTTCTAAATTAAAAAAAAAAAAAAATCTTTTTTTTTTTTTTTGAGATTTTATTTATTTATTTAACAGATAGAGATCACAAGTAGGCAGAGAGGCAGGCGGAGAGAGAGGAGGAAGCAAGCTTCCCACTGAGCAGAGAGCCTGATGCGGGGCTCGATCCCAGGACCCTGGGAACATGACCTGAGCTGAAGGCGGAGCATTAACCCACTGAGCCACCCAGGTGCCCCGAAAAAAAAAAAAATCTTTTGTAAATAAAAATAAGAGTTATAGAATTCTACTCATTTTTTATATAAGTGGTCTGCAATTGGTTAATTAGATCAGTAGAATGAAGGCCAACAATCAACAGAAAACTTAACGCAATTTAGAGCCCTTTTAAATCTTTAAGGAAAATCCAATAAGCACTTGAAAAAAAAAATCAATGAAGAGTTTTAAATGTTTCTTTTCTGATTTTCTGCAGGGTCCAAGTTTTCTCTCTGAGGCCCTTTTCCCTAAGCGTGCAAGAAAAATTGAAGAAATGGATCCTTTTTTCAACCTTCATGAAGCCATTACCAAGGTAGGAGATAACTGCATTCATGGGCAGAGTTGGGGAAGTTTGGGAGGGTTTTGGTGGTAGGTGGAGAAAAAGAAAATAACCAATCAAGAGAAATTTTATATTTTCATTTATAATATATGCTTGAAAGGATTTTAAGTACTTCCCATTACTTTGCTAAGGAGTAAGAATGATACACTACTCAATCAAGATCATACAGAGCAATAGCATGATTTGTATTCAAAATCAATCCTTAATAAAACAAATAGATATTTTTTTTCTTCTTTCTTCATCTGAAAGTAGAGTTGTAGTGTACTCTCAAGTACACCCTTTGATTAAGGTCAGTATCATTGAATTTCTTTATCTTCAATGTTTTGTTTCAATATTTAAGATATTTGGTTGTTTATGGTGGTACTTTTTAGTTGCAATTAAAGAAAAATGGCTACTTAAAAGAAAAGACTGAATTTATAATAGATGTTTTTATATTATGATGGTCATTCCTATATTTTTACTCAAAACTCTTAGCTATATGTTTATAATATGGAGAAAATTAAATTGTACAGTATGGAGTAAATAAATTTAATGTTCTGACATCATAGGACATCATATGAATTTTTACATTTACCAACAGTTTGTCTAACCTGTCATAACCTCTCTTTTGGGAATAGAGTTTATAGAGAATATTGGCATTTCAGCACATTTAAAATAATCCATATTTATATATGCTTAGTTGAAAGAACTGAATCATTCTTAAATCTTCTTAGTGAAATTTTACAAGGCTATTTTTCTCCTTCAGAAACAGGAAATGTGATATAATTAACTGAACTCAATAAGTGGCACTGGAATGAACTCAGAATACAAACTAGGATTTTAGGTCTACACTAGCTTTTTAATAAAACTGTGAATTTATTTTTTCTGAACATTTGAAATAAGAGGAGTTTGTACCACATTTTACTTAAAATTCTCCTAAGCTCGAAATATCTGAATCCTAATTACCTTTATACCTCTTTGCTTTGCAATTAATTTTACTTCCTTATTTTAGATTTTAATGTTTCCATTCTTTAATATTCCTTTGTATTTGGATTTAGCAACATATAGGTCTCCCTCAAATAATAGTTCCTTAGTATTCAAAATATTAACTATGTTCTTAATACTTGTAAAGATGATAGAGTGATAGATAAAAATACATATCTATATGTATCTATATACCTATTTAAATGAGTATATGCTTCTGCAGATGAGAGTGTGTTTGTGTGCATGTGTGTGCTCATTCAAATATTCTGGATACTCAAAGTCCAGGTTTAACTTACTTATTTTTAAGTGAAGCATTAGAGGATTTTAGGGCAATGGAATAGTAACATTTTTTCCCATTTCTTTCTGCTTTCCTCTGGATCAGGGAATTCATTGATTTTTGCGGAATGAATAACTTGAGACCCTACTGGTATCAGGTGTATAATGAGAGGTGTAAACACATACTGATTCTTGCTGCGTGATGTTTTGGCACTCCACAACTCCTAAGAGCATGTCGGGAAGCAGGGATGGGGCAAGAAGGGAGTAGAGGAACATGGGACATAGCCTAGACATAAAAATGAATTCTGTACTTAGTGTGAAACACAGAAAGTCAGAGACTGTTTGAGAAAATACACAAATTTGTGCACAGATATTACCACAGGTTCTATATTTGTTTTAAAATTTATTTCATAGGTAAGCAGATATTAACTCATTAAATGGATATTAGAAAAAATTCTGTCTATGAAGAAATAAAACATGCCAAAGTGCAGAAGTAAGTGACTTCTGACACTTTTTATGACCAAATATATTTATCTAATGTTGATACTGTTTCCCCAGTCATGATGTTTACCTAAGGTAACACCTCATGTTGGAGACATAGGCCAAGGGAAGAAATTGTGCTTCAGTAGTTCAATCTTAGTTTTCCAGTAGGAGAAACTGGGGAATCACAAAAAGAAGTACTTAATAAATACTTTATTTTAAGGTCAAATTTTCTTTAATCAACAACAAAATAAAAAATATAAATATGGTGAGATTGACTAGGCACATGACTAGGAAATATGGAGCATACATTTTATTACCTTGGCTACCAACTTGTTCTTTTATTAAGTAAAACTCTATTTTATTGTCTACACCAAAAAGGAGTACACTAGTAATGACTTTCCTCATGAGGATTCTATGAGGTTGAAAGATCACGTATATATTTTCCCTGGAAATGCAGTATGGATGTAATTGAGTATAATTATTAACATTAAAAAATAAGAGTGCTGATGTATTCAAATAGACTCTTACCTGCACCTTCTGTATTTAGTTTTCACTTTAAAGTAAAAAAGAGTAAGTTAGATAGGAAAGCATATGAGTAAACTAATTAATTAAACACTGAGAATACGCTGGTAGGTTAGTGTGTACAAATGGAATACATAATTTAATTTGTAAAAGATTGAAGCCTTTAAAATATTTTGTTTCAGTAAGAATAGTAGTGGAATTATCATAGAAAACCATGCATTTAGTACACTCATATTTCATGTAGCAGTGAGATATTATAGAAATAGCAATGGACTTTGAATGAAAAGACCCAGTTAGGTATAAATTCTGTCACTGTGAATTCTGAAAATTTGATGTGAAGTAAGAAATGTGTTGGAAAATGATAAAACACAATTACTGATATTATACCACTTATAAAACATTTTTAAAAAATCTGTATTAAATGAAATATTGAGGATTCTAGTCCTTATTTCTCCAAACAAAAGTCTGAATTCAATACACAGCATTATAACACAGTCACATATTTATTTTATCTAATTAAATAAATATAAGAAGCATATACATCTAATACAAATGATCATGTAATGTAATCTATTATCCTTTACAAGTGAGTAACTTTGTATTCTGGCCCTCTGTTATAGATCACAAATACAATTTATGTAAAATTAAATTACAGCTTCCAAGAATTAAAAAGTTAATAATCTATCAATAGTGTTTTTTTCCCCGAATTAAAGAAAATGAAAACAAACAGACTGCACATAGATGGGGTAGGAGCTATGAGTCCTGGTATGTAGCTCTCCATTGCTGTCCTGCAGTTCTTTAAAAATATTTTTTTTATAAAGTATGAATTTATCCTGGCATTTATCTTTTTGATATAAAGCATGGAACCTAAGAAAGTAATGAATGAGACTCAATATTGATGCTAAAAGGTATAATTCATCATTGCTTCATGACAGTCCGATGATACAGTATAAAGTCACCAAAGGGCAGCACATACTGCATTGCTGTTGAAGATGTTTTCTTATCTTCTATAATTACCTTTAAAAATAGCATTTGATTTTTTAAGTATCATAGAAACCAAACTGATTTCTCCAAAGACTACACATGAATGAAATACCAATATAAATCTTAGCCGCTTAATCCTTTAATAAGTGAATAAAAATCACCATGGATTTGTTTTGAAATAGGCTTATTTCTCCTTTTCTAGCTAGGAATTGTCTAGTTAGGTTTCTGAATCCTCAACATTTAGCTTATAAATTGTTATTAGTTATCTAAATATTCTAAGATGAAGCAGAACACTTGAAATATAAAAACAATTCATACAGGAGAATGGGTCCAAGGGACTAAACAGGTAAGGGAAGCATTTTAACATAAAGTAACAAAAGAGGTGATAGTGACATAAACAAGTTATGAGAAGAAAGATGATGGAGTTCATGCTTCTGACTAGATTTGAAGAATTCACCAGAAAAGTGACATCTGAAGAATTTAAGAAATATTAACTTTATCTTAATGTCAATGAGCTTCCCTTGAGAGTTCTCTAAAAAGCAGATTGTTGGTGGTATTGTGTAAGAAATGATTATATGTATTTTGAATAACAAAAGACAGATCTGGGAGACATTTTTAGGTCTGAATAACAGGATATATGGTTTACTGGATATGGGGTATGAAGCAGAGTAAAGAGTAAAGGACAATTTGAATACCTCCACTTTGGACAAAGTTGATATTATTGAATTAACCAAATTAGGTGTTGGGCTGAAGAAAGTGATAGAGTCTAATCTTGGATGTGAAATTTTGAATACTTAGTGAATCTAGACAAATATATTATAGGAGCAGTTGGATACATGAGGTTGGAGCTCAGGAAGAAAAAGAATTCAATGCGTTAGCTGATGTAATAACCACTTGTCATATGTGGCTTTAAACTAAAAAAAAAAAAGAAATGTAACTAGAATTTAATTTTTTCAGTACCATTAGCCACGATTCACATGTTTAGTAACCATATACAGGCAGGAGCTACTGCATGGAATAGCACAGATTATCGAACATTTTCTTCATTGATGAAATGTTGATGATGATGATGTTGCCTTGGCAATAATCATGCAGAGAATCAAGAGTGACAGGGAGAGGACAAAAGCCCCAGGGCAGAATGTTTTATGGGATCCACAGGAAAAGATACATTATAAGAAAGAGGAAGTGTTCAAAAGCATATCCTCCCACAGCTTCACAGCATTAAGATGGCTAAAATTAAAAACAAAACTAAAGAAAATGAAACAGAAGATAACACATGTTGACAAGGATGTGGAGAAATTGAAAACTTTGTGCACTGTGAGAATATAAAATGGTACAATTGTTGTGGAAAACAATGGCAGTTTCTTAAAAATTTTAAAAAAGAATTATCATATTACCTACCAATTCATATTATCATATTATCTACCAATTCCACAGAACTGAAAGTGGAGTCTTAAAAACACATTTGTACATCCATGTTGATAACAGCATTATTTACAATAACTAAAATGTGGCCATAGATGGATAAATGGTTAAGTAAAATGAGGTATAAATATACAATGGAATATCATTCAATCTTCAAAAGGAAGGAAATTCTGACATTGGCTACAACATGGATGAAACTTGAGGACATCAGGCTAAGTGAAATAAGCCAATCACAAAATGACAACTACTATATGGTGTGATTCCATGAATATGATGTACTTAAAGTAATCAAAACCGAGGAGAAAGAAAATACAATGGAGACTGGGGTAGGAATGGGGGAATTTTAGTTTAGTGGATATAAAGTTTCATTTTTACATCTTGTGACTTACACAAGGTATAAGAGTTATAGAGAAGGATATTGGTACTGGTTACACATTATGAATGTATTTCATACCACTGAACTATAACTTATAATCTGTTGATGGTAAATTTAATGTTATGTATATTTTACAATAGTTCTTAGAAATTCAGGAAAAAATGTGTATTTACCCAATTAACTAGTCATCCATAATAACTTCTGAACCACTTATTTAGAATTTGAAAACATCTTTTTTCTCTTCATTTATGCCTGATCCTCCGTTCTTTGCCATTATCCATAAAGAGTTCACATGAGTTGTTAACAATTTCTTCGGTCTACTTTTTTAAAAGATTTTATTTTTATTTTGAGAGAAAGAAAGGGAGGAAGCACAAACCGGTGGTGGGGGGAGGAAGGGCAGAGGTAGAGGGAGAAGCAGACTCCTGGGTGAACAGGGAGTCTGACGAGGGCCTCGATCCCAGCACCCTGAGATCATGCCCTGAGCCAAAGGCAGATAATTAAGCAACTGAGCCACCCAGGCGACCCTGGTCTACTTTTAATTGATTAACATCTTGTATTTTTTTAATATATTTTTGGATTGAATATATTTTATTAGCATTTTCTTGATAATTTTTGCCATAATACACAATAAATGACTGATAACTGCATTTTAAACAAAACAAAAACACTATAATTGTAAGGAAAAGAGTTTTAAAATCAAGTGTCAATATATAGCATTGGGGTAGGAGAGGAAAGATGCTATCTATTACATTATTGAATTAATAGTACATTTCTTCTGGAACCACAGATGCTCTATATTATAATTTAAAATCTCTAAGTATGAATAGTACAACCAGGAAAACAAAAGTACCTTATGCATGTGGTACCATGGCAACTAGCAAATGACCTAATTATAATGACCTAATTTGTGAGCTTCCTTAAGAAATATCAATTTATTAGTTATTTCATTGTTCTTCTCACCTAGTTTAAGAAAAAATGATTTCTTTATCTTTAATTATTACAAGATATGCAATATTGATACATTTTCAGGATAGGGTTTTTAAAATACTGTTCTTAAGTGTGTATGGATTTCTTCCTTTTCTTATAAAATATAGAAATAGAGATCTTATAAAATTATTTGGATATTGTAATATTCCAAAGAGAAAATAATAGAAATAAGATAGTATGTATTCCTATTATGTATGTGGAGAAAGTTGCAGTGAGACTAAATTGTAGAAAAAGGCAGCATTTGTATAAAGTCTTGGAGTCAAGGCTAGTAATTCTTATATAGTTTGTATTCTAACAATGTAGTTATATTTGCCCTTATTTATAACTATAAATTTTAACTCAGTTCTGCAGTGGTGTGAATAAAGGCTAATGGTGGTGTCTTCAATGATGAAAAACATTTAACCATTTCAGCTAATGTTAGATACATTTAGAGTCGATAACAAAAATCACTATGCCTAATACAGTTATATTCTGCTAATTAATTTTAACACATGATTTGTGAAATATGAATCTTCAATTATGTTTAAATGTCACTGATAAATATGTTTGTACCAGTTGTTGTGATATTAAGATTCTTAGAGCATGGTAACTGAAAACAATCCACTAAAACATTCTATTCATTTTATAACTATAAAATAGAAAGGCAGAATAAAATACAGAATGATTTTGTTTTTCCTTGAGATATCTTTCTAAGCTATGGCTTAAAAATTATAGCTTAGTAGCCTTACATAAAGTAAGCCAAAAAGGAAATGACCAAATACCTTTAATTTAGTTTCCTGAATTCCAATGTCATGTTGTATTCATGAGCTAATAGGTTTCTGGTACAGTTCTTTAAATGCTTAAAAACCTGGCTATGATTTCTAATCTGAATGAGCAAATCTGAGTGTCTTCCAAGTATCTTTAATGTTGGTATATTATTTGGATAAAATATGTGAATATTGTCTTCTATTTCACAAAGCAAGTGTAATGACATTCTTTAATCCTATTTGTACATTTGAGGTGATTCTGAAGCTGTGAATGTAAGGCTTTGTTATTTTTAAAAATATTTCAAAAATATTTTCCTGCTATAACAAATTATTGTTACTAGATGCAAGATGTCTCCATGGGAATCTATACGATGTTTCATGACATGAACCAAACCAGAAAGTATCCCAAATATGTATTTTCAATGTAGAGATTGTTCTTTGTAATAAAGAATGTTGGTTGAAGCTACTCAAGGGAGATGATGGGATATTAAAACCAACCTCCTACGCTTTGAAAAGGAAATATTTTAGGTGTATATTTTCTTCATAAATGTATAATTAAACTCAATATCTTCATTTAATGAAATGGGAAATGGTGCTGACTATATTTTCTCTTGCCCAGAGAGGTTTGGTTTATTGTTTTCATTATATGGCACAAATATTATAGTTTCTAAAGTCATGCCTTATACTCTCAGTTTCTCTTTTCCTTTTTGTTTTTATTACTCAAAAGCAAATGGGTACACAGTATCAGCTTGTCAAAATTTGACTCCCTTTTTGAAGGGAAGTTAATCATTAAAGTAGATATTTTGCTAAATCACATTAAAAGTGTTATTACTGCATATTAAGATAGAAAAGCCGTGATTCTAAACATGCACTTTTTCTTTAATATATACAGAGACTGATTTTAACATGTATTTATTACAGAATATAAATATGTTAGTGATATAAATCAGGATAGGAAGCTATCTGATCACCTATAAATAATATGACAATGTTATAAAGATTGAGTCAACCGACCTCAGAAAATTTTCTTATGTAATTCAGGAAATGGTAATCTCATCCCATAAAGTAACATTTTTGAATTTTGTATGAGCTAAATATATCATTCTTATTTCTGGTAAATGTCTATAAGTTGAAAGTGAACTTTAATGTTAGCTTCTTTATTTGCCCCTCATTTTGAGCAAGAGATTCTTTGTCTTTTCTTACCATTCTCAGACGATATCATCCTTTAAGTGATGTAGAAGTACAGAGACAAAAAGCAGAGTAGTCAGTGGATAACAGATTAGCTCTAGATAGGCAGGTAAATGTCCTTCCAAAAATGGCTGTTGAAATAAAGCCTCCATATAATAAAAAGATTCAAAAGCCCCAAGCAATAATCACTTACTAAAAAAATTCTAATATAACACAACAAACCAGAAGAAACTGAGCAGTCTTTGGAGTTTATTATAATGGACTTTGATCATGATGCTTACATGTCTTGGGGACAGTACCTACTGCCTCATGTGTTACTGTAATAAAAGATCCTCTTACACACAGAAAGACACACACATGCATACACATTATGAGGTATGAATGAATTAATAATACAGATTTTCAGTGCTAGTACTATCTATATTATTCCTTGAATGCTCTGCATTTTTTATATAGATAAATAGATGGATAGATATCTTATTGTCTTCTTTTCTGGGACAGCCTGAATGTCACCCCGTTTTTGCTTGTTTGTTTTTAATAATCTTTGGACCTACACATTCTGCTGCTATTGGTGTGATACAGAAAATATTTAAAAATTACAGGGTTTTTTGGCATTTAGTAATCAGCATTTTAATTATGTGGTGTCTCTCAAAAAGTTCACAGGAAGTGGTGTTTTAAGAGAGAATAAATGTATTCCACAAATATTAACGTTATGATATTTGATATTTAGGAACTGATCAAGAATTAGATTTGAACAAATCAAATTTTTGCTTGAAAAGCAAACAAAATTTTTGTTTGCGATGGGAAAACAATATTTATTTAGACTTAATTATGTGTGTTTACTAATATGTCTTTTTAATATGTAAAACTAAGGTTTAGGAATTAAATGCATTTAAAATTACAGTGTTGTTGACCATTAGTGGAGACTTAAGTAGTAATATTTCTGCTTTCTAAAAATAAAACAATAATGAACAATCATAATTATGTTCCCTAGTTGTCAAGAAAAAGAATTATGATCCTTATAGTTACTGACTTTTAAGAAAGCTGGGAAGAAAGTAATCCATTTAGAATATTTTCTTCAAAAGTAAAAAAAGTCCATTATCAGTTAAGATGTTATTTTTATCATCAATAAAGACCTACATGCAAACTTGTTCAATATAAACAAAATGATTCTATTTTTCTTATGTAACTGAAAATTCCAGAAGAGGCATGCTTCAGGAGTAGCTCAAACATAGCCTTTGATCTACTTATCTGTTATCCTCTCAGTGCTACCCTTGTCTCTGGTGGGACTTTTCACCAGCAGAATTCCCCCATAGTAGAAAATGCTGCCAGCAGTTCTTGGAATTGTATCTGTACATAATTCTATCAAAGCAAGAGAGGATCTCACTTCTGGTGACTTTCTCAGAAGAGCAATGGTGCAGATTTCTAGAAAACCCCAGTGAAATGGACCCTCATCTTATTACTCTGAATTGGCATCATGCTTATTCCGAATCATTGCTTGTGACCAGGGAAATAATTGTGCTGATTGGGTTAGGCCTGATTTCCATAAACTAATCACTGTAGAAAAGAAATTAAAGTTTTTAAAAACCCTTATTTGGAAGAATGAGACTAAGCAAGCTCAAGTAATTATGGCTCATCATATCTTCTTTGATTAATAATCGTGGCTAATTCAGATTATTGCTAGCCCATTTGGAGAAGGGTATGAAGACAGCGAGTATGTCAGAATGAAAACACTAAATACCTGGGAGCAGGAGATCAAGAAACAGATGCATGAACAAGATACTGATGAGAATCTTAGAAAGCAAGATTATTTCAGCATAGAAAAACTATAATTTTTATCTAAGGTAACTTGGGAAAATAATAAAAGTATTTTAAAGCAATAAAAGGTTATTGCCTTTTTTTTAATAACATGGCATTTTTGAACCTCTCTACATGGCATATCTTCTTTCAGTCAACAATTCAGAAAGAGAGTTGCAGTATTTGTTCAGAAGAATTAAGGTGTACTTGACTTTGAAGAATAAGTAAAGGTATGTGTTAGCTGGGTTTTAAGTTTTAGAATAATAGTACAAATTTTAATTGGTAATGAAGAGAAGCTGAGCTCTCTCTTCCTCATCCACATTAGTAGGTATAACTGTAGTTTGTTTATTTTTATTACTATAAAACATTTTTTGATTAAATATGCCAAAGTTTATGTGCTGCTTCACTGTTGATGGGTATTTGGTTTGTTTCCAGCCACTATTAAGAATATTTTTGTATACAAGTCTTCTTGTATAAGAGTTTCTTTAAGATACATATCAAGGAGTAGAATTACAGACTCATATTTAAACCTATTAGGTAATGCTAAATTGCTGGGATAATTGACTGCCAAGCCCCCTCCCCACCCACCCACAAACACACAACCACCAGAATAGTCTATTGATTAAACAAAAGTTATTACACTGACTTTGCAAAGAGACGACAACACCTCGACTGAATCTTAGTAATATTTCATGACAGAGTATCTTGGAGGAAATATTAATAGAAGAATTGAGTGTCTAGACTTAAGTTTTAGGGTGAGGGTTTTAATTCAGACAATTAATTGTTAATGGGAAAAATTCATGACAATAAATTAGGGATGGTGGACATGATAAAAGGAAGACTGATGAGTGAGCTATTTGTCCAAGTAAACAACCTATTTCCCAGAGATGTTGATGTTTACAAGGAAGAGTAAGCTATTTGTTTGGATATATTTGTTTTTTAGAAATTTCTTGAGGCATACAGTGAAGTTATTTATTAAAGCCTTATCTTCATAAACTAAAATTTTCTGGAATAAATAGTTATGTTGACACAGTGGTTTTACTTTTCAGTGCTGGTAGTTAAGCTAAGTGGACTCATATAGTCTCAATTCTTGGAGCCGTGTGTGACAATTCTCTTTAATATAATCCTCTACCAAACTTGATATTTTTTCATTTTTGCTTATCTGATATGTGCAAATGTTGCCTAATTGTGGTTTAAATTATATGCCTTTCATTGATTGCTAATGAAATTGAATGTTTTTAGATATTGGCAATTTGGTTTTTCTAGATGTTTGTTTGTACATATGTTTTCTAAGTGCTTGTTAAAATCATTGCCAAGTTTAAATTTTTTTATTGGATTGTTTTTCTTTTTTATTGACTCATAGGAGATATTTCTTTATTCTGGCTGTGAACTTGTTGTAAGTTACATGTGTCATAAATATCTTCTCCCAGATTCGGACTTTCATTTCCACTCTTTTTATTGTATCTTTTAATGAACAGTTCTTCATTTCAGTGTAATCTAGTTTAGTAATTTCTTCCTTTATGTTTAGTGTTTTTAGGGTTTTAAGTTCTTCCATATGCTGGGATAATATTTTTGTACTACTTTATAAATCTCTATAATTTTTTTCTTTAACATTTAAATATTTAATCTACCATGATGATGTTGATGATGATGGTGGTGGTGGTGGTAGTGGTGGTGGTGGTGGTGGTGATTGTGATGATTTAGGTAAGGGTGCAATTTTCTTATTTTTCTACCTAACTTATTGAGAATTCCATCCTTCTTTAATGATGCACACAAAAACTGTTATATATCAAGTTTCTATGCATGTATAGGTTTGTTTCTGGGCTCTCAATTCTATTTTTCAGACTACTCATCCATCAGTGTACAAACACAATACTTTTTAGCCTTATGTCTTTAAAATAAGATGTCCTATCTGGTAGTTCATGGTTTCTAATTAATTCTTCTGTAAGAATATCTTGACTTTTCTTCCCCTTTGTTCTTCTATATAAATGTGAAAATTAGCTTGTCAGGTTCTACAAAAACCTTGTTGGAATATCAATTGTAAAATGAATACTTTTTTAAATAAATATTTCTTGATCCAAAGTGGTTGACTATTCTCAAAACGTTATTCTATTACTAGCATCAAATGTAGTAATTGCAATAGCAAGGTAAATAACTGAATATCTTAGTTTTGCAGCTTTTTAGTGCTGAAAATATCCTTAAAAGTCATTCTTTAAACAACTCATTTTATAGGTAATTAACTGCTAACCATAGAAGTGAAGATCAAAATGACAGCAAGCATGTAGCTGACATAAGACTCAGACTGAGCTCCAATCTCATTCATTCTCATAAAAAATATTTAATCAGCATCTCTATATAACAATATAGCTATACAGTTCAGGGATATAACAATGTATTTGCCTTGTGTTTCACTATATCATACTGCATTACGTGCCCAAACTAAAACAACAACAACAACAACAACAACAACAAAAAGAGATTAAATAAATCTTTATGAAACACATTCTGATTGTTGGCCTTGTTTTAGTGACAAAGGATATAGCTGTAAACAAAAGAGGGATGATTATAATCCTTAGGAGCCAAGAATCTATGGGAAATGGATATCATAAAAATATAAAATATAAATACAAACTATGCAAAGGTTCTGAGAGAATGTATAAAGTACTGTTAGAATTTAAGGAGAGCTGTGGGGAATATTGACTTAATCTGGGGTATCTGGGAAATTTTTCCTGGAAAAGTAATTTTTGAGTTTTTGACCTAAACTGTTTAGTTAAAGAGGGAGGAGAAAAAGTCAGGCAGAGATATCTATATGACTAAGATATCTGAGCAAAGTGGGAGCCCATTATCCTAGGAAATTAAAGGAGCCTATGCCACTGGAAACCAGAGAGCAAGAATAATGATAGTATCAATGAGAAGGAGGGATAGATTTAGTTGATAAAATAGGACCTCATGAAGCACACATTGTTTATAAAAGAAAGGAAATTTCCAATATCGTTTGAGAAGCATTCCAAAGCCAATGAAATGGGAAATTTAAAAACAAATAATTAAATTCTTTAGAGTAGGCAAGATGGGTGATTCTATTGATTTTCACTTGGCAATAAATAGCATCAGATAGTTGAGTTGACTAGTCTCAATAGTAATTGGTTCAATGGCCTGATAATACTTAAATAAAGAAAATAGGACAAGGATGTGGAGAAATGAGATCCAATGTAAAATAATTAGTATTAGTTCAATTTGTAGAACCTTAAACTAGAAATCTAGTTTAAAATTAATTTATACATAATTATAAATAATCTGTTTAAATCTTCAGCTTTTTTGCCTTTTTCAACTTTTGGTTCAATTATTTTTATGTTCTGAATCTTTAAAATGATACTTCTGTTTCCATGTATTAAATTTGTATCAAACATTTATAGCCTTTTAAAAATATGTTGTTATACTTAAAAGTAAGTGACCTCACTTCTAAATACTTTACTATAATATTAGCTAATATCTATTTCATATTCAAACTTTTCTTATTGTCTTCCTCACACCCCATAGCTAGTTTGTTTAAACCTAGATCGAATTTGGAATCAAATGTTGCATTTGGTTAAGCCTCTATATAGAATAGTCTCCCCACCTCCCCTCCACCCACACCCACAACATTGATATGGCGAAGAGACTAGACCAGTTGTCCTTTCATTAGTTTTACTTTCTGGCTATGTGGTGTCATTTAACATATTCTTCTATCCTCTGAATATCCCATGGATTGGAAGTTAACTCTTAAGACCTAATCACATGTTAATATTAAACTTTTTGTCTAAAATACAATGTAGATGATATATGCATCATATTGTATTCTGTCAGAGGCACTTCTTACCTACTAGAAATATCACCAATGATTCTAAGATTCATCATTTGATGAGAGTAATGATATTCTGATCTCTTCATTGTACAGTGATGTTTTCCCCTGTTACTAGAAAATTGTATCTATGATGTTAGTTTAGCACAATCAAGTGTTCAATTTCCCATTATAATAGTCATGAAAGAGTATGTTACACTGCAGTAATAAATCCAAAATCTCAGTGGCTCAAAATGACAAAAAATATTTCTCATTCAGTAAAAGCCTGCAACTTTCCACCCTATGATGACTCAGAATTACATCTGCATATCAATGCACTCTTTATAATCACCAAGCAGAGAACGAATGAAATGGACAAGTATGGAGTGGTTCTTAAATGTTTCTGCCCATAAGTAACACTTACTTTCATTCATATATCAAGACACATGATTATGCCTAACTTTGAGGAGACTGGGGAAGGTATGACTAGCATGTATGCTGACAGAGAAGAAACAGAAATAATGGTGATCGGCACAAATCACATTCAATAACCATTTACCTAGTAGTTTTAATGGTAATCAATGATTATTATTGATAATTAATGGTGTTTCTTGCCCAAAACATCAGTTTTACTAAAGATTATAGAATGATAACATTCTAATTTTATCATTTATTCTGCCTTTATTAACAAATATTCTTATGTGAAGTGAAACTATTTGGTTAACTGTGAAATGTATCTTCTACTAAAAAGCAGATTACATGTTTAATTAATTTCCTTTAACAACAATTTTCATGGATTTGGTATAATAGCTGCCTCAAATGATAATAATAAATATTTTTGGTGTTTTCCCTTTGCAGTATTTTTATTTATTTTTAAAGATTTTATTTATTTATTTGACAGGCAGAGATCACAAGTAGACAGAGAACGAGAGGAGGAAGCAGGCTCCTTACTCAGCAGAAAGCCTGCTGTGGGGCTCAATCCCATGACCCTGGGATCATGACCTGAGTCAAAGGCAGAGAGAGGCTTTAAGCCACTGAGCCACCAGGTGCCCCTCCCTTTGTAGTATTTTTATGGTAAATCAATTTTCCTAGAATCAGTGATCTCCATCTGTTAAAATCATTTGTGTTGGAGATGCTCAGATTGTCACAAATTTGGTAAGAGAAAACTCTTTCAAGTTTGTCCTAAGATTTTTTGACATGACCACATTAATCTTTCTTGGTTTTTGGCACAAGATTTTTGAGACTCGTCTTGCACTTTCCCTGCCCATGATCTAGAATGAGCCATTTCTTCAGTGGTCTCTGGTAGAGAAGTGTACTACCTGACTACCAAGGGTGCTCATAATGATGAAAGTATTTAGAATTTAAATTAAGAGAAGTAGAAAATAATACTTTAAAAAATTATACAGCCTCCTTGATTTAAACATCACAGTGTTTTGGGCCTCCTGGGTGGCTCATCCGGTTGAACATCAGACTCTTGATTTTAGTCCAGGTCATGATCTCAAGGTCCTGAGATCCAGCTACACATCAGGCTCTGTGCTCGGTGGGGAGTCTGCTTAAGATTCTTTTTCTTGCTCTATCCCTCTGCCCCCTGCTCTCTCTCTCTCTCAAATAAATAAATAAATCTTAAAAAAATAATAAACATCAGTGTTTTCCTTAACTTTTTTTTTCGTTTACACTCAAAAGTGTAATTCATGGCATCGTTAATATAATTACTTCTAAAACTCTTTATCATGAAAGCCCATAGCTACAGTCTCAAAGTAGACTCCACAGTCCAGTAATCAGCAGATTGTCTTGTGAAAGAAGGAAAATTACAATCAATTGTTTCTGAAAAGGCTGCATATCATATACACACTATTAGATAATCACAAAACATATTATTAAATCAGAGTCTTTGAAAAGCTGTGACTTAAGATGCCTCCTTAACTTTATTTAGACCAGTATTTTCAAAATGGCACATATTTGGGGAAATACTAGTCTAAAGTAAGGTTTAAGGATTATAGCTACTCTTCACAATTCAGAGAGTTAAGATTTTCTATTATTATATAATCTCAGCTGTCTTATAAACACATAAAAATAAAATCCTTCTACCTAATCATTTTTCAGAAACATTTTCCATTCCAGAGAAAAAACAATAAAAATTATATTAGCTTGAATAAGCTAACATAAAAAAAGGCTTTTTGAATTCTGCAGTGAAAGAACACGATATAGATGTTAATATAGTTTTCTATATCTTTGAACTGATTTTTTTTAAAATAGCTAAAATTAAATTATTTGTAATTTTATTGATAGAAAAATTCTTACATTGTAATTAATTTTTAATCCATAGCTATGGATTAATCTTATATGAAATATTGGTTTCCTGTATGCCAATTAGTGTGATTCTTTTCTCTTATTAATGAAATATTTTTTAAAGGTTTTATTTATTTATTTGACAGAGATCACAAGTAGGCAGAGAGGCAGGAAGAAAGAGAGGGGGAAACCGACTCCCCACTGAGCAGAGAACCTGATGTGGGACTTCATCCCAGGACCCTGGGATCATGATCTGAGCTGAAAGCAGAGGCTTTAACCCACTGAGCCACCCAGGTGCCCCAGTGAAATATTTTCTGAAGAAGGACATAAATATAGTTGTATATATAAACACACACATTCATATTAAAAAAAAAATTGTACCTCCACTTGGAATCTTCACAAAGGGGGGCAACTGGACAGTGCATTCAGTTGTGTCCATCTCTTGGTTTCAACTCATGTCATGGTCTCAGAGTCATGAGATGCCGCCCCACATCGGGCACCGTGCTCAGTGAAAAGTCGGCTTCAGACTCTCTCTCTCTCCCCCACCCCACTGAGCTCTCTCTCTCTCTCTCTAAAGTAAATAAATATTTAAAAGAAAAAAATTTCCACAAAGTATGTATGATACATATTTTGTCATGTATTTGAAATATTAACTTTAAAAATTGCAATACATGTATCTTATATTATCTAAGTTTCTAAAATTATTTAGTTCTATAAAATGCTCATTAAAAATCATCAAACTTTATATTGACATATTTTGTACCTTAAGATAAGTGATACCTAAGGTTATTTTGAATATGAATTGTATTTTGCATATAGATTATTGGAAATTCAAAATGCAAACCCACAAATATGTTATTATTAAATGTAATATAGCATGTGCACCTTGAAAATTATTTCTAAATGGCTGACATACATGACATGAGGGAAAAAGCAATATCTTTCTTTAGAGTATCATTTAAACTCTCAAATAATAAACTTTATGGAAAAAGAAGGGAAATTTTATTAATTTCATTTGTTGGTTGAGTTCTTTGTAAAGACATAGATGTCCATAACTTTCTTCCAGACCCTAACTATTTTTTTTGACCCTAACTATTATATTCAGAGTATTTTCCATTGTTTTGTCTTAACATCAATGAAATTCATTTTGAATCTTTGATTACAGAATTTCATCTGTTACAATTTTTGAAAAATTCTCTTAAAAAGAGGGATGGTTTGTGAGGATTAAGATCTAATAGGCAACTTTGCTTGTTGTGTTTTCTATTTAATCTTTAGAAGAAAGCACAATTCGCTGGAAAGCACAAGGACTCCAACTAATGTTTGAGAAGTGTTTTGCACCTGGTGCCCTGCGTAAATTTAAGAACCATCTAAGTAAGATGAGCCTTAGCAGCACTTATATTACTGTCCACAGAGGGCTTCTTCAACAGTTACTATGGCATCGTGGCAGAAAAAAAAGTCTCTAGCCAGCAGCTCTCATTTCTTGAGCTTGTTATTACACTGTGTTTATTATCTTTGGATTTCCCTTAGAGAAATCAGAAACAAAGCATTTAGTTTACAATGTTGGTTTGGTCCAGATCTGGTGTACCCCCCCCCCCCCGTAGAGTATTGTTACAACATTACAACATTCAGTATAAAGCAGTGAACACTAATGCCATGTCTTGTGTTTCCATTCTCTCATGCTGGGTTATCATACCCCATTTCACATAACTGGAGATTTTGCATATTTGCTTTAGATACTTTACTGAGAGATACCAGAATTAAGGTGGATGTGGGGCAAAGAACCACCCCAGTTTATAGTAGGTTCCACTTTACCTTCACTTCAGCTGTGTTATGACTAGAGAATGGTGATAGGTTCATTTCACTATTTTTCCTTAGTTTTCTCACGTCTAAGAAATAGACAAAAAAAAATGCAGACAGCAGGATTCTTTTGGGAGGATTTATTAGATAAGTTGGGTAATGTATGTAGTAGTTCATGGCTTTGAGTGTGCTCAATATGTAAAAACTATTTTTAAAAACTGGATATTGGGGTGCCTGGATGGCTCAGTGGGTTGGGCCTCCGCCTTCGGCTCAGGTCTTGATCTCAGGGTCCTGTGATGGAGCCCCGCGTCGGGCACTCTGCTCAGTGGGGAGCCTGGACCCCTCTCTCTCTGCCTGCCTCTCTGCCTACTTTTGATCTCTTTCTCTGTCAAAAATAAATAAAATCTTAAAAAAGAAAAACCTGGATATTATCTGAATCTAAAATACACAGCTGAGTGAGAGTTTGTCTATAGTACTCCTGTTGGCAACAGTTCAAATTCAGATAATTTTCTCTTCCTTACTATCTTCCATACTTTAATTATTATTGAATTATAAAAATACTTTGCTTTTGAATATGTGCCAGTGTCACATTCATTAGACTTTTATACTTTGCCAGCAAATGCTTCCAAAGTATTTACTTCAATGGACTACTCTTTTCATTTTGCTTTTGAATATCTAGTTGAATCCATATGTACTCCGGAGAACTTTACTCAGATCCAAACACTTTTTATTTCAAAAACATCATTACAAAACCTCACTCTATCTCATGAAAGCAGTGCAACTTAAAAAAATAACATTATTTTCTCCTTATGAATTCCAGTTCCTAAACTAATAAGGTTAAGCTTTATTTTTCCAATAATAAGAATCAAATACTTTGCCTAGGGTCACTTGTCTTCTCTCTTCACATCTTCAGTTGTTCTTTTTGGAAATTAGTTGCAAGTATTTAATTCAGGAATAAAAAAATTAAGTGCCTTTAATGCTAATGAATACATCTGTCCTGCCAAAGTAAGTTGCTATTGGCTACAGAGCTAATTCTTTTGGCAGAAGCTCGATTCTTATTGTTTGCATATAATTAGTGAGTCGAATGCCTGTGAGAACAAGATAATTTCTTAAAAAAACAACAACAACAAAAAAAAAAACTACAAATGGACCACAACTGCAGATATGGCATCAGCAATTTATTTTAGCCTTTTAATTCAATATATTCTGTTCTCCGTTCTTGGCACCATCATCTCTTCAATCCACAGCTGCTTCTTATTCTTTATAGTTAACATCTATGAAGGAAATATAAGAAAGAAAATATATGATATAGTCTAGTTCCTCATATTTCAGAGACAGTTCCAGACTTCAAATCTCCACTGGTCTTTGGAGAGATCTTCAGTGAAGAAAGATTCTTCTCTGGAACTTTGATACCCTGCAAGCTCTCAACTGTTCCATTAATGGCCTTGAATAAATTGTTGGTGCATATATTAGTCTGCTCAGGCTTTCACTTACATGTGGAATCTAAAAAATGAAACACAATAAAACCAAAAGCAGAAACACATGTAAATACACAGAACAAACTAATTAATGGTTACTAGAGGGAAGGGTGTTTAGGGGGATGGGCATAATGGGTGAAGGGAAGTGGGAGATACATGCTTTCAGTTATGGAATAAGTCACAGGGATGAAAGGTACAGCCTAGGAAATATAGTCAATGGTATTATAATAGTATTGTATGGTGAAAGATGGTACAGATGTGACGAGCATAGTGTAATATATAGACTTGTCAAATAATGATACTGTACACCTGAACTAATGTGACATTGTATATCAACTATACCTTCTATACACACACACACACACATATATATATATACCAAAATTGAGAAAAACGTGTTTAAAGATCAATGGTGTTTTTCTCTGAGTGTGAAAATACATGCAAAATATATTTTTTTCCTTTTCCAAATTCTCCTAAGTAATCATTTGCTGCTTTTATAAGACAAAATTAATATGTGTTATTTTTTTTCAAAAATACAACAAACTAGGTGGCTTAAACCACAGATATATTCTTAGTTTGGGGAGACTGGAAAGTCCAAAAATCAAGGTGCCAGCAGGATTAATGTCTGATGAGCAGTCTTCCTTTGAATGACATGAAGCTCCCTTTTCACTGTGTACTCACTTGGACTTTCCTTGGTACCTGCTCATGGAGAAGGAAAATAAGTTGTCTCGCTGGTATCTCCTCCTCCTCTTTTCTTTTGTGATCTCCAATTACTCCAGTTAAAATCCACCAACATACATAGTTATAATTTTTTTCCTTTTGATGAGAACTTCAAGATCTACTCTCCTAGCTACTTTCAAATAAAAAATTCAATATTATTAATTATAGTGAACATGCTGTACACTATATCTCCATGACTTAATTCATTTCATAACTAAGAATTTGTACATTTTGACTCCTTCCTCCCATTTCACCCATTGCCCACCCCCACCTCAGGCAACCACCAGTTTGTTGTCTATAATCATGAGCTCATGTGTGTTCATGTATGTGTATATGTGTGTTTTTTTGTTTTTTTTGTTTGTTTTTTAGATTGCACACATAAGTGAAATCATACAGTTTTTACCTTTTTCTCTCTGACTTATTTCACTTAGCATAATGTCCTCAAGGTCCATCCATGGTGGTGCGATGGGAAAGATTTCATTATTTTTATGACTGAAATGTTCCACCGTATATGTTTATATAGCACATTTTCTTTATCCTTTCATCCACTGATAGATATTTAGGTTGTTTCCATGTCATGATTATTATAATTAATGTTGCAGTGAACATGGGGATGAATATATCTTCTCCAATTAGTGTTTTCCTTTTGGGGGGATAAATATCCAGAAATGGAATTGCTAAATCATACAGTAGCTGCATTTTTAATTTTTTGAGGAACCTCCATACTAGCTCCCATAGTGACTACTAATTTACATTCCATCAATAGTGCACAAATATTCCCTCTTTTCCACATCTTTGCCAACTTGTTATTTCTTGTCCTTTTGATAACAAACATTCTAATGTGTAAGGTGACATCTCATTGTGGTTTTGCATTTCCCTGATGATTACTGATACCACATACCTTTTCACGTACCTGTAGACCATTTGAATGTCCTTGAAAAATGTCTATTCAGATTCATTGGCCATTTTTTAATTGGATGCTTTGTTTTTTGCTATTGAGTTGTATGTTCTTTGTATACTTTGAATATTAACCACTTATCAGATATATGATTTGCAAATATTTCCCCCCTTCAGTAGGTTGCCTTCTCATTTTATTGATGGTTTGGTGTCTCTTCTTATAAGGACACTAATTTTATCTAATTATGACCATAAGTTTATGACCTCATTTGACCTGAATTACTTCTTTAGAGGTCCCATAACCAAATACAGGCACGCAGGGAGAGGAAGGGTTAAAGCTTCAACATATGACCATTCAGTCCTTAATGGTGTACTCAGCATCTAAATTCTAGATATTCACGGAGCTCTACTATGTATATCAGCCCATGAGTTTTAAATATGTAGTTCCAAAGATAAAAATCAAAGCTCTTTCAATGTAAACCTGGAAAACAGTTTGGTAATTTGGAAAGCAGTTGGGTAATTTTTTTAAAAGTTAAACATAAGTTTACCTTTTGATCCAATAATTCCACTACTAATTTCTACCCATGAGAAATGAAAACTATGTCTACATAAATACATGGGCATGAATGTTTATGGCAGCATTATTCAGAATAGCCCCATACCATAAGCAATCCAGATTTCTACCAAATTGGCAAATGGATAAATAAAATGTGGTATATCCATACAAGTAAATAGTATTCAGTATAAAAAGGACGAAATACCAATATATGCTTCGACATGGATAAACCTCAAAAACATTTTGCTAAGTGAAGAAAGTCATATGCAAAAGGCCATATGAGTACAAATGCAAAGGCTACAAAATACACGTGACTGTATTTATATGAAGTGTTCAGAAGATACAAATTTATAGAAATAAATTAGAGGTTGCCTAGGATTGAAACAGGACTGATTACAAATGAGACTCCAAGGAATTATGGAAGAATAATGAAATATTAGATTGTGGAGATGGATTCACAACTCTATAAAATCATGGAATGTATTTGCAATGGGTGAATTTTATGTCATGTAAATTATACTTCAGTAAAGCTGTTAAAAAATTAAGGTTCTGTCATATAA
This sequence comes from Neogale vison, assembly GCF_020171115.1. Taxonomy (NCBI): domain Eukaryota; kingdom Metazoa; phylum Chordata; class Mammalia; order Carnivora; family Mustelidae; genus Neogale; species Neogale vison. The sequence goes on from NC_058096.1 coordinate 99,460,584, forward strand.
AATAGATGTCCCTGTATTATTTCAGTACAATCAAGTTGAATTCTTGCCAGTTTTCAATAAGATTCCTTCCTATTATTCCCCTGAAAGGAGCTTTTATTTCTGGGACTCATCTCAGTATTGTCTCTAACAGCTTTCAGGGAAGAATTCTCATTTCTAAATATTACTTTACCCTAGAGGACTTAAATTTCTTGGTATTTCTTTATATGAAACATTTTTCTCTTCTCTTATCAAATATCCTTGACATCCAGATCACCTGACAGATACGCTATAAAATGGAACATTTATGAGAAAGTGGGTGTTACAACATGGTATAGATCAAAATGACTGGGCTGTTGGAATAAGAAAAACCTGGTTCTACTTCATGCAGCCTAAGTGACCTTATCTAACTTCTCTAACTTCTCTGAGTTTATCTCCTCATCTCTAAAATATTGATGTCATCAGCAGGATTGTTGAGAATACAGATGAAAAATTAGTAATAGAGGTTTTTACTACAATGTTTGTAGCATTCCTTATATAGCCTTCGAGTATTAGATATGTTTTCTTTCATTCCTGGAAAATGTTTCTTTAATATATTTTGCAACTCATACATTTTACTAATTCAAAATTACACTGTCTTTGCTAATGGAATTTATCTTCATAATTGAAGAAAATTAGTGACAAAGTACAGTTGACACAATCAACAAGAAAATTTATTATTTTGAGTATAATGAGCTCCTCGAAATAACTTTCAAGGGCAATGTAAAAAGGCAGCTCATGTCAAAATTTTCCATGTGACTTAAGTCTTTTTATTCAGTGTTATGGGCTTGAAGAAACCTATAACATTTAATGATTAAATGATGTAATCTACTAACATGAGCCTTTGTGGGAAGTGACTGGTTGGTTTCACTCCTAATTCATTTTCGAGAGGTTCTTATCACAGCTAATCCAGAGGAAAAGAGAGTTCAGAGGAATCCTATTATTTAAAGATAGAACGGCAGTAGTCGTTTGGCAGAAGTAGGGATCTAAATATTGAGTTTATATAAAGTCTTTACCACAACCCACTGATTATTTTCAGATGTGAATATTCTTTAATCCCTTTAGTAGTGGGAGATGTGGGAGACTAACCTTGCTGTGATGCATATTTTTGAAATGTTTCCAGTCCATTTCTTAGCATTCCACTAAAGCTTGACAGTATGTTCAGGTTCTAGTTTATCACATTCTTAATTCTGTATCAATGTTAAATATGAGTCCTTCAGCAAGTTAAGGTCTGTATGGCTGCACAACGAATATATGCAATTCATTTTCTACTTAATAGATTTTTAAATGCCTTGTGCAAAGCAAAGCAAGCAAACAAAAATAAGAGAAGCTTGCTTTTGAGAAGGAAAACTTCTGAGTATTGACACCATATTTGCACTTGACATAAAAGCCTTATTCCTCTCAAAGTTCATGGTTCATGAATAGAAACAATCTCATGAGACACGATACCTCTAATTTCAATGTACTACTGCATGTATTTTTTTTTAATTCTGGTAATCTAATAAGAAAATAAAGACAGTTATATAACTGTTCTTGTGCCTAAGAGCATTTTGAAAGAGTTAATTTTAATGAGTTGCCACTATCATGATTAGTAAAGCTTAGGCTCTTTAATATTCCATTTTCAGACATCAACATGGCCTTTAATTATTTATGTGGGGAGGTAGTAAGGAAAAAGCCAGTGCCAGGATGGATGAAATGTTTAAGACATTGTTCTTTGCATATGAACTTAAATTGAGGAAGATGCTTAAGATTTGTTGGCTGCAATGTTTCCCAACCCGAACACACCTAGACACAAACCCCATATAGGAACATTGGACTTCACAGATAAAATAAACTGCTAAAATGTGCCACAGTAATAATATACCAATGCTCATATTTTTTTATCTTTGAAATGAAAAAAAAATCTCTAGACCATGGCTTTATATGTGATTGTAAAGATGTGATATTTTTCAGACATATATGTATATATATATATATATATATATATATATATATATATGATTTTTATGGTGTTATGCACTTAAAAATGTGAATATTTTTTATTCCTGGTATATCTGTCAGCAGTAGATATGTAAAAGATATCTTTGACACAGACTTTTAGAGATGTAATCTTAACTCAAGAGGACATGGAGAATTATAGTTTTGTATCAAGTATCATAATCATTAGTATCAAAACTGTGAGGAAGCCCATAGTCCAACTCTTGCTATTCTCACTACTGAGAAACAGAAGGAAAGAAAAAGAAGGGAAAAAAGGTATTTTATTGAAAAAAGATTATCATATAATGCTAGTATTTTTAGTATTTTAATATTTTTTAGTATTTAGTATCTTTTAGTATTCCATTGGGTTGTATATTTCTAAATGCCTTTGCTACTAGAGCTGGCCAAACCATGCTGGATTATTATAATATTTTGGTGTGTTTCTTCCTAAATAATGAAGGGCACATACACTATTATGGTCTTGGATTTCATGGTGGGTTCTTTGTGATTGCTTAAAGTGTCTTTGAAAATTACTGAAACATTCATAAGCAAGAGAGATTTCTTCTTACCTCAACAATACGTACAATACTTCAGAGTGTTAAGTATTATGAAACAAAGAAAACTGCAGTTATATTAAAAAAAAATCCCTTTTAAAGTACTTCAAAGTGTCAGCTCGGGTTTCCATATTGCTTTAGATTGCCATTATTTTCCTATTTTCTATTTTCAAGATTTGGCTGATGCCTGCTATAGATGCTGGAATTTACTGTTGGTTCCCTGTGGAAGGAAAATTAATATGAAAAGGAAAGCAAATAATATGACTTTTGTGTGCCTTAATGGCTGGCTACTGGCATTTTTTATGTCTGCTGAAAGGAGCCTTAGAAATGGTCCATTCCAAACCCCTAATTTTACTGATAAGGTGGCTGAGATAGACTTTTGAAATGGCTTGTCTAAAGTCATTTGGCTAAAGTTACAAAGCTACTTAATACTATAGCTGAGCTTCAACTCCCAAACTACAGTCTAGCAAATTATTAACTATTTAATGTCCTAAGTCTTCTCAGCCTGAATATCAGATAAGAGAGTTTTCTTTGGAGGTAGTAACCATCTGAGAGTTTGACTACCATCTCTCTCTCTCTCTCTCTCTTTTTTTCCCTGCCAAAAGTCAGAGACAGGCATATCTTGTTTTCTGAGGGAATATGAGTAGAAGTTCAGAGACATCTACCTCAGAATGCAGTATTCCCCACCCCGGTCAGAGTCAGGCCCTCTTTTGCTTCCTCATTCTATGTTCCACGAGAATTCCAGGATTCTGAGTACATGTTAAAGAGTTAATTTGTCTTTATGAATGGACTAATCATGTAATTACTTAAGTGAATGGGATCCTAAATAACTAATTAGAGATTTAATCACTAAACTGTGTACTAAGATCAACTACAGATCTTCAAACACAACATAAATATCAAAGAAATAAAAGGTAAAAAGGGCATTCCATTTTCGTCATAGAATTATAGAATTTTTATTTTACTATTTAATACCTTGTTTTCAGAATGAAGATATTAAAATGAATTTTCAGGACTTTCTCTAAACAAAATAAAGTTTTCTAAGTAGTTACTGATTGAAGTTTGGATGAGAAGAGAAACTGACAACTCAGAAAGGAAGACTCATTTACTGGTTTTAATTGGTGCTTTAGAATCATCTTTTCACCAGTGTTGCCAGGTTACAGTTTCTGCCAAAGAGCTTGGCCTAATGGGCATGTGAAGAGGAAGAAATATATGTGTGTGTGTGTGTATATATATACATACACACATATGTATGTATATATATGAGTTTATTTTTATTTTTAATTTGTAGATTTATGTTTATTTTTTACTCATTCCTTAAAGACAAAAGTTGTGATTCTTTAGAGGAAAGTAACTGATCATAAACATTTCAGCATTCTAGAAACTGAAATCACTCTCTGCAACTGGACTGCTAGATTGAATGAAATCAACCTTTTATCATGTCACAGATAACTTCAGGGATATTTTTTATGTCTGCATTCCACACTTGCTGCAGTTGCTATAGATTATGTAATACAAATGAAGTGGTCAATGTGGGTTATGCAATGCAAATGAAAGGACCCACAATATGGTCTCTTTGGATTTTCACAGGATTTCCTCAAATGTAGCTAATTACTCTATAGGAAAAATATCAGACGAGGGAAAGTGATATTTTATGCTAACTTACTGGTCATTAAGAGTGATATATTATCTTTCAGATTGAAACTGTGGTGATCCCTTGCTTTGCTTTTTCTTTTTTTTTTTTCTTCAGACAGAGATTGTGGTTAGCTGGTATTGGGGAATATGGGAAGAGTTAGTGGATTAACAGGTAAAATATGCAACAGTGTAGAAACTGAAAATGATAGTGTTGTTTCTCCTTTGCAAGACAAGGAACAAAAGATAGTTGGAAGTTCTCTGAACTCAAAAATACTCCTTATGTTTTCATAATCAACATAGATATAGTATCATTTCTAGTCTGTGGATAAAAAAAATAGACACTAGAAAATGCATGGATGCATTCAAGCAATGGTGGTTTTACAAATTCATTGTAATTTTTAAAAGATTATTTATTTGAGATAGTGAGAGAGAGAGAGAGCAGGACCTAGGGGACAGAGGGAGAGGAAGAAGCAGCCTCCCCACTCAGCAGGGAGCCTGAGGTGGGTCTCCATCCCGAGGCTCAATCCCAGGACCCTGGGATTATGACCTTAGTGGAAGGTGGGGGCTCAACAGATTGAGTCACCCAGGAGCCCCCTTATAATTTGAATTGGCATTACGTTTTTATTTATTTTTATTTTTTTAAGGAAAAATAAATTTTAAAAATATTTGTTGAGTGATGGACATGTATACAAAACTGTAACAATCACTAGAAGAAATGCACAGAAGGGGAAATAAAACAATTATACAATCACACAAATAATCATGCAAGGCCAACCACATCAAAGAATCCAGCAGATGAGTAGGTCATATACTATAGGATTCAGAAATAAGATGGCTCCAATTTCTCACAAAGTGGTAAAATATATTTGATACTATTGTCCTCATAAAATTGCCAACCACAAGAAGAATAAGTTTTGTGAACGACCATGATAGAATGTTGAAAATAGTTTCGCATGTCATTAGATGCAAAGTATGTATGCGTGCGGTACAACAAGTGCCAGTAGTCAAATGGATTGCGCACAATGGTTAAATTAAAATCAAGAGCTGTGTTTGGACACTAATATTGAAAGAGAGTATTAGGGAGAGAAAGGTTCTGACATTACGTTTTTAAAGTAAAGGTGCACATTTGCTTCATTTAATTTCAAAATTGTCCAAGCAATACTCCCAGAATACCCCACAGATAATTATTTTTCATTGTATTTATCACTTTTGCTTATTCTGCTTAATCAAAGATACTAGGTGCATGCATGAAACATGCATACACACATTTACATTTGCTTTATTCTAGATTTACAGAGCTAAGGCTGGAGAGTGTGGCTGTTAAGGCTCTGGAACACAGATGTGATTTTTAATCCTAGGTCAAATATTTAGTAATTACGTCGCTTTGAGTAATTTAAATTCTCAAAATCTTTTTGCTGTTTTTTCTGTGAATTGGTGGTACTGATAGTATCTGCCATATTGTTGTGATGATCATATGCCTCACATAGTAATAATGTTAATTAATGTTGTACATTTATCGACAGAGACTGTAATATCTTTAACCCCCTGAAGTTTGTGAATAAAAAGAGACAAATGGAAACATTAATATTTCCAAGTAATTAGAGAAATATTTTTCTTAATAGGTCATCAGATTCAGGGGCACCTGGATGGCTCAGTCCCTTGAGTGTCTAACTTCTGTTCAGGCATGATCTCAGGGTCCTAAGATCAAGGACCCTGGTTCTGCACTCAGTGGGGAGTCTGCTGGTCTCTGTCTCTCCTCCTTGTGTGTGCTCTCTCTCTTTCAAATCAGCAAATAAAATCTTTAAAAAAAAATAGGTCATCAGATACATCACAGCGTTTTAAGGAAAATACAAAATTTTGTTAGATTTGTAAAAGCAGACCCCCTCATCTTTTGCATCTTTTGCATGTTATAGAACTATTCTCAATAAAGTGTTCATTGTTTCTTGATAACATGTGGTCCATTTTATACTACCTCAAATTTCCCTGACTCTCACTGCTTGCTTTTCTAGTTATTAGAATATTGGATCGCTATAGAGCAAACAGTATAGACATTAGTCTATACTAATGTCTATAGTATAATGTCTAATACTGATCAATTCAGTATTTTGTAATTTAACAAAAATAAGTAAACACTGAACTTTGCACAACTGAATTGATTAAATGTGGTAGTCAATTTAAGGTATTCAGCTAATAAAGTCTTTCTTAGAAGCTTAAGACATTATTAAAAATAAATTATATGAATTTATTATTTTATCAAATTTAATTTGATCTTGAGATTGCTATATCCCACCCAACTAGCTAGCCAAAAAGGAACTAGATTTCTATATGTAGCATTTGGGTTCCTTGTCTTTCAGTGCTCTGTTAGCATGTTTCCAAGGAAACCAAATTCAGTTTTCAGCTGGGTACTGCCAAAGACAAATTTGAGCTGTGCATAGGGATCAAGACGATACACAATGTTAATCTTGTAATAACTGAATAAAATTAATTCACCATGGTACTATATGTAATACGCTTCTAAAATATTCCAAAAAGATGTGCTTTCATATTGGGGTGCTTTCCATGGCAGAAAACAGCTATATTATTCTTGATTATCACCTTATTGCTGAGACAAATAGTGCCAAATAATATCTAGGTTTCTATAACCTTTTCGATAAAAGAAATTTGTAGGAGGATCATAATAAAAGAGAGAATAGATCTGATGACCTATTTTTTTCTTTTGCTTATCTATCTATCTATGCATCCAGATAATAGGAGCATGAATTACCCGAGATGGTAATGGGATATATATCTCCTGCTAATCTTTGTGTAATGCTAGAATCAAATTTCTTCATGCTTTAAAAGAAATTACTATTCTCAGAGTACTAGTTTTTATTGTTTATCAGAAACTCTTATAATTTAAAAGTACTACTCTTGGCTAAAGTTTTATATTAATTAAGAAAAGAAATTTATTGTTCCCTTTGCCATGAAAAAAAGTACTGTAGCATTAAAGTAAAACTCTTCTTTACAAAGAATAATTTGAGAGTTTTATGAATGATCTAATGCAATAGAAATCCTTTTGTAATTGAGATGAGGTCCACTTCTTCTTTTCAAATTAAAATTATCAAAAGATTTAGCACTTTTACTTTACATTTACTAAGATAAATTTCATGTATATAAAACATTTCCATAACTTACAAATATTTTAAATATCTATATATATCTTTCTAAAATCTGAATTATTAAAATTTGGAACAGTGGTATTTTAATATTAAAAATATCCAATTTTCAGAAAAATATTTTAAAAGTACTTTTTTAAACTAAAATCAGATCTAAAGAATATATATAAATAAGTAAAGTGATATTTGAATGATATATTTTCATGGAATAGTGAGCCTCCTTTTAGAATTGTATTTTTTACCAGTGTTTAAGAATAAGGTCTCTCTGGAAGAAACAAAATGGGGGATGGGGAAGAGCACAATTTGTTGAGCAATAACAGTGGGGACAGCTAAAGTAATTATTGGAAAACTTTAAAGCATTTTCTGCTCTAAATTCTGTTATAGAATTTTCTGGTAGCTTCTAATTCCCTCTCCTAAACACTCAGGCTTCCCAGTATTCACTAGTCTGAAGTAGCGTTGTTTAATGGAGGACTAGGAGGACCTTTTTAGACTTTTGGGAGTACACTGATATCAGAAGTTATTTGGTAAACACAAAGTCAATGAGAGTCATCTGGCTTCCTCCTGAAATTTGCCTTTTTCTTGAATACAGACATATTTTGTGTATTGCATGTCTAATACTCTGTATCTTGAAGCCAAGATCAATTCACGCTTTCATTAAGGAGCAGAAACACTCCAGGACTATTTTATAAAAAGGAATCTGCATTATTTAATTAGGGAAGATATTTTTGTCTTTTTAAAATAAAATCTATTGTAACACACAATGTCTCTTATGTAATAGTGCCTGACTTCTAAGTGCATAGATGGTGCATCTATTGAAAATATTCTGAATAAGATATTCATATATTCTTAAGGTTTTCTTTAATAGAGCTAATGAATCAATTTTTAAAAATATAAAGCCAAAAATAATAACAAAGCAATTCTTAATTTGAATGAGTGGTCAAAACTTACTGAATTGAAATTACAAGCCTTTTACCTGCTCTGTACCACTCAAAACACCCTAAATTATTGTCTTGTTCACTTTCATTTGTATTAAGTAAAACTAATTTTAGATGGGAATGAAAAAATATAATTACTTATACGTGACTAAGTGGTTTGAATATTTTTCCCTATTAAAACCAACCAAAGGTTTTACCTCGTCATATTTCCAGCTTAAGGTGATGGTTCTTTTACTAATTTCCTATGACACCGTGGATTTCTCCCTCTTCATTCTGATGGTCTCTTAACTTGTATTTTCATCACCTGGGTAATGCAACTGACAAGTGTGTATATGAACACTGACACATCTCATCGATACATATTGTAGTCAAGGAGAGTAATTTGCCCAAAGATCATAGCCTTCCCAGCAATTTATCTCACACCTGCCCAGGCAGACACAACAGTCTAGCTCATCCATCAAAGTTCATGATGTAAGCTCAGTAGAATTTGAAATTTACAATAAGAAAATGAAATTGGTGTAATCAAGATTATATGCAAGGTGACATAAAGCAGACATTTACAAGTCCATATTTTAAACCAGTTATTTGTAACCATCTAAACATTCAAGTTTATTGAAAAATAAATGCTCTTTTAAATACATTTTTCACATTATGACTTTAAACCAACTGTTTATGGATTTAAAATATAATAAATTCCCAACATAAAATAAGAATTAATAGGAACATTAAAAAATCTAATTTTTTTTCAATTTAGAATTAGTATGTTAGGCAGTTATGTCCTAAATATATAGAAAGACAGATTGCAAATAGAAATCTGTTCTATTTCTGGGTTTCCAACACATTCTCATGGTCTCAGAGAATTTAAATAGTAGAATACATTCTGACATGATTCAGTCTTCATACAATAAACACCAATACCTTTTTAGTTCATTATAATAGCATCTTAACATTTCAAAAAACATTTTAATACATTATCTTATTTTCAAATCTTGTTCCCCAGAATGAACACTTGGAGTAGACAAAGGATAATATCCCTATTTTACAGATGAGAAAACTGAAATTTGGACAGGTTAAGGACCTTGATAAAAACTGGGCACTGAAAGTATCAAGAATAGAATCTAGATCTTCTGAAATCAAGACTTCTGTTCCACAACACAAGACTGGCTTCCGTGGTATTCATGTTTCAGAAAGTGCTGGTGAAGAGTATGAAGTAGAATATCAGAATTTCAGAACTGAAATGGATCTGGTTGACCATTAAACATAAGCTACCTGACTTTATAGATAAGAAAACTAACTTCAAGCTGAGGGGATAGAACTAAATGAGAACTCCAGTTCCTAGACTGCTCCACCAAATAGATGGTTTTTCTAAAACAACGAACTTCTCCTAATACTTATTTCATTACTTGCTCATGCAGAGCATGTGAATTTATTATCTCTATTTTAGGACTCATAACATAGAGGCAGCCTTTTCCGAACAAACTGTTCTGGTAACCAGGACAAGATAGGTGACTTTTTGAAGTGCCGATTCTCAAAACTTGTGCATATCTGGGTGCCAACCGAACATGAAAAATTTTAAACTTTGGTTTGAAATTTATGTGAAAGCATTATTGTTATGCACCATGAGCCCACTGAAAGAGTTTGTTTATTTAGTTTTACTCTCTATGTTAGCTTTGTGGATAGCACAGTTAATCCCTGGAGCATACCTAAATAGTTATAGAAATGTTACTTCAGGTGAATATGAAATCCTTAAATATTGGTTTCAGTTCATAGTTGGAAGTCTTAGCACCCTGGTAGTATAGATTACATTTTAATTTAAATATGTGTATGGATAAGAAAGTACATCCTGTTTTTTAGGTAGGCTTAGAAACTTAGTTTTGAAATATTAATAAGATCTTAAATAGGGAAGCCTGGGTGGCTCAGTGGGTTAAGGGTCTGACTTCGGCTCAGGTCATGATCTCAGGGTCCTGGGGTTGTCCTTTGGAAAGAAGCCTGCTTCTCCCTCTGCCTGCAGTTCCCCCTGCTTGTGCTCCCTCCTCCCTCTCTCTGACTCTCTCTATGACAAAATCTTTTTTAAAAAAGATCTCAAATACATTAGTATTTAGTTCAAATAGAACTTGATGAATTGATTTATTTATTTCTACAACATCCATCTTCAGATTTCATACAGATTTAGTACAGGGTACATTTTTAACAGACGGATATAGGATGTGGTGGTAAATATATCGGATTCTAGTTTTTCAAATGTCTCCCTTTATGTAAAAACTCATGGAACTTAGGTCTGTGCTGACAAAGAAGGAGAAACAATCTGCAGGGAAATTAAACAGATAAATTTCTCTGGGTCAGGTGCTTCAAATTCCAACATTTCAAGGCAACTCCGAGGGGGGTTGGGAGAAGGGGGGTAGGGTTATGGACATTGGGGAGGGTATGTGCTTTTGGGTAAATTGGAAGGGGAGATGAACCATGAGAGACTATGGACTCTGAAAAACAATCTGAGGGGTTTGAAGTGGCGGGGGGGGTGGGAGGTTGGGGTACCAGGTGGTGGGTATTATAGAGGGCACAGCTTGCATGGAGCACTGGGTGTGGTGAAAAAATAATGAATACTGTTTTTCTGAAAATAAATAAATTGGAAAAAAAATTCCAACATTTCAGAAGACAAAAATGTCAACAAAGATCCAAATTGTCGCACAGTTTAACAGTGTAATAGATCTCCTCATCTGTGAACTAGAAAACTATTGTCTGCTTGGGTTTGGAGATTGGGACAGAGAGAAGATGGCTGAAGTCCCACAATGGAGTCATGTTCGGTTTCTCTCAGATTATTCTGTTTCTTACAGTATTATTTTTATTGCTGTCAGCACAGAGAGAGTAGGTAACAAAGATCCAGTATCGTAACTTTGGTGTAAGTAGTGTCAGAGTTGGTAGCTAGTACACTAACCTGGAAGTCAGGAAGTGTTCAGCTTGGTTTTCCCCTGTCCTCAGGATTCACTTGCCTTCAGGCGCTCACATAACCTCAGACATCTGTTTTGTCAATTCCAGAAAGATGAAGTTAGGTTCGAGGGTGCATTGGTGCTGGTACTGGTGAGTCTCTTGTGACGGGACACTCAGAATATCTGTTCGAATTATTGAATTTCTTGGTTTTGGTACTCTTGAAATCCAGCATGGTTTCTATTGAAAGATGATTCATTTCAACAGAGTTCACTTACACTTTGACTAATCGCTGGGTACTCACTGAGTATTCGACTGTCCAGCCTGCAAGCCTACTATGGGGAGAGTGTACCCACATCTCACAGCACTGCCAGGTTGCAGTGATTGCCTTGGTTTAATACTACCTCTCCTTCAACTGATAAGAACTACTGTACCCTTTTCTTCATTAGGCAATAAGTGACCTCTGGATGGAGCTTATTATTCTAATTACCCACAGAGATGGGTGAAACTGATTACCTGTCCTTTTAGTGCTTTTATTCTTTACAATGAGCTTTTGTTGCTGCTAGAGTTACTAACATTCCATAATATCCCTCAAGTTTGGCTTCTGTGGCTGTCAGCAAGCAAACCATCGTAGCATTTGATCAGTTTTATGCCATGGCCACCAATCTTTTTTATGACCTATTGTTTGCTCTATTATGATAACCTTAAGAATAGCATTGTAATTTTACTTTAGTATGGCAGACTGCTTTTACTGCGTTTTCAGATATGTCAGATATTTCTCAAACACAAAAATGAGACTGTCTACAAACTGCAGGTGTACTACATGTGAATGAGTTTGGGTCTTGTTTAAGTGACCATAGAATAAATAACAGCAATCATACAGTACAAGGGAACATTAATGAGAGGAAAGAAAATATCTCAAGCAATTCATATAATTTGTTATTTGGTTTGTTTCTGTATACAAAGCATAATAAGATTTCTGTTTCTTTCTCACCGCTGCCGTCTCCTTTGCAACAACTAATTTCTCTTCATCAGGCTTTGCCTTGATGGCAGTATCAGTAGTATCTGTACATGAAGGCATCTTTTTTTTCTTTTGACAAAACTAGTGAATAGCCAAATTTCCAATTGGTATAATAAATAGTTAAGGGACAAGAAGGACTTGCATGCAGTAAAAAAAAAAAAAAAGTCATACATTTTTTGTGCGTTGGTGGTTTTTTCAGATGCAGATTTTGTGACTGTTAATAACAACATTTATTAATAATAGCTACTATTTCTTACGCATGTACCAAGTGCCAGGCACCAGACCACCTGTTTCATATTAATTATTTTTGGTGGGTGTCATCCCCATTTATCCAATGGGGAACAGAGACTTAAAAATTCTACTTTGAGGGACTTAACCCTCAAAGGGTAGGATAATCTATTAGAGGCCATTGAAAGTCATTAAAGTCATTAAAACAAAAGCATATCTTATTGCCATATATTCCCTCATTATCTACTAACTCCCCAAGGCAATTAAATCAAGGGAAAAAGTGTAGCCTAAACTAAGTATTATTGTAAGGTTTTTGTTCATAACTAGTTATAAATTTCATGTAAATTACAGTCATTTGATCACTTATTCCTTTGAAATCATGTGACAACCTATTTTAATGGAAATATGATAATATACAGCATCCAGAGAGTCATGTCTTTTTTTAGCTCCAGGGGTTATTTATGACATGAGCTATATGGTAATGCAAAACTTTTTGTGGCCTCTTATGATGGGCTCACCTCCAAAGCTTTCCTCACATTCTTTAGAATGTCCCCAATGGTATACATTTTTATTCATGTTTTTCAACTGGTCATAGTTAACCAAAAAGAGATTGTTAACTGTTAAATCCTCAGTGCTATCCTTGGATATAAAATATTCAGTCAATCTGAGGTTTTTATTATTGTTAATATTTTAAGAGCATGACTGTTAACTGCATTGAATTATCAAATTGGAAAATACTGTTTGCCACACTGGGGGTAATAAGATTAATTTTCTTATTTGGCTTTGAAGGACTCCAAATGCAACTTCCAAGGAGAAAATCCGGAATTTCCTTGATTAGTGAGAGTGTGAGGTAAATGTATAATTTCTCAAGTGATACAATGAAGAACACCATTCTTTTGAATAATTAGGCTTAATATGTTGTATCAAACACAATACTCAGTGCTTAATAATTTTGCAATCAATAATATAAAAACAAAATATTAATGTCAGTTTCATAGAACGTACATGTACCATGGACTGTGCACCTTACATAATTTTTTTCCTCACAACAATTTCATGAAGTTATCTCTATTATTATCATCACCATTTTACAAATGAAAGGAGAGGGGACATAGCTGAAAGGCAACTTGAACAAAATAGCAGAGCCAGCAAGGTGTAAAGCAGGGATTTGAGCCCATGCAATCGAGCTCCAGAATCTATGCTCATAATAAAAACTAAGAACAATCCAAAAAAACAGACAAACAAATAAACACACGAACTCAGAACAATCAACAGAAAACACTTTATTTTTTAAAAATTTTTTTCCAATTTATTTATTTTCAGAAAAACAGTATTCATTATTTTTTCACCACACCCAGTGCTCCATGCAAGCCGTGCCCTCTATAATACCCACCACCTGGTACCCCAACCTCCCACCCCCCCGCCACTTCAAACCCCTCAGATTGTTTTCCAGAATCCATAGTCTCTCATGGTTCACCTCCCCTTCCAATTTACCCAAAAGCACATACCCTCCCCAATGTCCATAACCCTACCCCCCTTCTCCCAACCCCTCTCCCCCCAGCAACCCACAGTTTGTTTTGTGAGATTAAGAGTCACTTATGGTTTGTCTCCCTCCCTATCCCATCTTGTTTCATGGATTCTTCTCCTATCCACTTAAGCCCCCATGTTGCATCACCACTTCCTCATATCAGGGAGATCATGTGATAGTTGTCTTTCTCCGCTTGACTTATTTCGCTAAGCATGATACGCTCTAGTTCCATCCATGTTGTCGCAAATGGCAAGATTTCGTTTCTTTTGATGGCTGCATAGTATTCCATTGTGTATATATACCACATCTTCTTTATCCATTCATCTGTTGATGGACATCTAGGTTCTTTCCATAGTTTGGCTACTGGCACAAAAACAGACACATAGATCAATGGAACAGAATAGAGAGCCCATAAATAGACCCTCAACTCTATGGTCAACTAATCTTTGACAAAGCAGGAAAGAATGTCCAATGGAAAAACGACAGCCTTCTTAATAAATGGTGTTGGGAAAATTGGACAGCCACGTGCAGAAAAATGAAATTGGACCATTTCCTTATACCACACACAAAAATAGACTCAAAATGGATTAAGGACCTCAATGTGAGAAAGGAATCCATAAAAATCCTTGAAGAGAACACAGGCAGCAACCTCTTCGACCTCAGCCGCAGCAACATCTTCCTAGGAACATCGCCAAAGGCAAGGGAAGCAAAGGCAAAAATGAACTTTTGGGATTTCATCAAGATCAAAAGCTTTTGCACAGCAAAGGAAACAGTTAACAAAATCAAAAGACAACTGACAGAATGGGAGAAGATATTTGCAAATGACATATCAGATAAAGGACTAGTGTCCAAAATCTATAAAGAACTTAGCAAACTCAACAACCAAAGAACAAATAATCCAATCAAGAAATGGGCAGAGGACATGAACAGACGTTTCTGCAAAGAAGACATCCAGATGGCCAACAGACACATGAAAAAGTGCTCCATATCACTCAGCATCAGGGAAATACAAATCAAAACCACAATGAGATATCACCTCACACCAGTCAGAATGGCTAAAATCAACAAGTCAGGAAATGACAGATGCTGGCGAGGATGCGGAGAAAGGGGAACCCTCCTACACTGTTGGTGGGAATGCAAGCTGGTGCAACCACTCTGGAAAACAGCATGGAGGTTCCTCAAAATGTTGAAAATAGAACTGCCCTATGACCCAGCAATTGCACTACTGGGAATTTACCCTAAAGATACAAACGTAGTGATCCAAAGGGGCACGTGCACCCGAATGTTTATAGCAGAAAACACTTTAAAGTAAAGAAGGAACTCACCGGGGCTGCCGGGGTGGCTCAGTGGGTTAAAGCCTCTGCCTTTGGCCAGGTCCTGGTCTCAGGGTCCTGGGATCGAGCCCCGCATAGGGCTGTCTGATTGGCAGGGAGACTACTTTCCTCTCTCTCTGCCTGCCTCTCTGCCTACATGTGATCTCTGCCTGTCAAATAAAAAAATCTTAAAAAAAAAAAAAGAAGGAGCTCACTGGCTAACCTATAAAGATTATGAAGTAAAGTTTATGAATAATCATGTGAATATTAAATTGAATAACAATTATGTTTATGTTTTAATCAAAACTAGTAAATGGTTCCATTAGATGTTAAATTCATAAAATATATTTGTTTTTCAGTCACAGAAATTTTAATCATCCTGCAAGACTTGCAAATTTTGTTTAAATGCAAAAATAGAGAAACATTTGGTTGTTCTTGACCCTTGGCAGTTTAAAATGTTTGTAAATTGGGTGATAGATATTAAGGAGGGAACTCTGTGTTGAGCACTATTATATGTGATGAATTCTACTAAATTCTACTCCTAAAACCAATATTATACTATATGTCAACTAACTAGGATTTAAATAAAAGCTAAAATAAAATAAAATAAAAATATTTGTTAAAACTTATCCAGCATTTTGGAAAACAATGTTTTTTTATAAACATTATTATTTTAAGGTAAAGTATATATGAAGAATTTTATAAATAAAAAATATTATTTGTCTGATTTTCAAAAAATATACTCAAAAACATTAATTTTCAGGTCACTGGAGATACCGAATGCAGTTACAGAGCAATTAAGACACTCATTGAGACTATATATACAAACTTGCATACTTTGATATTGTGAACAGTAAGTGGCCTTGAGTTGTTAAATAAAAAAGGATAGAAAAATTTAACTTAAAATAAACAAAGACATTTAGGGTCACTTGCATGGCTCAGTTGGTTGAGTGTCTGATTCTTGGTTTTGACTCAGGTCATGATCTCAGGGTCCTGAGATGGAACCCTAAGGGCTCTGCTCAGAGGGGAGTCTGCTTGAGAGTCTCTCCCTGTCCCTCTCTCTCTCTCTCTGTCCCTCCATCCACAAAAATAAATAGATCTTACAAAAAATTAAAGATCTTTGGGGCACCTGAGTGGCTCAGTGGGTTAAAGCCTCTGCTTTCGGCTCAGGTCATGGTCCCATGGTCCTGAGATTGAGCCCCGCGTCGTGCTCTCTGCTCAGCAGGAGGCTGCTTCCCTCTCTCTCTGCCTGCCTCTCTGCCTATTTGTGTTTTCTGTCTGTCAAATAAATAAAATCTTAAAAAAAAAAAAATTAAAGCTCTTTTAAATATGTCTCCCTGGGAAACATTATTTTAGTTTTCTTATTAAAGAAATGAATCAATTCATAATGGTCATCTATGAATTAGAACTTGTGAATTTATAAGTTTTTACTGAAGAAAAAAGAATTTGAGCATTTTTGTTTGTTTTTTTTTACTTATGTAAGTAAGTAAAGTTTCTACATAGGTTTCGATAAAATGTTAATTCCATTTTTTGGAAATTAAAATACACTAGGAACTATTTTGCTGCATATGTCTGAAATTTAGATAAATACATGAATGTTTCTAAATTAAATAGACTAATTAATTAATTAATTAATTGAAGAAAAAAACCTATATGCCTGCCCAGCAATAGTACTTATTTGTATGAATTTAACATAGCGATTTCACTTTAAGTTATAAGCATCTGCTATGTTCCCTCTTAATGATAATTTCATGTTAGCATGGGTTACCTGTTGTACTTTGAGGTAATGAAGGATTCTATATTTAGATTCTATTATGAATGAACCTTAGCTGTTTTGACTTGGTTTCTTGTTTGTCCAAAGGAGTTAGTCACTAGAAATGTTTTGTGAGTCAATCCTTGGAGATTTGTGACTCAATTTTCCAAACCATTTCAGAGAAGACTAAAAGTTTGGCAGTTTGCTAGAAATAAATAGCTGAATTTCTTTACAGCTACTTAGGAAGAAAGAGAATTTCTTACTGGGAAAGTCAAGTCACATATACTAAATTACTTTTTAAAATTATTTTTAGGGGTGACTCAGTGGCTCAGTTGATTAAGCATCTGCCTTTGGCTCAGGTTATGATCCCAGGGTGCCTGGATCGAATCCCATACTGGGCTCCCTACTCAGCGGGGAGCCTGCTTCTCCCTCTCCTGCTCACCCTGCTGGTGCTCTCTCTCTCTCTCTCTCTCTCTGTTAAATGAATAAATAAAATCTTTAAAAATAAATAAACAGGGTTGCCCAGGTAGCTCAGTTGTGAAGCTTTGGCTCAGATCAAGATCCCAGGGTCTTAAGATCTAGCCCCTCATCTGGCTCCCTGCTTGGCAAGATGCCTGCTTCTTCCTCCACCACTCCTTCTGCTTGTGTTCTTTCTCTTGCTGTGTCTCTCTCTCTCTGCCAAATAAATAAATAAAATCTTAAAAATAAATAAATAAATAAATAAATAAGATCATTTTTAAAGAGAAAAATACTTGTGTCTCCAAAATTCAAACTACCTTAGGCTCTCATCCATAATGCATATGACTTTACTATTTTCTAAAAAATGTATTCCTCTCTTTTTTCTGAAATGAATCATTAAAAATATCAATGATTGTTTAATGAGCTTAAATTTTTTAATATTATGATATTGTTACAATGTGAAAATTTGTTCATAGATAATTTCTCATGAAATTACTTTATTTCATTTCTAAGGCAATGTCTAACAATGTTAAGCTTTTAATCTATGATTTCTTTTATTAAAATGTTACCAAAAGAGATGATTTTTTTTCCCCAAAGACTGAAACACTGCTATTTCAGGATTTAAACATAATTTTAATTACTGAAGCCTGGTGGAGCAGGAGTTGCTAAGGGACGGAAATACTGCTGAATTAGAACTTGAACTAGAGATAAGAGTTAATCATTTTTAGAAATTGTGCTGGCTTTTTAACGGTGTTTAGTTGAAACTGGCAGAAACACTTTTCTATCTTAACCTCATCCAGGATCATTGATTGATGACTAAATCTTAAATGCCAGATAATGAGTAGCGTGCATAAATACTGATACCAGCTTTATTTTGCTTTTCTTCTGCAGAGGTAGCTTTCTAAGAATGAAAAGTCAATTCTCTTACCCTGTGGCTTCTATGGAGAAAAATAATCTGGTAGTGCGTATAATGAAAATCTTGCTGAATAGCACTGCTTACTCTTGGCACCTGGGCAAAGGAAATAGGGTGGATGTTTTCCCCCCTTCAAAAAAAGGGCAGGGAAAGTATTGCATACCATCTTATTGAGCTCATCACAAATCTGAACTTCAAAAGACTGAACTAGCAGTAGAAGAAAGAACCAGTTCGGATTCATAGATCAGAACTTTGAACTAAAATAAGAAAGTAAGACTTATAAACTCAATGAAAATGGCATGGGACCAAAAGCACTGATTTATAAATGTGTCATTTTTATCCTTAAGACGCAGAGGAAAGATTTGTAAATCAAAAATATTTTAAATTTAGGATTTATTGGCATGATTCATCCCTCTTCCAGATTTTACAAATCTGCTGATGGTCTTATAAAATACAGCAAAGTGCTTGAACTTTATTTAAAGTGTATTATATAAAACTTTTGAAGTTATTTAAGTTCTTTCATTTATAGATTGTTTCCTTAAAATTCTTAGCTTTAAAATGGGGAGTCATCTTCCTTATATCTCATAAGTTATATGTTACTTTCATACTTCAAATCATAATTATTTTATGAGGAATGTAAATGAGTTTTATGGGAATATGTTTAACTTTTTCATACGGAGCATGAATCTGGTCTTAGAAGGTTGTTTCTCTTTTATTGTTTACTCTTTGCCCAGCTGACTTACTTGTGTCATCACCTTCTAACTTTATCTTACCCAAGTCGAGTTTATCAGGCAGACTCATTTATATTATCTTTTCTAAGAATGAAACTTTTACAGAGGTCTTTAAACTATTTATAGCATCTTTATGTTTCACCTTATTTTGAGTTGGATGTTACCTTGCTTCTAAGTAAAAAGGAAATCAAACCATTATCGCACTAAATGGAGATGGATAACTATTATAATATGACTTATGGGAAAATAATGTTTCTACTCTTTTATCAGTTATGAGGATTAATTTTATAAGTTCTGCCAAGGGATTTTGTTACATTCATATACCAGTATAGCCATAGTCTTTGGAGTAGAGTTGAATCTCAAATTTCAACTGGTTTTAAATATTAATGATTGTAGTTTTAAAAATATTTGTATGTAAGTTTGATAAAAACACTAAATTAATGTGAACTTAACTTGCTTTTTCAAAAAAGATTCAAAATTCTAAAGTTACTAAGAGTAGATTCTCAACAGTCCCTTCATATCCAGGTACCTAATCATTTGCTTCCTGTTCTCATGGAAACCAATGTTGTCCATACCCTCCAATTTTTACTATAATGACTTCAATCAGTAGAGAGGAGTATAAAGATTGAAACATTAAAAAGTTAAGCCAAGGGGTGCCTGGGTGGCTCAGTGGGTTAAGCCTCTGCCTTTGGCTCAGGTCATGATCTCAGGGTCCTGGGATCAAGTCTGGCATCTGGCTCTCTGCTCAATAGGGAGCCTGCCCCCCCGCACCCCCTGCCTGCCTCTCTGTCTTCTTGTGATCTCTGTCTCTGTGTCAAATAAATAAATAAAATCTTTAACAAAAAAAGTTAAGCCAAATCCCATCCTCCAATAACTATTGTTAATACTTCATGGGCATTATTTTAATAATCTCTCAATGAATATATACAGTTGGAAAAACAGATGAATAGGCAGCAGGATTTTAATGAAATAATTACTTATACATTATATTAAGAAAAGAGGCAATATTTGATTTTGCTCCATTGTAAGATATATTCATTTCTAAAAGAGCCTTAATATGTTAATGGGAAAAGAGAAAAAAAAAAAAAGATGCTTAAAAGATCTGAGAGCTTGAATTCATTATTCATTGTTTTTGCTGCTGTGTCCATTTAAGATATTTCTTAGGGGCACCTGGGTGGCTGAGTGGGTTAAGCCTCTGCCTTTGGCTCAGGTCATGATTCCAGGGTCCTGAGATTGAGCCCCACATCGGGCTCTCTGCTTGGCGGGGAGCCTGCTTCTCCTTCTCTCTCTGCCTGAAGCTCTGTCTACTTGTGATCTCTCTCTCTCTCTCTCTCACTCTGTGTGTGTGTCAAATAAATAATTAAAATCTTAAAAAAAAAAAAAGATATTTCTTAAATCCATAAGTATAGGATGTTGGAAGTAGCATACTTCCTACATCTCCCATTAAGTCCCAAACTTTGATTGCTAGTATTTATTAATTTATTGTTACTCATGTTTTCAAGGACACATTTTGTTGTATAACAGTAATTTCCAACAGTTTACTAGTTCCTTTTATTCTCCTAGAAAAGGTTTACACTGCCTTTTAATTTTATTTTTTTTTTAAGTTTTCAATGCTTAACACCCATTTTATTCCACATTTGCTTCATTTCTATGTGTTTTTTGAGTAATATCTTATTAGGTCAGATTATCTTACATTTCAACAGTCATTTTAGTTTTTATGTTTAAAAAGATCATTTAAGCAAAGTTTTGCATAATATCACATATGCATAATATACAATTTCCACTGAATTCTGTCTTAAAGTATTTTTTTTTACAAAAAAGTGAAGTTTAATACTGCTATGCTGCAGTCATTTCTGCTTTTTAAAATAACTATTTTATGGATGATAACATCCAGTTGAAAGAGCAATTATGCAAAACAGACATCCACGTATACCTTGAAAGCCTTATTGAAAATATCCCATTGTCACTAGATACCAATCGTAGGTAAGAGCCACAGTTAGGGACACATGTATACGCCTACCATTCACATGCTAGGAATGTGCACCATTCCTACCATGTGCACCTTTGGAAAATTCATTCCGTATTGTTGAGTGTTGTCATAGCTGGTAAGTCCTTGTTTAATCACCGGTTGTGAACTGGCCTGTATACCAACTGACCCAAACTGACTTTCAAAGCGCTGATATCATTTGTAGTACTGTAAACACCATTTTGAGTTTCTGCCCCCAAATCTCTTTTAAACAGACAAGAATGACCTCTGATATAGTTCCCCCCATATCTGAAGGTATTAAGCCCACCCCTTTTGTATGAGTAATGAGCCTGATGGTCATCTACCGTGCCTTCTCTAGCCCTGGAATGACACATTCCTATAGAGAGCTCCCAGACAGAAAACAACACTGGACATTTCCTATGCTGCCAAAATCACCACAGGCCATTTTTTTCGGTATAACAGTGAAAGGCATTTTAAAGAACTGAGCTATCAAAAGAGCAAAGGCTTTCCTGAAATGAGATGATTCCATACTTATTTCCAGATAGAGGCTCATCCCTATTTCCTCCTAATCAAGGTACATTAAACCCTATATCCTGACCATAAATTAGGGCATCCAAGCAGGCAAACATGATGTCAATGGTTGTGGTTGGTGAGGAAAAAGCTGGAAAATATCAGGTGTCATGTGTTCCCTGGGAGTGGCTGCAGTGACAGTGAAGCCTTAAGAGAGGGCAAATGGTGATATCTACAGGATAACAAGGACAAGAACTGAAGCTACTTGACTAGAGACCGGTGGAAATAAATGAGGCTGTTTTTAAATTTTTTTCTTTTTTTAAAGAAGTTTGTAAGTACTTTATCCTTCAATTTTTGTGTACTTGAAGAGCCGATCTATTGCCTTTAAAATTGAAGGATCACGGACTCTTTTTACATCCATAGTTATTATTAAATCATTAAATGCATTTAAAATTTATGTATCCATTTCTAGTGGCTGATAAATGTATAATGAGGTGCGTGTGTGCACGTGTGCTTATGTACAAGATTCATGTACAGCGGGGTCACTTGGATGGAGGGATTCATCTTAGAGATTCAGTTCATTGATATAGTTTATCCTTCTTTTCCCCACCTTTACTATTCCCTCATCTAATTTCCTGGGAACTATATTTCACAAGTAATCAATAAAGTATTTTGAAAATTCACAAGTGTTTGAGATACCTTGTGTGTGTGTATTTTGAATAGCAACAATCTGTGTCTTCATTGGCAAAGTGAAGTGAAAGAGTGAGTTAATGAATTTAATTATTATAGAAGGCCAGTTTGAATAGTTCAAGCAAACATTATCTCTTCCTCAGCAGGAAATTTTTCTGCTTGAATCACTTTCATAATTGCCTCAGGTCTTCACGTTACCTGAGTAGGCGGTCTTCAGCTGTCTCTCTATAGTTATAGTTATAGTTAAATTAGACTTGACTGAAAGACTCAGCCTCTCAGGGATTTTTTTGGAGAATTTGGAGGATTCAAAGGGTTGGCCACAGCCTACTAGCTGGGCCATGACGCAACAAAATGATAGCATTGTAGTTTCAATAAGGTGTATGCTTCCATCCAAATGTGTTTTTTTGTTTGTTTGTTTTAATTTTGGTCACTTAAAACATATTCTTTGACTCATTGAAAACAAAAAAGAGCATCTTATAGAAAGGAATAAAATATTCTGCTTAAACTTGATATTTGACAAAATATAAATGAGTTCAAGTGAAAAATAGTGGCTTATTGCCCTCTTCTGTCTTGTGACCCCAGTAGCATGGTCTGTGTACTTAAAACCCTGTGAGATTATTTCATAGTGGAAAACACAAAAGGAGCTGTAGAAGAACTTCAGAGCTGGCTCGAAGACAGTCTTGTACTGAATGCCTGCTATTATGGGTATTAATTGTTGTTTCTAGAGGATTGCACCTGACAAAACACAATTGCTTTTAGAAGAAGTGAAATTTGAGGTGTAGGCTCATGGCTAATAAATGAATGATTCTAAAGTGACAATGAAAATTATAGCAGTCAAATGTGGTTTTAAAGATCTAAAGTCTACTTTCATTTTTCTGTAAGGTCTGGTTGAGAATGAACTCAAAACATTGTCTATCGTGTGGAATTGCTTGTGAATTGTAGCAGAATGTAAATATCTGTATGCCACTGCATCGCTGCTTGTTTTAACTCAGGGTTCCTTTTAGCAATCTTAATTGGAATACCGTAGTCCTGAGTCAAACCAATCAATATGAAATCTATTTTGCCCGTGATAAGCAAATGACTAACTCCATTAGCATCAGCAACTGCTGTGCCCGAGAAGTGAGGGAAGGCTATATTTGCTACTGATTTTCTTACCATGAAAATTGCCTATGCCATGCATTTCAGAGAGTCAATTTGAGCAAAGATTTTTCAGTGAAGAGTATAACAAATAGGCAGAAATAGAATTTGGAACTTGGGCTCAGATGACTCAAGATAGGATAGTATAGAATCAGATGCTAGGAAGGGGAAAGTGAGAAAAAAAAAAAAAAGGCTTCACACACATTTTCACCTGCTTGAAAAAAGAAAAGAAAATGGTGAGGAAAAAATGATTCTCCTTACCTTTGGATGAAATTATCATCACTGGTACCCAATCTCTGAGAGCTTTGAAGATCTCAGAAGTGCCCTAAGGTTTATAGCAATTGCTTTGAAATATTAAAGGTTCAGAGGCATTTAACCCTAACACCCCATTTCAGGAAAGCCTTGATCTTTTGATAGTTTAGTACTTTATTTTTTTTTAAGGTTTTATTTATTTGACAGAGAGAGACACAGCAAGAGAACAAACACAAGCAGGGGGTTGGGAGAGAGAGAAGCAGGGTTCACGCTGAGCACGGAGCCCAATGTGGAGCTCCATACCAGGACCCTGAGAACATGACCTGAGCCTAAGTCAGATGCTTAATGATTGAGCCACCCAGGTGCCCAGATAGTTTTGTAGTTTAAAATGCTTTTCATTGTTGCACTAAAAAAATGTTCTGTAGTGATTTTGACTTCATGGGAAATGTCCAATGTTGTTGTTTGTTCAGGATCTCTCTAAAGGAATGTGTCTGTGCTTTCCACTCATTTATTTATCTAACCAGACACTGCTTTGGGCAGTGAAGATTCATAAATGGTCTTTCCTTGATGAACTCATGGTCTGGTGCCAGTGATAGATGTGTATATATATATATATATATATATATATATATATATATATTAAATAACTCAGAAATGTGAATGCTAATAGACATTTACATTATATTAAAGGAGAATAAATTTGTTGATTTGCTCCATTTCACAACATAATTAATTTTTTTGTGTTTTTCAAACCTTGTGCCACAGTGTTATGTGCTTTATATATTTGATTCTATTTAACCCTCACAATACTCTCAGGAAGTAGGTATAACTGCTATCTTCACATTACAAATAAGGAAACAGAAGTTAAAAAT
This sequence comes from Neogale vison, assembly GCF_020171115.1. Classification (NCBI taxonomy): domain Eukaryota; kingdom Metazoa; phylum Chordata; class Mammalia; order Carnivora; family Mustelidae; genus Neogale; species Neogale vison. Next base: position 99,485,171 of record NC_058096.1, read on the forward strand.
GGCTACATTTCTGATCCAAGGCCACACAGGTAGTGAATATCCAACTCCAGGATTTATATCCAGGCCTGCTGAATTCGAGAAACAAGTTCTTACTCACTAACTTAAATTCCTTACCTGTGCAAGAATCATGTCATGTAATATGCAAGTGTCAGTGAACATTCAAAAATGAACATCCTTTTTTTTTTTAAAGATTTTATTTATTTATATTTGAAAGAGAGAGAGAGAGAAAAAAAAAAGTGAACATGAGCAGGGAAGGAGAGGCAGACTCCCTGCTGATCAGAGAGCTCGACTCAGAACTTGATCCCAGGATCCTAGGATCATGACCTGAGCTGAAGGCAGATGCTTGACCACCTGAGCCACCCACTCAACTATGAATGTCCTTTATACTCCTTATCTAATTTACTTTTTATTCTGAATTTGTATCATCTACTTTTTACATTTATTAGTGTGTTATATCACAATAGAGTTGAAAATTGTTTATAATATTTAAAAATGGATACCAAGTTTTTATAAAATAAGTATAATTTATAATCTGACACTCACAGAAATCTCCTTTATTATGTTCTTCAGAGCATTTCTAATTTTAACGAAATAATTGACTTAGTTCAATCCACCATTATACTTTATAAATGTTAGAATTTTAGTGATAGTTTTAATACCATAATAAACTGACAAGTGGTCTATAACATATTTTCTTGTAATAAAACTTGTATGAATTTTTATTATAAAATCTTAAGGCCATGCACATATATTTGTGAGCTTCCTTAGATTATCCTGAAAGAAGTGTTAGAATAATACTCAATACTTTTGTTCATAATGTTTTCTTTCTTTGATTCCTTTATCCTAAACACACAGCAACAAATCAAACATGAAAAGAGAAAACTAAAAAGTTATAACAATGCAGGCATTAGCAATAAGAAACTCATCTTCCATATAGTGTAATTATCTGAGCATTTAAAAGCTATTGAAAGGGATCAAAACCTGACTTAGTGCTTGAAGACAAGGCCTGATGAGGAGTTCTGCCTCAAGTGAAATTAGGTTAAAAAAAGCCAAGCCCTGTTACCAATTTTCATGTGTAGTTGTAGCTTTCCATAAGCCTGTAGCTTTCCATAAGCCTGAAGAAGTTAGTAACTGAGTAAAAGTATTTATTGGTTTAGAGAGTGAATCTTCCCAAGATTGATATTTTTCAACCTAGTAGCCCCCCTTATCTGTGGTTTTATTTTCAATGGTTTCAGTTACCCACAGTCAACTGTAGTCTGGAAGCAGATGATCCTCCTTCCGACTTATGGTTGGAAGGTCAGTGGTAGCCTAACGCTACATCACAATGCCTGTGCCATTCACCTCAGTTCATCTCATCACATAGGCATTGTATCATCTCACATCGTCACACAAAGAATGATAAGCATAGTACAAGATATTTTGAGAGAGAGAAACACATTCACATAATTTTTATTATAGTATATTATTAGAAATGTTCTATTATTAGTATAGTTAATCTCTCACTATCCCTAATTTAGAAGTTAAATTCTGTCATAGTAAGTGTATATAGGAAAAGGCATAGTATATGTAGGGTTCAGTTTTGGAATGCACTGGGGGCTTGGAGATGTATCTCCTGAAGATATGGGAGACTATAGTAACTTCATGAGGGCAAAAGTGCCAAAATGGCATTATAGCTTAAGACTAGGTTTATATAGCACTAACCATAATACCACTGGACTGGGAAGAATCATCACAGAGAAAGAAAAATAGAACAAAATCCTTTCAGTCAGATGAACTTCAATCTAGAAACCTAAATTACAAATGAGAAGAGGTATAATTTCTTAATTTCCTAATTTCTGATTATGAGACAGCCAAAAACATTTAGAAAATTGATTCTCTATTTGACATACAATTGTTATGTAACATTGTAATACACATTATTCTAATGGATTAAAAGTAGGGAAATAGGAAAAGAAAGTACTTATAAAACGTGGGGATAGAAATATACTCATTGAAATTTAAGAAGTAGAATAGATTTTTAAATGACTAGACACTGTTGTAGAAAGATTTCATGAATTGGAGGTTAGCATTGAGGAACTAATCCAGAATATAACTCTGAGAGTTGAAGGCATAAGAAATATAATAAAGCAGTTTGAGTAAATTGTGGGATAGATTGCAGTACTCTAATATTTATAGAAAACAAATTCCAGAAAAGAGTGAAGAAAATGGCAGAACCACATTTTAAGATACAACACAAAACTAACTTAAAAGTGATAGTTAACAAATCAATGCATAGCCACTTAAAGGTTTTTTTATTTATTTTTATTTATTTGTTTTAAAGATTTTATTTATTTGGCAGAAAGAGAGAGAGATAACAAGTAGGCAGAGAAGCAGGCAGAGAGAGAGAGAGAATCAGTCTCCCTGCTGAGCAGAGAGCCCGATGGGGGCTTGATCCCAGGACTCTCAGATTATGACCTGAGCCGAAGGCAGAGGCTTAACCCACTGAGCCACCCAGGTGCCCCTTAAAGATTTTTTAAAATCAGCATTTACTGTTTCTGTTAATTTTTCATCTTTAGAGACATTTATATCTGTCTATGAACTAGAGGGAATGGGAAATATATTGATTCATAGTCCTGTAATTTTCAATTACTTGTTCTAATTCTTATTGTTAAAATTCCAAATAAAATTCCTTCATTCGTTTTTGGGAAAAAAAATCCACTATTTATATAAATGTTACTACATGAGCTGAATATATAATGCACTTCGGGAAACATGTAACAAAATCAAAAGAAAATCTCAAGGTAAACCAATATAAAAGTTAAAAAGCTAAGTATAATGCCCTTGCATTTGCTGTAATACAGGTAAATGGAATGTTGATAGTCAGCCAGAGAATTTTAAGAGGTTAGTAGGTCTCCAGAAAGCAAAACTGAAAGCATAAGATATAACAAATGGCTATGTGTACCTAGACAAATATTTTTGAGGGAACTTAATAATCCAGGTACCTATCAAAAATTCATATTGAATGCTTGTTCATCATAGAAAGAATATAAATCTCTCCCTCTCTCTATATATATATATCTCTCTCTGTATATATTATAGATGTAGACATAGAGTTTCAACTAAATCTAGATTTAGATTTAGATCTAGCTGCACATGTATAGATAGCTCTTAATTTGAAGGATGTCCAATGTTAGAGAAAGACCAAAATAAGACAGAATGACCAAAGTTGCTACAATTCAATTACATGGTGTTTACTATGAACAGGTTCTCTTCTATATTTTCTATAGATATTATTTAATCTCATTCTATGACATTGAAAGTGTAATTATTCCCATTTTCACATAAAAAAAATCAAATCATAGACTTTGAGTAACCTGTCTAAATTACAAAATTATGAGGTGGCAGGGCAAGAGTTTAATCTACATAAATTCTACATAAATTGCTCTAGATGAAAAAAAAAACAACTTTGTGTAATGAAGCTGTCATAAACTCCTAAATAGTGGCAAATTGTCATCTTTAAATGATGACTCTAACTCTGAAAACAATCACAAGTAATATAGAATAAATAAGTTATAATTTGGTAAATAGGGTAGATAATCCCTTAAAAGATAAGTAATTTTTTTTAAAGATTTTTATTTATTTGACAGAGAGAAATATCAAGTAGGCAGAGAGGCAGGCAGAGAGAGAGAGGGGAGGAAGCAGGCTCCCCATGGAGCAGAGAGCCCGACGCAGGGCTCGATCCCAGGACCCTGGGATCATGACCTGAGCCGAAGACAGAGGCTTTAACCCACTGAGCCACCCAGACGCCCCAAAAGATAAGTAATTTGATAAATAAAGCAGATGATGAAGTGGGGTATTGCACATTAAACTTTTAAAAGTAAGATATAATTACAAATTAATAAAAATAGCTTCCTCATTTATAGATTATAAAGACATTTTCAATGCAGTGTGTTCCAAAAATTTTTGAGCAATACCGCTATTTCCCAGAAGGATAAACTGTTCTTTGAAAGATGCTCATAATCTGATTGTAAAATTTCTAGAGATTTATAAAAGAGAAAATAGTCATATTAATCCATGGTCACTGATCAGAGATTTTTCTAAGTTACAGTTCTTTTCCAGTTTGTTCTATTTACCCTGAGGATGTAATAATGATGAAACATTGATGATTGTGTGATGATCAATATATGGAACATAATGAGCAGTATTCAAGTCACTATTCCAAGTGTCATATATGTATTAGCACTTTTACTTGATAATATCTTTGAGGTAGATATTGTGTCGTTGTGGCCTAGAGAGAGCAAATGTACTATTGCTAATATCCATTAAATATGTTATTGTTTATTCAAACACTTAGGAGTATCAGCATTTCTGATGACACTTAGCAGTTACATTAGTACCCTTATTTTTAAGGCAGAGGGTCAGAGGTGATTATGGACTAGCTCTAGGTTCTAGGCCTAGCAAGTAGACCCAGAATACTGGGTCTAGGCTAATATCATTTCCATGTCCTACACTGCCTTAGAATTTGTTATATATAACTCTTGAGAGTAACGAGATTCTACAAATTAATATTCATCATGTTTAGGAATCCTAAAATTAAGTAAGATCCTATATGAAAGCTCTGTTGAGTAGAACAAAATAACTTTATTATGATGAAGACTCTGTGGGTTTCCTCAGATGACAAATTAATGAATACTTCTTGTTGATGCTGTAAAAGTAACCTAAATAATGTCTTTTTTTTCTCAGTATTTGTTTTCTAAATATGTATAACACTTCTTGTGAGAAATTAGACATTATTTTGAGAGGTTAACTGTATTTCTGTGTTGGGAAAAAAAAAACAAGGTCATTGAGTAATATTTTAGATTCTTATGTTAACATATTGTCAGTAGCTTAGTTAAGATGAGAAAGACAGGACTGAACTATTAGCTGTTGGAGTAGCCAATTAAAGCAACAAGCTACAAATGAAAGACTTAAACCTTTAATCACTTACTGTGGTAATAAAAGCAAGAGTTTTAAGCCCATGGAGAAATTGACTCCACCTCTGCCATTTTCCCCCATGGAAGTGTACACTGGTCAAGGGTCAGGGGAGTCAGCACAGATGTGGAGGTAGTTTCACTATTGAGGGAGCCCAGAACAAAAGACTTGGGCAGTTTTATGGACCTTGGGGTCAAGAAGAGGGCAAGGAAGAAGGGTTAGGAGTGGAAAATCTTGGGCATTCAGAGTGAGGAAAAGTGTCTTCAAGTTTCCTTTTTTCTCTCTCCTCTCTCTCCCCCTCCCTCCATTGTTCCTCAAGGAGGCCTTAGCCTAGGCTCCTAAGAGGACCTGTACCCAGAGTCTCAGTTAAAGAGGTCTAAGAATAAAGGGAGCTGGGCTAAGAATTACAAATTCAAAGAGCATGAGTGACAAGGGGCCTGGGGTCCCTTTCATGGAAACCCCTCAGTGACTGCAGTGCACTGATTGTGCACCAAGTCTCATGTGGTGAAGGCAGATTTCCCTTTGAGGCCTGACAGAAAAAGTCACACTAATTGCTTATGCTCAGGCCTGAGAAGTCACTGGAAGGTTTTGAACCAGGAACCAGACTCCTTGCATAGGACTTCAACTACATATGGTTGGTCACTACCTATCTATCACATGATTATCTGGTAAATACAGGATTATTCTTTCTAGCCACTGAAAACATTTCTAATGAATCTTGCTACAATGTAGTGTAATTTGCCAGACAAATGGACTTAGAGGTTTTGTTTTTTCTTGATAAGGAAAGTTGTGCTAATCCCTGCTATTTAGAGAATGGTCATTGTGACATTTGTATTCTTTACTCAGGCCTTTTTTCAAAATCTCCACAAGCTTCAGGCTAAAAAAACCTGTAACTTTGACATGCCCTGTTACCCAATGGGCATTATTAGCTACATTCCAAGAGTATTATGCCTTCTTCTCCGATCATGTTTAGCTTCCTTTTCTCTTTCCGATTCTAAATTCCTCCTTTGGAATTATTACTGAGTGAACTTAATTGCATTATTAAACAAATATATTGAAATGTTCTTCAAAAAACCTTGGGGCTTTAGTAATACTTCCTGCACTGAGAATTATGCCGAGGAAGAATTTTAGCATATATACAAAATGTGCAGAGAATACAGATATAGTGACTATGTAAATATACATAGAAAGTTTAATTCTATAATCTTTCAGAGCACCTGGGAGAATTTTTATTCCAGAATTCCTACTTTGACTTGTGACTCACTCATATTTGGCCAATTAAAAATGTGGCTGTAAATGTAAAAGGTAAAACACAGAGCGGTAGTATTGTGCCTTTAGAGAGATAAGAAAGTGAAGGAAAAATAACCAGGGCATTCGAACTATATTCCCACATCTATTAAAAGTTGAAGAAGATAAATCAAATTTTAAGAGGGTCAGAAGGCATGTACTATAATTACATAACTTTTTATCACATAGCAAACTTTAGAAAAATGTATTGGTTATTCCAAATACGCTAATTTAAAATAACTCCAAATTGTCATAGTTGCTGTTTTTGTGTTTTGTTTTATCTCAACCATGCAAATCATATTGCTCCTGGATTGTGACAGAACTCAGGATTCAAGAACCCTGAATCATAAAATCAGAGAGGTTGTGAACATATCAAGAACCAAATATGGGGTGGGGAGAATCTCTTAATATGCACCTTCTCTGAAACTTCAGAAAGTGGGTGTTTAAAATCTCTTTTGAAATATAAAAGGAGGAGATTAAGGCAACTTTAGCAGTTGAGGAATGATAAATGACAATTAATTACATTAACAATTTAGGGTGTATAAAAACATCATTTATAGCATTTTACTGAACAAGCTGCCTTTATTGTTTTATTTTAGTGTAAGAATAGCAATAAGAGGGTTTTTGTATGGATTTTCTCATTATCACAGTCCCCAAACTCAATTTTCTCTATAAGATCTTAAATACCTCCACTGTCAGTTCTTGTATGTTAGTAATTTTTCAAGATCCCAGCTCTCATATTTGAGAAAGGCCTATTATTGACCCACAAGTTGCCTGTGAAATATGCCTTTACACTTGGGTTTGGATCACTTTGTAATAATTGCATTTATTGAGTTATGGCAATGAATTACACATTTTATATACATTATTTTATTCAATCTTTAAAACAATTCCATAATAAATATTATTATCCACATTTAACAAATGAGGAAATTGAGGGTCAGAAGAGTCAAGGTGCTTGCCCACATTTTGCTCATAGATTATGTCACAGGGTTGGTACTCAGGCCAAAATAACTCCAAAACTCATTGTGGTATACTTCCGCACTCTCAACTACAATTCAGAATAAAATAGGTAAGCAAGATGAGGGGGTGAAAATACATACTCTGGAGTCAATCATACAGGTTATTTGGAAAGTGTCTATGTTATGAAAAGCTTTCAATGAGGGAATCCTAAGAATTTATTTGCTCTTAATGCCGCATCTCTGTTCTCTTTTATAATATGGGGATTTTAATATTGCCTTTCCTCATAACAGTTGTTGAGCATAAGGATGACAAATCTTGGGAGGAAATGATCTAATAATTCTGAGACAAACACTAAGTAGTGGCGGTTGGATATTTCAACTTGAAGAAAATGGGAAATGGGGAAAACAAACAAACAAACAAACAAACAACAACAACAAAAAAACACTTGAAGTCCAGAGATGGGTAAGACTTTTACAGCTGTGTAACTTTGTCTACCCTAACCCACCATATGTATTGGGTCAGATATGGACTCATAAAATAAGTGTTATTATTATTATTTTTTAAATTTTATTTGTTTATTTGACAGACAGAGATCACAAGTAGACAGAGAGGCGGGTAGAGAGAAAGAGAGGGGGAAGCAGGCTCCCTGCTGTGCAGAGAGCCCGATGCGGGACTGATCCCAAGACCCTGAGATCATGACCTGAGCCGAAGGCAGCGGCTTAACCCACTGAGCCACCCAGGCGCCCCAAATAAGTATTATTTTTATGTGAATTTTAGTAGTATCTTAAAGAGGTAAAGTTCTATAGCTGTGTTTTTTTGCTGTTCCAATGAGGAATGCGGTGTTCATGGGGAGACTTTCAATTTAGCTTACTAGGCCACCTGTCAGGTTTACTCCTATGTCTTTCTGTCAATTTTCCAGGCTTTTCTAAAACTCTGCCCAATTCAGAAATCTTTATTTGTCTAGAGAAAGAATACTATGGAGCAGAAAAATGAATTGCTAAATATGCTATTTAAAGTGTAAGACAGGGGCACCTGGGTGGCTCAGTCAGTTGATTAAGCATCTGCCTTCTGCTCAGGTCATGAGTCCAGGGTCCTGGGATCCAGCCCGATGTTGAGCTCCCTGCTCAGCCTGCTTCTCCTTTTCCCTCTGCATGCTGCTCCCCCTGCTTGTGCACTCACTCTCGCACTTTCTCTCTTTCTCTGTCAAATAAATAAATAAAATCTTTAAAATAAATAAAGAAATAAATAAAGAAATAAATAAAGTGTAAGACCTACCATTAGGTTAAGACACTACCTTTATCACTTAATAAATTATTATTTGTGTGTGTTTAAGAATACAGCAGTTTTTGAATTTGGAGTTCTTTAACTTTGTAATTACTGATTATTAATTAATTATTAATTATTTTAATAGTTTTTAATATCTAGCAAAAGTAACCTGCCTATATTGTTTTCTTTTTCACTATTTTTCTGGCTAGTTTGCTTTTATTTTTTAATTAGTTTGCAAATCAGCACATCTAGTTAAATAAATAAAAAACAGAACCAACCTTCTGTTAGTTTTATTGGTGTCATGTGAAATCTGTTTTTAATTTACATTGAAAGGATGCTTTCACTATGTTAGTCTTTTCCCTCCCAAGAACATGGTATATCTTTCATTATGTTCAAATATTCTTTTGTGTCTTTTCATACTCTGAAAATTTTCTTCATATAGATATTGCACATTTCTTATTAAATTTATCCTTAGTTATATTTTTTCTTTTCTGTTATAGAAAGTTATTACTTTCATTATATGTTATGATTAGTTATTATGTATATGTGTGTATATATATTATATTTGTGTGTATAAAAGTATATATATGTTGTATAAAAGTATATATGTATATATAAATATAAATAAAGTATATATGCATAATATATATTATACATATATACATATATTATACATTATATATGTATAAAAGTATATATAAGTCAGATTTTTATATCATTAATTTATCTGTTTTGTAAGTGTAAGCTAATGCCTATAGGAAATATAAAAATAATAGTGCTGATACTAAACATTTTGACCTATTTCTAGTTTCAGTGTGAATGCTTTTAGTGTACCCTCATTACCTCATGATACCGTTTGCTAATATGTTAGTTAGGATTTTTATAGTAACATTCATAAATCAAAGTGGCTTACATTTTAATAATACAATTTTTAAGGTTTAGGGTCAATGTTAAACTTATATTTTAAAAATGATTGAGAGGTTTTTCTTTTTTATGTGTACTGTGAAACAGTTTGTCAATCCTGAAAATTGCTGCTATTTATAGGACGTAGCTTATGCATTTCAAAGAAAACCCCTCAACATTAGGAATTATATTTTGCCATTAATTTAAAAAAATTCCTTGATTAGTTGACACATGCTGTTACATTAGTTTCAGGTGTACAACATCTGATTCAACTTCTCTATTCATTATGCTATATTCACTGTAATGTAGCTTCCATCTGTCACCATACAACACTAATATAATATTACTGACTGTATTCCCTATGCTGTGCTTTTATTCCTGTGACTTACTCTTTACATAACTGGAAGCCTGTATCTCCCACTTCCTTTCACCCATTTTGCCCATCCCCAGAACCCATCCCCAAACCCATCCTCTGTTTCCTGCAACCATCAGTTTCTTCTCTGTACTTACAGGTCTGAGTCTGCTTTTTGCTTGTTTGTTTATTTTATTTTTTTAGATTTAGATTTAGATCTATTTTTATTAATATTAAATCTATTTCATTATATGTTTATAATATTTTATATATATTTATATATTTATAATATTTTATTAATAGTAAATCTATTTTTAGATTTAGATATATTTTTTTAGATTATGAGTGAAATCATATGGCATTTGTCTTCCTCAGTCTTATTTCACTTATCATTAAAACCTCTAGTTCATCCACTGCTGTGAACTTTTAGTACTCTTTCTAGTTTTCTTCTCATTTATTTTTGTATAAATTCTGCCTGATCTCAGGTTTGGTAACCCTTCTAAGAATTTTTGAAATCTTGTATTTTTTAATCTCTAGGGTTTTTCTGAAAATGATATTTCTAGGTTTTTACTCACCTGGCTTTCCTTATGGTTACATTTTAGTTATTTCCAGAACTTACTTATTAAGACTTTACTTACTGTGACATTCTGAATTACATCCTAAATGACATAGAGCTTGTGCCTGGAAGTGGAAGTTTACTAGCATGAAAGGTAACTACCCTTGTTCATAAGCCAGTTTCTGGTAAATAACGGGATTCTACAGTGGACATTGTAGTCAGCTCTCATATATTCACTGCAACCTTCTCATATATTCATTGTCGCTGTGTGGCAGTTTTAAGATTTCCATGGGACTGATCCCACAATTTATTTTAGCTACAGATCCAACTGGTCTAAACTGGTAAGGGTAGGTCCTTATTCTGGCCACAGTGATTTTCATTTTCATAAGAAGTCGGTATAATCATATTTTTGTTTGTGTTTAAGAATCCAATGATGGGGAAGAAAAGACTTTCCTTCTTTCTGGATTCATATGAAGGTATTTTCAGTAATCTTGCCATCATGAGAAAAAATTCAGGCTTAGAGTGAAGCTGATAAATTGGCGACAAAGTGGAAATATGTGGGGGGGGAGTCTTTGGTGCCATTATTGAACAAAATAAACTGAAATTCCCTCTGTTTTGAGTTTTTCATTAATATTTGCTAATATTAAATCTTGTTTAAATCAGTTTTTTGAGAGAGTACAAACTTAGAGAGCTGTCCAAAAGACCCCTTTTATTTCTGACACCAATTACAAGTTTGAGGCTCCCAAGATCCCCCCACCACTAACACAAATTACATGTTTAGGAGTCCCCACCAATGCCATGTTTAATAATTCAGTAGACAACTTGCTAAACTCACTGAAAGCTTTTATACTCACAGTTTATCACAGTGAAAAGAGGCAGGTTAAAATCAGCCCATAGGGCCATGGAGTAGAGTCCAGGCGTTTCCAGATCTGGAGCTTCCTGTTGTCCCCTTCCATTAAAATCATGGAGAGTCCCATTTATCCTAGTGATGATGTGTGGGAATATGCATAGAATCTTTTATTGCTCATCAGGGAAGCTCACTTGAGTCTGGATGGCCAGAGATTTTATTGAGGCATGGAGGCATTATTTCGACATAATTGACTTCCCATGTGGTTAATATCCATCTCCAGCCCCTCCAGAGGTTAACCTGATCTCATAGACTCAAAAACACCACCCTAACTCACATTGTTAGATTATCTGGTATGCCAGCCTCCACCCTAACTCACATTGCTAGATCATTTGGTATGACCCAAGGTACAAAGACAAACAAAGACACTTCTATAAGGAATGACATTCCAAGAACTTAATACCACCTACCAGAACTCAAGAACAAAGTCCAGACCTCCCTTTAGGCAAAATTAAATTCTTTACTACATGTGGCCAGAGGTGGGATTCTGTTCCTTGAAACGTTTTATACTTGATACACAACCTGACTAAAGTATGGTAGGGAAGAGACTGATAAGACACGTTGCCACTATTAACTTTTGTGGTAGGCAGTTCCATTTAGAATAGAAATATTAAAATCTGATATAAAAAATGAAAGATTCTCAGCAAAGTGGAATTTTTTTTTCACAAAATCTTTTGAAACATTTCTTTCTCAAACAGTAAGATTTTCATTTAAATTGATCTAATTTGTTAACACATTATTCTTTATCTTCACTAGTGATCTCAATAGATATTTGTGTTTTAAGAAGAAAGGGAAAGATAATTTAAACATGACTTGATATTGCCCTATAGGGTTCAATGTAGAGGTTGATGGATAAATTCTTGATGTTGAAAGGAAAACCTTAAAGGAATGGGGAATAGAGCCAATCCTGGAAGAAATACTCACTTACTCAAAAAGAAGTATATGAATCATTACCTTATTTACACTGCATTAGACTGGATTACAAAAACAAAAATCAAACAAAAAACAATGACCACAACTCCCCAAAACAAAACAGCTCCTTAGAGTCTTGTGTTGAAAATAATACAGATAATTTGTTACTGCTTAAATTAGGAATACATTTTTAAATCAAGTTAATAAATTAACAGTTCCTTGGAAGGAAGCATAATCACTGAAATTATTTTAATTGCCCCTTCCAGGTTTTTCATATTTAACACCAAATCAAGAATTTAACAGAAAAGAAAAACCCTATGTATGCATTCCTTATACAGAAATAATAAAACTAAGATTATAAAGATACATACAGTGTGAAAAATAAAATTAAAATTAGGACAAAATGGACATGGAAAATTAAATATTGAGAAAGTATTAGAAATGTTTAATCAAAGTCAGATTTTAAATTAGTATATCTAATGCATGCATATTCCCCAATTAGATTTAGTTAGTCTGTGTTCAGTAAGAAAAAAAGAGTAGAGGAATATGAATGGTTATTGACATTTAATTCTGGGCATTTGATTCTGTTTTTAATGTTTTACTTTTTGTGATAAACTGTCGAATGAAAGATGTTCAATTATTTACAGTCCATTGATTTAGATATCTATTTCCAGTTAAATTATAAATGATGGAGGTAAATGAAATTTTAAATTGAAATGTAGACAATATTATATATGAAATATATTTATAACTATGTGTTGAATAAAGAAACTAAGATAAATATATAAATTAAAGATGTGGAGAAACTATGTGTAATCTTTTTTATTCCTTACACCTCTGCATTTTAAATATTTCCTTTAGTGTCTATATCATTGTAATTAAAAAGCAAAATAGGAGTACCTTGGTGGTTCAGTTGGTTAAGCCTCCCACTCTTGATTTCTGCTCAGGTCATGATCTCAGGGTTGTGAGATTGAGCCTGGAGTAAGGCAGGGTACACAGTGCAGAGTCTGCTTGAGATTCTCTCTCCCTCTCCCTCTCCCCTTCTTCCCTCTCTCTAAAATAAATAAATAAATCTTTTTTTTTTTAAAGGTAAACTGTAAAGCTAAGATTATTGTCTAACTAGTTGCATAGTAAATATAGCAGTCAATGATGTTATGAGTAAGACATATGCTAAATTAATATAACACATATTTATGGAAGTATGGTTCAAAACCACATTGAGATTAAAAACGGCAAAGAAGAAGTCAAACTCTCTCTATCACATTGATTGGCTTGCAAATATTGAACCACCCTTGCATCCCAGGGATATATCCTAACTGGTCATGGTGGATAAGATGTTTCTGTACGTTGATTTTGTATCCTGCCATATTACTGAATTGCTGTATGAGTTCTAGTAGTTTGGGAGTGGAGTTTTTTGCGTTTTCCACATAAAGTATCATGTCCTCTGTGAGAAGAGAGAGTTTGACTTCTTCTTTGCCAGTTTGAATACCTTCTATTTCTTTCTGTGTCTGATTGCTGTTGCTAGGACTTATAGTACTATGTTGAACAACAGTGGTGAGAGTGGACATCCTTGTCATGTTCCTGATCTCAACGGGAATTGAGGATGATATTCGATGTGGGTTTTTCATAGATAATTTTATGAAGTTGGGGAACGTTCCCTCTAACCCTACATTTTGAAGAGTTTTAATCAGGAATGGATGCTGTATTTTGTCAAATGCATCAAATGAGAGGACCATGTGGTTCTTCTCTCTTCTCTTATTGATTTGTTCTATCACATTGATTGACTTGCAAATATTGAATCACCCTTGCATCCCAGGGATAAATCCTACCTGGTCATGGTGGATAATCTTTTTTTTTTTTTTTACCCTGCTTCCTTAGCAGTTTGTAATTTCTTTTTTTTTTCCCCCTATTTATTTATTTTCAGAAAAACAGTATTCATTATTTTTTCACCACACCCAGTGCTCCATGCAAGCTGTGCCCTCTATAATACCCACCACCTGGTACCCCAACCTCCCACCCCTCTGCCACTTCAAACCCCTCAGATTGTTTTTCAGAGTCCATAGTCTCTCATGGTTCACCTCCCCTTCCAATTTACTCAAAAGCACATACCCTCCCCAATGTCCATAACCCTACCCCCCTTCTCCCAACCCCCCTCCCCCCAGCAACCCACAGTTTGTTTCATGAGATTAAGAGTCACTTATGGTTTGTCTCCCTCCCTATCCCATCTTGTTTCATTTATTCTTCTCCTACCCACTTAAGCTCCCATGTTGCATCACTACTTCCTCATATCAGGGAGATCATATGATAGTTGTCTTTCTCCGCTTGACTTATTTCGCTAAGCATGTTACGCTCTAGTTCCATCCATGTTGTCGCAAATGGCAAGATTTTGTTTCTTTTGATGGCTGCATAGTATTCCATTGTGTATATATACCACATCTTCTTGATCCATTCATCTGTGGATGGACATCTAGGTTCTTTCCATAGTTTGGCTATTTAATGAACTGTTGGATCCTATTAGCTAGAATCTTGTTAAGAATCTTGGCATCCAAATTCACCAGGGATATTGGTCTGAAATTCTCCTTTTTGATGGGGTCTTTACCTGGTTTGGGGATTAGGGTAACACTGTCTTCATACAAAGAGTTGGAATTTTTCCTTCTGTTTCTATTTTTGAAACAGCTTCAGGATAATAGGTATTATTTCTTCTTTGAATGTTTGATAAAATTCCCCAGGGAATTCGTCAGGTCCTCAGCTCTTGTCTTTTAGGAGGTTTTTGATCACTGCTTCAATATCATTACTAGATATTGGTCTATTCAGATCGTCAATTTCTTCCTGTTTCAGTCTTGGAAGTTTATAGGTTTCCAGGAATGCATCCATTTCTTCTAAGTTGCTTAACTAATTGGCATACAGCTGTTGATAGTAATTTTGATTATTGTTTCTATTTCTTTCTTTGGTGTTAGTCATGATTTCTCCCCTTTCATTCATAATTTTATTAATTTGGGTCCTCTATCTTTTCTTTTGGATTAGTTTAGCCAGTGGTTTATCAATCTTATTACTTCTTTCAAAGAACTAGCTTCTAGTTTCATTGATGTGTTCTACTGTATCTCCAGTTTCTAACTCATTTATCTCTAATCTTAATTATTTCCCTTCCCATGCATGGGGTTGGCTTAATTTGTTGTTGATTTTCCAGTTCTTTAAGGTGTAAAGAGAGTTGGTGTATTCAGGATTATTCAGGGTTTTTTTTTTTTTTTTTTTTTTTTTCTGTTTTGTTGTTTTTGTTGTTGTTTTTTGGGGTTTTTTTGAGTAAGACTTGGTTGGCTACATATTTCCCCCTTAGGACTGCCTTTGCCATATCCCATTAGTTTTGGACAGAAGTGTCTTCATTCTCATTGGTTTCTATGAATTGTTTAAGTTCTTCTTTGATTTCTTGGTTGATCCAAACATTCTTAATCAAGGTGGTCTTTAGCTTCCAAGTGTTTGAATTCCTTCCAAACTTTTTCTTGTGGTTGAGTTCCAGTTTCAAAACATTGTGGTCTTAGAGTATGCAGGGAATAATCTGAATCTTTTGGTATTGGTTGAGCCCCGATTTGTGACCCAGTATGTGGTCTACTCTGGAGAAAGTTCCATGTGCACTTGAGAAGAATGAGTATTCTGTTGTTTTAGGGTGGAATGTTCAGTGTATATCTATGAGGTGCATCTGGCCCAATGTGTCATTCAAAGCTCTTGTTTATTTATTGATTTTCTACTTACATGATCTGTCTATTGCTGAGAGTGCCATGTTAAGATCCCCTACAATTAATGTGTTCATATCAATATGACTTTATTTTGATTAACAGTTGGCTTATGTAGTTGGCTGCTTCCATACTGGAGGCATAAATATTTACAATTGTTAGATCTTCTTGGTAGATAGAACCTTTAAGAATGATGTAGTGTCCTTCTGTATCTCTGACTACACTCTTTAGCTTAAAATATAATTTATCTGATATGAAGATTGCTACCCCAGCTTTCTTTTGAGGCCCGCTGGCATGAAAGATAGTTCTCCATCCCTTCGCTTTCAGTCTGGATGTATCTTTAGGTTCCAAATGTGTCTCTTGTAGACAGCATATGGATTGGTCCTGTCATTTTATCTAGTCTGCAACCCTGTGCCATTTTTGGGGAGCATTTAGGCCATTCACGTTGAGAGTGATTATTGAAAGGTAAGTTTTTATTGACATCATGTTGCCTGAGAAGTCCTTGTTTCTATAGATTGTATCTGTAAATTTCTGTTCTATATCACTCTTGCATTCTTTCTTCTTTTATAGAACCCCCTTGTGTTTCTTGTAGTGCTGGCTTTGTGGTCACATACTTTTAAACCTTGCCAGTCGTGGAAGCTCTTTATCCCTTCATCCATTTTGAATGTCAGCCTAACTGGGTAACATTCTTGGCTGTGTGTTCTTCTCATTTAGTGCCCAGAATATGTTTTGTCAGCCCTTTATGACTTGACAATTTTCTGTGAACAGGTCTGATGTTATTATGACGGACCTTCCTCTGTATATTAGGAATCTCTTCTTCCTACCTGCCCTTAGGATCTCTTATCTAAAATTATGATTTGTGAATTTTACAGTTAAGTGTCTGGAGGTCTTTCTAGATTCATTGCTCTTGGGGGGGGGTGTCCTTTCTGCCTATGTGGAACAAACACTTGTTTCATTCCCCATACTAGGAAAATTTTCATCCAGAATTTATTCAACTATATCTTCTAGTCTTCTTTCTTTCTCAGCCCTCTCAGTAATTCTGAAGTTGGATGTTTAATGGCATCATTTATTTCCCTAATTCTGTTTTCATGGCTTCTAAGCTGTTTGTTCCAGACCTCCTCCTGATACTTCTTTTCTATCAGTTTGTCTTTTAGAACACTAATTCTATCTTCTGCTCAGTTACTCAAGCTGTTAGAGTGTTTAGATTAGATTGGATCTCACTGATAACTTTTTATAGTACTGCCAGGTCAGCCCTAACTTCTGTCTTTAGAGTTTCTATTTTGCCACTAATGGTCTTCTCCAACCTAGCCATTGCCTGGATAATTGTTACCCTGACTTCTCTTTCTGACATACTGTTTATGTCCATATCCAATAGTTCTGATGAAGAGGACACAGTCTCTGGATTTTTCCTCTGTTGGGTATTCCTCCTCCTCGTCATTTTGGTGAGAGGTCATTGAGGAGATGTATAGCTGAATATATCAACCGCAATCTGGGCAAGGCGCATCCTGGAAAGTTTCAGAGCAATCTGAAGTCACCACCAAAAAGAAAGAAAAAAGAGAGAGAAAAAGAGAGGAAAAAAAAAAGAAAAAACCCAGGGAAAATGAACCCCCAAAGTAAGATTTATAAGGTACATAAACAAAGACAAACCAACAAACAGACAAAGGTAAAAGACAAGAAGAAAAAAGAAAACCCAGCCAAAATGAACCCCAAGAATAAGATTTATATAGTACAAAAGCAAAAACAAATACACAGAAATACTAACAGAAGAATATGATGGGAAGATGATTATAACACCTCAATGTGGGTGAGGAAGGTTATTTTGGTTCTTCCTGGGTGAATCTTGTTATCTTTGTTAAAGGACTCAACATTCCAGAGATACAGGGAAATTAAAACTGGTTTCTATATAGGGGCAGTATTGAATAGGGAAAAAGGACTACCTTGAAGCTTATATCTATATGTATTAAAAAAAAAGAAAGAAAAAGAAAACAGGTATATGTATGAAAGAAGTTCAAGTTAAAAAGTTATTATGGAATATGTTGTATTGAACCTTTATTTGTAATGGTAAGTAGTTTAAAAAAATTAAAAGAACAAGAATTGTGAGAACAGATTTTTTAAAAAAAGGAAAAAGAAAGAAAGAAAGAAAGAAAGAAAGAAAGAAAGAAAGAAAGAAAGGTTGTATCTATGAAATATACAGGTTTTGGAGTAATACCAGAAGCTTAGTATACTGTTTTCCCCTGATGTTGGGGTTTTACATTTTTATGAGGACCCTGTGGTGGTTTTCATCTTGTTCTTTTGGCTTGTCTTTTTGGGGAGGGGCATGCCACATTGTTTTTCAGTCAGTCCTGCTTGGGCTGAGTCGCTCTGCCCCCATCAAGGGGCTTGGTTCTTCAGAAACCAGTTTTTCAGACTTTTGTTCTCTGGAGGTTTTCATTCTTTGGTGGCTTTTTGTGACTTTTCTGAAGTTTAGTGGAAAGCAAACTGTCCACATCCAGACCTCTGTCTCAGAGGGAAGCCTCAGTCTCCTCCCGTCTGGGTGGTCCAGAACACACGGGCTCCCTTCTGCAAACTCTGCTGAACACCAAAGCCTCCCACAGGCGGTGTGCACCCCAGCCATTGTCTCAGTGATTGCCTGGGCCCCACTTGTCTCTGCACCCCTGAGCCAGTAAAACCATGAGTGATATTGGTCTGGGTGTACCTGAACCTGGGTGGCTGCCATCGCTGGAACTGTTCTCTGGGGTCCACACCCATGTCCAGTGGACTCGCACCTGGCAGAGGCATAGGTTGCAGAAGGCTGTGGACCAAGGGACCACCACCTGAGACTGCACCTGGTTCTTTCATGTGCAGGCTGAGTACACTCAAACCCTGTGGTAATGCAGGTCAAGGAAGGCTGCCAGCCCAGAGAATGTAGGCTGATGCCCATACCAGGCTATCTCAAGAACAGGTGGGAGTGTGCCCAGCACTGAGTGGTGGTGCAAGCAGTGGAAAGCCTGGGGCTCGGACCATGGACTGGACCCCCCAACTGGGCTCTCTCTGGTACAGGTAGTCGCCTGTGGTAACTGTCCTGGGACTGTGGGCTTAGCCCTGAGCTGGTGACCACCCAATTCCATCAATTGCCCCTTAAGATCTTTTGTTCTTTTTGAATGCTTTTAGCCAGTCTCCAAGATAATGCTTGTTCCCAATCACAGGGCACTTTATTGGGGTATTACTCCCCAACGGGTTGCTTCTGGTGGCTCCCTCTCCTTCTATTTATCCTCCGATACCAGTCTGAGCTTTCCCCCTCCACTTTACCTCTCCACTGATGATCTTCTGCCCCCGTAGAGATCTAGAAGTGCATAATCTTACATCTCAAGCTGATTTCATGGGTGTTCAGAGTGTTCTGGTAGATATTTAGCTCACTTTAGGGGACTGGTTGAAAAAGGGTCTCCTACTGCTTTGCCATCTTGCCCCTCTTCCACTAGTATATATCACTATTTAGAAATGTATTTTATATAGGGTTTTGTAAGAATTAAAAAAAAAACCTTCTAAGAAATATATTTAGAAGTTCTCTTGGTGAATTAAGAAAGTAAATTCAAATAAATCTGTCATGAATACATAATAATCTCTTAGCTTTAGTTCATATTCCATGAGTTTTCACTTGTTCCAGTAGACATAGCAAACATGATCCAATATAGAGTTACAAATAAATCTACTTGCACAGTTTATTTAATCCCTACTTTTAAAATATCAGTTTCTTTTTATAAATAGGGAAACTATTTTTTTCTAGTAATTAAAGCATGCCTAAGAAATTTTAAAAAATCATAAAATGAATAAAATAGTATATACAAGGCATGCTCTTGAGAGCAGCAGTGATCCTTGGTGTGAAGATACTGAATAGTCATAGAAAAATACAATAAATAGACTGAAGCATTTCATGATCATTGTTTAGGAAAAATGAATTTCAGTGGACATTCATCATGAATTTTAAGAACTCCAAATGATACACTTTGTCTCAGTATGTCTATTTTGTATGTGATTGTAGTTTCTTGGAGATAAGGAAGGAATTAACATTGAAGAGAGGGGGAAAGAATTTGGAAGACCTCTGGGAGATGTCCATTCTAAAAACAAAAAGTAAAATCTTGACCAGGGATTCCTTTTGGTATCATCTTTGGGTCCATTTTTCTTTGTCAGTATTTAATAAAAGCATTCATCTTCAATATTCCCTTTCACTTAACAGATTTTTAAAAGTCTGCTAGAAACAGAGAATCAGGTAAATAAGCAATTTAACCCAATGACAGGTCTTTCCCAGTAGTGTGGCAATAAAGCTTTCGGGGACTTCCATCAATGTAATTGGTAAACATAAAATTAGATTCAGTACTCTGTTGTTAATGAGCAGTTTCAGCTTCATTGCTGTTAGACTTTCTGGGGTCTGCCATGTTTGCATTGCCTAATTTGATGTGCTTGTGGTGAGATCCATATAGATGCCCGAGAAAAAAAATCCAATCTCTGGGATAATTGAGCATTTTTACACAATACACACTTGCAATTTTATCTAGAGTGATTTTTTCCCAATTATACATAAACCATGGTTTCCAACGAGATCCCTTCAGGTTTTGAATAGGAACTTTCTTGTTTTCCCACTCCTTCCATCAAAATACTCTCAAATTTTAGACTCCACATTGTAATTTTGTTGTTGAAGTTTACTTTCCAACATCTGCTGTAGTGATTTTCTTAGTGATGTTTAAAAGAATACTTGTTGAAAAATGCACTGCATTCTTAGTGTGATGGCATATGCTGAGTGTTAGCAGGCAGTTATCACTCCTTTTAATCTGTGCAGGTGTAATTAGTGCTAGTTGTTCCTTTAGTGTCAAAGCTACTATAATGAACAGATACAATCTTTTTAGTAACAGGACTGGAAAAAAATAGAGAAAATAGTTTTTTAAAAATGTTTCCTTTGGATGGCATAATACTTCCAAAAATAGATTTAAACATGCAGGAGATATGTTTGGAGTACTCTTTGAGGAATAAACAACCTGATATTTCTCAAACTTGCAATAATTAAGCTTAGTAATATCTGAGGACTCAGTACTCCATTGATGCTGATACATTTTATTAGTAACAATTATATATGAAAAACAAGTCAGTGTTGTGAAAAATTATATAAATAAATAAAAGGAACTTCAGGAGAGGACATCTCTTTTTTTGTTTGTTTGTTTGATTGTTTGTTTTTCCTCCCAGCTTGGGGGATCATTTGGAAGTACCAATTAGCTAAGGCTTGAGAGAAAGCTTTAAGGAACAATGTTACTCAAGGTAGTGGAAAGAGTGAACAAAAGCCAGAGATGTGAATACATGGGATGTGTATATGGGATACATAAATGGTTTGTTTCACTAGGCTGTAAAGAACATAAAGGGGGAAAAATAAGGGATACTATTAAAACTGAAAAGGTGTGTTGGTTAGGGCCAGACATTCTTTTAAGAAAGTAGGCTACTCAGGAATGGTTTCTACCCTGTTCAGGAGCATTTTGGATGTGGCAATCAATACAAAGCCAAAATCATCCAGGAAAGCCTCAGCCTTTAGATCTGATGAGGAGGCTCAAACTAGGACTCCAGCTTGTGGCTCTGTCTGCTCTCTTGAGCTTGTGCACCTGGAATGCAGAGGTAATAGAATGCTAATAGATGTGATTCCTCCCATGCCTCAGAGAAGCAGGTAGAGGATCCTATTTTCACATAGTGTTTTATGGATGGGGTTTACTGGCCACTTTCTGCTGAACAACTACTCACAGTGTGCTAGCATTAAAATTGTGCAACCACTGCTTGTGAGCATGTCATTTTTGTTCCTCAGAGGCAGAAATTGATTTGGAATTGTGAGGTATCTCTGGAATTGGAAGTAAGATTCAACTCTAAATCTAATCTGCCCACCATTCTAATCTCAAAATTCTGTAAATCATAACTGTCTCAAGGCCACATTCCCCACTGAAGTGAAAAACACAACGGCACATCTCACTGATGAATAAATCAAAGCCGAATGGTGTATACACACACACACACACACACACACACACACGCACACGCACACACACACACACACATACACATATAGTACCTATATATGGTATAGTACAAGCAAAATTTGATGAAAATAAAATGTAAAAATATTGAATCTGATGAATGGGTGATGGATGCCCAGAAAGAGAAGTAAGATTTTTACACCCTTTAAGAGTTAAATAGAGCCAGCCTTTTTAATACCATGCAGTGTAGACAAAAACCTTAAAAATTAAAGTATATGGACTTTTGAAGTATTCTGTGACATGTTCTATGAATTACAATTGCTTAAGATACATTATAACCATTTATCCACATGAATATGAAAACTTCTTTCATAGTCTTAATGAGAACAGAGAATTCAGTCAAATAATATTTGATCTGAAAGATCATAAAGCATGTGATTCCCACTAATTCAAATATTACTTCAAATACATATTTATAATTCTGCAGCAAGATAGAAATAAAAACACTAAGAAGAGTACTAAGCACACATAAAATGATCTGACAGAGGTTCAGATGTATGTAACAGCCCATGAAGCTCAAACTTTTAATTGTTAGACCCTAGGGCTTCAGATTTCTGGAGCCAAATATTGTTCTGTAGAAAACCAGTATATAAAGTCTCCCCCAGAGTACATTTTTTCTTTAAATTTTCAGTTTTTATTTATATTTCTAATTATGTGATTTAAAAACAGGATAGTTCCAAGAAAGGAATATTATAGCAAAAGTGCCCATGCTCCAGCTATGCAAATTTGCTAGAAAGATCTGATTTGAATCCATTAGTTACAAATTCAAAAGAATTTAGAGGATCCACAAAACAACACCGAAGACAGTAAGTGTTAACATAAAGCATTGCATATAATTGTTTTGAATTGAGTTTTGGTGTTTTTCCTATTACCCATATAAATGACAGGCAGCAAGGGAGTAAAATAGAGGCTGTTTTTGCCAGTAGTTCTCTGCTTTGGTTGCTAACATTCATGAATCACATTCAGTAGTTTTTATCTCAATCTTTACTTAGGAACAATATAAGACATCAGCTCTGCATTTAGAATGTCTGGAGTCTTCCATTGAGATTCTGTAAGGTGCTCCTGCCTCACTATCCTTCTATCTTCTATGTCTTCTTAAAAGGCTAGAAATTCACTTCTCCTATAATTATCTGCCAGGAGATTAATACTCCTAAACTTTGGTCCAATACAAATAAATTGTACTCAACAAGTATTTATTGAATGTCCACTATTTGCCCTTTCTGGAGCTAGACAAATTAAATCAAGGTTATGATAGAAGACACACACACACACACACACACACACACACAAACATGTCAGTTTAATTTTTGAGTGCCACTGAGTGACAGAAAGATATTTTTATATGCTATAATGCATATCATAGGATTTTTTCTTAGCATAGTCATTATTATAATAGTTTCTTTTAAATAATTGATAAATGCCAAATCCTTTAATATTTAGTTTCAAGACATTTTAAACAATGTTGTGCTTGTAATGTCAGAGGACAGGAGATCAAAGACTTGGCAAAATGTCTAAGGGCATTTTTCTATAGTCCAGTTAGAATATCAGAGATAGTAAACTATGATTTCCATGTTGTATTTTGGGATTTTGCTTTTCAAGATAATACGTGTCATGTTAATTTTCTGCCTTCAAAAGGATTTGTTTTTCCTTATTTGTGATCAATTATGTACTGCTGTTTTGAAAGCAGTAGTGATAGTGTCTGTGAAAGCCTTGTTCTATTATAAATATCATCTATTGGACTATGTTTATTTGAACCTAAGTTAGTTGTATGTAAAAATAAGCCTGGCTTTAAAAAAATGCTCAGTAAGTTTTCCCCAGATTCAACCAAGCCAGTTGATTAGAATGAACTGAGAAGTACCAATATTGTCATCAGGCCAATAAGATATGAGTTGAGGAAAATCTCAAGAAACATCCATGAATGAGATTTAAGATAATACAATCTGGTATGTTCAGAGGAAATCTCTACTGAAGAAAATTTAATTAGAAAATAGAGATTTTCCATTAGAAAAACAAGTTATCCAAAGCTGTTCTAAGAAAGGTAACTGTTCTGAAACTCATGGAAGAATCAGAGAAGTATTAAAGATCTTGTTGCTCTTTGCAGTGAATGTGAGATTGACATTACTTACATATGACATTTCAAAAGTCAGAACTTTTACTACCCAAAACTGCTTACAGGAGGCTGTAAGAAAGTAAGAAAAGAAAGTATGAAATCATGGCTTTTTAGAGCAACTTTAAAAATCTCATCAACATCCTTAACTCCCTACAGGAAGAAATTAGTACAAATGTTGTAAAATAAGCTCCAAACCATGTTTCATCATTCTTTCTAAACTGTTTTTGTACTTGGTTCTATTGTGGCTGATTAAAATCCTTTTACTTTTGACATGAGATGTGTATTTATCATGAAAAATTACGTAAAAACAGTGCCATTGTTATTGGGCCTTAAATTGTGGTGGTAGTTATATCATCTACCATGCAATAAGGTGTTGCTTGGTGAAAATGGAAAAGCAAAAAGAACCCAAGACGGGAACTTCATGAGGGTTTTGGGTTGCTCCAGTCTAAGCAGTATTGGTCATGAAATGTTACTGATGTGGAAGTAAATGAAGACAATCCAAATGAAAACAAGCAAAGAACAAGAAGAGCTTGCTATAGCAAGGGAGCCACACACCATCACTTGCCTTTGGCAGAGACTCCAAGGCAGATAGAGGAGTAGGAAAGGCTTGTAAAGAAAGGAAGGCTTCACGTATGCCCTGATTAGAGGCAGTAGGCATAGGGATGCTAGAGTCCTGTTAGCTAGAAGTGGGCATCTCGTATTGGTTAACAGATCACATTTGACATTTTCTGGTCAGTTATGGGTTAATTCTGGCTACTTGGGGTCTGAGGATCTCACCAGAGTGCTAAAAAATATCCTATAGAATATACTTGCTATGCTTTATCTCCTATGTAAGTTATTTTAATTAAACTTAGTTCCACAATTGACATGTCTTTTGAAAGTT
This sequence comes from Neogale vison, assembly GCF_020171115.1. NCBI lineage: Eukaryota > Metazoa > Chordata > Mammalia > Carnivora > Mustelidae > Neogale > Neogale vison. The sequence continues at coordinate 99,510,032 of NC_058096.1, forward strand.
TAGGAAAAATGTTCTATTGGAAATCTAATCTAGAGTTTGACTAATAATCAAATATGCTTATTAAATATACAATTAAGTCTGGCTGCTACGAAAGTTGTTGTTTGACTTCTTGGACTTGTGGCAGGTTGTGGGTCAGTGTATATATAGCCTTATCATTGTGTATCAGTCTCTGATGTCCTGTGTGCACATGTAATAAGCAGCTGATTCCATGTTGGCATTTACCAAATATCATGAATTCCCTTGAAAATTTGCCTTTGTAGACATCAGAGGAAAAACTGCACTAACTGGCTAGTTGACTATGATTCTGCCATGTTAGATATATGAAGCAGAATGAAATAACAGGGTAACTCTGTAAGTGACAATGGGTGATGTTAATATCATGACTGTGTTTGTAGAAAAAGAAAAAGAACTATTTCTGAGGCCCAATTTTTCGTGTAAGTAGTGTCTCCATTTGCATTTCATATTTTCAGAAATGTGGTTAACATGATGGGATTATGGTAATTGAACCAACTTCCACATTTAGGTAATATTAAATATGCATTAAATTTTTCTATCTTTTTGTTTCAAATTGCATGTTTTAAATTTTATTATATGGTTCTTTTTTTAAAAACTAGATGAATACCACACTAATTTATCCAAATTTCAATTTCCTGAATAATGGACTTTAGCTTCCACAAGAGTTAATATATTCAGCTAAATTTATTATGCCCTCCAAATCTCTAATATTTATTTATAGTTTCCTCTGAGGTTCTTTTCCTTGAGAAAATAAATTATAAAAATGTCAAACATGCTAGTTCTAACATTTAATAAGATAATAAATGGTCTTATAAAACTGTGTTAACGAAAAGAAATACAAAGCTAATCTTGTAATTCTATTCTAACAGTAGTTTATAGAGGTCTGGAGTCAAAGTTTTGGTGTTCCCCCCTTGTAGGTCACAAAACACAAAGTACACTGTTATTCAAAAATGACAATCTGTCCAATACCTTATAAAGGAATTCTCACTGAAGTATTTTGAAGATTGAGTTAATGCTAGGGTTTTCATCAAAGTAAATAATCTTAAAAGTGTTGATTTTACTTTTATTACCAAATCAATCAATCAAAATATCTTTAGAGAGGAACTACTATGTCAAAGGTGTTCTAGGCTTTATGAAAAAGAGAAGAAAAAAACCCCTAAACACAATCATTGCCCCCCAAAATACAGAATAACAAAGAGTACTTGAATAAAAAGAAAAAAAATAGTACTATATTAAAGATGTCAAATAAAGGTGATCTTTGCATTTCACTTATTTTAAGATACATAATTGAATTTGTCTTCCAGCCTAAGGAAGATTCTGATAGTTTTCAAAATGTTCCTAATGTTAAAACCTGAAGTTGCTAAGAACTAAACTTTCTTCAGTGGCCAAAGGATGAATTTTTAAAAAAGAAGTAACTTCATTTCTATTTCAAGTACTAAAGGAACTGACCTATCTGCAAAATATATATTGTGAATTAATTGTCAGAAAAAAAAATCTCTAGAAGAAAATATGGCCATGGGTTGGAAGAGTAGATTCTTAGATTATGTATTAAAATCTGAAAAGGAATACATTGGAGAAAAGAAAAGAATACAAAATTGAAGAGGCTGTGAGGTATTTCTCATAACTAGATGAAGATGAGGATCCCACCAGAGTGCTACAAAATATCCTGTGGAATATACTTGCTATGCTTTATCTCCTATGTAAGTTATTTTAATTAAATTTAGTTTCACAATTGACATGTCTTTTGAAAGTTTAGAAAAAATGTTCCATTGGAAATCTAATCTAGGGTTTGACTAATAATCAAATATAGTAGAACTCACAGCATTCCTCTTATGAATAACTCAATATAAAGCATTCTTGGACTCTTATTTTCTCAGCTCATAAATAGATTTTTTTTATGTAAAAAGAAATTTCTTTTGCAAGTGAATTATTAAAACCCGAGTAGAAGTAGAGTAATTATAAAATACTTCAGGAGGTCCATCAAACTGTCTAAAGATCCCCTAAGGTGCTATAATGTCTGACAGCTTTGGTATTTTTTACTAATCTAAGGAGAAACTGGACAATCCCCAACACGTGTACTGTAATTAATGCTATCTTTAAGTATCTTTCTTTCCTTATTATTTAACCTAAGTTGACAACAGAGAGCTAAATAAATCAGCCTATTTACATTCTCTTCTTTTTTATCTTTTTCATCTCCCTACTTGATGCGATGAATACATTTTATTTTTATATTGTTTTTCTTAAAATGTGCCCATTCATACCCATTCATACAGAGTATTACAACATGGGTTGGTCTAAATACTTACTTGACTTTTTGGGTGGGGAAGGAGAAGGGGAAGAAAGAGAATCTCAGGCAGGTTCTATGCCCAGTATGGAGCCCGATGAAGGCTTGATTTCACCACCCTGAGATCTTGACCTGAACCCACAGCAAGGGCTGGGCACTTAACCAGCTGAGCTACCCAGTTAATTGACTCTTGAGTTACTTTTAGAAGTTCAGTGCCAGGCATGAATATGATTCTGATCTTATTACTACTGAAAAATAAAACTAAATAGGTTTGGATTCTTAGCTTAAGAAAGAAAATAATTCAGATGATTAGCGTCTCTATGAGAAAAACAAAAACAAAAACCTTTCCATTATTCTATTCCTTTTCTAAATGCATTTAAACCTCAGGGCTTTCTAGAATTACTTCTGGTCTTTTATAAAATAGTGTCCCTCCAGTTTTTGTCCCTAATCACGTGGTTGATGTCAAGCAAATCACTTTCCGGGTACACTAAAAGAACTCCTCAAATGCTCACTCTGGGTCATAAGTTGTGTGCCAAAAGTGTTATAACAAAGGATTCATTTTTGAAAATATTCTTAAGGCACTACATGCTTACTGTACACACATTCTTTTAGTTTTTCTATACAGTTATATTATAAAGTAGGTGCTGTTATACCCATTTTATAGATGTGAGAACTGAGGTCTAGAGAAGGTAAGTTGTTTACCCTAGCTTACAAAATGGAAAAAAATGAGAATTCATCCTTGACTTCTGTCTCTAAAGCCCATTTTCTTAAACAGTATAATTTGTGATCTCTTTACCTCATATGTGAAATATGGAAGTCAAGCTATGGGAGATTCTTGTATAAACAATGATTTCCTAGAAGTGAGTTAGAATAGATTGGTAGTCTCAAGGGGCTCAAAATGTGGTCCAAGAACCAGCAGCATCAGCATCATCAGGGAACATCTTAGAGATGCAAATGATCTAATTCACCCCCAGACTGAATCTTAAACTCCAGGTATGAGGCCAGCAATTTGTGCTTTAACAAGACCTCTGGGGGATTCCACTGGTATGGAGTTTAAGAACACTGACTTCAAACCAAATTATTTGTGCTTGAATTATGACTCCAGTATATGCCATGTTAGCTGTGGGACTTAGTAGAATATTCTACCTCTCTGCCCTTCTCTCTGTCCTTCTACAAAATGGAGATAGGGTCATTTTGCTTCATAGAGTTGTGCGGATTAAAATAGTTAATATATGTAAAATGCTTAGCATCATACTGGCAATAAGCTAAATACTCCTTAAATATTAACTATTATTATTTAAAACTGGGGCTGTAAACTGTGGGAGGAAGGGTTTCTTCTGTCCTCTGTCTTTAGGTGCAAACATTTGGAAGGTCCTGAAAGATACAATCTCTGAAGTTCGTTCTTATTCTAAGAATTCCAGTAACAGTAATGTTTATGCCATGCTTATAATAGTACTTCCAATCAAACTCCTTTTTCTGGAGACAATTAACTTATCTTTATGATATATGAATATGCTTAAAATAATTTTTTCAGATACTTTTATGAGGACAATAAAAAGAATATTTACCAGGCAGCTATGTAAAGTTTCTCTCTCTCAATCTCTCTCTCTCTCTCTAAATTCCTTTACTCTGTCCTGACTCAGTTCTTCATCTAAATCCCAGATATATCCTAACTTCTCGCAGACTTTCTTTTTATTTTATTTATTTATTTATTTATTTATTGAGTTTACAGAATAACTTTTTTTTAATTTTCAGCATAACTGTATTCATTATTTTTGCACCACACCCAGTGCTCCATGCAATCTGTGCCCTCTATAATACCCACCACCTGGTTCCCCCAACCTCCCACCCCCCACCCCTTCAAAACCTTCAGATTGTTTTCCAGAGTCCATAGTCTCTCATGGTTCACCTCCCCTTCCAATTTACCTCAACTCCTTTCTCCTCTCCACCTCCCCTTGTCCTCCATGCTATTTGTTATGCTCCACAAATAAGTGGAACCATATGATAATTGACTCTCTCTGCTTGACTTATTTCACTCAGCATAATCTCTTTCAGTCCCATCCATGTTGCTACAAAAGTTGGGTATTCATCCTTTCTGATGGAGGCATAATACTCCATAGTGTATATGGACCACATCTTCCTTATCCATTCGTCCATTGAAGGGCATCTTGGTTCTTTCCACAGTTTGGTGACTGTAAGATACCTGGGAATAAACCTAACCAAAGAGGCAAAGGATCTCACAGACTTTCTACACAAAATCTTTTCTCAGGCAAGCATTTGCTTTTCACTGATCTATACATTAGTTTCCCCAAATCTTTAGAATTGGGATAGTTTAATGACTTTTATATTGCTAAGCATGCTTACATTCCCCCATCTTATTTGTTTTTTAAAGGTTTTATTTATTTGACAGAGAGAGATCACAAGTAGGCAGAGAGGCAGGCAGAGAGAGAGGGAAGCAGGCTCCTGGTTGAGCAGAGAGCCCAGTCCAAGGACCCTGAGATCATGACCTGAGCTGAAGGCAGAGGCTTAACCCATCGAGCCACCCAGGCGCCCCTCCCCCATCTTATTTGAACAGAAATTTCTGTGCTAATACTCTCCTAGATATTGAGGTATGAAAGCTGAATGAGTCCTAGAATCTGGCCCTGAAAGCTGGATGACATGAGTAACTAACAATTCTATTTAACCATGAAGAAACATGTGAGAATATTAGGCACAAATGACTATGGGGGCAAACAAAGAAGGAGCAACTCTACCTCAGAAGGTTAGTGCTAAAACCATCTTCGAGATGATGAATATCCGCACCTATCTGTGAAAGATGGATCTGATCCTAGGATGGAAAGACATTTCAGGTGCAGGAAACACAGTTTTCAGAGACATTTACTTACAAGCCTCAATAATCTGGAGAACTGTGTCTGGTGTGGCTAGAGAGAAAGAACATTAGGAGAAAGGTCAGAAAGAAGGAATGGGTGGGAATCATGAAAGGAGGTAACATCAACCTGTCAGAACTGTAGGACTGATTTTATCCTAATTTTGTAGGAGATTAAAATGAGCAACCCAAGTGTCTATGGATAGATAAGTAGATAAAGAAGAGGAGACATATATATAAAATAAATAATAGATTATTATTCAGCCATAAAAAAGAATGAAATCTTGCCATTTATAATAGCATGAGTGGAGCTAGAGAGTATAATGCTAAGTGAGATAAGTCAGTCAAAAAAAAAGACAAATACCACATGATTTCACTTATATGTGGAATTTAAGAAAACAAATGGCAAAGGGAAAACAAGAAAGACAAATCTAGAAATGGACTCTTAACTATAGAGAACAAACGATGGTTACCAGAGAGGAGGTGGATGAAGGGATCAATAAAATAGGAGATGGGGATTAAAGAGTTCCCTGTTATCAAAATGAAAAAAAATTAAAAATTTTAAGAACTAGAAAAAATAAAATGAGGCCCACTGACCATAAATGCCATGGAAAATAAATAGCAGAGCCCAAATTCAAGACCAGGCTTCTCCCAGATTCTATCCCTCACTCTCTCTACTGCATTATATACTTACTTAGAATTTCCTTAGTCAAAAAAAAAAAAAAAAAGAATTTCCTTAATCAAAATAGTAAATCACTCATTTAGATGCAAGGCATTATACTCTGGTCCAGTATACAGAAGGCATTTTCTTGACAGAGCACATTTTTACCAGTAACCTTATACTCCATTTGCTCATAATGAAGTATTATCCTGAATGTGTTTTGGTGCTTTCCCCACACTAGGAAACTGGAAGTGAGGAGAAAGGAAAGAAAGGGAAAAAATGGATTAATTGTCTACTGTGATTCAGGGACTATTCTAGATATTTTAGATGTTATGTGATTTGAATGCTCACAACATTTCTTTAAGTTAGATATTATTATCCACTTTTTACCAATGAAGACTCTGAGATTGACATATAAGAAACTTGTTCAAGATCATGCAGCCAGTTAAGTGGAAAGCTAAATTTAGAATCTTGGTCTGCATGGCCCAGGCCCAAATCATCCCATCTACTTATTCAACTCTGTTTCTCATGAATGACTCACCATTAAACTCAAAATAAGGCCAATCAGTAATCTAAAAACAATGATGGAGGAAAGGTTTTAGATAGTGTTGTTAAGAAAGGACATACTTCAGTGAAGAGAGTAACAGGGCATTTTCAAATCAATCATATAAATAACCCTGCATTTTGAATAGCTTTCAGATTCCAAATTTACAGAAAATATAGGAAGTCAAGAGAACATATGGGTGACAAAATAAGGCATAAGACAACAAGAGAAAGAAATAATAAATGGACAGGAAGAAATACACTGTATAACAAATGGGTGATCTAAAATCTCTGGGTTCTCAAGGACTCTATTTGCCTGCTCAAATTGTATTTGCTTTGTGAATGTACCCAATACCACTTACTCCATATTTCTCAAAAAATCAGTATCCCAAATATTCAGATTTTGTCACAGATCTCAAATATCTAAACATTTAAAAATTACCATTTTTGACCAAACTAACTTCTGGAACACATTTGTACTTCACCGGAGGCCATTAATTCAAGCTCGTAGGCTGGAATCCATTATGCTAGAGACTATTCCCCATCAGAGGAAGAGGGCTTCAGTACCTGTTTGAACCTAGTCCAGGCTTTTTCACAACTCTTGGATACTGAAGTTAATTCTTCAGTGTTTAGCTACCTTTCTTCAGGATCCTGATCATATCTGTGATAAATATTTATTATACAAAGGTGGAAAGTGAGAAAAGTTCAAAGAAAGTTGAGTACCATTTTTAGAGAATCACATGCAATTCTCTATATTTATATAGAAGTGGTTTGTCTTGCTAAAGGCAAAAATTACTTCATTATTTAACTCTACTTAATATATTAGTTGTAGTAATAACAAAGAAATTTGTCATGATAGTTTTTATTAGCCAGAAATTTTACTGGTAGATGAGCTATAAATCACTTAGACTAGGAAGTCATTTGTGACTATTTTTATTATGTAAAATATTAAAAATTATATCTGTTGAATACTTAGAGACGTTTTTCTAGACCAAAGCCAAAGAATAAATATTTTGGCTTTGCAAACCACGTAGGATCTATTGCAACTACTAAACTCTACTGGCACAAAGGCAGATGATATGTAAGTGAATAGATGTGATTGTGCTCCATTGAAACTTTGTATACAGAGAGTGAAATACAAATGTCACATGATTTTTACATATTATGAAATATTGTTCTTTGATTTTTTTTCAGCTATTTGAAAAACATTCTTAGTCCATGGTCCTTACAAAAGCAGGTAGCAAGCTAGATTTATCTGTGGGTCATAGTTTGCTCATCACTGTTTTAGATATTTATTTTATTCATCTTAAACTGCTTCATTCACCTTGAGGTAAATTTATTATCTCTATTGCATAGATGATGAAACTAAGTATCAGAAACATTTAATTGCCTTGAACATTACATGGCAAGGCAAAACTTTGGCAGCTTCCTGACCCCTGAGTTTCAGTTTCTGCATATGCAAACTGGGAAGAAGTACCCACATTTATGGTGGCATTAAGGGGTTAAAGAAAGTAACTTATTTATTCAACCATTATTTAATTCTTCTTAGTTGTAGACTCTTCCTTGAAATACTCAAGTTCAGGAGATAGTGTACAAAGTGGGCCTTCCCATTGGTCATATGAACCTTATGGTTAAGTTTATAAGATATAAGATATACAATAGACATACAATAGGGACACCTGGGTGGCTAAGCATCTGCCTTCAGCTCAGGTCATGATCCCAGCGTCCTGGGATTGAGCACCTTATTGGGCTCCCTGCTCAGCAGGGAGCCTGCTTCTCCCTCTGTCTCCTGATCTCCCTGCTTGTGCCCTCTCTCTCTCTGAAAATAAATAAAATATTTTTTAAAGGGGGTTGGGAGAAGGGGTGTAGGGTTATGGACATTGGGGAGGGTATGTGCTTTTGGGTAAATTGGAAGGGGAGATGAACCATGAGAGACTATGGACTCTGAAAAACAATCTGAGGGGTTTGAAGTGGCGGGGGGGTGGGAGGTTGGGGTACCAGGTGGTGGGTATTATAGAGGGCACAGCTTGCATGGAGCACTGGGTGTGGTGAAAAAATAATGAATACTGTTTTTCTGAAAATAAATAAATTGAAAAAAAAAAGATATGCAATAAATTAAGAATTATAATAAACATCTAGCAGTAGAGAGCAAGACAAAAACAGAGTACAAGAGATAATGCTTGAGAAGTAAAACATATAAAGGCACATTAATAAGTTTAGACATTATCCCAAGAACAGAAAAAAGTCCTGAAGAGTTTTAAGCAATAAGGAAATGATATTAAACTTGTGTTTGAAAAGGTCATTCTCCTATGGTATGAAGCATGGATTGGCAAGTGGCAAGAATGAGTCCAGGGAGACCAGTTTAATAGTAGATAGTATGGTTCAGATGAATGATGATCATAGCTTGAATTAGAGTAATACCAGAAGAAAACTAAGAGAAATGGTCAGATTCAAAAAATATTAATTAATTGGACCGATTCAAAAATATTTATTTCATGTCTACTTATATCACCCACTTTTTGAGGTTCTGGGGAGATAACAAAACAAAACAGGCCAATGTCTCCGCTTTATTGTAAGAATGACAGAAAATGGAGAGTCAAAAGTTATTTCTAGGTTTTTGTTTTAACAACTGTGTAGATGGTGGTAACATGAAGCGAGATAAGAAAAAAATAAAAAGACACATAGATTTGGTATGTATTGTTTAAAAACTCTGGGACGCCTGGGTGGCTCAGTTGGTTAAGCAGCTGCCTTCGGCTCAGGTCATGATCCCAGTGTCCTGGGATCGAGTCCCACATCGGGCTCCTTGCTCGGCAGGGAGCCTGCTTCTCCCTCTGCCTCTGCCTGCCTCTCTGTCTGCCTGTGCTCGCTCGCTCTCCCTCTCTCTCTGACAAATAAATAAAGAAAATCTTAAAAAAAAAAAAATAAAAACTCTGACTAGGAGCGCCTGGGTTGTTCAGTGGGTTAAGCCTCTGCCTTCGGCTCAGGTCATGATCTCAGGGTCCTGGGATCGAGTCCCGCATCAGGCTCTCTGCTCAGCAGGGAGCCTGCTTCCCCCTCTCTCTGCCTGCCTCTCTGCCTACTTGTGATCTTTCTCTCTGTCAAATAAATAAATAAAATCTTAAAAAAAAAAAAACAAACCTCCAAAACTCTAAAAAAAAAACCCTCTAAAAACTCTTTAAAAAAACTCTAAAAAACTAACATTCTTTACAGTTCTTCTTTAGTGTATTTTCTCCTCTAAGGCTGTTTAGGACCACAACCAAAAAGAAAGAGACAGTAGGTTTATGCCTCTCTAAAACAGGTTTACTATTCTTTCAGCTTTATTCTGACCAGAGAATTAAAAAAAAAAAAAAATGGAGGAGAAAGAATATATGACTGAAGTTAAAGAACAGGAACAGACATATTTAATATGAGCAGATGTCTGAGGAAAACTATTAATGTACCTTGCTTCTTTCCCCATCCTCCAAAATGCACATTTTCTCCAAGGTAGCAACTGTTCTACTTTCAAATGTTTTATTTGGAGATTTGATACACTCTTCAAGTACGGCATTGACAGAATCTTGGGTTCTAGGGGTGACTCTCTTCATCCAACGTGGGTCCTATCAAGATCATTACTGGTCCTACAAGGAACAACCTCCTTCTTTTTTCCGTACTCTGAGACCCCTTGAACATGGTTAGCACTGCCAATAAATTTCCTCAGAATGATAATTTACCCATCAATAGAGTTCAATTGCTGAATATTTTTAGCTAATGATTATTCTGCCATCATTGCAAGTTGTTTTCAGAAGTGAATGTATTATATGTATGTTTGTGTTTAGTGGTATTAACACAAATAGCTTTGTATTTTATGTCCTTTACATGCAATACACTATATTCATAAATGGTATTTTTCAAATATTTCAGAGCTGGAGGTGGAGTCATTATAAGTTCTTCCAGTTAGGTGATATGAGAACTTTAGCAAATGGAGATATTCCTTATATAAAACATACATAGAAAGTGGAATGATAAGGTTTTTTTTTTTTTTTTTTGACATATTTTTTAAAGTGCCTGTGAAGTCTGCAGGGAATCTGTCCACTTGGCAATTGTATATACTCATGTGAACCTTAAGAATAGGCTTTTATCTGGAGATATTAGACTTGGCAATTATTTTCTTTGCATATGATTAGAAACTATGGTAGTGAGGGAAATTAATAGATTGTTTAAAGAATATTAACATTGAAAGATATGAAAAGAAGACCTCCAAGGTGGGGGGGGTGGGAATTGAAGAAGGGCCCCTAAGAGGTAGAAGTCAGGTTCAAAGCTGGCAGCACAGAAGCCAAGAAAAATTCATTACAAAGCAGTATTTTGTACCAAAAGTTCCATAAAGGGCCACTGGATTTATCAAAGTAGAATCTATAATAGTGACTTTAACCAAAATGGTGTTAACAGTGAGGTTGCAGTGAGGAAAGAAATGAGGGTGAAGTGCGGAAATCAAGGCTATGAGTATAACAGCTCTTTCAAGAATTTTGGCTTACTCGGGGATAGGGAAAGTGCTAATAAATTATTGTATACTTTCCTTTTTTTTTTCTTTCTTTAAGTTGAGAGAGACCTGAACATGTTCCAGTAGGGATAGAAAAGATACAATAGGAAAATATATTGAAGATCCAGGCAGAGGTGAATAAGTGATAGAAATCACTGGCAAAGCAGGAGGGGAAGGAATCTAGGAAATAGAGAGAAGATTTATCTTCAGGTTGATACTTTCTGCTTATGTTAAATAACACTGAAGCAGGAAAACATGAATTCATGGTAGATATACTTCAAGGCTAGGTGTCAGAGAGTAAAGATATTTCCTTCTAAATATTTGTATTACAAAGTAGGTAAAAGTGAGGAGGAATGAAGTAGGATGGTCAAGGTTTGGTGATCATGAACTACCAGTGGCATTAAATCTCCTATTTCTAAGATAATGAAGTCCCTAGCATAAGTGTGTGGCAAATATCATTTACTCTATAAATATTTCAATGAGATAATTAAATTGTTTCTATTATATATGTGTAATATATATGATGTATATGTAAATGCATATATATGTATGTGCACACATACATACATACATACATACATAAAATAGTGAAATATAAACATATATTCTTCTGTATTTTCACCATTCTTTTAAAGTATATTTTTGTTCAGGGGCACCTGGGTGGCTCAGTGGGTTAAGCCTCTTCCTTCGGCTCAGGTCATGATCTCAGGGTCCTGGGATTGAGCCCCTCATCGGGCTCTCTGCTCCATGGGGAGCCTGTTTCCCCTGCCTAATTGTGATCTCTGTCTGTCAAATAAAGATAAATAATCTTTAAAAAAATAAAGTATATTTGTGTTCTTTGTATAGTTGTTCTCTCTAAAAGAAAGACTTGATTAATATGGAGTTGATCGGGGGAAATTATCCCATGATTTTGTTATTTTTGTTGTTCAAGAATGAATACAGCTCAGAATTATTCTTGATGTTTCTATGAATTTATGTGCCTACACAATATTCCACTCTGATGTGGAATTTTGATGTTTACCTCTAATATATGAAGATATTAGTCAAGTGATTACTATTATAGGTAGTAATGGATTATTTTCAAATTTTTCTTTGCTCAGTGCTAAAAATATTGATTATGTAGTGCAGAGAATAAGAAATACATTAAAAAATGATGGAAAAACAGATTCACTTTAGAATAATACCAAGGGAAAATGATATCTAAGATTATATGCATCATTTTAATTAAGGGTACTTGGAAATATATATGGCTTCCTTTGAATAATAAGCATCTATAGATGAGGTATGATTAGAAAATGCAATCTCTTACAGTTTCAATTAAATCAACTTTGTTTCAATAATGGTGAATGATTAGAGAAATGCTATTGGAATCATACTTTGAGTCATCATTCAAAGAATCTATTTTTTTTTTTTTTAATTCTGCAATGTGGTTTACTAGATAATGACTACAGGGCTTAGAATTAATGAAAGAAGTTTAAGAGTGATTAAATTATATGTCTTAATCAGACTATGATTTAATGTTACTAGTGGATTTAGAGAATTTTCATTTATTCACAAAAGACAACTATCTGCCAGTCAGCCTTATAATTAGTGAGAAATGAGCTCAGAAGTTAGTGTGTATCTCAAATGGAGAGAAGAAATTACTCAAATCATCCATAACCTATTGACCTTAATTTTTTTCCCTTTCTCATAGATTTATTTTTAGTTTATGGCATTTGACTGGGTAATACTTGAATGAGATTATTGTTGCTCCTGCATTCTGTAGCAGACAAAACCAGGATAATTAGAGTTATGAGAACTATTATAGGGTAAAATGTTTTATCTGTATTTGTCATAAAAAATATAAGGCTTTTAGTATTAAAAAAAAAAAAGGTTAGCACTTGTTTTTAAATCTATTTCAAATGCAATTTCAATATGCATTTATCTCCAGGCAGTTAAGATACAGCACTCAACATTACCCTAGAATCTTTCATCAGAAAAGGTTTACTTTTTTAGTTATATGTATGTATGTGTTCATATACACATATAACTTTAAAAAATTATATATACATATACATACATACATATTTAAGAGAAGCATACAATGGCCTATTTGTCATATTGATGAAACATATAGAATATTGCAAAGAGATATGATTTGAATTTATAGAGAAATGGTAATATTTTTGCTAGAATACATATAAAAATGCATTATGCCTATATCAGAAGTCATACTTAAGAAATAACAGCAGTATTTACAGGGAATTATCAAATTATTTATATTATAAGTAAATAAAAGCTAATTAAGAATTTTGACTTAAATTGTTTCCTTCCTATCATGGTGATTGACAGTTCATTGAGATCAATAAGTTATATTTTTGCCATTAATCTGCAAAGCAATACTGAAATACACTTTTTGTCTCTCATGTAATCTATGTAAAAAGGATACATAAAGCATTAAATTGTGGTCCTTGTCTCTTTCTTGCTGTGACGAAGTTAAAATTTAAAAGCAGGATATCTCAGGGGAGGCAAGGAGATAATATGTAAAGAGGTGGTAAACAAAGAACTATTTTTTTTGCTGTCATTCAGGTGACCCAAGAGTCAATGTGGGTTTTGAACTATGTTAGAGTCTAGTAACTTTTTTTTTTTAAAGATTTTATTTATTATTTATTTGACAGACAGAGATCACAAGTAGGCGGAGAGGCAGGCAGAGAGAGGAGGAGGGAAGCAGGCTCACTGCTGGGCAGAGAGCCCGATGTGGGGCTTGATCCCAAGACTCTGGGATCATGACCTGAGCCGAAGGCAGAGGCTTTAACCCACTGAGTCTCCTAGGTGCCCCGAGTCTAGTAACTTTAATAAAGGAAAAAGTACCGTTGGTCTCTGGGCTCAGCAGAAAGGAGGTCAAAGATGCTAATTATTTTTCTAATACAGTTTTATAGATACTATAGCTATGTGTATTAGTGCCTGCTATACTTTACAAAATCACTGACATTTCTGAGTCATGTCATAAGATACAAAGCTTTAAGTTCAAGAGACATTTGCTGAAAAGTCATTATGTTAAGTATGATGCTGATTTCTGAGAGAACGACATAGAAGAGAATGGTAAAGTTGCTTTATTAAAGTTACCAGGCTCTCACATAATTTAAAACCCATTATGGCTGATGGGCCACCTACATGAAAGCAGAAAATAATTCCTTTCTTTACCATCTCTTTTTAAAAAGTAGAAAAATATGTAATATATCTATTATTATCTATTTTTAACATTTTAGTGAAAAACACATTATGTGTCTGTCTCCCCCAAATGCTATCAAATACTATGTTCAAAAATAAACAGACTGTGTAAATTGTCTCATTTAACTTTAAAAAAAAAAAAGTATGCATTCTAGTCATCCATGACAATGTTGGAACTTTAAAAGGGGTTATGCAATTTGTTGAAAGTTCTCTCACTTGGGCATAGCTGGTGCTCAAATGTAGGTTTGCCTGGTAGAATCATTTCCTGCTAATCATACCTCCATGTGCTTTTTCACATTTCACAGGCCACTTGAAGTTAGTTGGGGATAATGAGACTAGTTCTAACTAATGTACTATTTGTATGACACATCGATTCTGAGCCAGAGCACTTAAGCTCCATGAATGACCGTCCAGCATTTCCCTTCAGCTTCCACAATAACCAACAGCACTCCTGATGATGGATTCCAACATGTTCTGGGTCTCCCAATAAACATGTGGGACCATGTGTAGAGAACCGAGTGACCAATATTGCATTAGGCCACTGAAGTTTGAGGGTTACTTTGTTATTACAGCATAACCTAGTCCATAACTCTAGCTCGTGAGGTAATTAAGTCCCAAAATCTCTGCTCTGAATCTAAATGCTGTAACAGTTGCCATTATTTAATTAGAAAACAATTCAAACACTACTTACTCTGTGATTTCATTCCTTCTAAGGTCTGAAATTAGGAGTCAAACATTGGTTTCATTTTCATATATAAACTCTGAATTGGTAGATTTCCTGGCAGTGGTAATCATAAAGTTAAGATTTATAGATAAACAATCACTGTGTTATTGTAAATTGGTAAAGTGCTTGGTAGTTAAAGGCTACAACAATTTTGAGTGAGATAGTTTTGCAGGTTTTGACTTGCCCACCCAATACTTATTTTTCATCAACAATTTTGAACTCAATTCATTGTCTTTGTTTAGAAGAAAAAAATAAAATGTTCATGGCAGTCTGAGATATGACTCTTTTTTTTGTTATTTAGAAATAAATAAGTCCACTAATTCTGCAAAATGTCTTCTACTGCCCTAAAAGGCAATAGTATGATTGTGTATGTATAGATTTGGCTGCTAATATATATTTAACATAGTTCTATGGCTTCCAGTATAAAGATTTTTTGAGGAAGAGTTTAACATTTTAGATATGAAGTATTTATGATGCTATTTAATAATTGATAAAGGAGTTTCTAAACAACTTTGACATTCTGTTCAAGTCAGACTTTTAAAAGACTCACTATTTTCTCTTTCCTAAATTATCAATTCACATTAAAAGTGAAGTACAAATATTTGAGACAGGTCAGTTTCTTCCCAATATTCTCTACATTATTGTTAATGGTAATAATGCTTTAAGCATATGTAAATAATTTGTTTTGTATTATGTAAGTTACTCTCACATCATCTTTCATATAGTAAATGAACCGAGGCTAGAAAAGTGGTTTTGAAATCACTTGGATCTTGACAGAGCTGGGGTTAGAATCCAATTTCACTGACTGCTACCATAGTGTTCATTTTACTCTATTCCGTTTGATCATGTATAGAGTCTCTAGGTGATTAAAATGCTTAATACAATAATAGTGTCACCAAAACCCCATAATCTTTCCTTGATCTTTTTGTAATTAGTAAATCTATGTATGGTAAGTACCAACATTAGCACTATAATATACCTTGAATTTTATTTATTTATTTTTTTATTTTTTATTTTTATTTTTTTCTTCTTTTTCTTTCTTCTTTTCAAAGATTTTATTTATTTATTTGACAGACAGATCACAAGTAGGCAGAAAGGCAGGCAGAGAGAGAGGAGGAAGCAGGCTCCCTGCTGAGCAGAGAGCCCGATGCGGGGCTCGATCCCAGGACCCTGAGATCATGACCTGAGCCGAAGGCAGAGGCTTTAACCCACTGAGCCACCCAGGTGCCCCTATACCTTGAATTTTATTTTGCAGTAGATACTCACAAATACTCTTATTAGATGCCTTTATGTATTTTTCCAAAGCTTTTGCAATCTGGTAATAATTGATCAAGGGATGTTGAGGAGTCCAAACATTCAAATAAATGAGTATATGATAGACACTCAAATATTTGAAAATATAGATGTGACTGGTTTTACAAATCTTTTGTTTATTCAAGAAATGTTAATTTAACACTTGATGTGAGGAACTGACTTTGTAGGTACTGGGTATATAGTAGAAAGGTAGCTGCCTTCAAAGAACTTGTATTTAATAGATGGTGAGCTAAGATGACAGAGTAGGAAAAAAATGATAGATGGTGAAAAAAAATAAGTAAATATAAACATATACTGATAAAAACTCTATGAAATTAATAAATATAGAGCTCTCAGAGAAAAAAGTGCCGAGGGAGATAGAGAGGAATCCTACTTCCCTGTGGTCCACACGGACGTTTACTTGGCTAAGAAGCTTAGAATTCAACTAAGGTTTAAAGAGTGAGAAAGTCAGCTCTGCAAAGAATCTCAAGTAGAGCTCCACCAACAGTAGGAAGAGTATATGCAAATTCGGGAAGGTAGGGAAGACCTTAGCATGTCCTAGAAAATAAAGTGAGAGGGAGAATGGCTCAAGTACGCCTGAAGGCCACATTGCCATTGGCCTCTCAGCTGCTGGCTGGTATTGGTAGTGCCTTGGAAGCCAGGTTTTAACAGAGAAAGAGGAGAGGACAAAGAGGGCCAAAAACAAACCAATAGTCTTCAAAGAAAGAAAAAGGAAGAGAAGAAGGAAGCAAAGAGAGTTCATTGCTTAGAAAACACAATATGAGGTAATAGAAAAAATACAAATATATCTGTAGTTATAATAACTATAAATATGTTAAATCAGTTGAAGGAAAATTTGTCAGGCTGTATTTTTGAATTTTAAGAAAGACAGTGTGTACTAATTCCAAATTATACAAAATCCTATGAGACAGGAAAGTGGAAAGAAAAGAAAGAAAAAAAGGAAGATAATGTGAGACAAATACTAAACAAAGAAAACTGAGGTAGGATCATCAATATCAGACAAATTAGAGATGAAGGCAAAGCCCAAATTTAGAGACTTATCTAACTAGAAGATTACCTCATAGGGATAAAATTAATCAGAAAGATAGAGCAGTTCTGAATATGTAGGCACCAGTGACACATGCACAAAATAAACACTGATCAAATTATAAGAAGGAATCAATACACCCACAATTATAATGTAGGATTTTTAGTACACATTTCTTTATAGATGAAAAATTATCTGAGTATACAGAGAAACTGAGGATAAATTGAAATACGACAAGTAGTAGGATGGGAGGTAGGCTAACTAGATAGAAGAGTACACCTAGACGGTAGATGTATGTGCCTGAAAGAGGGACTTAGAATTATTTCTAGAGGAAATGGAGAAGAATAGACTCAGGAGATTATTTTAATGCATTATAATGGATATGCCATGGTAACACACAGGGCAAATTCCATGTCCACTATTGTTTATGTACTTTTTGTATATATGGTGTGTTTACCAAGTTTTCTATTTTTCTTCCCTATTTTCCTTTCTCTCTCTCTGTCTCTCTCTCTCTCTCTCACACACACACACAGAAATTGTCTTCTACTTCTAGCATTTTACTGTGTAAAAACCAATGTATTGAGAGTTGTAAGATCTTAATCCCAGTTCTAGTTTTGCCTCTAAACAGCTGTGTGATGTCATTTCAATTTTCATCCCCTATTTCCTCATCTGAAAATTGAGCTGATAAGATGAGATAGCTAAGATTTCTTTCATCATTTGAAGCTCTGCAAAGTTATGTAAAATGTTTGACCTTTGGGGATTAGTTTTGTTACTTATAAATATATATTTAAATTATATATTTCACAAAGGTATGTTGCCCAGCAATTAATTTTTTTTCCATTAAGAAATGAGGTAAAGTAAAATTATCTTATTTATTACATGAATTGCATAATACAGATCTGAGGTGATAAAACCCAGGCACTTTTTAATCTGCCTAAATATATGAGATAGTTCATTACAGCATGACCCCGGTTTGTAATAAGTTCAATTGGGAACTGGATACCTTTTAAAGGGGATACCCCCTTCAAAAATGATATATTGTTAGCACCTTATCATATATGAAATGAAAAATAAAACAGGCACATTAGTAAGTGGATCCTTTTTTTATCCTGTTTTCCACTAAATAAATTGTATTTTAGGTGAAGAAACCTATATTTTTATTATATGATACACTTTTCCATTGTTAAAAATTACCTAAATGCATTGGTAAACTTTTCAAAATTACTGTAATTCCTTTGTTTTCAGGCTGAATGTCTTCTTATGCATTCTTTTATTTATATATGTACTTGGTCATAAACAGTTATAACATCTTATTTATGTTTACATTTTAAAAATTTTCTACATGAAAGTTTGGTGACATTATAAAATATATGCTTATAGAAATATATAAATCTCATTATGTCAATTCCCCACACAAATATCCTTTATTAGATTATTGTGTAATAGTGCTGGTTCTCAAAACCTGATCCATCACCCACCTATATCAGAGTCATCAGCAGGGCTTTTTGTTTTTTTTAAGACTTAATTGATTTATTGAATAGAGAGAGAGGGATCACAAGTAGGCAGAGCAGCAGGCAGAGAGGGGAGAAGCAGGCTCCCTGCTAAGCAGAGAGCCCGATGCGGGGCTCGATCCCAGGACCCTGAGATCATGACCTGACCCGAAGACAGAGGCTTAATCCGCTGAGCCACCCAGGTGCCCCATCAGCAGGGCTTATTTTAAAATGCTGAATCTCAGCATCTGCATGTAGATGAGGCAAGTTTGACTTGTGTGTGCGTGTGAGTATGTGTGGTGGGGTGGGGTGGGGTCATGCTTGAGAATTTTTATTTTAAAATGTTTTACAGGTGCTTCTGATGCACGTAGTCCAGGCATGAGGCACTGAGATATTTTGGTCAGCAGTATGATGTCCCAAATCTTTCTAGTAATCTACTAGAACTTTCACAGCCTTACCCCAAGCTACTTTGCTACAATTACTGCATCATTGCTTAATGCTCGTTGGTAGGATTTGATGGTAAGATTAAATGAATCTGGCAGGGGGCCACCTGGGTGGCTCAGTCTGTTAAGCGTCCGACTCTTGATTTTGGCTCAGGTCATGGTCTCAGCATCCTGGGACTGAGCTGTGTCTCTGGCTCTGGGTTCAGCAGGGAGTCTGCTGGAGGATTTCTTGCCCCCTGCCCCTCCCCGCACTCACGCATGCTCTTCTCTCTCCCTGTCTCTCTCTGTCTGAAATGAACAAATAAATAAATCTTAAAAAAACAATAAATGAGGGGCACCTGGGTGGCTCAGTGGGTTAAGCCTCTGCCTTCGGCTCGGGTCATGATCCCAGGGTCCTGGGATGGAGCCTTGCATGGGGCTCTCTGCTCAGCAGGGAGCCTACTTCCCTTCCTCTCTCTCTCTGCCTGCCTCTCTGCCTACTTGTGATCTCTCTCTGTCAAATACATAAATAAAACCTTTGAAAAAAAATAATAAATGAAATCTGGCAGGTTAGTAGAATTAACTACAATCATGTATTCACAGTTCTAGGAAAGGCACATAGTAGATTTTCAATTAATACTTGCTCCTTTCCTGTATCCTTGGAACATGTGAAAACCACAAGTTTACCATGTGATAAGAGTGAGAAGACATAGTATACAGTGGTGGGTAGTAGGATGTTCCTATTTAATCTGAGGAACTAAAAATATTGGAATCAAATAAGTTTCAGAAAGCAAAGAAAGCAGGATTCCTGAAGCTTGTGGAAAGATCTCTCTCTACTTTTCAGTCAACGGATAGTGTCAGGCTTTGCTAAGACCTGGCCTTTCTATAACCCTGCCCCTTCTATTTATTTATTTTATTTATTTGTTTTTTTAAGGATTTTACTTATTTACTTGACAGAGAACACACAAGTAAGGGGAGTGGCAAGCAGAGGGAGAGGGAAAAGCAGGCTCCCCACTGGGCACAGAGCCCAGTGTGGGGCTTGATCACAGGACCCTAGGATCATGACCTGGGCTGAAGGCAGAGGCTTAACTGACTGGGTCACCTGGGTGCCTCAACCCTCCCCCTTTTAGAAGGAACAGCTCAGGGTGCTCCATCCATAGAAATGAGCTGCCTAAAAAAATGGCGTTTGTCATAGCAAACATGGCAATTGATGAAAATCCAGTTCAGGTTCTAAAAAAGTGTCACATTAAGCTTTTTAGACAGCCCCAAACTTTTGTTAATAGACTGTGTCCCTCAACACTTTCAACACCCTTTGATAACCAACCACATGTTAGAAATTCAAGAGAATATTGTGACAGGGTTTTAGAGAGTAGATTCTTACAGAAGGAAACCAAGGCCCACAGAAGTGCAAGGACTAAATATATATATTCTAAATTGAAGACTATTGTGGTTTCAACATTCATTCAGATATTATGATTTTTGGTGATAGGAGCATGAAAACACAAATTACTGGTTACTGAATGAAATGCAGGAATGAAAACCTTATCTTCGCCTTCCAGATCAGGAGTCACTTTGGCATTTTACATGTAGAAGAACATAAGTCTTTTTCCAGGTTAAAGATTTATTAATCATCACAGTAATCCTTGAAAAGTTTTTGACTTGTCAATAACTCTCAATGTCATTTTTCTCCTGTAATAAGGAATTCATTGGCAAGGAAAGAGATCTTTTACAACATAGTTTACTTCTCCAACTTTATTTTTCCTTCTTCCTTTGAAAGAATTCTCCTTCCATTCAAAACTAACTTACTCAGTAGTTGGAATGCAAACTCAAACTTGCCTGCTCATTTTATGGAAAGGACAGCCCTCAACTCTCATCACCTCCCTCAACTGCATCCCTTTTCAGAATCCAACAGAAGTAAAATCTCCAAGAGTATTCTTCGACTATTTCTTTCCTTAGTGGCCACTATTTTCCTACTAATTTGATCCTTTGGATGCTCCATTTTAAATGCTCTTTTTGTTTTCCAAACTACAAACCCCTTAACTGCAAGAACTGCTTATCATTTTTAGCATTTATCCCAGCACCTACAATTCAAAATTTACAAGCATTTATGCAAAATAAATATCTCTAAGATAAAATGCTCTAAAATTAATTATAAAATTAAGGATCATATTGTACTGGTTAACTGGTGAATTATAATATTCAAAAAATTCTGAACTATTTGGTCTGTGTCGTTCAGTGGGACATTTTGGGATGTCTGAGAAGCAAGAGTCCTCTGTTTTGGCAACATGGGAGGAAGAGAAGTTGTGTAGAGTCTAGAGCTGGATGGTGTGCTCTGTTTGTGCAATTCCTTATTTACATCTGCATTTCTGCTTTCACCTAAACAATAGCATCTAGTTCAGAGAAAGTTATTGTAAGAAACTTGTCATGAATATAATCACACATCTAAGAATCTAAAGCCATTGTGTTTCTTATATTATTTTTAAATTTTCGAGTCTCACTCTGTAGGATGCAGTCTAAAAAAACAGTTATTACATTAACAGCAAGAAAAGAAACTGCATTAACAATGTAATTGCCTACAGTAAGGGTCACATATAGTTTGGCCATTATTCAAAGTATCTCTAGGTAGAAGCAGCCAAGTTAAAAAAAAAAAATGCTTTTTTTTTTT
This sequence comes from Neogale vison, assembly GCF_020171115.1. Taxonomy (NCBI): domain Eukaryota; kingdom Metazoa; phylum Chordata; class Mammalia; order Carnivora; family Mustelidae; genus Neogale; species Neogale vison. The sequence goes on from NC_058096.1 coordinate 99,531,769, forward strand.
TTCCCAAGTCTTATAGCTCTAGCTCCCCATTGCCCTTATTGCCTCCATAGTATAGAAACATGATGTCATTATTTTTCTGTTACTTTTTTATAAAATGTGGGACAATATTCTGATATTTTTAGAGAAAATAAATTTATCAGATGTCCAAACTGAGAGTAGAACAGAGGTTTAATTTATTTTATGTTGGTTTTTCAACTGGGACATAATGCGATAATTATATTAACAATTTATATCAAAATGCTAAGATTGATGTACTAACTAAATAATTGACTTCATGTGTTTTGAATCCATTATTACCAAAATATCCTTTGTTTAATGATTGGGTGTTAGGAATAAATGTTATCTTTATCCTTTAGTAAAGCACTGTTTTATTAAATTCTAAAAGAGCAAACTGAAACCACGGTATTTTCCATGTTCAGAAATCCAGCATTATGATCTGAAAGTGCAATCTCTAAAAACAAACTATAAATAGGAAATCTCTGGCCTCTTCTGTCTTACTGCATTATGTATATTTGATGTGTTTTCTTTAGCATTATTACAAACTCTGCTTAATCAATTCTCTAATCTTTCTTTCCATGATTAATTACTTTGGATAATTTACCAAGTACATGATTGAATAAATGTGCAATTACCCTTTTAAAAATAAACAACCCCCACCCTCTTTGCCATATCAGAGCTATAGTGGTTTCTGCAACAACAGAGAAATTCATTTCTGTTCTGGTAGTGATATGGGGGCAGTTAGGGGGACCTGTGTCTACTCAAAGATACACATTTTCCTTTAGAAGAAACTGTCATGAAATAGATGTAAGATAAAAATAATAAAACCCATTTTTAACATTTTAATTTTACTGTTGTCTAAAGATTTGTAAAATCCAATAAAGCAACGTTGTGTAAACTGAGGTAAGAGCATATGCTTTGTGCCAAATCTGTTTCTGATTTGTTCTTGTGCGGCAGACAGCCTCGCCCAGGGGCTTCTCCACAGAAGGAATTTTCTCAAGGAAGCTTTTCTGATCCCCTCCGATGCATGAGGACTCTGGTATACCCTCTCACAGCACCTTCATTTAAATATTTAATAATTATAGTCAATATCTGTTTCCTCTCATTTCTGTGAAAAGCCTGAAAATTCCCAGTACTTCACACCGACTCTGACATACAGTCAGTGCTGTATTTTATACTAAATACTTTATACTAAAATACATATTTTATACTAGAAATGCGCTTAAGCAGTACAAATATGGATGGATAGGTGATCACTGATAACCAAAGAATCTAAAATTGGAGTAATAATAACCTATGGTCTACTAAGATAGATAAATACCAATCATTATGTGTACCAGCTGACCCTCCTACTTTATTACCCCTTGCTTTTCCAGATGTACTTTAGATCTGTGTAATCAGGACTGCTTATTGTAAGGAAAATAATAACAATACTTTATATACTCAGGGCATTTTGCTTCATAAATCTCTACATCCATTTTCTAGTCTGATAATTTCTGATAGAGCCATGTTCCATCTTGATATTAAATGTGCCTGATAGGTATAATCATCCCTTAATTATTCCTGAGAATCATATGGGCAGATTTGGTCATTGTTGTCTCCGTGGCCACTGGTATTCCCAATTTGTCAAAATTAGGAAAAGGATTGGAAAGGAAAGAAAAAGACACAAGTTAGTCTAAGAGTCCAGATTTTGCAACTGGAATGCCCAGCCCCAAGTCTCAGAATAGCATGTGCTATCTAAGTGGCTCTGGGAAAGTGACTTCACTAAGAAGCACTTCTATTTTCTCATCTGCAAAATAAAATAAGGCTATTGTAAGAATTTAATGATTTAATTCTTGGAAAGAATTTAGAATAATGTGTGGCATATGGCAAGAGCTCATAAATGTTAGTTGCTATTGCAGTTATTATTATTGTTAACATTGTGCTGAAGTTAGTGAAATATAATATACTTAATTTTTAATTTGTCAGTAAGTATATATGTAGTTCAATGCAAATTACTACCAGACATGATATAAAAGAAAAGTTGGCATCTTAAGGTGTCTTTCTCCAATGTGCTAAGAAATACTAACTGGGTTTTTTTCCTCTAAGAACAATATGACTAGCAGAAGATACAACTGTATTGCAAAGTCAAAATTATGACTACATGTACTAAAGAAGAATTACAGAAAACTACCAGTAAACTAAGTTTATTATTTCCAAATTAATCTCTAAATAGATATTTTTTTCTTCTACAATATAGTAACAGATGGGTGATGACACTCACTGAAAAAGGAAAGGTGTCAACACTGAAAAAAAAATTTGGGATGCTTGGGTGACTCAGTAGATTATGCATCTGCTTTTGGCTCAGGTCATGATCCCTGGGTCCTGAGATGGAGCCCCTCATTGGGCTCCCTGCTTAGCGGGGAGTCTGCTTATCTCTCTCCTGCTCCCCTCCTTACTCCCCCACTCCTCTCTTGCTCTCTCTTTCAAATAAATAAATAAAATTTACCAAAAAACCTTATAACAATTACTTTTGTGGCCTAGGCATAGAAAGGAGGCTTTCTATTAGCAACAGATTTCCATCTCTTTGCCTGAGGTTTTCTTGTGCGGTGGAGAGCTGTCCATGTACAACAGTCCAAAAGAGTTAAAGATTTAATACCTCCATGAATCTGTTATGCCCAAGTTTTCATGTCTGAGAGACCACCAAGGAGCCAACACTGATGCAATCACACGAGGGTTTATTTGACAAGCTTAAGCTTGGGCCCATGTATACCTGACACAGTGGAGTAGGGACTTGGACCCTGAAACAGATTACAGTCAGAGATATTGAAGGTGGAGTCGGGGTGGACTCGGCAGTAGATAATTGGGCCACAACTGCTGGCTCAGCAGTAGGTGAGGACAAAGGGAATGTTCAGAAGGGCTATCAGGGTAAAGAAGACTGTCAGGATATTAGAGCCCTGGTTATTATCAAGTCAAGGCCGTTTCTCCCTCTGATGAGGCACTAACATGTCAACAATTGGGCGTTTCCTGGTGGAATGTCACATTTCTCCTATCAAGTGTTCTTGTTAGTGAGATTTAGGTTAAACTTTGTTTCCATTTTCTTCTGCCTCAGCCTCCTTCAGTTTTATGGAGGGGAGGGCGATGTTAGGGCTAGACTCGAGGTTGGTACAGCCTTGTTTTTCTTGGCCTCCACAAAAGCAACCTTGGAAAATTCTGAGGAGCCTATTTTATTTTGGCTTTCAGATTGTTCCCAGCAGGATTAAATTCCAGTCACACAGAGTGACTCCTAACTTGATAAAATGCGTTGTATTGGCTGTCTTTGTCTTGCTTCTCCTCATACCGCTACTCTCTCCTCTCAGTGAACCACTTGCACTCAGATTTTGTCTCACAATCTGTTTCTGAGGGAAGCCAAAGGAAGGCTTATGGTAAACTCATGGTAGAGTAGTCAGAATTAGGTTGAGTACAGAGAAGAGATCGAGCTTACAGCAGGAGCAGAGGCTGAAAAGGAGGATTAATATCAGGGAGCTTGTATTCCTAATCAATAGTGTTTTGCCAACAGAGGTTGTCTTCTTAGTTCTTTAATGCCTTGGCATTTGTGGGTGGTTAGTGTATATTTATAAAAAAAAAAAAATAGACCTTCATCGATTTAGGGGATAGTTTATTTGGCCCATCTATTTAGTAATCAAATTAAATTACTGTGGAGACATACCCTGCTTATGCCTCCTTTTCTTTATTCCATAGCTCATCAATTTCCCATCATGGCCCCCAGAGATGCAGAGAGTTTTTGCAGAATATGCCAGCTGCAACGGCTGTGCAGTGAATACACAAACCAGACCCCAAACCAGTCCCAGGATTTGTGCTCAGCCCTTCATAGCTGTAGGGTGTGTGGTGATAACTTTAACAGCAGTTTCTCAGAGTGTGGGCGAGAAAAGGGCTTTCTCTCTTCCAGTCGTCTATATCTATGGGCGTCCCACTGCTCAGCCACATGGGGTTCCTGAGTCTACCACCATTTGCTCAACACAAGTCTTAAAGTTCACCCACACTTATCCCTGCACTAGGCCCATGGCCCAGACAGGATCCATCCCAGGGAATTCCTAATAATGACCTCCAGTTTTAACAACCAAATATCCCATTTATTTCTCTTGATTAAAATCCTTCTCTTCCTTAAAATGAATTTCTCTCCTGGTAGCTTTTGGGGTTCCACAATGATTTTTTTTTTTTTAATTCTTTGCAACAAGGTGACTTCATTTGAAGCAGTTCATCAAACTATTTTAATGTCTTTGAAATCTTAAGAAGGAAAGGGTAGGATCTTCAGCTGTTTCTTTGCTGGAAGCTTAGGAATTCCATAGCTATTTTCCCATCTCTTGTATCCCCCTACTTTTGAGTGTCACAGATGTATGTGCAGAACAGTGGGCACAGGTCTCTCTCTGGCAAGGCCTCCAAACATCGTATCCAAACCTCTCCATAGAAAGCAGCCCTTGAGCTGCGTTTTGACAACCCCTGGAACTCCCTTGCAAGGTGACTGGGTATCTTCACGTTCACATGCCAGCTGTTAACAAAGTTGTCTCTGTTAGCATCAAGGAAGCAGGTGTGGCATTTAAGTTTTGTGCACTGGTTTCTATGATTTAAGTTTGGTCTGGAGTGATATGCATGATAGTTGTGGGCGATATATAGAAGTCCTTGATTTTCTAAGACAGTTTTACTCTCAAGTAATTTTTTTCTGTAAATAGACTTGTCAGATCATAGGTTTTTGAGTTGAATGTTGCCTCCTATCAATTTTCCTAGCTAAATAAAGCAGTAGAAAGGAGGTGACATAGACAGGTGTGTTTTCTGGGGGGGGGTGCATAAGAATATATTTTGAATAGATAACTGTATAGCTCTGGCTGTAATGTGGAGAAAGGGTTAGAAGCAGATATTCAGATCAGTTAGGAAGTTTGTGGAGTATTTTGAATGACAGGTAATGAGTATCTTAATATGGAATTTTAGCCATGTTTGGGGTATAGAGATTTTGCATGCTAATATTGTGGTGTGCCATTTACTTTATCTTCTTTCTGAGAAAATAGGTTGGGTATGTCAGGAGTCCATCCTTGCTGTTTTCTTTCTGATGACATCACAATTTTGGAAAGCAGTCCTGAGAACTGGAAGGCTGCTTCTTGATCTGCTCACCTCCAGGGAGATGGAGGCCCCTTGTCCATAGCTGGCTGCCCTGAGGTTTGTTATCCACAGGGCGTTTGTTGCTAAATTGGGGGTTTTCTACTTTAAAGTGGCATAAATCAGAGTCGGGTCGCTTCACGATGAACATAACAGCCCAAAGTGCACCATACACCACAAAATCATTTCATGAAGATTTTCACCAGACCATAATTTATTAGCTAGTGCCTGTGCCCTGAAAGTTAAGGGAATAGGGGAAGGACTCCCTGTAGATCACTGAATCATGGCCATATGCCTTGGTTGAATTTTAGGGTTTTCTGACTCCTCACCGCATAACCCACAAACAAACTTATTTCCTACTCACCAAGAACTCCACTCCAGTTGTACTGGTTTCTTCATATTTCTCTAAAAAACTGTGCTGCTTTCTGCCACATTTGCTCATTTTAGTTCCCTTATCTGGAATATCTTCCCCCTTTACACTCTAATTTCTTGAACCCAAAATCTGTACATGTGGCAGAATCCCATTTTATGTTTATTTTTTTTCCATTGTATGTTTAAAGTGGAAGAGAAAATGGAGCTTTCTAGGAAACAAAAGATTCATGTTTACTAAATTTTCCACTGTTAACTTTTTCCAGTTGTGTGAAAGTGCTATGACTTGTCCCTCTCAGGGACGAAAACCGTAAGGGGAGAAACTGTCTTATATTTCTTTTATCTCCCAATTTCACAGTGACGATAAAAGCTCAGTAGATATTAGAGAGATGGTTCATGATTCATCTACTATGTGTCCTATTATGTCACACCATGCCATAGCATCCCAGGCTTTCTCAATTTCTTCCTCACACTAACCTATAAAGTAAGTGTTATAATTATCTCACAGCACTGCCTTCTAGAGTGGGGCTAGATTGCACCGTAAGTCTGCCTGAAGGCATAAAAACAATCCCACAATGGTAGTTGAACTTATGGCTTAGGGATGAGGCATAAACTATGGTTGTTTTAATTTGGAATTAAAGAAATGGAACAAATCACATGTTTACTGAGTGTCTCTGCCTATAACTAAAAAAAAATTACATTATAGAATTATGGTATTGATATTGCTTTAGTAAATCTGCTCTTGTCCAAGTCTGTTGTTAATGAATTAAATAAATTCATTCAAAGCAATTATTACCGACACAGTCATCCTATTTGGCGATGAGATATAATAATTGGGGAGGAGAAGCGTTCCCACTGCAGATAGTCATAGTTTTGTAAATATCTTTTTCTCCATCTAGACAGGTAAGGGGAAGATTTTTGGCAAAATCAAAGAATATAAAAATACCTCCCTGCACAGTAATAAAACAACATACTATTACAAAGTTTAACCAAAAATTATATGTGTGTGTTTTTATGTATATTTTCCGTTGTTAAATTTCTAAACACAGTCTTCTAAACCTTTAAATACAACTAAAATTATTTTAGGTTAAAGAAAGAAAAAACTTTTATGTGGCAAAATATAATTTGCCTTTATTACCCTTAAAATCTAGAAGAAGATTATACCAGTGATTATTATCTTTCAATAATATAATCTTGCCTAATACCAATGAAACCAATAACTCCAGAAATATCAATATTACCTAGTGAGAGAGGAAAGAAAGCCTTTGCAGTGTAGGTTTGTTAATTAATTTTTTCGATATAATAATCCTTTTATTTTTTGAACACTTTTCTACAAAATTATTTTGTTGTCATTATTGTTGTTCTAATGCATTCTTCCTTTATCCTGGGCTTGGGGGTAGCATGGTCTGGGAACTGTGGAGAAAGGACACAAGGTTTTAAGGCAGATTGTGTGCTTGTAAAGTTATTATAATGGAGTTTCAGATAGCTTGGGGTGTGACGTCACCAAGATGGCAGGGCAGAAGATGCTGGCCTCCATCTTCCCACAAAGAACAATTAGACAGCTGTCCAAGAATGAAAATAGCTTTGGGAGATCTCAAGGGTCCACCTAAGAAGTTTCAGCAAAATAGCAAAGCAAAATAACCTGAGAATAACCACACAAAAGGGGTAGGAAGAGCGGCTTCCTTTTGCCTGCATTATTCAGTCCCCTAGGTCTGCACTACTCAGTGCCAAGAAGCAACACCCTAGCCAGAAAGGGTTCTCCTTGGAGGCACAAAGAGAGCAGAATGACTGACCAGATGAGTTACCATTTGGAGTTACACAAAGGACCTGGCCCTGACTCCTGTCACCGGCCTGCACCTCCGCGTACCAGCAAGTAGTCCCTGTGAAGACCTGCACGTGCACAAAACTTGTTCCAGTTTCTGTAACTGGCCTTTAGTGTGTGTGCACCTCTGGCTAGCTTCTGTGGCCACGTGAGTGCACACTGACAGCCAAACCCCCACTGCTGTGTGTGCCTGAAGCCAGTCCTGACCCCTGTCACGGATCTACACTGCTGGCGGCACTTGCAAATAGCCCCTGGAGGGCACACCTGCTGCTGCTGGCACTGACTCTGCTTACCAGACCCTCCAAAGTGCCTGGGCCTGCAATAAGCCTCTGCAGCCACCTGGGTATCCGCGGATTGCCCATGTCCTGCAGCTACGTATGCACCCACAGTTGGCCCCAGCCCCTGCTGCTGGCCAGGGCTTTGGCCAGTGTGTGTGCACCCACAGTTGGCCCCTGTCATGATGGCACCTGTAGCCAGCAACACAGCCAGCTCTGGCCACCACTGCCACCATGCCCCGTTCCCTTTCCTCTGAGAAGCCCAACAGCCATTCCAGCCAGTCAGGGTGCCACACAGCTCTTGCTGTCAAGGATCATGCAATTGTCGACATCATGCACCTCAGCTGCCTAAGCCAATGAGATACTTTGCCACCTTAAATCTTGACATATTTGTGAATTTTAGTTTTCACCTTGCCATTGATTTCTAGTTTCATACCATCGATCAGAAAAGACACTGGTATGATTTTTATCTTCTTTTTTATCTTATAATTTTTTTGGTGGTCTAACACCTGGTCTATCTTGGAGAATGTTTCATGTGTGCTCAAGAAGAATGTGTGTTCGACTGCTGTTGGACGGAATGTTCTCTAAATGTCTGTGAGATCCACCAGGTCAAACATCTAGTTTAAGTCCAATGTTTCCTTATGGATTTTCTGCTTGGATGATATAACCAATGTTGAAAGGGATATTAAAGTCCCCTGCTATTATTGTATCTCTCTTTTCTTTCTTTGGGTCTGTTAATATTTACTTTATGTATTTAGATGCTCCTATGTTGAGTGCATAAATATTTACAAATTTTATATCTTTTTGTTGGTTTCTCCTTAGCATTGTATCATGACCTTCTTTCTCTCCTATTCCTGTCTCAATCTTATATAAATTAAGCTGCCCCTGTTTTCTTTCATGTTCGTGTGGAACTTACTATTTCCCCCTCCATTCACATTCAGTCTGGGTGTGTCCCTAAAGCTTCAGTGAGTGTCTTGTGGATGGTATACAGCTGGGCCTCGTGTTTTTACCCATTCAGCCACTCTATGTCTTTTCATTGGAAAATTTAGTCCACTGACATTTAAAGTAATTATTGACAGGCATAGACTTACTATTTTTTTTAAAGATTTTATTTATTTATTTGACAGAGAGAGACACAGAAAGAGAGGGAACACAAGCAGGGGAGTGGGAGAGGGAGAAGGAGGCTCTCTGCTGAGCAAGAGCCTGAGGCAGGACTTGATCCCAGGATCCTGGGATCATGACCTGAGTGGAACCACTTAATGACTGAGCTACCCAGGCACCCCAGGCATAGACTTACTATTGCCATTTGTTAATTGTTTTCTGGCTGTTTTAGAATTCTTTTGTTTCTTCTTCTCTTGCTCTCTTCCTTTGTGACTTAATTATTTTCTCTAGTGGTATACTTCAACTGCTATCTTCATTTTTGTGTATCTATTATAGGTTTTTCCTTTGTTGTTACCATAAGACTTATATAAAGCATCTTATATTTACAATAGTCTGTTTTAAGCTGATAACAACTTAAATTCAAATGCACACTATAACTTGATACTTTTACTTTCATACTCCCACCACATGTTATGTTTTTGATGCCACAATTTACATCATTAACTTATATCGATTATGGTAGCTATTTTTAATATTTTTGTCTTTTAGTTCATACTTGGTTTCTGTGATTTATCCACCACCATTAAAAATTAGACTATTCTGTATTTATCTATTTGTCCTTATTGATGAAATTTATCCTTTCATGTTTTCCCGTTATCATCCTTTTGTTTCAGATCAAAGAGTTCCTTTTAACACTTCTTGTAAGACTGGTCTAGTAGGGGTGAATTTCTTCAGCTTTTGCTTGTCTGAAAAACTCTGTATCTCTCCTTCAATGATGAAGGACAATTTTGCTGGGCAGAATATTCTTGGTTGGCTTTTTTTCTTTTTCTTTTAGCACTTTGTATATATTATCCCAGTCTCTCCTGGACTGAAAAGTTACTCTAGAAAAATCTACTGTTAGTCTTATGGAATTTCTCCTGTATAGAACAAGTTGTTTTTAATTTTGCTTCTTTTAACATTCTCTCTTTGTTTGTAACTTTGTCAATTTAATTATAATGCATTTTGGTGTGGTTCTTTTTGGATTTATGTTATTTGGATCTTACAAGTTAGGGAAGTTTTTAGCCATTATTTCTCTCTTTTTTTAAGATTTATTTATTTTAGAAAGAGAGAGTGTACACACACAAAAATGTGAGTTGGGGGGAGGGGCAGAGGGAGAATGGGAATCTCAAGGAGACTCCCTATTGAGCCAGGAGCCTGATCTGGGGCAATCTGGAGTTCAGTCTCATGACCCCGAGTTCAGGACCTGAGCCAAAATCAAGAGTTGGATGTTTAACTGACTGAGCCACCCAGGTGTCCTACCCATTATTTCTTTCAATTTTTAAAACTTATGATTTCACTTGTATGTGGAATCTAAGAAATAAAACAAATGAAAAAGGAAACAAAAAGCATCATACTTCTAATTCAGAGAAAAAACTAATGGTTGCCAGAGGGAAGGAGGTTAGGGGAATGGACATAATAGATGAATTAGAGTGGGAGATACAGGCAGAGAATAAGTTATGGGAATTAGAAGGTATAGCACAGGGAATATAATCAATGATATTATATTAGCATTTTATGGTGTCAGATGGTAGCTATACTTGTGGTGAACAATAAGGTACAGAGTTGTGCAATAATTATGTTGTACACCTGAGACTAATGTAACACAGTGTGTTGTCTATATTCAAATAAAAATTAAAAAAGAAAATTTTTAAAAAGATGTTTTTAAAGTTTTCTGTCCTTTTCTCTTTCTTTTTTCCTTCTGGGACCTCTAGAATATGAATATTGATCTGTTTGATGGTATCCCACATGTCTCTTAAGCTGCCTTCTCTCTTTTTTATTGTTTTTTTTCTTTTCTACTTGTTCTTCTGATTAGATCAAGTCATATTTTTGAGTTTGCTGATCTTTTCTTCTGCTTGATCTAGTCGACTATTGAAATCATCTACTGGATTTTCCAGTTAGTTATTGTATTCTTCAGTTCTATGATTTGTTTGATACTCTTTAAATATTTTATCTTTATTGAAATTCTCACATTGCTTGTGCATTGTTCTTACTGGTGAGCAAACTCATTACTTTGAACTCTTTATCAAGTAAATCACTTATCTCCATTTCATTAAGGGCTGTTTCTGGAGTTTTATCTTATTCTTTTGTTTGGAACATATTTCTCTATTTTCTTCATTTTACCTCACTGTCTGTGTTGGTTTCTGTGCATTACATAAAAACTACCATTCTTGATGGAATTGTCTTGTATAGGAGACAAACTGTATTATTGATGGAATTATCTTGTATAGGAGACAAACTGTATTATTCAGCCTGGCTCTAGCTCTTGGTTTCCTCTAAAACCTTTGTGATTTGGCTTACAGTAGTTGAGTGTGTGCCAAGACCTGTTGGTGTCGCAAAGGGGAGAATTTCCGTCAGCAACTAGATGCAAGCTGATTGGAAACAACATTCTCAGGCAGAAGCTTTTGAAGTATGCAAATAAACCTCTCTCAGAGAAAGACTAAGAAAAAGGCATTTCTGTTGTCTTCTTTTTCTTTCTTTCTTTCTTTCTTTTTTTTTTTTTTAAGACTTTGTTTATTTATTTGAGAGAGAAAGAGAGAGCACAAGAAGGGGGAGCTATGGAGGAAGAAGGAGAAGCAGGCTCCCTACAGCCCCATACGGAGCTCCATCCCAGGACCCTGGGATACTCACATGAACCGAAGGCAGATGTTTAACCAACTGAGCCACTCAGACACCCCTTCTATTGGCTTCCTAAATGCTGAACCCTAGAGGCATAGCCAATTAGGAAGCATTTCTTTGCTTGCTAAGGTCCTTCAAAACTCGTGCATTCAAGCTCCACTTGCCTGCATAGCCAGGATATCAAGAGGTGTGTCCCTTGGGTGGCAGCTGCAAAAACTGGGGTGCCGAATATGTATATAAACTCCTTCCAGGATGATATTGGTGGTTTGGAGCAGGCTACAGGGAGACTGCTAAGATCATGTCTATTGGCTTCTCTGTTCTCTGGGGAGATGCATGTTGTATGAGGCGCCTAACCCTCAGGCAACAGTTATAAAGTATGCAAATAGACCTCTTTCAGGGAAAGACTGGGAGATTGGCATTTCTCTCTTGCATTTTGCACTGAGCCCTGCAGGGATAGCTGATTAAGAAGTGTTTTTTGTTTTTGTTTTTGTTTACTATAGTCTTCCAGGAATTCAAACTCAAGAATTCAGGCCCTACTGGCCACCAGAGTCAGGCAATCGAGGTGTGCATCTTCTGGGTAGCAGCTACAAAACCTGGGTACCAGACAGGGGTGCAATCTCCTTTTCAGGAGACACTGGTGACCTGGAGCAGGGCAGAGAGAGAATATGAAGATGGTGAAGATGACACCTGCCAGCCTCCTCAGTCTCCAGAAAGAATTGCAGTTGACCCCTAGATGTGTGTTAAATTAGAAGCCTGACTCTCAGGCTGTAGCTTTTTTTTTTTTTTTTTTTTTTTTTTAAGATTTTATTTATTTATTTGAGAGAGAGACAGTGAGAGAGAGCATGAGCAAGGAGAAGGTCAGAGGGAGACGCAGACTCCCCATGGAGCTGGGAGCCCGATGCGGGACTCAATCCCCGGACTCCAGGATCATGACCTGAGCCGAAGGCAGTCGTCCAACCAACTGAGCCACCCAGTCGTCCCCTGTAGCTTTTAAGATATGTAAACTGACCTATTTCAGGGGAAAACATTTTTTGCTGCTACCTCTTCACTGAGCCCAGGGGACTCACAACAAGTCCTCACAAGCCCCTTAAGAGCTGTTTCTTTGTTTGCTATAGTGTTGTAGGTCTTGTGGGCACAAGTCTCATTGGCTTTTGGGGCTAGGTGTTTGGGGGCCTGCCCCTCAGGCGGAAGTCTTAAAAGGCAGAGCACTCCATGTTGGATGCAAACGCTTCTCTCCTCAGGGAGAAAATGGAACTTGGTAGTTTTCTCCCAATTGTATTTTGCTGTGATATGGTAGTGTTTATAGTCATGGTGTGTCTCAGTCTTTCTTACACATTTCAAAGTGGGGCTTTTTTTATTTATCTGATGTGTAGGAATCGTTCAATTAGATTTTTTTTTCTTCAGAGGGAATTGTCCTGTGTGTAGCTCTAGATGCAGTGTGTCCATGGGACAAGGTAAGGTCAGGATCCTTCTATATTATCATCTTGGACTGGAACCCAGTAAGTCTTACACTTAAGCCTATGTTTTTAACATAGAATTAATTCCCCCACTAACTACCTCTAGGTTTGTCAAGATAAGATGTTTAAGTGTAAAGCACTTTGAAAAGAGTGGAGCTCTATATAAATAAAGGGATGATTGCTTTGGCTTGCCTGAATAAGTGAATTCAGAGTGGATGAGAAGAGTGTGGGTATAGGTCATCTTTCCTACTTCATGGCAAGACCTATGCAAATCTCCCTCTTGCTCAGGAAACTGCAAGTAAAGCCAATTTAGTCTAAGCATTCTATCACGAGCCAGGTGCCTTAGAAATCCCAGTATTTGTTGTCACGTTCTTTTTGAAAGAAATAGCAAGGTGGCTGGCTTATATTCCAGTTGTCTGAGCTGCCAAATGACTCTTAAAACAAAAAAACAACTTTCTTCAGCAGCACACAGTGAAGTTGCCTTTCTCCTCCCTCCCCATTCTTTCATTTTAATCCTTTATAATGTGTGGTTTCCAGACTCCAAAACTATAAACAAAACATGTCTGTTCTGTAGTTTCCATTATCCAGTGCAAATTGAAAAAAGAAACCATAATGTTTCTTAATCTTCTTTAAAAATTTCTTTTTACAAATAATTTATTTCCAAATATCGGCATTTCTTACATGATTTGGATGTAGTAAGGTGGAATAGAGACAGAATTCATATCAACCTATTGCAGATAAGGTTTTCCCCCTGAAAAACAGCATAATCAGGGTAGGCAGTTTCCCAGGATTTTTGTGATCACTATTCTGGAGATAATACTCTGCAAATAAACATGGGCATCGAGGAAAATGTGGTTATTACTTTTGGGAAAAAATATCTCAAAGAAATAGAGGGACACCAAAACTGTTTCTTCTCCCTCTTTCTTTCTAAAAGTTGTATTTTTTTTTCAAGCATTTACAAGAAGGTCGAATTGAACTGTATTTTTATCATGACTTAAATTGTGCAAACACCTGGGAATTAAAACTTTTAAATAGTAAGTGGAATTTGACCCTTGTTGAATATGTAGATTTGAATATTTAACATCATTTTTTCCTTGTAAGTTGTATCTTCTACGTGTCTTATAATGCCTCAAGTTAGTGTGCTAATTCCCCAGTGTAGTTTCACAAGACAATATTTTCATTTACTAACAACATTTCATAGTACATTAATAACATCAACATAATCACATTCCTCTCTGTGCCAGCTTCAGGGTTATTAGAGATGTAGGGACATTTGTTACACCAAGGTAAATATCAAATATCAGTTGAAAAAGAGGGAGAATAACAGTGCTTTTGCCGCCAGCGCTAAGTTCCTTTGAGATGTATATGAATACATATGATCTGTTCAGTCTTTAAAGCATTTGCTGGTTCAGCTGTGGTGCATATGTTGGTTTTCAGACAGTTTTGGAGCATGGTGGGGGGTGATATGCATATATGAAAATCCTACGTATAAGTTTTGAGGATGTCATTAAAGTTTGTTTAACTTTAATTTAAACATAGATCTCAAAGACATACAAATGATACTAGTTTTGATAGATTTTGGAAAAGTAATTAAAAATAGAGTAAAGCATTAAGGAAAATAGTAACTAAAATTTTAATGGAATTTTTCAGACTAAATTCTATTCTATTTTACTTTTTCTCTAGTTCCTAATCAAAACAACAGTTCATTTATTTTTCTTAAGTTTTCTTTAAATTCCAGTTTGTTATGGGATGCCTGGATGGTTCAGCTGGTGAAGCTTCTGCCTTTGGCTCAGGTCATGATCTCAGGGTGCTGGGATGGAGCCCCATATCAGGCTTTCTGCTCAGCCAGAGAGTCTGCTTCTCCCTCTCACTGTCCCTCTGTGCTCTCTCTGCCTGAAGTGAATAAATCAAATCTTTAAAAAAATAAAAATTAAAAAAAATTTCCAGTTAGTTAATACAGTATAATATTAGTTTCAGGCGTACCATTTAGTGATTCAGTACTAACATACAACACCCAGTGTTCATCATTAGAAGTGCATTCCTTAATCCCCATCACCTATTTCACCCATCCCCTTGCCCACCATCTGGTAACCATCTGTTCATTCAGACTAAATTATATTTTAAATGAAATAAATTGATCATTAATTTTGTCTGGGGGTATTACTTTAATCCCCTAACCAGATATTGATTTTCATTTACTTCTCTCTACTGTGTGTGTGTTTTTTTTTTTTTTTAATTGTGTGACATTCTGAACTGCTGTATAAAGAATTGTTTTAAAGTTTAAATATTATAACTTCTTCAACTAGGGTGCTGTTTCTTAATATTTTAGCTAAAAAAAGAAGAAAATGTTATATTCCTTTATACTATTTTGAAACATGAAAAATGCACTGATTTTTTTTTTTTCTTTATAGAAAAGTAAAACTAGGGGTACCTAGATGGTTTAATAGGTTAAAGGTCTGGGCGCCTGGGTGACTCAGTGGATTAAGCCGCTGCCTTCGGCTCAGGTCATGATCTCAGGGTCCTGGGATGGAGTCCCACATAGGGCTCTCTGCTCAGCAGGGAGCCTGCTTCCCTTCCTCTCTCTCTGCCTGCCTCTCTGCCTACTTGTGATCTCTCTCTGTCAAATAAATAAAAATAAAAATCTAAAAAAAAAAAAAAAATAGGTTAAGGGTCTGCGTTCGGCTCCAGTCATGATCCTAGGGTCCTGCTCAGTGGGGAGTCTGCTTCCTCTTCTCCCTCTGCCTCTTCCCTGCTGTCTCTTTCTCTGTCTCTCAAACAAATAAAAATTAAAAATCTTTTTTAAAAAGTGGAAAGAGGGGATCTGGGTGGCTCAGTTAGTTAAGCATCTGGTTTCGGCTCAGGTCATGATCCTAAGGTCCTGAGATAGGAGCCTGTTGGCAGGAACCTGCTTCTCCCTCTCTCTCTGCCTGCTGCTCCCCCTGCTTGTGCTTTCTTTCTCTCATTCTCTCTCTCTCTCTCTCTCTCTGTCAAACAGATAAAGTCTTGGGGAAAAAAAAAAGGGAAAAAATTAAAAGGCAAAGATACCTTATAAATGTATATTTTACCCTCTGTGTTTTTGCTGCTGTGGTTACATAAGAATGTATTTTAAAAAAAGGAAAAAAAAATCAGAAACCCTTAATACTGAATACTAGCATCTTTTGTGTTTTTTTCTTTCAGCTCTCAGGAGAAGTGATTTTGCAAATTGCCAATGAACCAGTTCTGCCCTTTAATGCTCTCGATGTAGCTTTAGAAGTTCAAAACAGCCTTAAAGGTAATTTTTCTTTGAATTATAGTAATTTTAGCAAATGAAAGATTGTTCAACTAATTTTTAATGAGCAATGGATAAAATCATATGCTATCTTATTAACTATGACAACACAGGCCTCCCTGCCTGGAGAGGATTATCATGAGAAGGGCTTAGAAGAAATCTGACTGCCATGTCAATAGAAAAAAGGTGTATTTATGTGTGAGCACAAGATTATAAAGGATGTTTCATCTACTTCCCTTTGTCAGAGAGATTTATAATTTCAAACTTCTATTATCATTTATAAGTTCCACATGGAAAAAATATAGATCAGATGTTTTTCCAAATAAATAAAGAAGGAAGCAGGTAAGTGAGTTTGTAGCTAACATTCAGTCTGTTCAAATAAGATTGACCCAGAAGTTTCTCCTTTGGGATTGATTTCTGAGGTAGATGCCAGATCACTGAAGTGTTGGTCCACCCTAGATTAAGGGTGACAAGAAGAGAATTATTTCCATAGTTTCTATTTCAATCCCTTCATGTTTGAATACAGCTCTTTCTGCAGAATTCTAATACCACCCTAATCGCTACCTTCATTTCCCTTTTATCTACATACAAAGCTTTCAACTAAGCTTGTAATTTGTCTTCATTAACCAAATACTAAGGGCAATATTGTAATTAAAAAATGTACCCACCTCTTTGAGTCACACATCTTATAGTCAGATATTTAGTGTGTGATTTGTAGACATATACTTCTCAATACAAAAGTCAATATTTTAACTATAATCCTTAAGCAGTAATTCTTAGAAAATGGTCATTCATTCTTTTTTGGGGGGGGGATGAATTATTCTTAACAGCCAAATATTTCCGGTATCTGTAAGTTTAATACTTTTTTTTTTCTTTTTTAAATCTTGTCTATCAGGATTGCTTCTTAACCTGGAGAATACTATAACACAACTCCCCCCTCCCAATGATTCTTATTATATTGGCTATAAACCATAACCCCGAAAGGAAATGAGCTGTTTAGGGTTATTTGTTCCCATATGAAGTGGCCTCAGATTGCTCTGTTTTTGGTATATTGAAGTTGGTCTCTATACAGTTTCCTTTCTTTTTCCACTTTTGTCAAGCTTCTATCATAGACTTGCTTGATGCAAGGTTTCCACGAACCTTCAATTTGTAAAAAAAATGTAAAATATGAGTTTCTGTGAAACTCCATAAAGCAAAGTGCAATGAAATGAGGTATGCCTATATTTTGGGCAGCATTAGAGCTCAGAAGAAATACCTGTATTTTAATGAGATAATTCAATACAATTATTCAGCCTTCAGGAGGATTTCAAATACAGAACTGACAGAGTTGTATTTAATCAGGCAATAGCTCTAATGGGAGAGGGACAATGAATTAGATAAGATATAACTGGGAGTATGTGCAAAGGAGCACCCATGGGAGTGGACCATAGTATCTAAATTGGGCATGGAATAAAGTGAGGAAATGAAGGCAATGAGGGGAAACAGAAAGGGAGGAGGATTGACAGATGCTACTTCCTGGTGTGATCAAAGAATTGGGAGTGAGTGAGCTAGAAAGACTCTTTTGCTGGTGGCCAGAAAATGGGATTGTTTAAAATGTGATCATACAAAGAGTGAAGACATCGGTAATGACATTGTTCAGGTAAGGACATGACCGTGGCAGTGGGATAGGAGGAAAAGAGGCTAAGGAAAAAAAGAGTCTAGAATATGTGCATTTGGAAATTGCCAAGAATTAAAACAGGAGTAATTATTATAAGAAGGAGTTACAAAACCAGGAGCAAAATCTTCAAAGAATGCATAGTAATGCAGAGGACCCTCCTAGTGTTCTTCTAGGGAAAGGGCTACAAAGTGCCTGGGAGAAGGAACCACCACTTGAGAGGGCTGTCTTGGATGCAGTATCCTTGGGGGAAAGTCAGATTTTAGTTAAAGGAAGAAGGTACAAAAAATATCATGAAAATAAGCCAGGTTAATAATTCTTTCTTTAATAGTTATATCTAAAAGTGTGTTAGTACAAGGGGGAAAAAATAACCAAACTACAGTCATTCTACAAAGATTTCCACTGTGGGCTGATGCTACTAAAGCTAGATGAACCTCTCTCTAAAATCAAGTTTCTTAGTTGGGTGAGCCAGGAGCATTTTGGCTTCTTGCTGTTATATTGGGCTGCTTCCACTCTACGTAAAGAACTTTTCCTTTGGTTGTCGGTTTTGTATGAGTTTTGTTTCTTCTGATGTGAGACTCCTCGGGTCTCCCTCTACTTTCATTCAGAAAGATGTGGGCAGACTTAAGATGTGCCTGTACTAGAAACATAAAACAAAGCAAAAGAAAAATGTAACAAAAACATCAATATACAAGCAAAAAAAAAAATATTTTTACTGTGACTTGAGTGTAAATGTTTGTTCAAAGTGACATGATTCATTACCTTTAAGCTATATACATTTTTGTGTTTTAATCATCATGATTCAAAGTTATTTACTGTATATCAAGGTAAAACATCATTCAAATATCTGCTAAATTATAGGAAATTTGATGGACCTGTTCCATTTTGCGTACTCTGGTTATTACCCTATTACTAAAATAGAATAATATGCTATAATGTGTGAATAATGGACACAATTTATAACAATTAAATAAATATTTTAGTTTCATTTTAGCTACAGTGTGAGATAATTTCATTAGCTAAGCAGAGTTCCTGTACCATGTTAAATGAAACATCTAATTTTACTGCTTAATACAAGCTTTAATTGTTGATATATTTTCTTATTTTGTTATGACAGCTAGCAGTGATTAGTCTTGAGTTCTCAATCACAGCTTAAAAAATAAAAAAGTGACCTTCAAGGCTGGACTATAAAATACTGTTTCTCCCTACTGCAAAGAGTTTACGTATGAAGGTCTCTGAAACCCAATTGCATTTTCAACGGTGTAATTTTTACCTCTTGACAACGGGCCATCTTGTTTATTTATTACTCTAGTTTACGGTAGCAGCAGACCATTCTCTACTGTTCTCACAACCACCAGAAAGAAGGATAATTTACCAGTGAATAATTTGTTTGAGTTGATTTATTGTACAGTCTTGAAAGCTCATTTTGACTGAGTGACCTTGGGCTCTTAATATTTGGTCAATGCCAAACACATAATAGTTAGAGAATGAATATTTATATGTGGTACATGGAGATATAATGTAAATAGTGACTGATAAGATAACTGATATGCTTCAGGGGTACTTTTTGCAAATAAAAGTATGTCCAAAAAATGCACACGCAGGGCACTGGTGCCAGTGTGCAGGCAGCAGAGACAGGTGCCAAGAATAAAGGAAGTAGCACCACACCCTTGAACGTGGAAGCCGACTAAGGACTGAGCATTTAACAACCTGACTAAATTTACTCTTTCTCACTTTATCCACTTTTTAATATTTAAAACAGCACTTCAAAATAGCTAAGGGACTTCGTGAGTCTGATGCTGTCTGTTTAATATCTGCTCTTTTTCTTAATTGGAATTCTGTTATTTACCATTATTGTAAAACCTACAAATGACCAAATAAAATAAAAGTCACTTTCATTTGATCTGGCTATGTACACATTTATTTAGTGCAAGCCAGACTCAGCAGGAAACAGGTTCTAACTGTGTGGCTTGTTGCCACCTTCTGATTGTCTCACTAAATGTAAAATGGTTGTTGGCAGGATTTCCTCCTGTTCTTTGAAAAACCGACAATGGTGACTTTATCTGACTTTTTCTCTTTTTTTTTATTAGCTGATAATTCATTAGCGTCAATCACTTCATTGTAGAAAGAAAGATAGTATTTCATCGTCATGATGTGACTGAGCCAAGTGTGCTGTTCCTCTAAGATCTGTAGTTTCGTATTTTCAATATGTGTCAGTTCTTTTCCACAATCACAAGTGACTGAGACCCATCTGATGGCTTTTTTTCTTTCTGAGTAATTTATGATGGATGTCCTAAATGGAAAAATTATGTATGTGCTTTATAAATTGTGTGATTCTAGTCCTCAGCCCATCTATCTCCAATCTTGATTTTAATTACCACCAACTCCAACTTTGGACTGCCCTGGAAATAGTAAAGAGTGGGTACATTAGGTACCTGGCCCTGTGTCCTCCCTAAAAAATCGAAATCCATCCAATTAAAATCTAAACAATAAAAGAAAATTTTTGTTCCCATGGAAATTCCAAATCATGTTAGATTTCTAGTAGTTTGACTCAAACTGGCATATCTGGAAGTTACCATTTTGAGTGAACAGGACTTAAAAGCTTTCTCTCAGAAGTAGCTTACCTTGCTTGCTCAAATTGAGAGAATTTCAATAAGAAATGGGCCATCCACTGGGTACAAATTCCTAAAAATATGTTTAGTATCAATCCCCAGTATTTTTTTTTAAATTTTAAGATATTATTTATTTATTTGACAGACAAAGATTCCAAGTAGGCTGAGAAGCAGGCAGACAGAGAGGAGGAAGCAGGCTCCCTGCTGAACACAGAGCTTGATGCGGGGCTCCATCCCAGGACTCTGGGATCATGACCTGAGGCGAAGGCAGAGACTTTAACCCACTGAGCCACTGAGCCACCCAGGCGCCACCCCCCACCAAGTATATTTTTGTATGGACTGTGACTACATAACTAATTAAAATTTGTACTTCATATATTGATATCCCACATCTAGTTCAAGCAAGGAGATGGGACAGCTGAGTCTGCAACAAATTCTGGTTGTCACTATAGTATCAGAATTTGTCTTCTGAAACTAGTTTTTCTTTCCTCCCACTTCTTTTTGAACTCATTTTTTTATTGAATAATGTCCCTTAGTTATTATGCAGAGCATGTCATCCCTTTTGTATTCATTAGAATTATACTTTCTTTTCTTTTATGTCCTGTGTCACAATTTGTTGCTATTCCTACAGCTTCTTTATCATCATTTCCTTCAGGTGTCTGAGTACTTCATTCAGATTTGTTTTAAGTTTTCTTTTCGGTATCTACATTTTATATGTGTCACTACATTGATTGAAATATGGTAATGACTTCTTACCCTTTTCCTCCTTTCCCATCATAGTAATGGTCTATTATATTGTGAATTTTTTTCCCCCCTAAGTGCATTTTAAGAGTAAAACCCTGTGCCCATGACAGAATAGTACCACAATCCATTTTTCTGTAAGTATTGCCTCTCTGGCAACAATTTTAAAGTTGTGTTTTTTTAAAAGATACTTTTAATCTTGGCTCATAATAGAGCATAAAGTATCTTTGACCTCATACTGATTAATTTTATTCAATTTTTTTTTCATTTTCTTGGCTTAACCAAAACATAATTAAACTCACCCATGTTATTAAATATACAACCCCAACCTTCTGCCTCAGGAGGTAAAAAATAAACTGGTAAAAAATAAACCTCACATGAATTTAATTCATCCAGGGAAGTTTTGCTCACTCTTCCAAAGCAGCCAATATCCAGATCAGTTTCTGCACCAGGCAGACAGACACTGTTGGGAGAACTCATTCCATGCAATATGGTCAAATTCATGCTAGATTTTCATCTGTGTTGGCTAGCTGGATCCTTGGGCAATATTTAGAATATGAGAAAATTTTCAGAATGCCTTGCATACTTTTTAAGAAGTGGCTGACCTGATTCTTCTAAGTATGCCAGTTTGGTGCCTTTGGAAGAGGGATTTCTACTGTATTCAGTTAAGACATAATTATCTACTGTCTTCTGGTATATTGCACTTTTAAATAATATCCTTTTATCAATGTATTGTAAAATCAGTGTTAGATTATTTATCAGCAGTGTACTAGCTCCCACATTTCTCTCTATACCTGCATTTTATTTGTTTAACTTCTTTAAATAACAAGCTGAGATGATTCATTGTGATTCATACTAAAGAAGCCAGCATGAAGAATAGAAAATGTAGGATAATAAAGGACTGTTGTTTCCCCTGGATGAAATCATATTGGCAATTTCTTTTTTTCTCTTTAGCGATGCCACAAGATATTTTTAAAATGACATTAAGTAACATACATTTTTCCCCCCAAATAATCTTCTGTTCTGCTTTTAACCACTGTGTTATGTGAAACATAAATCATACTTTCCCTTGTCACTATAAATCAGTGAAGTCTAAGCTATGATTTTGCAATTGTTAGCACCTTTAAAACTGTGATAAGCTCATCCATAGAAGAACAGGTTCTGTGAAATACTATTAAAATAAAAAGCTATGTTTGTTTGATATAAAAATGTAGTTTTAGAGTATGACCAGTACATTTCACTCTTAATTTAAGATGAAATTGAGTGAGTCTTAAAAAAATACAGCCACAAAATAGAACAAAAAGATAGAAAAGTGGAAATAAACTGAAATTTAAAACTTTTTGGAGGATAAAACTTGGAAGAAAGGCCACAATGGTAAGTAGTAAAACCATTCTTTAAAATCAGACAGTTATGCATTTGTCTAGAAGGTTGTAGACCAGACTTAAACACATGGGTTTATGCCAAAATGAAACTCACCAAGATTCAGGAGTGCCTGGGGAGAAGAGGTAGTTTGGGCAGGTCCTGGCAGGTTAGAAAAGAACATACAGATTCAGTGGGGGCAGACAGAACTGTAGTTACTAGTCTTACCCAGATGTCTTAGAGACCTTAGGGATAGGACATGTATGAAGTGCCTTTGAGCTTCTGATCTACTATTGGAAATTGTTTTGGGATTCTGTAACAATGGTCCTCCAAAGGAAGTTTTCTGAGGACACCATGGCACTTTCAGGGTCACCCACAAAGCCCTAGGTAATGTGCCAAGTGTCTCATGTCCATTGTGACATTTAATCCTACTCTTGCCACATGAGCTGAACTGGATATTGTTAAGAGCAATTTAGAGATTAAGAAACTGTGAGTGAGGTGTGAGGTAGGGTGTGTTTATGTTTTCATTGGGTGTATCTATTTAAGCAGTAGGTTTAGGGATTGAATAGAGATAGCTCTATCAGATTCCAAAGCCCCTGCCCTTTCCACTACACCACACTGCCTCCCAAATGACTTGAAGGCGACAACGCTGCAATGTGATGACTCACTAGAAGGCAGGAGTAGGGACAGGTTTCCTTCAGTATGTTTTAGAGCCTCTTCTGAACTGGCCTCCTTAAATCTGAATACTATCTCACTATCCATTGACTCATAATTCCTCCTCCTCTCCCTCCCTCCCTCCTTCTCTCCTCTCAGTTAATATTACTACTGCTTATAATATCCAGATCTGTTCTTCGTATAACACAATGAAAAAAATGGAAGGGTTGAAGTTAAAGGCAACTTTACCCTCTAAAAAGCGGAGGATTAAGGGATTAATTAGTAGCAATTAATATTATTGTTTACAGATGTAATATCCTTAACTGCTTTAATGTAGAAAGAGTCTCAGAACTTCAAGAGGTCCATTTTAGATGCCCTCGATTTCTGGGCAATTCCATGATCTGTCTTTCAAGTTTCACTTCTTCTCTGGATTTACTTAAGATATTTTTATACACAATAAATTCTTTAGTCTTTCTCATGAGCATTTATTTTATTTGATCCTTATTTATTCTCCATTTGTGGATTATATCTAGCTAGATTAAGAATTTATTCAGGTTGAAGATTTAATCTTTGCCTTTGCCTCCCTCCCAGTATTTATAGAACACCACACAAAATAGGACTCAATATGTTATTTACTGAAAATACATTTGTATTTTACTTTGAGGCAAAGGAAAAATGCATTGTTTCTGTTTGAAATTTAGAAGTCCATTTCAATTATCCCTTAAATAACAAGATAATTTTACTAGGCAGTCTTAATTATTTTGTATTATATTAAGGTTGATTTTTAATATTTATCACATATCAGTATGTTCTGCCATGCTATAAAAAAGTTATTAATGGGCTCCTGTATGGCTCAGTGAGTTAAAGCCTCTGCCTTCAGCTCAGGTCATGATCCCAGGGTCCTGGGATGGAGCCCCTCATCAGGATATCTGCTCGGCGGGGAGCCTGCTTCCTCCTCTCTCTCTGCCTGCCTCTGCCTACTTGTGATCTCTGTCTCTCAAATAAATAAATAAAATCTTAAAAAATTTTTTTAAACTTATTAATTTTTGGCTTTTCATCAGAAGGGTGACAATTATTTTTGAAGGCTGGTTGTTTAATTCCTTAACTTTTATATCATCCCTTTCCTTGTTCTTAAGAAGTTCGAGATGCAGTCCTTGGGAAGAAAAAATGGCTCCAGATTCATATTCACCACATAATAGAATTGGGAATCTTTATTACAGTGTATACAGGGAAGAGTGTGATACAATAATGGGGAAGTGGGAGCACTGATTTGAAGAAGTGAAAAGTGACATCTCTAAGAAAAAATCATTAGTCACAGTATTTTTACATGTCTGAAAAATGAGTTGGTGGTAATTTATACTTAGTTTGTGTACTCTGATAACAGGAACTTCCATTTATATGGTGATTTCTATTCTTAGAGATTGAAATGACTATTCTTTTTCCCCAAGGAAGTTAAAGGACAATAATATTAAGTAATCTATTCAAAACTACATTGATAGTAATTAAGTAGATGGAGCTCTTACATGTTTTTTGATACCAAGAACTGGGTCTTTAGACTCTGTGTGCATATAACTTCAAGATAATTGTATTAACTCTCACTGAGAGAAATCTCTAACTCCCAGTTCATTTTCTTTGGTCAATGGACTTACTGCTTATTAAACCTGAACTGTTAAGAGCCTCAATTAGTCCTCCATTCTCTGACATTCACTGTGACTTAAATGAAGTTTTATATATTCTTTTTATTGATTATTGGCAGGCCATATTTTAATTCAATTTAGTTTAGTTTGACTTATCATTACTCTAAAATAGCTTCTTTTCTTATCTTTTCTTTTCCTTTGCAATTATTATTGAATTTTAGCAAAATTAGTTGTCCTTATTATATGCCAAACATTTCCCTAAGTGACTTTGTAAGCATTATTTAGTATAATATCTCAAAATATTATCTTATAATTCAAAATTTACTCAACACAATTTTTAGTAAATGACTATTATGTCTTAGATATTGTGCTAGCATCTAGAGATACAAAGAGATAAAACATATTTAATGACCTGGTGGGGTTCTTTTCAGTCAGGGAAAGGAGATAGACAAGGCAGATAAGGATAAAAATATTGCAGCTACTATAATGTTCTGATCAAAGTAGATTATTCAGTGAGATGCCAGGCATAGTGTTAGTCTGAGGAAATGGCCGTAAACAAAACAGACAACAATCTCTTCCTTCAGAGAGCTGACATTCTAACAGGGATTCAGTATCATGGGGGAAAAATCATTTAGCATTACAGCTTACATAGAGTCAGTGATGTTAGTTTCTAGGTCTTATTTAAATGGACAAATAAGTTCTAATTGTCATTAAAATGCTATTAGGAATATTTGGAACATCAGTTATGTATACAAATGATTAAGAGAATATTGAAAGTAAAGGTTCTTTTCAATTTGTAAGCTTATACCCTGGAAGTAATACTTAGGGGATTGTGTAGATGGCAGGTGTTCACTATCAGGATCCTTTCTGGAACAAGACAGTTCTTAACGCTGTCAGTTCTCTACATCCTCACCACAATGAAAGATAAATTCATTTAAAGCTAAATAAAGTAGAATGGTACAATTTGTCTCACTTGATTCAGTAGTAATGTCTTCAATTCTGTAGTGTATGTTAGATCAGAACAGATTTTTCTTTCTTAAGTGGAAGACTCTAAGATGTCGAACTTGTTTTTTTCTGTTGTTCAGTCTTTCTATTCCAGTATAATTCAAATGTGCTTTTTTTGTCTTATTTTTTCCTTGTACAGTGGTATTTCCTATAAGGCCCCCATATATTAACTTCAGTGAAACATCACAATTTAAAATAAGCCATAACTTCATAAAATGGCATTATCATTATAACTGTTTAAATAACAGAGTGCTTAATATCCTCAATGAGCAAAAACTTCTTCTCTCTCAACCTCAGGTTTTGTTATGATATCAAACAAGATAATTAATGAATATAGAATGTACTTTGAAAACATCAAAATGCCAAAGTCTGTGAACTCCTACAATTAATTTTATTCATATTGTTGATGTCAGTGAACAGAAAGCATATAAATGTAGCAATCTCTTCATAGTTCTCATGAAAACCACTTATGTCTGCGCAGTTTTCTTTGGTTATTGGATTTTTTTTCTGCAAATACTTTATTAAATCTCTTTTGTTTATTTAGTAAACAATTATAGAGTGTCAGAATTGTGCTGGCTTCTGAAGAAAGTGACATGTGAAATAGTCCCCATCAGATGAAGGGGAAAGACAATAAATGTTTAGTTAGAGGTTGGTAATTCCATGAAGACATATTCTATACATCAGCTGTCATTCTAACCCAGATAATCTTTCCTTAGCTCCTCAGTTCTCTACAGTGCTTCTTAAACTTTAAAATGTCGGTAAAAATCTGGGTAGCATCGATATTCCTGGGCTCTATGATTGGATGATTCAGCGCGTCTGCGAATCTGCATTTTCACAAAGACCAGGTGTTTGAGGATCTGGAAACCCTTGAACTTCACTTGGAAAGAGTCCTTTTGTGATCTTTCCCTTTTGCTTGAGACTTCCCCAGCCAAAGGTCCCAAATGGCCTCCTCATTTCTCCATTTGCTTTTATCAATGCCATGCTCTCAGGACTGCCAGTTTAGGCTGGCTGCCAGGACAGCCATCAGGCCCATGTTCATTTCCTCACCTCGACTTGACATAGTTCTCTGTATTGAGTTTCTGACCTTGCTGGAGTCAATTGTACCTAATCTCCTAAGAACAACACCACCAACTGTTGCCTCACCCAGAGAATGACTCAAATGGTGGGGAATATTGGGAAGAAGATGATGAGGGAATGTCCCTTTCATGGTATAACAAAGGATTGCTTTTTAAACAAGGTGGTAAGTCACATCAGCAGGAAAGTGCCTAACTGTAGGGAATACTTTTTGTAACACTTTATAAAATATTCATCATTCAGCCCTTATAATCTATGAAGCAGATGCTATTATCTTACTCATTTTATAAATTAGGATACTGAAGCTCAGTAATTTGCCCAACATCACACAGCTACTAAGTGGTATAGCAGGGATTTGAACTCAGGTGGTCTAGCTACAGTTTCTGGTGGCCATTATCACTGTACTAATGCTGCCTTACTCTTAGTCAAAGGAATGTCCTGTTTTTGCTGCCACCATTCATATCAAAATGACCAGTAAGTTATACAAATAGGAACAAAACATAACAAACAAAAATCATCCCAAAAGCAAAACCAAGCAATGTAAACATTACATAGGATAGTTTTCAGTGTACTTTCAAGTCAAAGATATATTTCAGCTTCAAATTACAGGAAATTTTGAGTAAAACAAAGGAGCCCATGGACATATGACAACAGAGTAACATATCTCATGCTCTCAGAAGAGAAGATAACTTCTTTTACAATCTTTTTTTTTTTTTTTTTCCCTCACACAGAAATATAGGATATGTCATGAAAAGCATGAATTTTTGAGTCAGAAAGATCAGGCTTGTAATTTTGACCTGACATTTATTTTCTTGATGATCTAGTACAATCTGCTTGTCTTAATTAATTCTCAGATGCTCTGAAATAGACATGACAATGCAAGCTTTGGTGAGTATTAAATAATATAAATACTTAAAGTACTCAATACAGTGTCTGGAACATAGCAGTCTCCCAATCAGTACTTATTTACTAGTATTATTATTAGTAGTAGTAATTATTATTACTAGTAGTACTGGTAGCAGTAAATATAATACTCTTAGCAGAATATAATATTTGGAATATTTTTGTAGGATTAATATTATAATTTAACTATATATAAATTTAATTATAAAATTTTAATTGCTGTTCCTTTTTGACATCATGATTGCAGAATGATTATTTTGCTCCTTTGAGAATGTCTCTTCTGAGATAGACTCATTTATCTCCACCAGGTGATCAACCCAACACTCAACTGCTAGCTCTGGCCTCACGCCTGCGGGAGAGTGCTGAACTCTTCCAGTCAGATGAGATGCGTCCTGCTAATGATCCCAAGGAAAGAATTCCCATCCGTGTCCGAATGCTGAATGACATTCTCCAAGACATGGAAAAAAACTTCCTGGTACAGCAAGTGCCACCAGGTTTTTATAGGTAGGATATGTGTCTCAACCTTTATTTGTTTATGCCCCTCAATTAAATTTTTATGTTTAACTTTCAGAATGTGTACCTTCTGTGAAAATGACACTATTTTTAATATAGATATTATATGTAGTTATATGAGTAATTATTATATGTACACTTCGAGGACCATTCTCTTACCCAAAGGAAATTTCAACTGCATGAGTATAGAATAAAAGAAATTGGCTTGGCAATATCATATAGAAAATGACTAAAAATTTTATTTGACATTAAACTCAATATGAGTCAGACATGACATGGCTATGGGAAAACCAAATGGAATTATAGGTCGTATTGGGAAAAATACTTTCTTGAATGAATCAAGAGACAAGCCTACACTATTCTTCATAGTAAGACCACATCTAGAGTATTGCATTTAGTTCTAGAGGCTACCTGTCAAGATAGAGCTAAATAAGTTTAATATTCTGGGGAGAGTGGGATTTAGATGAATCTAGAAATGGCCAGGAGATTAGAAATATTAGTTGGAGGGCCATAAGAGAGTGATTCCTAGAAACATTTTAACAATTGTAATATTTTAATAAACCCATTTTGATATGGAAGGGGATTCAATTTTGGTTTTTAGAGGATGAGAGGAGTATAACATGGTTTTTATTTTATAGTTTCTGATATAGTAGACATTAAAGAGGGAAAATGGAATTTGAAAGATTCTAATATATTTCACGTATTCTTATTTAAGTTTTTTATTTTTCTACAATACACAAAATATAAGTACACATGCCTTTCTATGTAATAGAGGCATATATAATGTGTGTGTATAACAATTTAATATATGTGAGTGTGTGTTTATGTCTCGTGTGTGTGTATGCATGTGAGAATGTGAAAAAAGGAAGGAGGCAAAGAGATACTGAACAAGTAATGAGGCAGGAAACTATTTGGCCCAGAACTCTCATTCATAAAGGACCTCAAATTTAGACTTTTGCACTATATCACTTTATGTGTGTGTGTTTGTGTGTGTACATATATAACATACAACATTAAAAATACTCTGGACTAAACATACTGTGCTTGACCTAAGGACACAACTAGGATTAAATAATTGAAGCATGGATCAAAGATCCCAATCAAAATTCCACCAGCATTTTTCAAAGTGCTGGAACAAACAATCCTGAAATTTGTATGGAATCAGAGAAGACCCCAGATTGCTAAGGAAATGTTGAAAAAGAAAAAGCTGGGGGCATCATGTTGCCTGATTTCAAACTTTCCTACAAAGCTGTGATCAACAAGACAGCATGGTATTGGCACAAAAACAGACACATAGACCAATGGAAGAGAGTAGAGAGTCCAGATATGGACCTGTAACTCTATGGTCAAATAATCTTCAACAAAACAGGAAAAAATATCCAGTGGAAAAGGTAGTCTCTTCAGTAAAGGTGCTAGGAAAATTGGACAACTATGTATAGAAGAATGAAACTCAACCATTCTCTTACACAATACAGAAAGATAAACTCAAAATGGATAAAAGACCTGAATATGAGGCAGGAATCTATCAAAATTCTAAAGGAGAACATGGGCAGTAATCTCTTCAACAACCGCCACAGCAACTTCTTTCAAGACACGTCTCCAAAGGCAAAGGAAACAAAAGCAAAAATGAACTTTTGGGACGTCATCAAGATAAAAATCTTCTGCAGAGCAAAGGAAACAGTCAACAAAACAAAGAGGCAACCCATGGAATGGGAGAGGATATTCACAAATGACACTACAGAAAAAGGGCTGATATCCAAGATATATAAAGAACTCCTCAAACTCAACACCCAAAAAACAGATAATCATGTCAAAAAACGGGCAGAAGACATGAACAGACACTTCTCCAAAGAAGACATACAAATGGCTAACAGATACATGAAAAATCATTCACCACCATTAGTCATCAGGGAAATTCAAATCAAAACGACATTGAGATACCACCTTACACCAGTCAGAATGGCCAAAATTAACAAGACAAGAAACAACAAGTGTTGGAGAGGATGCAGAGAAAGGGGAACCCTCTTACACTGTTGGTTGGAATGCAAGTTGGTGCAGCCACTTTGGAAAACAGTGTGGAGATTCCTTAAGAAATTAAAAATAGAGCTACTATGACCCTGCAATTGCACTACTGAATATTTACCCAAAAGATACATATTTAGTTAAAGAAGGGCCATATGTAACCCAATGTTCTTAGCAACAATGGCCACAATTGCCAAGCTGTGGGAAGAGCCAAGATGCCCTTCAACAAACAAATGAATAAAGAAGATATAGTTCATGTATACAATGGAATATTACACTTCCATCAGAAAGGATGAATACCCAACTTTTGTTATCAACATGGATGGGTCTGGAGGATATTATGCTGAGTGAAATAAGTCCAGTAGGGAAAGTCAAACCATATCATATGGTTTCACTTACTTGTGAAGCATAAGGAATAACATGGAGAACATTAGGAGAAGGAAAGGAAATGTGAATTTGGGGAAATCGGAGGGGGAAATGAACCATGAGAGATTGTGGACTCTGAGAAACTGAGGATTTGGGAAGGGTGAGTCTGGCGGTAGGTATTAAGGAGGGCATGTATTGCATGGGGGCACTACATGTGGTGCATAAACATATTAAAAAAGAAGAGAGAGGGGTGCCTGGGTGGCTCAGTCATTAAGCGGCTGCCTTTGGCTCAGGTCATGATCCCAGGGTCCTGGATTTGAGCCCTGCATTGGCCTCCCTGCTTGGCGGGAAGCCTGCTTCTCCTTCTCCCATTCCCTCTGCTTGTGTTCCCTCTCTCACTGTGTTTCCTTCTGTTACATAAATGAAGGCTTAAAAAAGAAGAAGAAGAAGAAGAAAGAAAAAATTAAAAAAAGAATTGAAAATTGAAGCATAGGAATACATATTTCATTACATATAAGAAAAAATTTTCTGATAAGTAGTGTTCTTAAAAGAGTAGATATGATGCTTTTGTAGAGTAGTGAACTCACTGTCACTACATGTATTCAAACAAAGGCTAAGTAGCTCTAAATATTTTGACTGTATGAGGTTTCAGGTGGCCTTTAGTACCAACATTCTGTGATCTGACAAAACACTTGATCTCTCTGTATCTTAATGTCTACATTTGTAAAATGAGATAATAGAATGAGACCTGTTTAAAATAAAAAATCTTTCTTAGTTCTGATATTTGGTGATTTTCTGTTATGATTTTAAACTCAAAATCTCATTTAAAATCCTTATATCATTTCTTCTAACACTTTGACTTGCATTACAAGACTGAAAAATGTTAATTTATTACAATAGATATATTTTTTTAAAGATTTTATCTATTTATTTGACAGACAGAGATCACAAGTAGGCAGAAAGGCAGGCGGAGAGAGAGGAGAAAGGAGGGAGCAGGCTCCTCACTGAGCAGAGAGCCCGATGCGGGGCTCGATCCCAGGACCCTGGGATCATGACCTGAGCTGAAGGCAGAGGCTTTAATCCACTGAGCCACCCAGGCACCCCTACAATAGATATTTTTAAGACACTATGGTAAGCGCCACAAACATAGAAATTGCCTGAAGTTAATAACACCTGCTCTGATAAGGTTATATTACAGAGGTGGGGATGGAGAAAGAGAATAAACAAGGTATCTAAGTAAAGTAAAGTAAAGTGTATGGTAGATCTAATAACAGCTAAAGAAACAATTAAGCCACATTATTAAATTCAGCATTATTAGAAGTCTTAATCAGAATAGGTAAATTATATTTTTAGAATATGAAAATTTTTCTCACTTCTAATTTATGAAAAATTCAAAAATTAATAAAAATTATACATTAAGAATATAGTTTTATATATTATGGTATAATAAATAGATTCATCATTTGCCTTCCTTGGCACTTACTTTAGATATAGAAGATCCCTATGGTCTGAGGTATATGTCCAGAGAACTTTGCATTACCACTTCAATAATATTTATTTAGCATACATTTTGAGTGGAAAAGGAGATATTGATTTTTTCCCGAGTTAAAAGTGATAAAGCAAGTGATTTTTTTCCTGTTAGTGATATGATATGATATGATATGATACACTACATGTATTCAAACAAAGGCTAAGTAGCTCTAAATATTTTGACTGTATGAGGTTTCAGGTGGCCTTTAGTACCAACATTCTATGATCTGACAAAACACTTGATCTCTCTGTATCTTAACTTCTACATTTGTAAAATGAGATAATAGAATGAGACCTGTTTAAAATAAAAAATCTTTCTTAGTTCTGATATTTGGTGATTTTCTGTTATGATTTTAAACAGAAAATCATATGATTTGTAATATGATTTGTATGATTTGTAATATGATTTGTAATATGATTACAGTATAACTTGTATCCCAGTGTGCAAGCTTCAAAGTGTTGATTATGATAATGTTCTAACTCATAACAGACTTTAGAATTGAAAGCTTATGGTTCAATATTTTGGCATTACTTTAACTATTGCTACAATTGTTGAAGAAATACATGTTTGCCTTATTCTCTTTGGCCCTATTAATTCATATATATGCCAACAGCAAATAGATTTAAATAGATAGATGCAAACAGATCGCTTCATTTTGATTTATCTGACTGACCTTTATCCCAAGATAAGTTGATCTAAATTTTTACTTCATTCCTGAAATATATAACAAGTCATCCTACTTCATGTTTTCTCTTAGTAGAGAATTCATATTTAAATATTAAATTTAAATTTAATTTAATTTAAATAGAGACTTCATATTTAAACATTTAAATATTCTTGAAGCAGAAATATCAAAATTACAGTAGAATTTCTACTCCCAATTCTTTTAAGCTCTTCCTTTATGGGGGAGGAAATGTTCAAAGTACAAAAATGGGTGTGACAAGATCATATGCAGTTAAAGAAAATGGAAAAATTGATTATAATGATAACCATATGGAGTAAAGATAAAATTGTTAATTACATTGTATAAAAACATTTGGTGAACAAGATTCATTTTTTCTAACATTAAATAACCTTTAGAGATGTTATTCATCTAAGAATCTCACTCTTCAACCTGATGGTGTTATGACAATTCTCATCAAATATACAAGGAGGAAGTCTAAAGTAATTTGCTTTTCAAGAAAGTTGTTGACAGAAGTTCATTGTATAAAACTAAATATTTCATTTAGAATTTGGATCATGTCCCAAAGGATACTGCCTCAACCAAAGTGTCGCTAAACACTGAAACATTATTTTTGGAACATGTGAAGAAATTTTCTTTATAATTCAGCATCAGAAGATTCAAAAATTTTGAAATCCTACAATGTTGCATATAAAATGTGTTTTTTCATAAATGAACCCTCATTGGACACTGCTCTGTGCATGCATATTGATAGAAACTGGCAATATAAGATCCCTACATTTAAGGAGTTTAAGATGTAAATGATATAAATCCTGAAAAAAAAATTGAAGAATACTTATGAAATTTCATAATGAATACACAGGCAAGAAGTATCGTTGGGATTCAGTGAAGAGAGAAATTATTATCCTGTGATGGTTAAAAATGGCTTTTTAGGGGATGAGGGATATTTACCTGGGCTTAAGGGAATGGTAGGATGTTCATTAAATTAGGGAGTGCTATAGACTGAATTATTTTCTTCCCCCAAAACTTGTATGTTGAAATGTGATCCTTAGTGGGATGATATTCAGTGGTGGGACTTTGGAAGTCTCTACCTTTCCTCATGAGTGGGATTAGTGCCCTTATAAAAGAGACTCCAGAGCTCTCCTTTGCCGTTTCCTGTCTTGCGAAGACAAGATGTTTGTGGGCCAAAAAACAGACCCTCACAAAATGCCAAATCTGTCAGGACTTTGATCTTACACCTTTCATCCTCCAGAATTGTGAAAAATAAGTTTGGGTTGTTTATAAGCCACCAAGTCTGTAATATTCTGTTATAGTCTCCAAACTGTCTAAGAAAGGAAGCACTTCCAGGAGAAGATGATGTGAAGAAAGACACAAAAGAGGTTGTTCATCATTTGGGGAGTGGAGAACAAGAAGTGGAATAGATTGGATGGGTATTAGGATCATAATTAAGGAGAATCATGAAGGAATCAAGTTGTGGAGTAGTTTAAATTCTCTCTGGAGAAGTTTGAACTTCATTTCTTACACAAAAGAAGCCATGGAGAACTCTGCATCATTAGGAAGATTCAGCTCATGCTCCAGGTTGGGTGCCCTGGAACTGGAAGAGAACAGAAATCTTTGGGAAGACTCATTGTGAGAACTGCTTGGTGTGCTGAGAACCTGACTGAGCATATTAGGGTCGGTAATGAAGAGCAAAAGGGCTGATCTGGGAGACAATACTAAGGAAGAATTAGTGAATTATGGATTTAGTGGCTTTGAGACTCTTATTTCAGGTTGTCTTTTAGGATTCCCCTGAGCCTGGGCAGTTCATGAAGCAGGGGCGAGTAGTGGCAAGCACCTCCTCTCTGTCCATCTCTCCAGCCACTTAGTTAAGGTACTTGGTGTCACTGGGTCTTAGGGTGATTATATGATCATTTGTTGATAATGATAATTTCTAAACTCCCTTTTAGCTCTAAGAATCTGATTCAGTGGGCACTCACAGTACTAAGCCTCACCTTTATAATCAGGTAATTCTTCTAATCTTGTGGGAGGAGAACAGGAAACAATACAGTAGCTGATTGCCATGATATAATGAAAAGCTGCAAAGTGTTCAGAGATACTGAGGTTGGTAGGCAGTGGGAGCAGATGAAACAATGTATATGATCAGGGACCATGTAAGGAAAAGTAGATTAGAAACTACAAAGCTTCTCAAAAATATTACTACTGTCAAAATCCCACTATGTAAAATTTGACTTATTGCATTTTCTTAAAAATTCTGACTCTTTCATCTCTCCTCTTCCTTTACTATAACTCTGGTATGTACTGCTCTACTACTCCTGGGAACTGACATTGTCTGGAGATGGGAGCTTGTGGCATCTGTTTTGTTGTTGGATTCTTTTTAACTCCCTTTAGTTATCATTCTGCAAAGGCAGAGTAAGCATTCTGACCCAGTGAACCTATTCATTGTCTACTACAGTATATATATTTTTTAAAGGGAAGAAAGAAAGAAAGTCTTTTTTAGAGCAGTTTTAAGTTTAGAGAAGAATTGAGCAGAAAGTAGAGTTTTCATATAGCCCTTCTCTCTCTCTCTCTCTCTCTCTCTCACACACACACACACACACACACACACACACACACCACAGTTCCCCCACCCACAAAACACAGTTTCCCTATTATTCCTATTATTCTTGCTATAGTGTGGTACATTTGATGTATAGTGTGTTACAGTTGATGAGCCAACGTTAATATATTAGTACTATGAATAGTACCATGAATATATTAGTACAGTTCATAGTTTATGTTAGGATTTCTCTTTGTATTTTACATTCTCTGGGTTTTGATAAGTGTACGATGATATGTGTCCACCATTACTTTGTCATACAGAATAGTTCCACACCTTAAAATCTATGTCTCACCTTCTGTCTCTCCCTCCTTCCTGCCTGAGCCTCCAGCAACCACTGGCCTTTTTCATGTCTCCAGTTTTTCCTTTTCCAGAATGTACTATCATTTGATCATACAGTGTGTAACCTTTTCAGATTGGCTTCCTCAATTAGCAATGTGATTAAGTCTTTTCTATATTCATTTATTTTTATCACCGAACAATGTCTCATTGTATGGATATACCACAGTTTGCTTATCTCTTCACCTCTTAAGGGGCACTTTGTTTCTTTCAACTTTGGCAACTACAACAAAAGCTGGCATATATATTTGTGTGCAGGTCTTTGTGTAGATGTACACTTTCAA
The DNA here is from genome assembly GCF_020171115.1 of Neogale vison. Classification (NCBI taxonomy): domain Eukaryota; kingdom Metazoa; phylum Chordata; class Mammalia; order Carnivora; family Mustelidae; genus Neogale; species Neogale vison. The sequence continues at coordinate 99,567,815 of NC_058096.1, forward strand.
CTGATTTTGGTAAGTACCAAGGACCACAACTGCTATATTAGCCTGTGTTTATCTTCATAAGAAACTGCCAAACTGTTTTCCAAAGTGGTTGTACCATTCTGCAGTCCGCCAAGCAATGAATCAAAGTTTTGGTTGCTCCATATCCTCACTGGCATTTGTTGTTGGTATTCTGGGTTTTAACCATTCTAATAGATGAGTATTGGTATCTCGTTATTTTAATTGCTGTTCTCTAATGAACTATGATATTGAGAATTTTTCCATGTGCTTATTTTCCATCTATGTATCTTCTTTGGTGAAGTGTCTTATCAGATCTTTGAATCTTCTTAAGTTGTTGGTTTTCTTGTTGTTCAGTTTTAAAGGCTCTTCTTACATTTTGGATAGGAGTCTTTTATCAAATATGTTTATTGCAGTGTTTTCTCCCAGACTGTGGTCTTTTTGTTCTCTCATCAGTCTCTATTATGAAGCAGAAGTTTTAATTTTAATGAAATCCAACTTATCAAATTTTTTCTCTAAATACATTGTGCTTTTAGTGTTGAATCTAAAAGTTCATCATCAAACCCAAGGTCACCCAGATTTTCTTCTATGTTGTGTTCTAGGAGTTTCATAGTTTTACATTTTATACAAGGTCAATGATCCATTTTGAGTTAATTTTTGTGAATAGTGCAAGGTCTATATCCAGGTACATTATTTTTGCACGTGGATGTCTAGTAGTTCCAGTACTAATTGTTGAAAAGACTATCCTTTCTCTATTGAATTGCCCTTCTTTTTTTTGCCATATAATATACTTTAATATTCCCTTTTACTATCAACAGCACACTCATTCACAGATTAGCTTTCAGAACTAAAACCATCATGCAACAATGATATTGTTTGGAATTTATAAAAAGATTTGGGATTTATAAAAGTAAGTGGGGGTTTCAATAGGAAAATTTGCATGGCCTAGAGAAAGCTAAATAGTAACTCTGAAACTCAGTTTCTCAACAAAATAGAGAAACTGAAAGGTCTATTCATATTAACATAAATTTATATGAAACACTGGTATAACACTAGATGAAATGAGGATAAAATGTGAGGAGATAATTTATAAGCTCTAGAATTCTATACAAATATTACCCAAAATAGTAACTTTTATTCCATTCTGTTGTTTTTACTTCTGACTTTGATAATATTCTGGATCCCAAAACTTCTTCCTCATATTTCTTTTATCCAAAGGAAAAATATTTAAAAATTTAGTAACATACTTCTCTTTCCCCAGGATTAATACAGTGAAATTTTTCTCTCACTTTTTATTATACATTCCTTTCCCTTAAACATTCACTAAAAGCTTGTGAATTGAGGAATTACAAGATCCCACAGAAAATAAAAAGTTTGGGAAGTGGTAGAATTAAACATGCAGTTATAAAAAAGAATATATTATTTAAAATGTGTTAGCTTCCAAAATAAATGTGGACTCACTAAAGGACAAACCTCCAGTGCGAAAGCCTTCTATCAAACCATATTTTTGTATGTGTTCAGGAAACACTACTGCAAGCAGCATAGTCTTTGGGGGCAGATTCTTCCTTTTAAGTTTTGAAGTTTTGAAGTTTGAATGACTTTTTAGATTTGGGCACCAGGCATTTCATGCTTGAAATTTAATATCTTATAGAATATGCATTCTTCCTAGCTTATTTTAGAAAAGTTCCCTAAAACATTTGGCCTTGTCACAGATTTTTAGAATCCTTAAAGGGCATGAGTTCTTAAGGCTACTGTTCTCTCTCTACCTCCTTTCTTCACTTGCTCCTATACCAGGATAAATAGTCTTAAAAATAGGGGCGCCTGGGTGGCTCAGTCAGTTAAGAGTTTGTTTCCAGCTCAGGTCATGATCCCAAGGTCCTGGGATTGAGCCCCGCATTTGGCTCCCTGCTCAGGGAGGAGCCTGCTTCTTCCTCTCCCTCTTCTTGGACGGTCTCACTCTTACTCTCTTAAATAAAGCAAGAAAGAAAATCTTTAAAATAAATCAATAAAATCAATAAATCAGTACTCTTAAAAACAGGAAAGCACTAACTGCTGCTATCTCCTTATTTTAAGTGACTGCACTAAGTTGTACAGACATAGAAAGATCTTTGATTTTAAACTTTTAGTGTACAAATAGGAAACCATGGGATGTTAAAACTGCTCTCAGCAAAAATGAGATTGGCAAAGATTTTCTATTACTAGACAGCTGCAATGTATGAGTGTGAAATATAACACCATGGCCTCATGTTATTACACTGGAAGAGGTTATCTGGGTAGGATCCCATGTTTAGTCTCTACATATTTAGAGTCAGCATTTAAACAACAGAAGCTAGTAAGGTGTTCCTTCCCTCCCCATTATGAAATATACATACAGACAGGCAGACAGATAGACATGTGCATTGCTGCACTATTAACTGATTATTTGGGATTAGAGGATGATTTTACCAAAGGATCAGAAATTTGGCGTGGCTTTGAAAGACCCGCGGATCCCCTTACCCAAGAATTCAACACTGCCACAGGATGCAAGCAGCAAGAGGTTCTTTATTGTAGCGCAGGCGCCTGCGGGTGGTCAGCAGCTCCTGCTAGCTGAGCACACCAGGCTGGGGTGGTGCAGGATTTTTATAGACAGATACAAACAAGTTTTGGATGGGGCGGAGCTGATTGGCTGACAATTTGAACATTTGAAAAAGGCATACTTGGTGTTTGCGGATTGGCTTTGGAGGACCCGCGCGCGCGAAGAAAAAGGCAGGAAGGGGGAGTGAGGAGGGGGAGTTGGACCTTATTACTCAGCAGAGATGCATCCTGCCTATGTGACTATGTGGCCCCCTGCCTCCTGCCTATGCCTCGGCTATTAGCAGAAGGTATCTTGTTCAAACAGGAGACCAGTGTCACACCCTAAAAGCCAAGCGGTTACAGAAAGGCAAAAGAGCGGTTAAATAATTAACAACTGGGGGAAGGGTGTCTATACGCGGGGTCTTTCATTCCCCCCTTTTTCTTTATCATGGATAGAATCTTATATCCATTCGCTCTGGTCCTGTCTGAGAGAGGACAAAGGGGGTGATGTTAGTCTCTAAGGAATTTTTGGAAGCAAGGTCTGCAGGACCTTGAGGGGCCAGCTATTGTTGGGAGAAAGGTTATTTATTACTAGTAATAAAAATCTTCTTGTGAGACCTTTTAGATGTGTATCAATGGGCCATATACTTGGGAATGATTCTCGACACTATCTTGGAGATCTAGAGACAAAGCTTCACATTTCTCCTATCAAGTGTCCTTGTTAGTGAGATTTGGGTTTAGAAGAAATTTAACTTTATTTACTTTTCTTTTTACCTCCGCCTCCTTTGGTTTCTTATGGGGGGAGGGTGGCATTAGGGCTTGAGGAACTGAGTTATGTGTCCTTGGAAATTGGGCTATTGATAAGGTAGCTTCTTTGTTTGTAAATCTCAAGGACATTTGCAAACAAAGGGAGACTCCTGCCTTACAAGACTGTGATCTCTGCAATATAAACATTTGTTCTTCTTTCAGGGCAGTCAGGGGTGCCTGTGAAATGTCATACATATTACCAAGGGGAGTGGGTGGAGAGGGGGTGCAAGGCGCCAGCCCCTGCTCCCTCCTCAGCCAGCCTCCTGAACAATTATGACCCTTAAATCTTTAAGGTGGTTGAAGGTGGAAGGTCTTATCTTCTGTAACTTCTTCCTGCTGAATAGGGGCATAGAGCTGTCCCTACCTACTCAGGTCAACATTGATCAGGATAGGAACGTATAAGGGATTTATGAAAGGTGGAGGCAGCTGAATCCAGTGCTGACAGTGACAGTGAAGAAATATCTTTGCGCGTGGTAAGGATCATCTGTCGTGGTGAAGTCATTGCAGCGATGGAGTCTCGGCACCAAGTAGAGAAACATCGAACAAAGCAACATATTAAGGTTAATAAGGCAATAAGAATGAGAAGCCCGAAAAGGAGATTTGGCCGCAGTCCTCCTCCAAACCAGTAAGCTAACCAATTACTGAGAGAGAGAAGGATCTTGTAGAGCCTTAATCTGGGCATTCATATCCTTTATTAATCCTGTGACATTTTTGTGATAGTCTGGGATGTACACACAACATTCTGTCTTGATAATTGCGCATATGCCACATGACATCCTCTAGTCCCAAAGATGGGACAAAAATGGATGCTAAGTGATCATACCATTTAAAAACAGATCGCATCCATCTTTGTTTCAAGTTGGGGAGATTAGCTGGAGTTGTAATGGTTTTAGTAATGCGCCCATGAATCCAGGCAAATCCTAAAGTACAGCGACCTATCCACCCTGGAGGAAGCCAGGGCCACAGGTTGATTCCACATATCCAGTGGGTTCCATTTGGAGCTGATCATCTAATGCCAGGTCGCCTTGCCCAGTCAATAGCAAACCAGTTAGTAGCCTGGAGTACTATTACTTGGGAACACATCTCTAGTGATAGCTATCCCAGATATCGTGTGTTATTTGCCCAAGTACCACTCGTATGATTCCTTTGTTCCCAGCATAAAACTGTCTTTTGACTGAGCTGTCCAATCGTGGGTGTAAGCCACAGATATGCATCCCAGATTTGATATATACCATCCTTAGTATAGTGATAAGGAGGGTTCCGTAACTTAGGCCCATATTTGATTGGGAAGTAATGGCTTGATAGCAATCCCCTTTCCTTCCAAATAGCTCCATGGGCATGTAGTACCAGGAAAGCATATTTAGAGTCAGTATAAGTGTTAATTCTTAGGCTTTGGCAATTGCAAGTGCTAGTGAGCACTACGGCACACTTAGCTTTTCTTATTCTTTCTATGAAAACTACTCTCATCAGAAACCAACTGTCATTCATGTTTTTAACAGGGGCATCTTAAATCTGGCCATATAGAGTAAGCAAGATCAATAACCTCTGAACATTTTTGCTCTATAAAGAAAGAAGTACAGTGGTCAGGTCCAGGCATACAGGTAACTAGGTTTAAAGTTTGACAAATTTCAAGTATTATTTCTGGCATATCTGTAAGTATATCCCAATATTTAATAAGTTGGCCTCCATCATCCATTGGTGGCCTTTGGCTTCTAAGACAATTCTGGACCTAATGTGAAGTTATTACAGTCAGAGACTGTCCCATAGTGAGCTTTGAGGCTCTTTTTATAGGAGGGCTGTTCTAGGTTTTGCTAAAGAATCTGTTTGCAATTGCACCTCAACAGTGGTGGCTTCTAGGATGACTAAGGGAAGAAACCAATAAGAAGACCTTCAAGTGGTCCAGCCTTAACAATATCCTGATTATGGAGGATCACTGGCAAGTGAGAAAACTCGTCAAGAGATAAGGGGAGCCCCCCATGCATCATTCAATCCACTCATAAAGAAAGTGGGGTCATCCATTATCTCCTTAAGTCCATAGTTAATGCTATGGAGTGTGGTATGCTGGCTTTTAGGCAATTTCATTATCCCAGCCACACATAAGGTGTTAGTTAAGTTATACAATTGTAGGGGAATCAATCCCATTTTTCCAGTTGTTTAATCATGTGCCGTGGGTTCTTGCTAATATACCCACAAAATAATAAGATCGACTAAGGAAGCTACTGTACAACTTCTCTGAAGTTTACCTCAAGTTGTCTAGCTTAGGTAAACAAACATTTAAAGACAATCAAATCTAGAATTTAACATCCATAAAGGTGTGTTACTAAAACATAATTTTTCTCTCTAAAATAACCCTCATTTCCAGAGATAGCCAAATCAGGACTAATTCACTTGTGAAACAAGTCCAGTTTTAACAAACTTGGCCCATTATTTACATAAGCTCAGCAAGAACAGTGAGTGTGATCATATAGATCTTTTAGAATCTGCTTTGCTGGAACTTCTTCTAAGGAATCTCTAGGTTGAACTTCTAGTAGCCTCTCCAGGCCAGAAGCCAAGCCACGTACTTGCCATCAGGCATGCCTGCAATACCTGTCGATTTGGGCATATGCCTCTTCATGAGACTCTGCACCTACCAAGGAGTGACATTCTTTACTCACCTGGTGAGGCTGCTTGGAAATCTGTAAACAAGGTATCAGGCCAATAGTCCCAAGGGGCTTTATGGCTCCAGGTTTCATAAAGTCAACCTTAGTTCCTTTAGACTGTCTGGTCATATCTGAGTCTTTTCAAATATGACATCCCAGTCAAAGCCTTGGTAAAATAACCAGTTTCCAATGCTGTCCTGTTACAAGGAGAACAGATTCTTATTGAACTTATGCAAATGACTGATTGCCATGGAAGAAAGAATACTTACTGAGACCTTTTGGTTTCAGAGGGTTCAGATAGAGAGAAAAGTTGAATGCCTTGAGCACTTTTACATCTCTGTGAGTTATAGATAACTTAAGAAAAAGTATCCCTAGTCTGGAAGAGCAAACATTAGAGAACCAGCAATGTCTAAAACAAGACAAAACATTAAGAGACATAACACTATAATCTTGTAGTTCATTTAGTCCCATGTTACTAAATCTGGTGAATGCACCTTTAGTTAGTTTTGGAAATTCTTACCCATTTCAGTTTTAGGGTTTTCAAGTATATCAAATATCTATTTGTCTTGAAAGTCCTTTATATGAATCTCCTTGAAGATAAAACTCATTTTACAAAAGAATTAAAACAATTATAAATGACAAAAACTCAGAGTGGGTATGGTTAGAGCTAAAGAGACAAGAGTTTACAATTTAGCTGGCAAGGAAATCAGGTTATTTCTGTGACACATAGCATTTCCATAATTACAATATCAAGCGATGATCTTTTAAAACATCAAAACTTTAGGAAATGTATAGAATCTCTAGAATAATTATAGCATTTTCCCAAATGTAACCCAAGGTTTATCATTGGTTTAAATCTTGTCAACAATTGCTAAAATCTTAGAAAGTTTTAAAGCACATGCCTAAATATAATTAGGGATGTTAAACACGTGATAAAACAAAACATAGAAACTGGGTTTTCTGGGCTGGCAAAGAGAAAACCATTTACATTCTCTTATCAGATCAATTAATCTAAGAAAACTTTGTCCTTTTAAACAGAAAGAAAACCAGCTTTTTTTTTTTTTTTTATACCAGTGTCTTTCCCTTTTTAATTTTATTTCTAAGTGTGCAGTCTTAAGATAGGAGTTTTCTGGGTTTTTCTCCCATCATGAATGATGTCGCAGACAAGGGAGGGGGATCTTTCCCCTGCTGTCCTGCTCGCATCCCTCACAGGAACTTAGGAGCGTTTTAGCTAAGGCCTGTCCAAATAAACCCCAGACCAGGCTACTCCGTGGAGTAGGTGACTGTTCTGCCATATGACGCCCTGCGAGACTCAGGGTGCAGCCCACTCAGACTCCGTAGCTGAAGCAGTGGAGCCATACAGACACATTCACACAGTCAGGCACTCTTCAGATTCAAACAGGTTGGATACCCTCCCTTTTGGGTATCTCTGGCTAATGGGAGGTGATCAATCTCCCCTTTTACTCTTTACAGATTAGAGTGAATTTCTATGGTTACAGGCAATGGAGGATGGCAACAGGGTGTTTTCGCAGTCTCTCAAGGTTGGGCTGCTTCCTTAATCTCTCAAGGCCAAATGGCCCTTATACTTGGAAGTATAATCTATGTGGAGGCAGGTCAGGAGAGTATTAAATCACCTTGGAGGCTGTTTTTCTTCCTTTTTATTCTGTCCTGACCATATCTAAAATTCCTTTTATGAAGATTTCCCTTCACAAATCTTTTTTACATATTATCTACTTTCCTACAGAGTTTTCTTTGTTTTAATCAGTCTTAGTTACACTAAGCAGAATTTTGTACTCTTAGAAACACCTTTAGTTATTAACCAATTGTGAACTGTTACAACAGAATTCTTCAGATGTCAAATTTATGAAACAGTTAAGTGCAAAACACGTTTACCAACAGATTTAAATACTCTTAGTTTCTTTGCAGTAATAAGTCAAAAGCACAAACCTACATCCAGTAATTAACGACTTAGCATTTTATCCTTTAAGACCTAGATGTCCACAATTTAATTCCATTTGTCATCCAAGCAAAACTTTAAAACTTTCAGGTTACCAAAGACTTTGAAAGCTACTTCAGCAATTACCCATTAGAACTTTGAGACAAACAATTAACCATCAGTTTAGTCATTTCTTTGCTAACAAATTTTAACAAGTAACACAAGCTTATTTGACCTTCAGTAAACTTCCAAGTTTCACATTTACTACTGTTAACTTAAAAGACAGGTCTTATCTTAATTAAACCAACAAACTTAACTTAGTTCCAATAGTGATTCATGTTCCACCTGGGCCCACTCCACTTTGAATGTTTACCTGAGACACAAGTGCGAAGATCTGGAGTGGGGGGTATTAGGTCCAGGGGGTGCTCTTTCTTGCTCCTTGACCGTGAAAAGGGACGGAGCCATGGTGCATGATCTAGAGGCTAGTAGACATGCAGGCTGCACGCACGTTGGTGCACAGAAATAGAAAAAGGGGGAAACAGAAGAAACAAAGTGCTGCCAGGAGGCAGAGAAAGGATTCCCGGTTTTGGAGTTCATAAGCCCCAACAGAGGAGCAGATGCCATGCTTTCCCACCAGCAAGGGGGGGAGGGGTTAAGCAGTCCAAGTCAGGCCAGAGAACACAGGGAAACTTCCCCGAAACAAAGAGAGTTTCGGCAGCTGCTTGGGAATATTCCTTATGGTCTCTGTCTCGAGTTAGACCAACCCCAGTTGGCTCCAGTTATAGCCATTAACACGGGAAGTGCGTGAGGGAGAAGCCCCCACATCTATTAGGAGAAACAGAGAGAAATAAAGCCAGAGTCCCCTCTCTGGGTCAGCCAACATTGAATGTTGGCCATTCGGAGGTGCAGAATGTTTGCCACCTCTTTTTCTTGACTTCAACCGACTGATTGTGAGCTCGGGTTTGCACATCCTGCCAATGGTCAAGGGTTAGACTTAAAGGGGTAGTTACAGACTGTCCCATTTTAGAGTCTAAGAAAACACCAAGGACAATAAGTAAGACACACAAAACAGTTAACAAGAAGGATGCTGCGCGATTTCGGTACAAAACCGAAAGTACAAATACAAAACTGAAAGTACAAATTCAACCGGCCCAGGGGAACCGCAAGGCTCCTCTGTGGCGGACAAACAAATGTATCCCTCAGATACTTGTGGGGCCCCGAAATAGCGGGCCCCTCTAATCCCTGGGGCGTCCCCCAGGGTGGCAGGGGAGAAGTCCGAGTTCGTCAACTCCTTCTCAAGCTGCCCAAAATACGAAATACGAGTACGAGTACGAAATATGAAGCAACAACGCACGCTGTTGTACAGTCCTATACAGGTGTATAGGCAGGACAGACAAAAACACACGAAAACACGAGACCGGAGACAAGAACACAGTTAATGCTGGCCAGCTTACCTCCTGGTGGGAGTCGGTTGGATTCTTGGGCAGGAGTCCGATGATCTCGGTGGGACCTCCAAATGAAAGACCCGCGGATCCCCTTACCCAAGAATTCAACGCTGCCACAGGATGCAAGCAGCAAGAGCTGCTGACCACCCACAGGCGCCTGTGCTACAATAAAGAACCTCTTGCTGCTTGCATCCTGTGGCAGTGTTGAATTCTTGGGTAAGGGGATCCGCGGGTCTTACAGCTTTGGGGAAAAGTTTCAGTAATCCTCTCATTGTATCCATATTGCAGTAATTTTTTAAATCTATTTTTATTTAAGAGAGAGAAAGAGAAAGAGAGAGGTGGTATGGGGCAAAATTAAAGAAAAATTATTAAAACAGACTCCCTGCTGAGTGTGGAGGTGGGGGGTGCTGGATCTCAAGACCCTGAGACCCTGACCTGAGCCAAAACCAAGAGTCAGACACTTAACCAACTGAGCCCAATGCAGTGGTTTTGATTTGAGGGTGTGGGGGAACTGAGAAGGAAACCAGCACGAGCCAATGTTGAATGCTCGCTGCTTGGCAGAAATGGAGCTCTAGGAAAGTGAACATCCTCAAGCATACTCACTGGAATAAATTAAAGGCTGATTATTATGCTTAAAACAAAACTACTGGTTATACCATAATATAGTCCTCTTGCTCTTTCTAAATGTGTGGTATTTTAGCTGTTTCATGGTTACATAGTCTGTGGATGCCACGGAAGCACCTACATTTATAATATTATTTCTTTGGGGAATACATGTGAGTTCTAAACAATGGCCTTAATCAGGAGGTTTGGGAACACAAACCTCTCTGTAAGTTGAAGGACAGCGTGTATATCTGCTTACACCTGTTGGTGGTGCAGGGCAGGGATGGGGCAGTCTCTGGCTTTGTCTTCTTATAAAAACTGTGGGAACATGTTCAAAAAAAAGGAATTCCTTTCTGAGATAGTTGGAACGGCCTGGAAGAAGTTCAGAGACAATTTCAAGCTAATCTAAACCAAGACAATCTTTTGTTAGCATCCTTGAAGGCAGGAAAATAGCAATGTAAATGTCAAGATGCTTCTGCCTTGAGCCAAGAATAAACAAAGCAAGCAATCCATTAAAAGTACTTTTCAAACACCAAACACATAAACTTCCAAAACTTTGCTTTTGAAAGATCTTAGAACTAGTTTACCCTTAGACAAGCAATGACAGAACTATTAAAAAACACACTTCCCAGATATTCTGTGATCAGGTTTCTAGATATCTATTCCATATATACATTTGATTTAAAGAATTTTAAGAGCTTGAGGGGCACCTGGGTGGCTCAGTTAGTTAAGCATCTGCCTTTGCCTCAGGATGTGATTCCAGGGTCTTGGGACAGAGCCCCAGATTGGGCTCCCTGCTCAGTAGGAATTCTGACTCTCCCTATGCCCCTCCCCCTGCTCACATTCTTTCTCAAGTAAATAAATAAAATCTTAAAAAAAAAATAATTTGGGGTGGCTGGGTGCTTCAGTGGGTTAAGCCTCTGCCTTTGGCTTAGGTCATGATCCCAAGGTCCTGGGATCCAGCCCCACATCAGGCTCTCTACTCAGCAGGGAGCCTGCTTCTCCCTCCCTCTCTGCCTGCCTCTCTGCCTACTTGTGATCTCTGTCTGTCAAATAAATAAATAAAATCTTAAAAAAAAAAAAAGAAAGACTTTTAAGAGTTTGAAATCTAACCTCTCCCCCTCCCCCCCGCAAAGAAACACATTTTAGAATAAAGTGATTTCATTATACAATTTTAGTGGTGTTTTAATTAGAGTTAGCTGTATGAGTACTAATAGAACCTCATGTTCAGAGTTTGATTGGGATAATAAGTACTTTGTTCGGGTTGTACTATTTCTTTTAGCGAGGTGTGGGTGGTCTGAATGGAGCTAAAATCCCACCATTGTTTCTCTTGTCATTAATTCTATCAGCAATGCCTCTGATTTCTTTAGACTATGAAAAAATAACTAGTGATTAAGAATTACCATAATGCTTTTAAAATATTTTTTGTAGCGGCCACTCGCACAAAAGAATCTATGTATGAATACAGTTTTATAATGTACACAATGTAAAATTTCCAGAAGAGGATTGAAGACCTGGCTCATGTAAAAAATCTTTATAATGCTGATCATTATATACATTCTCTATTACTTTTTTATGATAAACATATACATTAGCTTCATAATTATGTATCCCTTTCATATTTTAAAGTTTCTACTTCTAAAAGAAGCAAAAAAGCTCCCAAATTAAAACAAAAATTATTTATACTGCAACCCAAGCCTCTTTTTTAATAGCTCATTTTGTTAATATTGAAACAAAGAACAGAACCCATTTTGACAGATAATGTTCACTGCAGTTTGATTAGACATTAAAACACTTGTTTAAAAAATTTCAATTGACAACAACTATTTTATCAGGCTAATTGGTCTAAAACTCAGTCTGCTAGGATCAAAATAGAAACTCATGTGTGCACAACTCTAAATTTTATAAAAATGTGCTTCAGGTTTAAGACTTCTTTCTATACAAGGTAAGAAAAATTACTGTTGTCATAGTTGCAAAACAAGACACATTGCCAGTCTGAGAATGAGTAGTGACTTTATGATGTATTTGATAACATTATGAATAAGAATCATAACCATATTCCTCACAGAGGAGTATTTACTTTGTACCAGGCACTGTGCTGTACATTTTCATATATTATCTATAACACTTCTAACAATATTGCAATATCAGTCCTATTAGCCCCTTTATACAGATTAAAAACCTGAAACTTAGGAAAAGTTAACATGTAGCATAAATGGGATTTGAACCTATATTGTTTTCTCTAAAACCACTATTCTTCCTACCAGTTAATGCCACATATGTTTGATCCAAATTATTCCTAGTTTTCTCAGAAGTCACCAATAAATTTGGTTAGATTTTGGTGCAAAACTAGTCAGGTACTAAAAGACTCAATTTTCATAAGGGCTTGTTAAGTTTCATGTGCTCTACATTGACAGTTATATATCCTAGCCCTAACGTTTGCAAAAGTGTTTCATGAGGCACCAAGTCTATCCCTACTTTTGGAAAAAAAGATATGTCCTATTGTCTGAATCAATAAAGTTACCTTATCTCAAAATAGTGTCTACTCTTTCTGGTGTCCACAAATCTTAAATGCAGTTAAAAAAGGGGAGACATTTGTCTTCTAAATCTCATATATCATAGTTAGAACGGTTTTTACATAAATAACAGCATAGTATAGAGAAGGAATCATTAAACTCAGACTTTAGAGATAGGGGCTTAAACCTTAAAAGGCCACTGATAAAGTACCCTACCAGTCACTAACTTCTAGTAGTTAAGAAAGAAAGAATCTTTCTTTTAATTGGTTTAGTCAGAGAAGATAAATAGGCAGATTTCTAAGATAATGGAAATGCTAATTGAGTATGTATTTATAAACTAATGGGAGTCAGCTTTTGATTCTCTTTAAAAATAATTATTGAAATAATTATTCCAGCGAGGGAAGAAAATAAAATTTAAGTTCTCCATGAAACCATATTAAACATTTTAGCCTTTGTTTCTCTCTCTTTTATCACCTTTTTTTTTCTATCAGTATAACATATTTTAGCATTTCCATGTATATAAATATCTTGTTGATTTAATGTGATACAAAGAGAGTTAAGAGAAAGGATCATGCTCAGTATTTTCTTTGGACCCACTACATCACATAAAATTTTGCTACATAATGAAACTAAAGTACTTGTTTGAAGTGTAGATCATGTTTACCAGAGAAAATCCAGAAATCATTGTATTTTCCAATATCTAGGTTATTAGGAGAAACATCTTATTCTTATAATAAGAAAGTTAATCTCTATACCACACACACACAAATATGCAGCAGGTATAACATATTGAGATGGTACAGGTAGAAAGGACTGAGAACTCATAGACACGGTTGTGTATAGCACATATTTATTCCTGGACCCCTCCCCCCTCCAGTGTAATATTTTGTTCAAATAACAGCTTACTTGAGTTACTCCAGTTGAAGAGGAAAGGGATACAAATGTTGTTCCTTCTCCATGGCCACAAAAAGGGCCTTCATGGTTTGCCAACCACTACATTTGGTTGTGCTGTTTATCCAGTCTTCTTACCAAGGTCACAACTCTGTAACATTTTCATCTCATGGACCAAAAAATAAAACAGAGACTGTGAATTTATAACCATATTGAAATGACATCAACTTTTAAAGTTATAAGGACCATAGGATGAATGGAAATAGGACCAGTTAGAGCTAAATATAATATACAATTTAATATACAATTGATACAATCCTAATAAAAAGTAACAACAAACTCTCAAATTACATATGGTGGGATTCTAGTATTTCCTTTCAATCTGTCCCAATCAAACAAGTTTTAATGAAAAGACTAGAAGACAGTCTAGTAATTCAAAGTAAGAACAGCTTTGATAGAAAGAATTAGAGGCTTACATGTTCATTGGAAGTGTCGGAGATGTTAAGGGTCAAGGAAGCCTCCACTAACATTTATGGAATCAAGAATTACCAGAACTGAAAGAAAAGCTTCAGTGACAATACCAGGTGCCTCCAAGAGTTCTCTGAGAAACTCTGACTCTCCTTTCTACCATTTGCCTACCTGTCTGTCTGCAAACATTGCTGAAGAGTATGGTTTCATTTCTTCTGCCTTCCAAATCCTGTGTGATGATTGCGTTGTGTAGCTTTGGTAACATTGTTGACTGCTTGATCCTGGAAAACCAACTTAGTCTTTTATGCTGTTCTTCCTTTATCTTGTAGGAACTGGGATCTGCCTTATGCTACAGTTGGTGGGGGTCAGGGGCCTGGAAGTGGAGTTATAGCTCACACCAGCATTTTTGGAATTGATCAATTTGAAATATATTTCTCTGCCAAGCAGAGATTACAAATTCAAAGATACTGCCTTTAAGAATTTTTTTTTCTTTTTCTTTCTTTCTTTCTTTCTTTTTTTTTTTTTTAAGATTTCATTTATTTGACAGAGAGAGATCACAAGTAGGTAGAGAGGCAACAGAGAGAGAGAGAAAGGAGGAAGCAGGCTCCCTGCCGAGCAGAGAGCCCGATGTGGGACTCGATCCCAGAACCCTGAGATCATGACCCGAGCTGAAGGCTTAACCCACTGAGCCACCCAGGTGCCTGCCTTTAAGAATTTTTAAATGGGGGAACCTGCCTGGGTTAATTGGTTAAGCCTCTGCCTTCGGCTCGGGTCATGATCCCAGAGTCCTGGGATCGAGTCCCACATCAGTCTCCCTTCTCAACGGGGAGTCTGCTTCTCCTTCTCCCTCTGCTGCTCCTCCCCACTCATTCATGTGGTTCTCTCTCTCTTGCTCACCATCTCTTTTTCTCAAATAAGAATAAGTAAAGTCTTAAAAAGAATAAATTTTTAAATGAATACTAATCATGTGTCATATCAGACATTTAATGTTCTTGGTGCTTAGTTCTGATCTTCACAACATACATAATAATTGTGGGAACTGGTAGTTTTACCCGTGCTTTCCTGCTCAAAGCCATCTCTCTTACTCTACCTATTCCCCAAGGGCATGTATGGAAGGTTCCATTATTTTCTTTGGTGTTCTCTGTATAATTTTTCTGATCTGCTGATCACTCCCCATTTTTCAGTTAAGAACCTGAAAATTCAGGAGTGCCTGGGTGGCTCAGTGGGTTAAAGCCCCTGCCTTTGGCTCAGGTCATGATCCCAGGGTCCTGGGATAGAGTGCCTCATCGGGATCTCTGCTCATCAGGGAGACTGCTTCTTCCTCTCTGTCTGCCTGCCTCTCTGCCTACTGTGAAATCTGTCTGTCAAATAAATAAATAAAATCTTAAAAAAAACCCAAAATTCAGAAAAAATAATTTTCCCCCAAATTGCCAGAGATGGTAAATGTCATAAATTAGTAAGCAATGAAACCTGGTTAGAGCCATTCTGAATTTTATTTTTTAACCAAGTAATGGCCGCTTTAGTAGTACTTTCACTAATAGGAGGAGAATAAAATGAGATTAAAAAGAAAAAAGTTGAAGTGATAAAATGATCTTATTTTAAACCAATAAACAGAAGCAGAAGCAAAATATATTTTATCTCACAAAAAAATGGTTATTTAATCCTTTGCTATTACTCAGACCTTAGCTGTGGGACTAATGCCTGTGGGTTGAGTGACCTTTTGTTTCTCGCATTTCCTATCTTATTGTCTTTCTAATATGTAAGTTAGAGACTGTTGCCACTTTAAAAATACTTATTTAGGTATTTTACTACTAATTCCATTTATTAATTCAGCAAGGCCTTACTGTTCACTAAATGCTATAACTACTGAGAATACCATACTCAAAAATATAAATATCAACCCTACCCTTGTGGACCTCATCCTTTAGTGGGAAGAAACAGAATGGGCAGACAACAAACCAACTAAATATGTAATTACAAACTTTAAAAATGTCTAGAAGTAAAAAAAAAAAAAGGAGAAAAAGAAGAAGATGAAGAAAAAGAAAAAGAAGGAAGGAGAAAGAAAGGAAAGAAAGAGAGAGAGAAAGAGAGAAAAGAAAAAAAAAATCAAGGATTTTTTTTTTTTTTCAGGAAATCTCAGTTTTTGCTTTTAAGACTTCAACTTATTGGATGGGGCTTACCCACATTACCAAGATATTCTCCTTTACCTAAAGTCAACTGATTGTAAATGTTAATCACATCTACAAAGTGCCTTCAGAATAACTAACATACAGA
Organism: Neogale vison; assembly: GCF_020171115.1. Taxonomy (NCBI): domain Eukaryota; kingdom Metazoa; phylum Chordata; class Mammalia; order Carnivora; family Mustelidae; genus Neogale; species Neogale vison. The sequence goes on from NC_058096.1 coordinate 99,583,941, forward strand.
TGGTGCTGGACCACACAACTGGGCAGCATGATCCAGACAAACGGGCACTTTAAATTAGCCATCGCTAAGGGTTATATTGATGGAAGTAGAAACAGAGAAAAGAAGAATTCATAACATTCTGGAGATAGAATCTACAGTACTTGATATGGAATAGATGTGAGGGTAAAAGATAAGGAAAGGATCAAGAATTAAAGATTTCTTACAGCAGCACTGGATTTTAATAGCTATGATGTGGACCAGATGAGTTTCTCTGTTTTCTGATTGGGGTTCTTATGATTTCAGCCTAAATAATATGACTGACAAGATGAGATTACTTTTGGAAAGCACTTTAAATGGAAATCTTGGGAAGAAATTCTGTTTGTATTTGTCTGGCTATATTTGGCTAATCTTAATGTAGACTAAAATTTTACCTTGCCTCCTTTTTCTCATCCAGAAATAATTACATGCAAATAGTAATTGGCTTTTTATACGATAATTTGAAATGGGAGGAAATATGGCCAAATATTTTTGGAAGGAATAGCCCTCTAATGTGCCAGTTAAAGTGTCTCCAATTTTTTTTTTTTTTTTATTGCTAATCATAGTAGGTCTCATTTTCTAATCAAAGCTTACATATGCTTCACCAGGGAGTTTGGAAGATATGCTAATTCAATCTAATTTTACAGAATATCATTCAAAAAATATAACCTTGACAGATATACAAGTTTAGGAGGAAAAAATGTAATATATGCACCAAATGTTAAGTATTCTCTGTGAAAATTGTTGCAAGTTTCCCATGTTCTCAATTCTGTCCTTTTCTTAAATATTAGCGATGACATTAAATGGATAGTTTGGAAAAAATAAAGAGTAGGCATTTTCTCAAAGCCGAATACAGTGCCAGTTTTTTCTTTCTAAAATGGAATATCAGGGTGCCTGGATGGCTCAATCAATTAAGCATCTGCCTTTGGCTCAGGTCATGATCCCAGGGTCCTGGGATTGAGCCCTGCATCAGGCTCTTTGCTCAGTGGGAACCTGCTTCTCCATCTCTCTCTGCCTGCCACTTCTCTTGCTTGTGCACTCGTACTCTCTCTTTCTCTCAAATAAATAAATAAAATCTTTTTTATTTTTTAAGATTTTATTTATTTATTTGGCAGAGAGAGATCACAAATAGGCAGAGAGGCAGGCAGAGAGAGAGGGAAAAGCAGGCTCCCTGCCAAGCAGAGAGCGCAATGCAGGACTCGATCCCAGGACCCTGAGATCATGACCTGAGCCAAAGGCAGAGGCTTAACCCACTGAGCCACCCAGGTGCCCCTAAATAAAATCTTTTAATGAAAATGGAATAGCCAGTGAATGAATAGATAACTATACTGGACATTAGAAATAAAGGATTAAAAACATAGCAAAATATCTTTCCAGATTAATTTCTAGAGGTTGATAAATACCTTTATGTCATTTCATTTCAGAAAATGTTTAGTTTTCTATTTTATATATTTATTACTATAAGTCCCAAATAAAAATCTTGATAATCTAGTGTGCCTGGGTGGCTCAGTGGATTAAAGCCTCTGCCTTTGGCTTGGGTCATGATCTCAGGGTCCTGGGATTAAGCCCCACATAGCGCTCTCTGCTCAGCAGGGAGCCAGCTTCCTCCTCTCTCTCTGCCAGTCTCTCTGCCTACTTGTGATCTCTGTCTGTCAAATAAATTAATAAAATCTTTTTTAAAAATCTTGATAATCCATAAAGTCAGATTTCTTCTGTTAAATGATTAATTTTGGAGACAATTTAGATTAGGTTTAGTCAAATTTCATTGCTCTCAGGCTACTAGTGATATTTTATATTGGTAAGTGATTTAAATAAATAAAACTTCCTCTAAGTAAGTTATTACTTTGTCTCTTTATTATAAATTATATGAAGTTATTTCGTATATATATCTATCTAGATATCTATCTATCTATCTATATATATATGACATAAACTAAGTTTATCAGTTTCCTGTGGCTGTCTTCATAAATTACCAGGCTTAAAACAACAGAAATTTATGTTTTCACAGGTCTGGAGGCCAGATGTCTGAAATCAAAGGTTGAGTCAGTCCAGACTCTCTCCCAGAGACTCTAGGGGAGATTCCATCTCTTGCCTCTTATAGCTTCTAATAGCTGCCAACATTCATTCCCTTGCTTTGGTCACATCACTCCAATCTCTGTCTCAGTGTCTGCCTTGCCTTCTTCTCTTCTTTGTATATCTATGTAAGATCTCTCCATCTCTCTCTTTTAGAGCCCATCTAGATTGTGCAGGATGATTTTCTTACAAAAAGAGCCTTAACTTAACCACACCTACAAAAACACTTTCTCTCTCTCTCTCTTTCTTTCTTTCTCTCTCTCTCTCTCTCTCTCTTTTTCTTTCTTTCTTTTTTTTTTTTTTTTCTCCCAAAGAAGGTGATATGTATACAGGTCCCAGGGATTCTGACATGGACATATCTTTGGGGCCACCATTCAGACTACTACACCAGATAATGTAAGGGATATGAATGTGGATTAGATAATACCTTTGTTTCCATAAATGTGCCAGTTATTAACTTTTAGCCTTTCAGCTCTGACCCCGTCCTATATACTACTATGCTGTGAACTTGGAGCTGGGAATCTATGAACCACATCTCTGCTTGGCCAGACTGGCTCCTTGTTAGACTCTTATGGGAGGCACTAAGGAAAAATGGAAACCTGAAGTGGAAGAGATGCCATGTCCTGTTTGCATTTTGTTCTTGTTTCTGCTTCCTTCTTGTGTTGTGGACACTCTAGCAAGGCTTCCTTACCCTGGTAGTGACCGTTCACTTTAGTAGCAGCAGTTAATTTTCATTTGCCCTTTTCCAACATCAACTGAACTAGAGGTTTTCATGATCCTCATCAGTGATACCACCAACTGTCCAGACTCCCTTCCTCATACGCCTGGCTCCCAGTTTCACAGGGTCTCATCCCTGATCCCAAAGACATTAATAATAGCTGAGCAATGACCCCTCTTCAGAGGTCTGAATTTTGGCTTCATAGGACATCTCTTTTGAGGTTTTAAGATTTAATAATTCCAACCTTTCCATATCTGTGGGATTAGTGACCCCTGTTTGCTGTTGCAACCTCTGTTATAGTTTAGTTTTTCCTCTATTTTTATAATCTAATACAGATATAAAATATCTTCAAAAATAACTGTCAAATAAAGTTAAAAGTAATATATCCTGGGCGCCTGGGTGGCTCAGTGGTTAAGCCGCTGCCTTCGGCTCGGGTCATGATCTCAGGGTCCTGGGATCGAGGCCCACATCGGGCTCTCTGCTCAGCGGGGAGCCTGCTTCCTCCTCTCTCTCTGCCTGCCTCTCTGCCTGCTTGTGATCTCGCTCTGTCAAATAAATAAATAAAATCTTAAAAAAAAAAAAAAAAGTAATATATCCTAAGAAAGAAACAGAGTTGCCATTGTTCAGAAGAGTGATTTTGTTTTTTGTTTTCTTCAGCTGGGTAGAATTTAGGCAGGCATCATGGGAAGGTGGAAAGGAATTTCTCAAGAAAACATTTCTAAAAGGTATAAGTTTGTTTCTCAAAATATGTATATGTAGCATTCTCTTGTCCAGTGAAAGTCATGGAAGTTGTGCATTCTCTTATATTACAAAGCTTTCAAAGAATGTCAAGTCATTTTTCCCAATGACCAAATAACTATCGATGATCTACTGCTGCAAATTAGAAAAATGAGTGAATAGTTCAACATTCTGTTGTTTATCTTGTTTGCTACTGCTTTTGTTAGTTACTTCTAATCGATGTCATTGTGTTGAGCTACTGGAACCTTCTGGTGATTGCCTAAGTCATTCAGTATTACCCCACTTCCCTTCATTAGAAAGTCTTTTGGGGTTTTTGTTTGTTTGTTTTTGTTTTTTTCAGTCTTTTGGGTTTTGTGAAGGTTATTTATTCATCCAGGTGATAGTATAGCTTACTTTGGCTTGATTGTTATGTTCTAGAAGCATGCTCTCAGAGTAAGTAAAAATATTACTATACGTAAACAATCACCTCTCGCTGAGCTTTCCCTTTCTCGTTCAGGAGAGTATATTTTTTAATTTTCATGTAGTTCAGGGGTATTCATCTTATACTGACAATCAGAAGAAAAAACAGTTCGCTAAGGGACCTTTGAGACCTAAATATTTTGGACTTACTAGGCCAGTACCTAAGTTTCTTTAAAATGAACCTGCATTATAAGATCATAAATAATAGAACCGAGGATAAACATTAGTTACTTGACACTGACTGAAAAGTGATGTGTTAACATGAGTGAATTTTGTCTTAAGGTTGACTGAATTTGAGGCTATGAAACCAACTATATATCTCCCTTTCACCCAGGGAACACATGCGGTTTATTGTGTCCACACAGTCTCTTTTCAGAGATTGTAAATTATATTATTTATGGACTCTTGATGATCGAAGCACAGTTGGAGCTTGAAGGTCAAGGCAGAAAACTGCATCCTAACTTCCTGCTTATCGATGATACATGGTGCACATAGCAGCACACTTTGTGCTGCTGCAATTAAAGATACGTCAACATTTCTAACATATACCATTACTTCAGGATTTGATAATGTGTTCATTTATCCTTACTCTTTCTTGGATTATGTGATGCAAGCCCTCGGCTGTGGAAAGACATCTTTAAATTCTTCCAATATGGTTAGAAGACATTTATTTCTTTGGGGGGTTTTTTGTTTATTAAAATACTAAATAAAAAAGTTAAGATAAGCTACTTTTAAGCAGTCTTGTAACTCAAAATATGGTGCCTATATAGGCACCATATTTTTACCCCCAAACACTTGACTTACATGGATGTTATGAAACAAACTGTTACTTCAGATTTCAGTTGTAACTTATATTTGTTTTAAAAGAAAACCTTGGAATATTTTTTAGTAATCATTTTTTTAAATGTCTGGCTTCTTCCTAATCTCTTATCAGATACTTATATAGAGTCTAATAATACAGTAAAATAGAGATAAGTTTGACTCATTGGTTTGTTGGTAAGGAAACAAAAATATCATGGATAAAGTTTTAAAAAGTTTCAAATAATTAGCTGTTTAATTTAAAAATAGTTTATAATTCTGTAATCTGAACATCTAGATCTATGCTATTCAGTATGGTCTTCACTAGCAATATGTGAGTACTGGTAACTTGAAATATAGTTGGTCCAAGTTGAGATATTAGAAATATAAATTACACACTGGATTTTAAGACTTACTGCAAAAAAAATAAGAATTAAATGCAAAATAGCACATTAATAACTTTTATATGGTTTCAGGTTGAAATGTTAATATTGCATTCATAAGTATTATAGTAAAATTAATTCACCTGTTCTTTCTTTACTTAGTTTTATAAAGCTAAATTAAAAATAGTATATGTGACTCATATTATGTTCTATAGAGCAATAGATGTTCCCAAGGATCCTACATCTATTCTTACAATGAAACACCCAATCCATTTGAATTGACTCACAGTAGTATAGTCTTATAAAACTTCCGAGAGAGTAATAAGCACCCCCGCTTTAAAGAAATTCTTTCACCCCACCCCTCAACCATGGTGGTGATGCTGTTGGTGGTATCTATGATGATGGTTGACAAATAAAGGGTAAAGAAAATTTTAAAAGAAAAGTTAAATATGGGAGACCATAAGAGTAAATGAAGTATTAACCAAAACAAAACTCAAACAAAACAAAACAAAACAAAACAAAAAAACCCTCCATCCAAATATTTTAGTTAAATATAAATCTACTCATCTATAAAGCTGAGTAAGATAGAACAAAAGACTATCTTGTTTATCCATGAACAATGTAAGTATGTTTTAAGTGAAATTACTTAGATTAATATTTACTCAAAATTCACCTTGTACCTACTTAACTTTGAATACTGTAAGCTGGCTGTTTGCTTCATTCATTAATTCATTAATTCATTTATGTACCTATTCTTATCTAGGCATATGCTTAGAACTAGATGATCCAAAGATAAAATATTTTCTCTTTCCATCCTCTTTCACATTCCTCTACTAATTTGCAACATCTATTAGCCTGAATTCATCCAAGTCTCTACCTGCAAATGAAATTACTTTGGATGTCACAACAGAAAGAATCACATAAACCTAACCCCACTGTATTATCATGCAAGGATGTCACAAAGGTCAATTGAGAGGTACCAAGATGCTAGCACCATGCAAGGCCTTGTGGACTGAAGATCTGCAGCAGTGTGTGGGCAGGATTTTTCCACACCTGGAGTGTTAGTGAACAGTAGCAAGTAAATGCTAAACTATTTTAACTGAACTAGCACATCTGTTCCCAAAGCTTTGTTCATCCCTTAACTATTCCTTAATATATAAATCTTTTTCTCCCTCCTTTCTAAGAATAAATGATGACATTTCCAAACCTTGCCAAAGCTAACCTGGTCACCTCTAGTTTTGATCTCTTCTTCTCTTACCCTCCTGGCTTTGATCCATCAGTTTTCCTGAATCTCTCACTCTCATATTCTGCACATTTGTAATTAGTCTTGGTTGCTTGCAGTGATGTCTAGCCCCCATCCCGAAAACATACTCCCAGGAATACCTTAAAATGATAACAAGTCCTCCAGTCAACTGTTCTGTACTCCCATGATTGCCTGCCTCCATTTATTGACACACTTTCTCAAAGGTCTGCTTGCTTGTTGCCTGTGTCGCCATTTATTTTTTAATCTGTCACATGGGCTTCTCCTTTTACACCATTCTAATCTGTTATTTCTTCTATATCACCAACACTTCTGCTCAAAAAATGCAAATTTTTTTCAGTCCTTATTAGTTTGTATCTCTCTATTGGTCTCTTTTGGAAATGATTTTCATCCTCAGTACCAAGGACACAACTTTTAGTTGTCTTAATTTCCCATTATATCTTCAATTTCTTACTTATTCAAGCAGGTTTTTTTCTTCAGTTTACCTCTGTATTCCCTTTAAATTAAGAAGCAGTTATCCAGGGGCACCTGGGTGGCTCAGTGGGTTAAAGCCTCTGCCTTCTGCTCAGGTCATGATCCCAGGGTCCTGGGATCAAGCCCCGCATCGGGCGGGCTCTCTGCTCAGCAGGGAGCCTGCTTCCTCCTCTCTCTCTGCCTGCCTCTCTGCCTACTTGTGATCTCTGTCTGTCAAATAAATAAAAACAAAATTAAAAAAAAAGAAGAAGAAGAAGAAGAAGTTACCCAAAAATCTACAGATTAGACACTTATCAATTTTGCTGCAGGTAAATTCTTTGAAAATTTTGTTACAAGTCTCTCAACAATTAAAATCTCAATTGGATGATGTTTCTTTTTTTCTTTCTTTTCTTCTATCAAAAGAAGCAGGCATTTAACAGAGATACAATATGTAAGAAGGAAAGAGAGATTATGAAGCACATATACAGTGGTTTTATCTTTTTTATTTCTTGCTTGATTTTAGAACAATGTCCTTATTATGCTCTAAAAATACCTGCTGGCTCAAGATTATATTGTTACTTTAAGAGAGACACAGATTTTAATTTTTTAGGGTGGGAAGAGAGGTGCTTAGTATCAGTGTTCAACTTCTTCTTTGTTAGAAAAGATCCTCAGGCAATTATCTCTGACCGTCTAAGTTGATTTTGAAAGGGAATCATTGTCATTGCATAGGGAGAAACATTTATTTGCTGTTTTCCTATTGATGAAGTTGTAAGCTATTGTGGGGTGGGATTTGCTATATTTAGGCAGGTTGGCAACAGTTTATTTTATTGTTTTCTTTGGAAGTTTTATCTATCTACCTGCCAGCCGTGAGTTTCAAGTATAGTACTTGTTGGAATATGTTTTTAATAGAAGTCCAAAAACAGAGATAGATATTTAAATTAAAACCCTTTCAATCAAGTACATTTCTAAATCTTGGCTCTACAACTTAAGGATAGTGTGGCATTGGGCAAGCCAATCTTTGTGATCACTTTCTTTCTCTATAGAATGGATATAATGATTCTACCTATTACATTAAGTTGTTTTGAAGATTAAATGTGTTAAAATATGTAAAATTCTTAGAATATTGTTAGCCATATTATAAGGAAAAGAAAAAAATCTTCTACCTTTCTAGCTTCTCTGACTAAAAAATGAGACTAGCAAAAGACTGATTATTGAGAGAAAAAAACAGACTTTATTAAGAAGTGAAACACACATGAACACTAGAGAAACTCAGTGATGAGTAACTCAAAGGGGTGGTTAGAACTTGGGCTTATCCAGAATCTTAAAAAAGAACAAAAAATGTATAGATTAGTGACAAGACTCTCAAATAAAAGAATGCTAGTCTTCCAAGAACAGCAAACTATATAAGAAAGGTAAATACAGAGGAAAAACTAATAGATGACTAGAGTTGTTTTAGTAAGGTTTATTAAACATATTGCTCTTGGGTGCTATCTCTGGGCTGATAAGAATTTAGATTCATCTCCTGTGATTAGGAGTTTGGAGAGGATAGAGAACTTTCCAGTGTTTATAGTTTCTCAATTATCTTCAGCTCAAAATAATTCTTATTCCAAAATTGCATGCTTTGGGATGACATATTCTGATGCCTTTAATATATTAAATTCTCAACAAATATTAGCAATTGTTAGTATTATTATTATTGATTTATGCTGCCAAATTTATTCTATATCCACTTGTTAGAAACATGGAGAAATACACAATGAATAAGAAACTGTTTTTAAATTCTGCCTAAGGACAGAAAGATATCCATCAAAGAGTAACAATGGTGTATGATCAGTTCTATGATGAAACCATTAAACACATGCCATTGTTGCACCAAGAAGAAATCAACAAAGTTTAGCCTTGGGTTCTTGGCAAAACATGAGTAGTTGGTCTTCTCTCTGAAATTCATCAAACTCATGTTCTAGTTCATCCAGACCATAAGAAGCCTGTCCTCTTATTATTATCTCTCATAGCCAGTAGCTGGATCTCTTCCCGTACTCCAAGTCAGAAAATATGAAAATATATTTATTAATTTACCATGATCCTTTAAAGTTTACATTTTTTATTAGTTTACAAATACACCAAAATGCATTTACATAATAGTTTAAAATAATGTTTATCAACATATTTTCACAAACATATGTGTATATGTGTCTGTGTGTGTGTCATCCCTATTGGCTATCTAATTATTCTGACCTGCATATGTGTTGTAAAATAATCTTCCTCTTTCAAATATGTTTACTGAAAAATAGCAGTGCTAGGAAAGTAGAGTGATTATAACAGAAGTGAGTGGGTGGGGGTCGGCATTTTTGACAGTTAAAGGTATGGTCAAATATAAAAAGCCAAGCGGTTTTCTTGGCATAGACTCTTGTATGGGGTGATATATACTTTGGGAAGCCCTTACAGTGGCCTTTCCCTTGTTCCCTGAGAATCCTTAAGGATAAACTCTTTCCTGGGCAGATAACTGTGATCTCACAGTTCTATGATATTAAGGACAAAGTCAGTTGAGAATTAAGAGAGGTGAGGGAGGAGAAACCCAGAAATGTCAGGTAATAGTAACTGCTACTTATAAAGTATTTACTGTATATGCCAGGCACTAGCTAAGCACTTTACATGTTTTAGCACATTTAACTTTTATAATAATTATAAGTAATAACTGTAAGTAATATATCCTATTTTACCAGTGAGAAAAGATAGTTTCATGAAATTAAGTATGTTCAATGAGCTCTAAATCTTAGAGCTAAGAAGTGGTGGTGATGGGTCAAGAAGCTTAGTGTTTAGGGAAAGAGCATGGATTTCAGACTCAGATGGACATGGTTTTGATATTGACCATTTAGTATTTCCTTCATGTTTTCCCATTTCTCTTTATTGTTGAAATTACTTTTTAGATGTGATACATATTTTCTTTTCAAACATTACCTTTTTTAGATTTTCCTTCCAAAGAATCCAAAGATCACAGTGGATCTTTTACACATTGAGCATATCCAGGTAACCTTAAAGTATGAAATCAAGTAGGATGATGAGGAGTAGTATACTTAGAATTTCTGTAAATAAAGTCTTAATTTGATAAAGCAATAATGAGAATTAAAATTGGGGAAAATGGAAAGAAGGGCTAGTAATTTGAGAATAGATACCAAGATGGGTTGCTGTGGAAATGTTCTATAGCCTATAAACAATGTAGAGTTTTCTATTTTCACATGATTACTTTGGTGCCCATGAAACAATGTAATTAGTCCTTTATCTATTAGAACATAATACATTTGTTTAGTTGCATTGTCTTTTATTCTTATTGATTTGTATTGCTAATAAATGTGGCATTTTGTAGTATAACAAGAAGCTTATTATTTAATTATATAATTTAGGAGGAGGACACATAATTTTAGACTTTTTTCTTCATAGTCCAGTGTGGGACAGATTACATACCCATCTCTCTCTTTCTCTGTGTGAATGTATATGTATAAGAATATATGTGTATACAAATATATTTGCAAATATATACATGTATCTATGTATATACATATATAAATTTATATTTACGCTTTTATATATATACACATATATGTGCACATACATGTTTCTCAAAAAATATAGAGACAAGTGATATATAATTAAATGATACTTAAATAGCAAGAATGGAAAAGAAATTATTCTGAAATACTATCAGACATAATTTTTTTTTTCTGAATTCATGCTTTATGTGTTAATAAAACCACAGGAGTGCAGAGCAGGTATGGTTTATCTTCAAAGTCCTTATTTATTCATTGCTGCTCAATAGTGGCAATAACAATTGATATCACTATACCTCATCTCCGTTTGGGAAAGGAATAACAATTTCCAAATTCCACTGAAAAGGAAAAGCAAGGTTTACCTGATTGTATAAAATCTCTTTTTAAATACGTAACATCAAAATCACACAAGATTAAGACTAGAAATGATTAAAAATATTCTGTGATGAATGTGTTCTATTACACTTATTTTATTTACTTAAAGATTAAAAAAATCATTATTTTTACTCTTGTCATGGGTTTATTTTATCTTTGGGTTCAACTGTTCATTATCTTTACTAGGTACATAAGAGGCTAGTGTTGAAGCTAATTATTCACTACTAGTTGCCAGCATGCTTTGTTCTGATAAATAATTTTCTCTTTACTTTGAAATAAGTAATTTGAATTTTATAGTCAACACTGATTTTTAAAGGATGAAACATCTGAAAATTCAGATAAAAATTAGAACCTAAATAAAATCGTGGGGCACCTGGGCCACAATTTGTGCAGCAGCTAACTCTTGATCTTGGGTCAGGTCTTGATCTCACAGTTCTGGGTATCAGCCCCACACTGGGTTCTGTGCTGGATATGAAGCCCACTTAAAAAAAAAAAAAATCAAAACACCTAAATAAAACTGGTTACATACTGGTTTGAAATTTATGTCCTCTTATCTTCTAATTATATCTCAAATTAGCAGAAATTACATATATAAATTTGTATTCACTATTTTTAAATATTGCCATTTCCTTTTAATTGGGTTTTTATAAGAGTCTAAAATAATGGGGGAAAAATAGATCTACGATATATTTTAATTCTAAGTTGGTAGCCATAGTATTAGTAGTTATGCTATTTGGTCATAAGATAAATTTCTTGGAAACAATGAACATCTGACTCCATATAAGGTGAAGAATTACCAAGTATAATTAATTATGGAAAATAAAACAATATAAAGTTACAGGGCGCCTGGGTGGCTCAGTGGGTTAAGCCGCTGCCTTTGGCTCAGGTCATGATCTCAGGGTCCTGGGATCGAGGCCCGCATCGGGCTCTCTGCTCAGCAGGAAGCCTGCTTCTCTCTCTCTGCCTGCCTCTCCATCTACTTGTGATTTCTCTCTGTCAAATAAATAAATAAAATCTTAAAAAAAAAATTTAAAATAAAAAAAACAATATAAAGTTACATAATAGGCTATGATGTCCATTCAAATCTCTATCAGTCTATCAGATTTTGGTATCTTTACCTTTTAGACATGATCTCCAACATCTCTGAATTGTCTCTTTCTAGGGGAGAAAAAAAACAAAATATACAACATTATTAGAAATTTATTTTATATTTTGAGGTTTTTTGAGCAAGAAAAACTGGTAGAATTCTCTAACTTCAGAGTTTTGCTTTGATTTAAATATGTTAGCCACATATGCAGAAGACAAGAATTATGAAACTACTCACTCTGAAACTGTTCATTCTTTTCCATTTAAAACTTTGAAACTGAGGGGCGCCTGGGTGGCTCAGCAGGTTAAGCCGCTGCCTTCAGCTCAGGTCATGATCTTAGGGTCCTGAGATCGAGTCCCGCATCGGGCTCTCTGCTCAGCAGGGAGCCTGCTTCCCTCTCTTTCTCTCTGCCTGCCTCTCCATCTTCTTGTGATTTCTCTCTGTCAAATAAATAAATAAAATCTTTAAAAAAAAAAAAAACTTTGAAACTGAGATAACATCCCTAATTCTTTTGTATCCCACATAGTCCTTGGTGCTTAATAAGTACTTCCTGAGTGAGCTCTCAAGGTAATTACTTTGCTTTGATTTCTAACATCTTCTGCTCTAAAATTCTTCCTAGATTTTCTTAGATATTATGACATTAGTATGGTTGTTATCACATTGTTTCTCCTGTTTTTATCCAATGGTAGATTTTCTTGGACCTGTCCTTTTTTAAATGTTAAAAATACTAAAATTCTATAACCTAATCATATATAAGACTTAATCATCTCAATGTAATTTAAGGAATTGAACAATCCTCTCACAGATTGCCCATTTACATACTTTAGACACATTGTACTACTAGAGGTCTTTGCCTTTATATGGCTCAGAATTCACTTAGCGATATTTTCAGAATATTGGATTAAGGTGTCTGCCAGAACATTTATTATGTTTGGAATAAAATTTCAAGATGATTGGTATCCAGATGTCCAGTGCAAAGGACAAATTACTTTTCTTCCTCTCTATTTGGGGCCATAGTTCAAAGAGTTTAGTTAAGAACTGCATGTGATTTTTTTTTTTGCATATGTTAAATATTAGGATTCAAGAAAGAAGGTAGATAATAGATTAATGTAACTGAACTCATCAAATAAAGTCTATTACTTCAAACACTAGTTTTTATTTTAGTGACATTTATACCTTGCAAAATAACTAATATCTGAGTGATATCAGAGTGAATCAGAGTGAATCAGTTATTTAAGAAAAATACATAAATTTTAATTGTTTTCTTTAAATATAATATAATTGATTAATAACAAATTGGACTATTGCTTAAACAAACAGAAGTCCACAGTCTAGAGCATCCAGTAAAGGAGAAATTTAGAAAATATTCAGTTAATTCAAATTAATAAACAGGAAAATGAGGAAACAAGGGAAGTTAGAGTATAAATTAAGAATGGATTATGGGATTTGATTATATGTAAATTAGCAAAACCAAATAATTATGGCTTTCTCCCTCTTTTGTGATAGCTTGGCTTATACATCCACTGATTACTTCAAGAAACCTATGTATTATTACCAAGAGAATGGCTAAATATCTTAAGTGAAGGAGGGTTTACAAATAAGAGTATAAGTAATAACAGATCTCCTTTATTTTGTGGCCCCAAATGGGCACATATCCATTGTCAACCTAGCACTTCAAGCCACAGCCACCAGTCTATGAGAAATGGAACTCAAAATGATATCTATTTGTCTTCTATTTTTAGAAGTAAGGTTTGATTATATATTGCCTAAAAGGTACACATCCAGGGCATCTGGGTGTTTCAGTCATTAAGCTTGTGCCTTCTGTTCAGATCATGATCCCAGAGTCTTGGGATGGAGACCCACAATGGGCTCCCTGATCTGCAGGAAGTCTGCTTCTCTTTCTCCCACTCCCCCAGCTTGTGTTCCCTCTCTTGCTGTGTCTCTCTGTCAAATAAATAAATAAAATCTTTTTTTTAAAAAGTTGCACATCCTTTTTTAAAAATTATTTTTATTAACATATAATGTATTATTTTCCCCAGGGGTACAGGTCTGTGAATCTTCAGGCTTACACATTCCTCAGCACTCACCATATCACATACCATCCCCAATGTACATAACACAACTACCCTCTCCATACCTCCCTCCCCAAGCAACCCTCAGTCTGTTTTGTAAGATTCAGAGTCTCTTATTGTTTGTCTCCTTCCCAATCCCATCTTGTTTCATTTAAGCCCCCCACTCTCAAATTCCTCATATCAGGGAGATCATATGATAATTGTATTTCTCTGATTGACTTATTTCACTAAACATAATACTCTCTAGTTCCATCCATGTCATTGCAAATGGCAAGATTTCATTTCTTTTGATGGTTGCGTAGTATTCCGTCGTATATATATACCACATCTTCTTTATCCATTCTTCTGTTGATGGACGTCTAGGTTCTTTCCATAGTTTGGCTATTGTGGACATTGCAGCTATAAACGTTTGGGTGTACATGCCCCTTCGAAATGCTACATTTGTATCTTTAGGGTAAATATCCAGTAGTGCGATTGCTGGGTCGTAGGGTAGCTCTATTTTCAACTTTTTGAGGAACCATTGATGTGTTCTGATTATGTCAGATAAAAGGTGCACATCCTTTTATCTGACATAATCAGAACCCAATGGTTGAAAAGGCAGTTTATTTTAACTAGAATGTTTCACCAGTCATTGATATAGGACCAGGGACTGTTTTGAGGACTATTCCAAGAGTTTAAATTCTAGATTTATTTTCCTGTTTAAGTCACACTAAGAATGAATCATTTAAGATTTCCAGGTTGTCTTCTCATTTTGGAGCAGGAAATAGTTGCTTGTAAAACAATCTAGGGGCAGATATTTTTTCCCCTCCGTTGTCACTGTATTTTTTCCTTCTCTTTGTTAATAATCTTTTCAGTGATCTCTCCACATATAACCCAACATTTTCATTTTATCAGTTAATACTTGTGAGTCTTTCTAACATTCCCAACACATTTTATACGAATAACTTTCTTTATACTTAATATGTCATTATTTACATAATGTTAATTAAATGATGTGATTTTGTATATAATGGCACATGCCACTGGAAGAAACCTGTTTGTAAACAAGACACAAGACCTCTTACTTAAAAACTCACTGGAGGGAAATATTAAGGATGTATGGATTTCTCCCAAATGGTTTAAAAAACAAAGTAGGAAAAATGCAGACTCCTTTAATGTATCTCAGACCCATTGCATATTAATTTCTTCAGTAGACCTAAAATTTCCTCAGGTTATTCTTATGCACATTTAATTCAATAACCACTGCTGGAATATTATAGAGCACTTGGTAACTTTTAATTGAAGGGAAGAAAATGCTATGAAGTAGAACAGAACTCTAGAGGATTATTCCAAGAGAATCCTGTTGGAATATACTTTCCCTTACCATCAGTAGTGTAGTAGATTACTGTTGGGTTGATATTCTAAAATTTATTACTGCCTAATGTCAGATCTTCTTTCCCATATGAGGAGAATTTCCTATGAGTTTGGTAGGAAGCAATGCTCATTTCCCCACACAGAAGTTAAATAGGTCCAGATAGTTTTTTGTTTGTTTGTTTTTTCCTGAGTAAGGGACCAGGCAATTGGACGATCTCTCCGAGGTCCTTAAATATGAAATAAGTGATGCAAAAATGCAATTCAAGATTATTCATGCTAGCTGTGGATCAAGACTCTGACAGTGTCTAAGTCAGTGTTAAGAGACAGCAGCAATGCTGCCATGATAAGGATAAAATCTCTGGTGGTATCATTGTGTCAAACAGACATCAGGGACATGAACTTGTTTATCTAGCAGAATCTTGGAAGTACTCTGTGATACTTAGCTTCTCTTGATTAGTGCCTGGGTCTCAAATGTTTTTCATCACTTCTGTGAATTATAACAACTATTTTATATATATATATATACTGATATAATACTGTAAATGTATTATAGTTTTTTACATATTTAACATGTTTATTTTTCCAGTTTTATTGAAATGGAATTGACATATTGTATTAGTTTAAGGTGTGCAACATAATTAATGTACTTATATATTACAAAACAATTATCACAATCACTATAGTTCATATCCATTACCTTGTGTAGTTACAGATTCGTGTGTGTGTGTGTGTGTGTATGTGTGTGTGTGATGAGAACGTTTAAGATCTGCCCTCTTAGAAATTTTCAAATATCCAATGTAATAGTAACTATAGTCACCATGCTGTATATTTCATCCCCAGGACTTAATTACCTTATAACTGGAAGTTTATGGAAATTTGTACCTCTTGATCACCTGTAACCTTTCCCCTCCCCACACACCCCCAATCCTATGCTGCCTCTGGCAGCCACCAATCTGTTCTTTTCCTATGCTTTTGGGTTTTTTAGATGCCACATATAAATGAGATTATACAGTATACACATTTTCAATAAATTTATATTTTATTAAATTAAACATGATTAGTTTTTGATTGGTATAACCAAATGTACATGGACTTTGAGTTGGGCGCCTGTGAACCATTTTCAACCCTATGACACCCCCAACTAAGAGTACAAATGATTATATCTTCTTTCTGAGTTCTCTAAGCAAAGAATAGATATTTCTACTATTTATTTACAATGTATTTTTTTTACAATTAACTTCAACATAATAGAAATTTGCCTAACAGTATTACATTTTGAAAACAATAGGACTGCAAAATTAGGTGATTTTAGTTTTCTTCTTAATTTGCATAGTAAACTGCATATGAATCTATTTGTTTACAAGTACAAACCACAGCATTTTATTTCCTTATACTAGCGAAAATAGTTACAGATAGTAATACTCTTGTAAATTTTGAAAAAAATTACTGTTAAGGAATAGCACCAGAGTTACTTTAAAACATCATTTTTGGTCACATTTACAAAGTGAATGTTTAGTAAGTTAACATGTAACAATTTTGTAAAATGTGAAAAGTAATCCTCCTAGTTTTTAAGAATAATTTTACTAAAACATTGATTCCTTCATTAAATTCCTTCAACCTTTGTGATCAACATTCAGAGCTTCAGATGGTCACTCTGTACTTAGTTTTCCTTCTAGCTAAAGTTATACACTTTATTGTTCTGTTAATTTCTATGTTTTCAAATCATCTCAAATAACATACTTGTTATTTAAGGAAAGCCATACATTTTTTACCTCAAAGAAGTTATTTTCAAACATCAGCTAAATAAATTATGCAAATCTTCAGGTTAAAAAATATCTATAGTTATTAAGGAAAATATTTATGTGTTTTTAATAATGATATAATTAAAAACTATTTTATATCTGGATACATTTGATGGAAAGTAGCATAAAACCCTACACAAAGTAGTATAGTATCTTGACTCACATAATTGAAAGTCAAGAGAAAAGCAGATTTTAGGTTCAGCATCTCTATCATATGACCAAGGAATACATTCCTGTCTCTTAGCTCTGCTTCCATGGTATCATATCAAAGCTGACTTTCCTCCCATTGAAAAAAGGAGATGTACCATTTTCACATTTCATATCCATAACTGTTACTATTCAAAAGCAGAAAAGGGATTAACTTTTAGTGGTTCTCTCAAAAAAGCAGGTCTTTAAATCTTAGAATCCTGCAGGAAATCTCCCTTCAAATTCAATTCCCAACATATGCCCATTGTTGAAATAATCCATTTGATTAAGGAATTACCAAATGCTGAATTGATTAGGACTATGTTATCTGAATCAATATTATGGTGATTGGAATCAGATGAACCAAATTTAACTGATACTATCGGGATCTGCCCCTGGAGATTTTTCCACAAACCATAAGACATGTGGTGAACACTGGATAGAATACTTATAGAAATTGTACTGTATGCCCATAAAGAGTCCATAACATAGTTAGAGAGATAAGATACACAAAAAAATTCATAACAAAGCCAATATTTTCTAACAGTCTAAGATATATACATGTATATATATGTATATACACACATATACATATATATAGATATATATATAAAATAAGGTGAAAAGTTTTGTAAAATAGGAGATTAAATAATCTCATACCATAGAATGCATTCTAAATGCATTATATAGATATACATTAAAATGATAATTTATTCATTATGTCTTAGCTTTTAACATAGACTTTAAACTCTTTTCTATCCTTGAGCACCTAACATAGCAACTTACTCATATTAGATGTTTAATAAGGGCTGTTGAGTAGAATAAGCAAAAAGATCAATATTGGCTCAATTACTCACTTTGTTTAAAGACACAGTCTATTTTTTTTTTAAGAATTTATTTATTTATTTGACAGAGAGAAATCACAAGTAGGCAGAGAGGCAGGCAGAGAGAGGAGGGAAGCAGGCTCCCCACTGAGCAGAGACCCTGATGTGGGGCTTGATCCCAGGACCCTGAGATCATGACCTGAGCTGAAGGCAGAGGCTTTAACCCACTGAGCCACCCAGACGACCCTAAAGATACAGTCTAAATTATAAACTTTTGCCTTTAGAGTGAACTTTTCCAAAACAAATATTTCACACCCCTTTCATTACTGAAATAAAAAAATAAATGAAAAACCTGAATTACTTATTTTGTTTGGTTTTGTGACCTCAGCATTGCTGTTTACTAAAGGTAATGAAGGTAAGGAAAGAATAATGGAGAAAGGGAAAATGCAAATATTTGGAGTATAGATTAAAGGAAATGTATTTTTATGTTAATTGCCAAGTGCCTATAGGGCATTCAAAAGAAATTGTCCTTGGAAGGTGCTGATGATAGAAACTCTCATACTAAGATAAAAAGAGTTCTAAGCGAGTTAAGAAAGAAAATTCCCTTAGATATTGAGGTCTAAGCCATACATACAGGGAAAGTAAGATGGAAAGAAAAAAACAGTGATGACGTTAAGACAAGGAAACAATTACGTTAGTGTGAGGAAAAAATGGTCAAATTGTGGAAGGTGCTAAGGATGTGTTACTCTTGGTCAGATTTCTGGGACTCCTTTTGATTCAATGGGAAATTTTTAAGTGAAGAAATATAACTTTTGTTTATAGGTAAGCCATTAAGCACTGTGCCATTCAAGAGAGACTTCCCTGAATATCTTAAAAGATACTCTCTTCTCAGGGAACTTCTCTTGAGAAATAATATAGTTAGATAGACTGAAAAGTCTTGAGACATAGAATACAGTTGTTAAGTCTTTCTACTTTCCTCTGCTGTCTTTTATATGTAATTTTAATGCAAACAGGCAGAATTATTTTTGTTCATTTCTTGGGCTGTACCTCAGCAAGATGATCCATATTAAAATGAAACAAAACAACAACAACAACAACAAAACAAAAAGCCCAGTATGCCATTGTATTAGCTTATTTTTTGTTTGTGGAAAAATTTCACCTGATAGTTCAAGCAGGTTTTAAATCTTCAAATGAATAAACACTTTCTTTGTAATGCATACATCCTGGGGGACTGTTTGGCATGATTTTTCAAGTGTCTTTTGAATTCAGCTAGTCACTTAAAGAACAGTCAAATCCACAGCATACATTGTATTAAATTTATTAATGCTATTAAAAGAGAAAAAAGAACTGATTCCTATAGCAACATTAACCTTTCCCTTCCCACGAGGAAGAAGAACACTGTAATTCATATCAATCATTTATTGCCCCATTGAAAATTACCACCAAATTTAGTACCTTAAAACAACTCTATTTTGTCTAGGCCATCTAGGCTGGACTCAGCTGGGTGATTCTTCTGATTTGGGCCAGGCTGGGTCTCTCTGCTACGTTTATGTCTGCACCCAGTGCTTTGGCTGCCAGCTTGGCTGGGGGCTAGCTAGTATAGAAGGGCCTCGCTGAGCTGAACAGCTCCTCTCTCTCTCAATGTGTTCTCTTTTTTTCAGTAGGCTAACAGGATCATTCACATGGTGGTTTGGCAGGCTTCCAAAAAAAGAGGAGAAGTGTGCCAGACCTTCTGAAGCATAGGCTCACCACATAAGCCACATTCTACTGGTCAGAGCAAATATTAAGACCAAACCAGAATCAGCAGGCAAGGGAATAGACTCCGTTTGTTGGTGGATTGGAGCTATAGTCATATTTTGAGGAGGCCTGCCTGCATAGAAGGAGGGGAATAATGAAAGCCATTTTTGTAAACAATCTACACATATTATTTCATTCTCAATTGTCTATGGAGTGAGTTTGTGGGTTGGTGATATCACAAAGGTCCTAACTCTCATTCTGCTTTTGCAAGTATAGACCAAATTCAAATTTTGTTGAAAGATATCTGTGCTATAAGTAGTGTAGCCATGTATTTTGTGACTTCTCATGGACATAGTATCCAAGTCAGTGGTCTTTTCTAATGTTGATATACCTACAGCAATCCACTGTTAACTATGGAGTACAGTTAGTATAATAATTAAAAAGAAGTAGCCACAATTGTAAATTTTGAGCTAGACTTTTTTCCTCCACATGCAGCATGTATACCCAGTTTTGAAAGACATAGTTTATTATTTGCTGTGATTTCATTTAGAAGTTTCTCAACATGAAGTATAATGAATGCTAACTCAAGTTTAAGATGGATGGCATCCTGTGACCATTTATGGATATAAGAAGGAACATTTGAAAGAGAGTCATCGTTTCCATCATTAATTTGCTAATTCACACACAAGGAAATGACTCATGAAGACTTTAGCTCCCTTTGTTTCAAAATTCATTTTCTTCAGTTTGCCTTTGCCTTAGCTGAATGGGAAAGATTTGTCAGTTGAGTAAAGATGCTTCGTCTCCTTCAGTGGTGCTACGGGAGTTATTAATTAGGTTTCTGAGTTTGGCGCTGCTCTTTCCTGGTCACCGTGATGTGTCATTGAAACAGACCCATTAAAATGAGTGATGTGTGTTGTAATTTCATTAGTGTCATCAATAATGTATTACACTTTCCTTTTAGTAGTCTCTTTGTGTTGTGTGTGGGTCAGGATGACTGTATGAATTACATTTATAAGATCCAAATTGTTACAGATGAGGGAAGATAGGCATGAGGGTGGAATTAATGTTATTTTAAACACGATAACTACAAAAATGATTTCAATTAAATAATATTTTAATTAGGTCTGATGTCTCTACATGCCATACTGAGATACATGTTGTGTGTATGCAAATAAGATGGTGATTTATTGAATTAATAACACAGTCCATTCTCTCTACAAGGTAACTTTCTGAACTGGACTAAAGCAGGTGTGTGTAAGAGCAGGAATGGTTCATTAAAGAATATAATTCCTTAGTGGCTATAAAAGGTAGACTGCTAACATGGAAAATTTTCAAGTGTATTTTGTTACTTTCCTTCCACCCTGTTTTCCTGCCAGACATGTGACTTTTGACTGGTTATTTGCCAATTCCCAGTCTACTTTAAGCTGAAAAATATGACCCATCATTGAGAAAAGCAAGACATATTTGAGTACTCTGATATAGGATATGGTTTTTTTTAAGATTTTTATTTATTTATTTGACAGAGATCACAAGTAGACAGAGAGGCAGGCAGAGAGAGAGAGAGAGGAGGAAGCAAGCTCCCTGCCGAGAGCCGGATGTAGGGCTCTATCCCAGGACCCTGAGATCATGACCTGAGCCGAAGGCAGAGGCTTTAACCCACTGAGCCACCCAGGTGCCCCTGATATAGGATATGTTATTGAAATATTTTAACTCCATTTACTTGAGATTTAATTCTGAAGACTATTATGAGAATACAAAGAGCTTTTGGCTTAGAAGCTTCCACCAGAATCACTGATCTAATTTAAAATATTTTCAAAGGCAAGAATCATTTGCATATTAAAAATGGTATAGTAGTTTTGTCTCCCCAAGAATGATCTGGGGGTACTTAGAGTTAATGATTGACTATGTAAGAAAGTTCTGAGAACTAAGAAATACATGAAAATGTATGTGATGAAATGTAAAAACATGGCTGGGCTTTGTCTTCCATTCAAATATTAAAACTAAAATACTATGAGAATATTTTTTTGAGAAAAGGTTCCAAATACAGAAATTTATTTTATATAGGTGGAAAGCTAAATAGTACACATTTAAGGGTGCCTGGGTGGTTCAGTGGGGTTAAGCCTCTGTCTTGGGCTCAGGTCGTGATCTCAGGGTCCTGGGATAGAGCTCCACATCGGGTTCTCAGCAGGGAGCCTGCTTCCCCACTCTCTTTGCCGGCCTCTCTGCCTACTTGTGATCTCTGTCTATCAAATAAATAAATAAAATCTTTTTAAAAAATACAGTACACATTTAGTACACACACAAGAAAAAAAAGATAGGAAAGGATGAGCTACTTCTGGAAATCAGTAGGAAAAATTATTTTTCTCATGAAAATTTAAAAAAGATATTTTTGTTATCCCAAATTTGTTTATAAGATAAAGCAATCTATCCAGGTAAAAAAAACTTCTATCACAATAAAGATCAACTAACTTAAGCTATATCTGCAGCTCCCCAAAATGAAAGTTTTCTCTTACATTATGATGAAAGAATCTGGTTACTTATCTTCAAGTAGAATCTCAATATTTGTAGTTTTATGCTGATTTGTATCCAATTTGGGTAGAAATGGATATGAGTGTTTATCTTACATAATAGCTTGCCACAGCTTACTACTTGAATCATGTAGCATATGGAAATGTGTTTAGCTCCTCGTGGAATTTCACAAACCAAAAAAGGATCCATTTCTATTCACTTGGCTTGTTTACAGTCATTATAAAAGTATGTTACTGTGTTGCTTACTACTTAGAAAAAGCAAATGTTGGCACACTACAGGCTCTATTGGTCTTTAAGAAGTACATGTATTGCTTTCCACTTAAAAAAAAAAAAGAGAAAGAAATTTTATTTCTTGTGTTTTAGACCTAAACATCCTTTTAAGGATTTTTTTTTATTCTTCTACCTTATTACCCTTCTAGATACTTTACAGTAATTTTGCTGAAATTTTAGAGATATATATATTAGAGATTGTTCTTATGATTAAATGAATTGTCACTGAGAGATTAATCTTATAACCTTTTATAAGCATGTTTTATTAATATCTTATCATTAAATTTAATATTAATAACATTTAATAACCATAGAATGTATATGTAGGGATATATTTTGTGCCAGTAGATTTTGAAAATGTGGAAAGGTCACTATACTAGTATAAAAATTATTAAACATGTTCCCCATAATATATTAATTGCATTCATATAACTTATTTAAGAGGCAGTTCTGGATAATGAAGATTGTAATACTTTTGTTTGTCAGCATGCTTAAC
The DNA here is from genome assembly GCF_020171115.1 of Neogale vison. NCBI lineage: Eukaryota > Metazoa > Chordata > Mammalia > Carnivora > Mustelidae > Neogale > Neogale vison. The sequence continues at coordinate 99,607,115 of NC_058096.1, forward strand.
AATATGCCTTTAAGGAATGGGAAGTATTTGGTACAGCTTTTCAAAATATCTTTTGCAGTCTTACATTCTGAAATATATTTGCTGTGGACTATTTATAGTTAAACAGAAAACTTACAAAATAGAAGGAGAGAACTTAAACTGTTCTATTATACTAATTTAGTTATTCTTATTGCAAACAGTATAAGTTATCTATAAAAGAGTTCTTTTAATTGATTGAATAATTAAATATATTTTAAACTTTTTAATCCTTAAAAGATCTCAGTTACTAAGTAATTTTCCTTTATCATACACACACACACACACACACACACACACACACATTTGGTAGGCATCCTGACACTAAAAACCCACTCCTTTTTAAAAAATGGCAATTGAAAAATATTATGTAAAGATGAAAAAAGTAACTTTTGTATAGGCTGTGGCAGGTAGGAGAATACATGTGACTATCTGAGGCAATTTTATCTCCATTTGGAAAAATTCCATGGTTGTATCAATGTTCCTCTGTATTATTTGGGTTTATTTCCTATCCTCCTTAATGATGTAAAAGTAGTAAAACTAATTTTTATGGAAATTGTCATGAGGTATTTCACTAATTCTCACTATTTTAAGTTATTTTAATAAAATAAAAACTTCTACACATAGAAACATGTACATATGGATACTGTATGTATGTACATGTATAATGGGTTACATAATTATATTAGCATGGTTGAATGGCTTCTTCTGACAATCTCTTTAATTTTATAAATACTATGGAAGTGGCAGAAGGGAAATCTCTGTTTTAAAAAGAGTGTTCTAATTGTGGAAACAGATCCAAATTTTTCTCAGAGTACAATTTGTGACCAGAGAATTACATGATCCACTTGCCACTCCGTTTGGAAGATGTTTTTCTCCCTCCCATATTCAGGGAATATATGTTTCTTAAAACAAATTTTATACCTGAATTCAAGAATATTGGGAATCTAGAAAGTACCTTTCTTGCTCTGCTCTATTTGATTCGTATAATGCCAAGTTTACTCATAGGCACAAAAGTCAAGGATCTTGGATCATTAGGGATAGTTCTCATTTTAAATTATCTGTTTTGAAAAATTCAATGAAATAGCTTCTGAGTTTAAGGATCTTCTGCCCTACTGCCCCCCATTATTTACTTATTGTCAACTTAAAATTCTCTCCAAAGACAGAAATTTAAGATAGTTTTATTCTTAAATATTTAAAACTTAAAATGCAAAACAAAGTGATTGATATAATTTATACCAATATGATTGAGGATCTACTAAGTTCCCATCATTGAACTAAGCCTGATAAAAAATTAGGTAATTAAATCACCATGACTGAAGATCTCCTGTATTCACAACCCTAAATGAGACCTGATAAAGAAGTAATGTCTTCCTCAACCCTAGTGTGAAAGCAATGATATCATGGCATATCTTTGTAAATATAGGGTGCAGTGTCACATAGCAGAGAAGAAAAGACACTGAAAAGATGGGGAAGTCAATATCGTCAGAGACCAGTTAGATACATAAGGAAAAGAGATGACATGTAGGGTTCTGGCATGAGTGATTATGTAGATTCCGTAAACTACAGAATACAAAGTGGGAGAAGCTGAGGTAGAGGAGTTTGGAGGAGATAGAAAACAAGAATTCAGAACTCTTCTAAGTAGAGGTTAGTGTCAGGGAAAGTATAAAGTAGCTAAATCTGTACCGTGGCCCTTCATCTTTTCTGAATTAACCATCACTGTGTAATTCACATCTTTGTCACCTTTCATCTGGACTAAGTGGTCCTCCAGGCTTTATATTACAAAGTGATCATGCCAAATAAAATCTCATAACCTTTCTCTTTTGCTTAAAATCTTTCACTGCTTTCTTATGCCTTTTAGAAAAAGTGAGACGTCCTTCACTTGGGACAGAAGGGTCACTAGGATGGCTGGATATCTTCTCCCAGCTCCTCTATAGCTGCCCGCTGGCCTTGCACATTGTTCATACAGAAACACTGACATTGATTTACTGGGCAGACCAAACTATTTTAGAAATGTGTACCTTTGGATATCCCTCCTGCATAGGGTGCTGTCTCTGCTTTCCACCTTGTTTCCTTTCCTAAACCTTTGTAACCTGTGACTCAAGAAGATGCTCAAATATTCTCTATTATGAAAATTTTTCTGACACTTTTCAATGGCAACACGTCATCTGTTATCACTATACCTTTAATTTTTAATTTGATAGACAGCTGTATTTTAATTATTTGTATCTGCTTCTCTCATCAGACCATGGAATTTCACCTAGTTTGGGCTGGGAATAAGTCAAATAATGTAATAATCCATAGTTTTCTGCCAAAATGCATCTCTTTCTATCTATCAATGATAAAAGGGACTACAGTAAATTTGCTCAAGGCCAAATTCTTCTTTCTAAGAAATTTGGATAAATTTCAGAGCACCATTTAATATACACTCCACACTTATGAGAAGATAGTATTCTAAATATCAAATATATACAAAAGAAGAGAGAATGTATAATACATTCTATTATCCAGTTTCAACAATTTTTAACTAATGATCAATCTTGTTCCATCTATACTGTATATGGCTCCACTCCCCTTTTTCCTCCCAAATATTTTGAAGTAAAATCCTAGACACGATATAATCTTTCATTTGCAATATTACTTTATGTATTTCTAGAAAATAAGGACACTTTTTGAAAACATACCGATGATAACATCATCACCCCTAAAATATTAACAATTCCTTAATATTAACAAATCTCCAATTAGTAGTCAATTTTGCACTGCTTCTTATTCTTTAAACAGTTTGATTAAAAGTCTGGTAAAGTCTATACTTCATGACTGGTTGATATGTTTCTTTTGGTCTAAAGCAGTAGCTGTCCATCAGGGGCAATTTTGCCCTGTCAGGGACAGTTTTGGCAGGAGACATTTTTGTTTTCACAACTTCTATGGACTGAATGTATCCTCCCAAAATATATGTGTTAAACCCCTAATCCCAACATGGTGGTGTTTGTAGGTGGGGACTTCAGGAGTTAGTAAAGGTTAGATGAGTTCATGGAGGTGAGGCCCTCATGATGGGACAAATACCCTTATAAAAAAAGGAGAAGACACAGGATCTCTCTCTCTCTATGTGTGTGTGTGTGTGTGTGTGTGTGTGTGTGTGCACCATGGAGGTACTTGTGAGAATGGAAACAGGGAGAAGACTCCAACCAAGAGCCTAGCCATGCTGGCACCTTGGTCTCAGACTTGCAGCCCAAGAACTGTGAGAAATAAACCTTTGTTGGTCAAGCCACTCAGTGTTGGTATGCTGTTACAACAGCCTGAATTCAATGACACAACCAAAGGAGAGAGCTACTGGTGTCTAGTGGGTGGGGGCCAGATACTGCTAAACATCCTCTAATGCATAGGACAACTGCACACAAAAGAATCACCCAGCCACAAATGTCAAGGAGGCCGAGGTTGGCAAACCTTAGTCTGGAGGTTTTCCCTTCACCTATTTTTTATTGCAATTATTTGTGGAATAAGCAGGGTGATTTGTCCTACAGAGTTTCCCACAGTTTCCATTTGCGAATGACACATCATTGCATCATTTAAGGTATTTCTCTGTCTCTCGTATTTATTAGCAATTAGATTTAGAAGCTTCATCAGATTCAGATTCAACTTTTTCAGCAAAACTACTTCATTCTATTTCACGGATAGTATTGTACACTTCCATGAGGGGGGCATATAATGTCTAATTATCTCTCATCACTATAGGAAACTTGATGACCCATGTCTGCATTCAATTCATGAGAGGTTGGAAAATGATGATATGGTATTTTTATAATTTCTTCATTTACTGCAAATGTCACTGTTTCTTGGAAATAGTTATTACGATGTTCAATATGAAAAGAGCATTGTGCCTACGACATTTACACATTCCTTATTTCTCTTTAGAAATATCCTGTACCACCTTGATGAGAAGACAAGCCAGTTTTCAATCCTCCTGGAGGCACAGGAGCGCTGCCAGTTACTTGCCTCAAATGAGAGCCTTCAAGAAGCCCTGTCCGAGGTGCTGAACAGCATTAATTCAGCTCAGGTTTACTTCAAAGCAGGACTTGATGTGTTCGAGGATGTCTTGGCTGGAAAGAACTGAGTAAACTCTCAGCATTTTAAAAAGTTTGTTTACAATTCCTCAAGCAAAAGCTCTAATCTAACCACATTTTCTGACATTGAAGACTTTCCCCCCAGTGACTTTTTATACAAGTCTAAAGCTATTATGACATCGTGTTTTTAAATGTACATATAAAAGAGCATTTTGCACATTTAATATTTTCTTATACCGACATCTCTGAATATGTCAAAGCAAGTTATTGAAATAATCCTTAAGATTTATCTATTAAAAAGAAATCTGCTGTATTTTTGTATATATAAAATATGTGGGGGGAAGTTCTAAGATGTTCTGGACAATCTTCACTCCTAGGGATAAAACATATAGGAATGGAAGTTAAAACATATAGGAATGGAAGCTATTAATGACCTAGTTTCTGAATAGAAATGGAGAGTTGATATGATTTCAGATTAACTTCACCTAGTAAGTATTCAATATGAAGAATTCAAGTATTCTGACTGACTGATTGGTCGACCAAAACCACTTTGAATGTTTCTATTTTATGAAATGAAGTGCCTGTTCGTAATACAACTAGATGTAGTAATACACTGGTTATGAAATTGTATTTTTTAAGTATTAATGAAAAAAAGAGCCATAAACATTCCAGGGGAAAATCTCAAAGTAGCTGCACAGAGCAATTTAAATGCAAATTTTTTCCTAACAACTTATAAGGTGACTAGCTTTGAAACCCCTAATTTGCTTCAGTTGATTTTGTACAAATTTCAGGAGTGATATATGTCTTATGAGGGAGAAAATATTTCTGATTTCTTCTTCTGTTGGTTCTGTTGGAAGCACTGAAACCCAGCTACTCTAAAATGAAAGCGTTTTGCATCGCTATTCCTTCTTGTATTTTTTTCTGAACCTCCTTCCTGTAAGGCGGTTTTAACAGAAAACCATGTAATTTCCACAGGAAAGTAGCAAAGTTTCTCTTTGAAAACCCAAACTATCTTGAAAAGCATCAAATTGCTATTTCTGCCACTGACAAAAAGGACTTACAATGAAAGAAATAGTTGTTTGATCAATGGAAAACTTCTTAATTCTGTGAAGAGGCTTTTGATATTTTTCCTTCTTTATCTTTCATTGTGACTAAGATGAAAGTGTAGCAAATATTCGTGCTTCTAATTTTATGCAGAAAATACAGTGTTACTACAAGAGTGTGTCTTTCCCACACGTCCGTTTTCTCCTGTGGAAAATGAAGTTTTTCATACTGACATTGTCATGAAATGGCTTCAGCATCCACTGTTTCCCCAAAAGCCCAACATTCTGTCTGTTCAGAGACAGTTTGAACTTTGAGCTTTATCCTTAGAAATGTTCTTTTGGTATTGAATAAAGCAATTCCCCTTGGGAAACATACCCTCAGTATATTTTATGTGAATTGTCTCCACCTAACACAACACCCAGACACACTTCCCTTTGTAGATACTCCACCAGAGCAATATTACAGCCAATGCTTGTATGTTGAAGTCTCCAGTTTTTATGGATAAGTGTAAACCTACTCTTGGTTTAAAGAAAAGCTACAGCTGAGGGGAAAGAATTAATCAGTATTGATTAATTGATTTATAAGGGTCAGCTCTTCCTATCATACATAATGTTGATATGCTCAAGGCAAAGAGGAGAGTTGATGCAATTAGCTGGATAATTCAAGCAGAAATCCATTTTCCTATGAATTGCCTGTGTGCGCATATTTTTAAGTGACAAATGAAACTAACTTACACCTTTTTTTTGAAACCAGTGTGCTTGTTTGAAAATATCTCCTATGTTGAGGAGTATCTACAAGGAAAAGCTGAGAAGATCAGCTTCTTGTGTGCCTCAGTGTCAGTGCCCTGATTTCTCTTCCACAGCAATCAATAGCAGAACAGAGGGGAAAGACACACACAAACACTGTTCAGGGCCAAATAAGAGAATGCTTTCTACTGAAGGATCCTCCATATTTAATCAAGCTTTCATGTGTTCCTTCTAGTTCTTTGTTATAGTTGAAGTTATTGTAAACCAAAAGACATTTTGAAGATGGAGCTGAATTTAAGGCAAGCAAAAGCAAATAATCATTAGTTTGGTAGTTTATCATTTGAAAACAAAATCCTAAGGAAACTCAATCCCTTAGTTGGTAAGACTGTTAAGAGCACAAAATACATGTTTGTACGTTTTGTCTAAAGATTGCATACCTACATAAACCACATTGCATAGATAAAAATCTCAATATTATGTATTGTCCCTTCTAGATTATATATTTGCTATTTGAAAAAAAAAGCTAAAATTAACTATGTACTAGTGTGTTTTTATTAGTCTATTTAAGAGATTATGTGAAGAAAGTAAATTATAATTAAAACGGATGTCCACTAATTCTATAGATGCTGCTTTAGATCTTCGACTACAACAAACCTCTTAACTAGAACATCACTGCTATGGTGTTCCTCTAAATTTATATCATTTTAATTTTTTTTCCTTAACAAATCCAAGTAAATAAAATCCTATGCAAATTAATTACAAGTGTTTTTGGTGAATTGATAGTAGGTTCAAACTGTTGCGGAGATATCTGGGTGGCTGGTACTTCTCGCAATCCTTCGCTTATAGAATGGTGCCAGGGCACAATGAGTCACAAATGGTTCCTCTCCCAAGAAAATATGGCATACATTCACCACTTAAATTTGGGTTCAAGAAAGGTATGCGTGAGCTACTGCCCTTTTTGGAAAAGCGGAGGGTGCATGAAAAGAAAGCCTGAGACATTCTGGTCTAAGCACTAGGGAATTACCTTTAGCCATGGAAAGCAATGTCACTCTCATCAAAGGCAGTGAGTGAAGCCAGTGATTAGCCACATAATATAGTCCATGGGTTAGTTAGTAGTAAAAACACTAAACTAAAAAACACTGGAATTTAAGTTTCTCTGCTTTTTCATGCAATATGTCTAGTTCTCTCCCTGAGGTGTGAGGGCTACAAATGTGTTTTGTTTTTTTGTTTTGTTTTGTTTTGTTTTTCCAGTGTGTTCTATGTAACTAGCAATTTAACCAGAGACTATATGGGATGGAATCACTGCTTTTAATTAACGGTTCATTCATTCTCTGACTGTAGACGGAACTGTCTATAGTTCCCTGTCCCCACAGGGAACCCAGGAAAAGGACACAAAGACTGAGTACTTGGGAGAAATGGAGAGAGTCTCTACATGACACCAGGAAGGAGAACATTGAGTAAAATGCTTCTAAGAGAGGACATTTTAGCTTTGTATTAAATCAGCAGTCTAAATCAGTATTTCCCAAAATATGGATTTGGAGGAATAAGGCCTAGGAATGCTCATCTTTAGCAAGATTGCTCAGATAATATTCAAGTACACTGAATTTTAAGTTTAAGAACCTCTAATCTACACTGATCCTGGGTCTTGAGAAACATTACTTGGTAATATATGTAAATAAAATAAAGAGTCACGATAACAGGAAGAACCCAAAACTTTGCTGTTAATGGCACCATTAGAAGAAAAGAGACAGAGAGAAACCATTGCATCTCTCAAAAAAAAAAAAAAAAAAAAAAAAAAGGATGCAGACACAGCTAACATCTGTGCCTACTACATGTCAGGCAGTATTATATACTTTCTCACATATTTGTTTCTTCTAACTGAACCCCCACAGTAAGCCATTTTAGAAATGAAGACATTTGGTTGAGCGACTTCTCCAAAATTCCACAGCTAATAAAAATGGCTGAGGTGTCTCCCTGCTGGGTTCTCTGGTATTCAGTCCCATGTTCTTCACACTGAGTGCTGCAGAAAACATCAGAAGAATTTTTTGGTTATAGAACGTGATGTAACTGAAAAATTTAATGTATTTCTGCAAAACTGATCAGACTGTGTAGCCTGCCGTTTTACTAGTTTAATTAAAGAGTTTGAAGAAACAAATTACATCATTCCCTATGATGTTGGCCCACCCTAGCAATGGTGGGCGTGTGTAGCTAAATTAGAAGCTATCTATAAAAGCATTAAAAATAAGTGTACCATTGTAAAATATCATGGTAACTAGATGAAACAACATAAAAAGAGAGGAGGAGCCACATATTTCACAATTTCCTCCCCAAAATGCCTGTATAATTTCGCTGAAAAAGAAGAAGAGCAGGTGCTGTGATTTACAACCACAGTTTTATACCATCCTTAAAGATTCAGAAAAACGAATTGACTTTTTAAAATATATACACATACACAATACACACACACACACACACACACACACACACGGCATACAGTAGATTTCCCCACTGAAAAAAATAGGTGCATGAAAATAAAATAAACAATGATCTGTTACCATCTGCCTAATAATGAATCAGCAACTTTGCCTCCAATGAAAAACTATAATTATTTGCACAATAAATTGGTAGACCTAGCCAAAAATGTTCTCAAGAGACATTCTGTGGAATGTGTAATTAATTACTCCAAAAATTAAGCTTTCTCTGAGGGTAGCACATTGTCATCTCATTGGTTTAATAGGCTATTTAAATGTGCCTTAGCCACACATTTTCCTAGTAGAAAAGAATTATTTTAAACTGCCAATCCACGTGTTGAGTGGAAGGGAAATGGATCCACATATTCCAATAAATAAATCAGCAACATAACTGTTCCATCACAAGATCATGAATGTAACCCAAGGGAAAGCTAAACAAACAATGTGCTATTTGAGAAAAGAAATACTCTGCCTAGTTTCTAGTGAATTGGTATTTCTTGCATAAATTTAAATTGTGGGCTTAAAACAGCCTCAGAATCTGCTATTCTGAAAGATGTTTAAAACCACATATAAATACTTTTCAGTTAAGTGAGTTTTATGCAATTCAGAATTACAAGTGACAAGAACTTGAAAGGACAGTTGGAAAAGAAATCTTTAAAACGTAGCCTTTTCTGGTCATCACCATATTCACCCAATTTCCTGTTTTCTCTTTCTAGATATACTCTAGCAATGGGATTAGAGTATTTAGGATCTATTCATCTCAACATATATTTATCTGTTAATCAGCCAGAACTTTATTTCCATAATTTCAAGATACATTTCCATTCTACTTTGAAGGTATACACTGATGTGACTTTAGCATACTTGGGAGTGCTAAGAAGCTCGAGACCTTGCTTATTATGAGATGACATTTTTTGTAAAGACATTTATAATCTCATATTCAGATTGTATCTAAATTTACAAAGCAAGGGATTAAACTGAGGCACTTTCAGGTAGCATTCAAGAAAAAGGAGCTGCTTCAAATTTTAATATGCTTCTGGTTAGATTACTCCATGTTTGGATTATATAGTTATATAATTTTCTGTAACCAAAATGGTAATTTTGAGGTTTTCAGCCAAAACCCAATCACTGAAGCCAAGGAAATGCATAGCTACTCTAATTTCTTAAGCAGAATGCTGTCAAGAATTAATTTAGGAACAGTTAATCCAGTGCTCATATCTAGACAATGTTTTAATGAGTATAGACAGAGCCTAACAGTATTGCCTCTACTTCCTTTGATGTAAGCCAATAACCACTGAGGTAGCTTTCCTCAGAAGGAAACATTTTATTTCCCAGGGGCTAATTAATATGCACCACCTCAGTCCCCAGAGAACTACACAGGTGTCTGTACTATGCCATATGTCATGTGCTATATTCCAGCAAGCTCAAGAGATTAATATACAATCATTATTATGAATTATTATGTTGCATTGAAGTTAATGTCGGTCTTTTGTTCTAATTAAAGTACAAACTTGGCATCTGAATAGAAGCTTAGCTAGAGAAGTGAAGTTAGAGTCTCTGTTTTAATGAACTACATATATTTTTCAATCAAAATGTGTAATTATTTAATTATCTGGTCTGCTCAGTAAGTATATAATTCTTTCTTTAAAGAATCTTAGTCAGTATGTCACTATGCAGATGAACATTCTCAGAGTGTTTCATCTTTTGAAATTCTTAGCCATTGTCAAGTCATGCTTTCATTATATTTGTGGTACTGTTTTATTCCTATTAATAATTATCATTTCTTTATCTTTACATCAGGCTGCTGCACATGGACTACCTTACTCTGAAAGTCAGGAAAAAATGTGATTACAAAGGCAGTTTTATCATACCTGTTTAATAAGAAAACACACAAACAAGCAAACAAAATATTTTACCATACCATTGCAAATTGTCTATAGGAAGCAAAATACCCAGTTGGTTAAGTGTAGCTCATTTAATTATATTCCAAAGAGGTTATAAATAATTCCGTTTAGAAGTTGAGATAGGACTCTATTAGGTAATTTAGTGTTTACATTTCACACAGAAAGGTTTAGTGGCAAATATATCACACATATTTTAACTTGTTACTTGAAGAATATGGGTAGACTATATTCAGAAAAGAAAAAAAAAAGACTTCTAGGACACTTGGAAGGGCTAGTTTGTTTTTGTAGACCTCTAGAAAAATCAGCACATTATTTGATAATTGTTTCCTATATGTGTTTAAAATGTTAATATATGCCATACATTTTTAATCATGCCTTCAATGTAGCAAAATTTAGATATGTAAAATACTATTATAAATAAAACGTCTCAATTGCAAAAAATTGTAAAAAAAAACAATAAAATAATACGGTCTTTAAGAACAGTGAAGAGCAGGGTCAGATTTAGAAATTAACTTGGGATAAAGTTGGAGGACAATCTCTTCAATTAAATTTGCTCGGATTAAAAACAAGTATCTCTCAAGGGGTATCTCAATTACTAAATTGCACTAAACTATTATAGTACTGAATATTGTTCAAAATAATTTGATTGTCATGTGTGATTCAGAAATCTTTTCTTCATACAGAAATTTAATTGTCATTGTCTTTGCTGTGACTGATTTTTAATGATGTTGATTTTGAGACATTGTCTGCGATTTTTAAAAATTACTATATAGGTTGGAATTTCTAATTTCTATGATGCGTGGAGGGCCATCAGGAACTTAGTACTTTCTATATTTAGCCCAGGTGTGATCTCTATTTATTTTAATGTTTTAATGTATTATTCCCATGACTCAATATGCAGCTTACAAGGGAAAGTATATTGTGATCTGGAGTGATTAAAAAAAATGGGTTGGAACACCACATACATTAAGAATATGAATGAATATTTTATATTTCAGTCGCTTAAATATTTGCACATAATTAAAAACATAGTACAATGAAATAAAGGCATCTTTCAAAAAACATGTTCTAATTCAGAAGTGCAGTGAGTATGTGCACTGAAATGGTAATGTTTAAAACACCCATCCAAAAACATTAAATACAGGTGAAAACAATTGCTATACTGTGTTTTGTTATGACAAAATATGTAGTATTTTAGATATGCAAATTGCATATTAGTTATTAATGTGTATTCTTAATGGATTACCTTTATGTAATGCATATCACACCCAAAGAAGAATAAGCCTTGCCCAGAGAGCATTCCATAAGGTTTTATCATTTTCTTCTTTGCCTTTTGTTCTTTTCTCCAACGTGCTGCTCTCCTACTGGGCCATTTAGGTTTGCAGGTTGTGCCAAGTTTCAACATCAAGTAACAGTACTTCTATCAGCTCACATGCTGAAGAGTTTCGTTTCCTAAAATTAGCTCAAAAAAGGCTGTCAGTTATTTATCACACAAAAAGTGTTCTCTGTTCACATGATGCAGATTTCATTCATTCATTCAACAAACATTAACAATGAGCCAATTCTAGGCCAGGTGCTTGAATGCTTTCCTATCTCAGTAAACACACCAGACTATAGAGATGCAATGACAATTAGTACAATTCAACCTTCTAGGACTTCATACGATATAACATTTCAGTTTAGCTAGTAATAATACTAGATGCAGAGGTACTCACACTCAGTGAATGGCAAGGTCATTGACAGAGCAGAACACCATATGTTCAGGATACAAACCCATCTCAGCGGGCCTTCGTTGAGGCTCTTTAAGGAAAATGAGTTTCTAGAGGCACCTGGGTGACTCAGTGGGTTAAGGCCTCTGCCTTCAGCTCAGGTCATGATCCCAGTGTCCTTGGATTGAGCCCAAGCAGGGAACCTGCTTCCTCCTCTCTCTCTGCCTGCCTCTCTGCCTACTTGCGATCTGTCAAATAAATAAACAAAATCTTAAAAAAAAAAAAAAAAAAGGAAAATGAGTTTCTCAAAAAACCTTGCTATATGATAATAAGTCTTTACTGGGGGCTTACCGTAGAGTCAGGTATAGATATATAAAAATGCAGAAAAAAAAACTATCTGCAAAATAATATATTATTCTACTCATGAAGTAAAATTAAAATATGCAAAATTATGTATTATTCATGGGTGTGTGTATGTGTGTGCATATATATGCATATATATGCACACACATACATACATATATATGCATATATATATACACACAAAGTATGAAAATACAGACTAAAAAAATGAATACCTAATTTAATGCATGGTAGTAGGTGGGAAACAAGAGCTAAAGACAGGAGTACAGAATACAACTTGAATATAATGTTCTATTTATTTTTTTTACACAAAAAGGAATCTAAGCAATACAATAAAAGAGCAAAGTGGTAGATTAGGTTATTATTCTCATTTCTTTACATCCTCCTTTGTCAGTTGGATGGTGGATATATGTGCTGGTTATGGAATTCTTATTAGTTTTCTGGATTAAAAATAAAATCTTCAATGGAACATGAACTCCCAATAGAACAGTCTGATTGTGGAGCCCACACTTAAAACCATGAACCTAACCTGCCTTTCTAAATGACAGTTTTATGAGAACTGACCCCTTTTTCTCTTCCTTTCAACCATATTAATGTTATAAAGGCAGAAGTATTCTTTTAAGGACTTCTGATATCCTAAATGCTCGCAGACATACTTTCAGGAGAGTTACATTTTTTACCTTTTTTTTTTTTTTTAATTCTTCACTGCTTTCCTAACTCAGTAAACACACCAGACTCTCTTATCAAAAAGTGGAAATCACCGTTGATCCTTTCATTTTTCTTCCTCCCTACATCCAGTCTATCAGCTAGTTGTAATGGCTCTGCTGCAAAATACAGCCCAAACTTGCACACTTCTCTGTCTGCACTGCTACCATCCTACTCCGTGCCAGCCAACATCTGTTCTCCCATGCCCTGCACTGGCTGGTGTGAGTATTTCAAGCAAAGGAGATTTTATTTTATCATTATTTTAAAAAGATTTTATTTACTTATTTTTCAGAGAGAGAGACAGAGAGAGCACACAAGCAGGGGGAGCAGCAGGCAAAGGGGAGGGTAGCAGGCAGAGGGAGAAGCAGGCTCCCCACTGAGCAAGGAGCCTGATGGGGGACTCGATCCCAGGATCTCTGAGCTAACAGACACTTAACCAATTGAACCCCAATGAAGGGGATTTTAAAATAAGAAAATGGTTACAAAATTATTGCAAGGGTTAGTGTAACCAAAAGATGAAGGTACTGTTTCTTAGAGATCTGTAATTGCAAGAAACTGCTAATGACCTTAGGGCTAGAGGAGCTTGAAGGAGGAAATCTGTGATAAGCCAGGAGCCAACATTCTCCTAACAAGTGGAAACTTGGTTGCTACTGGTGGTGGAGCCACTGAGTACAGAGCTTCAAGAATAGGCACAAAGTCGGTTGAAGTCTAAGAACCCGCACACTCTCTGTTTCTCCTAAGAGAAGCATGGAAAAACAAAACTTTCCACAATTTTTAGACTTCTACTCCCTTGCAGGTGCCTATTATTGGCAGATTGAACTGGAATCCAGCTAGCAGAGGAGGGTCTGAAATGTGTATATAGGGGTTGTATATGGGGGGTGTATATGGGGAGAGTATTATCAGGGGGTGGGGGATACCATTATAGGGGTGTATATGGGGCAGTGTGGGACAGAGTCCACACAGACCATGGCTACCCCCGTCTCCAAACGGGGTCTCTTTTAGCCACATGTTTTAAGATCCCTTGAATTTTTTCCTAGTCTATGGATACCACGTACCCGCGCTATCTTTAATATAATAACTTGAAATGACTTCAGTGTAATATTCCTATACCATTCCATAGCCAATGCAATGGCTAGCCCCAGTGTAGAACTAAGAGAGCACAAACTTGTGCTCCACATAGCTACAGTGGATCCTTAAGTCTTATAATGGAGGCCTAACAATGATAATAGGAGAGCAGAAGGTAAAAGTAAGTCTTATAGAACCCAAGAAAGGTTTCTCAAAAAGGGAATATTTGAGTCTGATGAGTGAATAAGAAGTCCTTCAGAGGAAAGGAAGAATGGCATCACTGAGAAAGAGAGCAGTGTATGCAAGTCACACAGGACAGAAAGCACAGGGCATTCCCATAATGTTCTGCTTTGAAATCTCTGTTGGTTTGTTTTTTATTTTTTTAATTTTTCCCTCAGATTTGGTAAAGCTTATGATTTTTTATTGTGATTTTTGTATGAAGAGCAACCTACAGACTGCTTATTTATTATTTCAGACACCATTTGATTTTATAAAATCCCTAAGTTGGCTAATTTGCATATGGTACATTCCAAACAGATTTCCATCAAAATACAGAAGATGGTTTTCCAGTATCTTCAGCATAAAATCCAGGACCTTAGGAGGATATCGGAGATCCTGCATGGTGACTCCCACTCCTACTGCTCTTCCTCTGTTCTTGTTGCAACTCTCCCCACATCTCCTTTTCTACTCAAGCTGATGGGCTTGATTTTTCCCACATGTACCATCCTTTCTCATGTCTCAGTGACCTCTCACCTGATTTCATTCTTCCAGTTGAATAACTCCCATTTACCTACATATGATTCCCATCTCTTTTCCAAAATAAATCTTATTAATGAAGTCATCTCAACCTGAATTTCTTTGAAAAATTATTCAAAATTGCCTTACAGCACATGATTTTAATACATGGGGCTCTTACATTTCTTGGGATCTGATGAGTCAGTTCTTCATGGATTCTCTGGACCACCATGAATTATGTCTCTGAGATTGTCTTTGATTAAGCATCCAGGAGTTGGTTTCTCTTTTCCCCCCAAACAAAAATAAAAACAAAAGAAAGAAAAAGTGGGGGGGAAATCCCATCAGATTCATAGGCAAAATTGATAAAATTGATAACAAGCCCAGAAAAGTGGTGGTGATGGATTGGGGGGGAGAGAATGATGAAGTATATGAACACAGAATTATTACCTGCAGTTTCAGCTCCAAATCTTTTTTTTTTTTTTTTTTTTTTTAATTTTACTCATTTTATTTCACAGACGGAGATCACAAGTAGGCAGAGAGGCAGGCAGAGAGGAGGAAGCAGGCTCCCTGCTGAGCAGAGAGCCCGATGCGGGGCTTGATCCCAGGACTCTGGGATCATGACCTGAGCTGAAGGCAGAGGCTTTAACTTACTGAACCACCCAGGTGCCCCTCAGCTCCAAATCCTTTTGCAGTTAAGCTTCTTAGTCAGATTTTGGAAAAGTTCTTCATTTGATATGTTTTGGTCTGTCTGATTTAGGAGGCAGAAAGTTTTGGTCCGCCTATTTAATATTAAAAACCTAAACTACTTGATACTTTGACTATTTGTGTCCTTCTCTGCTTGCTTCAAATATGTGGTAACCTCTTTTCTCCTTTTCCCCTTTCCTCTCAGAGGATCATCTCACTCTTCCTTCTTCAAACATACAAACAGACCCATATTTCCATGCAGTTTCCTCCTTCATCCTGCATATTAAAGCAGTGTTACATATTGGATCTCATTTAACAAAAGACAATTCAACAACAACAAACATCAATAGCCTTTCTCAGATTTGTATCTCTCTTCAGGCACTTACCTTTGCCTCCCCCTCATAACTGAACTTTTTTGTTGTTCAGAGTTGCTAAATACCACTGTCCCCCTCCCCTAATCTCCCAATAATGCTTCATTCCTTGAAAATCTGACTCGAGTCCCCATTACTCCACTCAACATAATTTTAAATAGTCACAGTGTAAGTTCTCTAAGCAAGGTGAACTGTAATTTCTTGTACAAACCAGGACTCCTCTTAAAAAATAAAAGGATGGATTATGAATAATTATGCTGGGAAATCAGGAGTCTGGAATATCTGGTTCAGGAAATGGATTTAGCCTTTTACCTTTAAGGCACTGTGTCCAATGAATATGCTCCAATTTTCATCTTTTATGACTCCAGTGATACTCAAGTCTTTTGACATTTCTAGTTCCTTGGAATAATGAGTTATAATAATAACTTCTATAATTATAATAACTTATTATTATAATTATAATAAATAATTATAGTAACAATTTCTAGTTCCTTGGAATAATAATTCCCTTGGCTTCCACGGGAGAGCATTCATTAGCCCTGTGTTTTTTATTTTTATTTTTTCCCCCTCTACTACACTTTTTCTTTATTTCTGGGTTGCCCTCCTTTATTTAATACTAAGTGCTGCATTTCTGAAGGTTCAGTCCCAGTGCCCTTCTCCTCTCACAATACTTGGTAGAACATCTGGAGATATCTAAGCCCATATCTTTTAGGAAAGCTATTTATAAGCAACTTTTAAACTTCTGTTCTCAACCCAGACGTTGCCTATTATCTCTAGCCACAAATATCTTCTTCACATTCTGAACTGAGTTCAGAAGCAGATGAATTCAACTCATAATACTCCTTTTAGGATTTCTTGTTTGTCTAAGTGACTGGCTCCATTATCCATTCAATTTATAACGTAGAAGCATGGGATTCGTCAGTGGCACCACCTTTTCCCTCACCCACCACCCAACCCATCCAGTATCAAGTACTGCTGATTCTGTTTCTTAAAATGTCTTAAGAATCCACTTACTTCTGTTTCTCTAGCTTAGCATGCCACTTCCCAATCTTGCAAACTACTTGTTCTTTCGTTTGGATCAGTACAGAAATCACTCAACGAGGAGCACCTGGATGGCTCAGTTGGTTAAACGAGAAAGATGCACACTGCTGGTTTTGGCTCAGGTCATGTTCTCAGGGTTTTAAAGTTGAGCCCTGCCCCCCTAAGATTCTCTTCCTCTTCCTCTCTCTTTGTCCCTCTCCCTGCCCAATTGCCTATCTACTGGCATGCACTTTTTCTCAAGAAAGAAAGAAGAAAGAAAGGAAGGAAGGAAGGAAGAAGTGACTGAGTTATTTTTCTTTCCTTCAGTCACTCAGTCACCTTGCACAGGTGCTTGCCCCATTCAAATTCATCCTTCTCATTGAATTCATAAACAACTATACATCTATCATTCATCTACGTATCCTTTATTTGATTTGCAAAATGAACCAAGTCACTTACATTACCCAGTCTTTGAACAGTTCAAAAGACCATTTTTGTAAGACCTAAAGTTGACCCCTTGAGGAAATAAGACCATAGAAGAAAGAAGTTTTGTTGAAGGCTGTGGATTCACTACAGATATTTTTTTCTCTCCTTCACCATTACTTTGAAACAGTAGTTTTAAAAATATGTTTACAATAATAACCATTTATAGGTAAAGTAGAATCAGAGACTAAGAAGTTTCAACATCCCTCCCTGCTCCACCAAAATGATTCTTCTCTTAAGAAATTGAGAATGGGGACAGCTAAATGTATAGATTTTTTAACCTAATGAAAAGATATCTGCATTCTGACATTTAATGGTCTCATGGGAATGACTGATTTTTTTTTTATGTGCATGCTTTAAGCAAAATAAGCCATTGCACACTGTACTCAGGATGAAAAGAGCTCACAATAAGATCTTCACCCACTCATCCTTAGATACAGAGGAAAAACAAAGAATCACCAAACTATTAAGAGAAACCTAAAACAGCCAAAGAAATAAAAACCAACAAATGCCTAAAGAAAAAGGGAAACTTCCCAATTTTTAATCAATATATTATGATGTATTTGAGAACATGTTATTTTCATAAATATATAATGGGGAGATCAGAAGGTAAGAAAAGTTCTTGAAAATTAAAATAAGATTGTAAAAATATAATTAGTCTTAAAATGAATATGAGAGGTCATTTCATTTTCTCAGGGAAATAAGACCAAAAACCTAGTAAAGAAAAAAATATAGCAGAGAAAAAAAAAGATAATATCAATCTAAGAAGTCCAACAACAATAATAAATATATCAGTTAATGCTTGTATTCATAAAGTATTAACTTTTTTGGAAATTATTCTACCACCATAAACAACTAGAAAACAGGATATACTGTATGAAGCAATTGTTTTGAGACTTTAGACAATAAGCAACCACAAAATTAAATATCTGAGGGAAGTGAAACAAATAAGGTAAGTCCTATAATTGCTCCAGCTTACTGCCAAAAGGCAATTTCCAAAACATAATACAAAGAGAAGAATGATAATAAAGAAGAGAATATTGGACAAAGACAGCTTTCAATATCTGAGGCATGAATCTTTGCCTGAATACTGACATTGTATATATTGGGCAGAATTTCAGGTGGCTACTAAAAGAGTCACCAGAAAACAGGAAGTTGAACATGCTCTGGAATGGAAATAATGGAGAAAAGTTGCAATGCTCAAGGTGAAATCTTCCAAAGTCCTCTTTAGTAATGAGCAAAAGGAACCCTAGGCCAAAGGCTGCTCTGGGAACTTCCAAACTAAACTAAAAGCAAGACTTAAAAGGATTAAACTAATCCTAAGTAATTTAACTGCGTGCCTGAACAAAGTACACTTTTGAATGGAATACCAGAAAATCTAGTATGTAACAACGTAAAAATTATAATGTTAAGCATCCAGTAAAAAATTGTATGTGTGCATAGCAGCAGGAAAATATGACACCTAATTAGACTAAAACCAGTCAGTGGAAGGAAATTAGAAATAACAAAAGTTATGGAATTAGTAGATAATCATATTAAAATAGTTATCATAATATTCTCCATATGCCCAGAACTATAAAAGAAAATAGAAAAATGATAAGGAGAGAAATGGAAGTTATTTAAAGAAACCTAAATAGAACTTCTAGAAATGTGGAGAAATACACACACACACACACACACACACACACACACACACACTCAAATGATTACCAGTAAATTATACACTGCAAAAGAAGAAAAATCAATGAAATTAAAATCTTGCAAGATAATTTACTCGAAATAGAGACAACGAAGACTGAAAGAGATAAAGAGAGCAGCAGTGACCTGTAGGTCAATGTCAAGTTATCTAACATAATAGAATAGGAACTGGTGGTTCAGAATGAGAAGATATACATGGGGAGCAGATGAAGATGTTTGTAGAAATAATAAAATTACCACCAAATATGTATCACATTTGATGAAAACTATAAACCTAAGATTTCAAAAAGCTAAGCAAGCCACAAATGGGACAAACATATAGAAAAGCACATTAAAGGGGGCACCTGGGTGGCTCAGTGGGTTAAGCAGCTACCTTCAGCTCAGGTCATGATTCCAGGGTCCTGGGATTGAGGCCTGCATCAGGCTCCCTGCTTAGCAGAGAGCCTGCTTCTCTCTCTCCCTCTGCCTGCTTCTCTGCTTACTTGTGCTCTATCTCTATCTCTCTGTCAAATAAATAAATAAATAAAGTATATATAAAAAAAGAAAAGCACATTAAGGTACATCAGAATCAAATTGGTGAAAGCTAATGATAAAATATCTTAAAAGCGTTTGGAGGGAGGAACTAACACAAAGTAATGGAGGATATTTTGATAAAGTAAAAGCATGGTCACTGTGTGTTCTCACTGGTTTTCCAACAAAATAATGAAGAATTTGTCACCATAGATATGCTATAAAAATTTTAAAACTTTTAAACGTTTAAATAATCCCAAAAGTTCTAGAATGTAAAACAAAACAAAGCAATATTTTTTAGGAAACCAAATTATAAATGGTCCTCTGTAAAGGAAGGAGTACTAATGAGTACTAAGCTAACATCAGAATCTCAACAACTACTCCTAAATTTTATCTTATGATTCTATGAGCAATTAACTCTTCTTTTAAAAATTTTCTTCCTGGTTTTTTTGTTTGTTTGTTTGTTTTTAGAGATAGAGCTTGTGCTTGTGTGCAGGTGCAGAGGGGAGGGGCAGAGGGAGAATCATAATTGGACCCATGCTAAGCACAGAGCCTGACACAGAACTTAATATCACAACCCTAAGATCACAACCTCATCCAAAATCATGAGTCAGACACAACCAAATGAGCCACCTAAGCACCTGAAAAATTAACTCTTAATATGACGATGTCAGGATTCTCCAGAGAAACAGAGATGATAGGTGATACATAGGTGTAAATATCCAGAAAGTGATTTATTATAAGATATTGGTTCATGTGATATGGAGGCTGAGAAGTCCCATGATCTGCCATCTGGAGCTGGAGACCCAGGCAGTCAGTGATTTTCTTAGAAGGCCTGAGGGCTGGAAGGTGAAGATACAGATTCCAGTTTGAGTCTAAAGGCCCAAGAACCAAGAATTTCCAAGGCAGAAGACTGATATCCCAGCTCAGCAGTCAGAATGAATTTAACTTTTCTCTGCATTTTTATTCAATACATGTCATTCAGGAATTATATGATGCCCACTCACATTAGGGAAGGTCACCTGCTTTACTAAGTCTACCAATTCAAATATTAATCTTTTCCAGAAACACCATCATAGACACACAGAGAAATAATGTCTAGGTATCACAGATACGGCATCCGTGGTCCAGTCAAGGTGACACATAAAAATTAACCATCACACATGTCTTAGGCTGCCCTGGGTATTTTAGCCCTACCTATGTTTTTAGTTTTCTGTTCTCTAGTCTTACTGGCCTTTTGCTATAATTTTGAACTTTCCCAGCACCTCCCTGGCACATTGGTTTACACACACTCTTTCCACTGCTGGGGTTCTCGTACCTTCTCTGTTCACTAGTTAACTCCTCCTGCTCATTCTTCAGATTGCAGTTAGATTTCATCTCTTCAAGAAATCATGCCAAAACATAACAAATACCCCATTGTTTGTTCCCATAGCAACATGTACTTGTCTGTCACAGAAATTATTACAGCTGTAATTTTATATTTGTGTGAGTGTGTGATCAATCGCCCCATTAGAATGCAGGTTTCATGAACATTGCATCAGTCTTTTACTCACCATTTTATCCCAAATGCCTCATGTGTGTGGCACCAAGTACTCATCCAATATATACTTGTCCATTAAATGGTTAAAAGAAAATATAAATTAAAAAACCTGCTTGAAACAGTCTACATGGTCTTACTCCCCCTATCTGGAAAAAGGAAAAGACAGTCATACAACTCTTTGTGGTTGGACAGGCCAACAAGCCAGGGAAAGTTTTGTCCCCACCTGACCAGTTAGCATCCATCTGGCTGAGCGCTGTGCTAGATCTCCCCTTCATGGGAGAGGTGGTAAGAAGCAAAGAGTAAGATAGCAGTGTCTGTACTTCTTTCAAGTCATCTCTAATGTCACTTCCATCTTTAGAGTTAGATGTTTATGTACATTTTCCTTGGAAAAACACCATTTCCTCTTTAAGAAATTTGTGGGAAACTCTTGTCCAGAAATCCACTGTTTCTATTTCATTTGTTGCTACAAAATTTTATCTACCTTTAACTGTTTTTATCATTTTAATGGAGTGTTAAAATGGTAAGGGGGAAAATGTTTTATCCACCGTCTTGAGGTGGAAGAAGTCCATGCAGTCTATATTTCAACAGTATTTTTTTTTTTAAGATTTATTTATTTATTTATTTATTTGTCAGAGAGATCACAAGTAGGCAGAGAGGCAGGCAGAGAGAGAGAGAGGAGGAAGCAGGCTCCCCACTGAGCAGAGCCCGATGTGGGACTTGATCCCAGGACCCTGAGATCATGACCTGAGTCGAAGGCAGTGGTTTAACCCACTGAGCCATCCAGGCGCCCCTCAACAGTGTTTTTTAAAAATATTTTATTTATCCATTTGAGAGAGAAGAGAGGCTGAGGGAGGAGGGGAGAGGCCAAGGGAGAGGAAGAAACAGACTCCCCACTAAGCAGGGAACCTGACAACAGGCTTGATCTTAGGACCAGGAGATCATGACCTAAGCTAAATGCAGATGCTTAACCAACTGAGCCACCCAGGTGCCGCTCAACAGTATTTTCAAGTTGCTTTACAAAAAAATACCAATTGCTAATGCAACTGACAGTGAGTAAAAAAATGTACATTTTCTTTATATCTGACAATGAATGGAAATTATGGAAGGGAAGAGATGTTATGAGGGTGTTAAAGTGCAATATATATATATATATCTTTAATATATATGTATATACATATATTACATGTAATACATGTATTATTAATTATTAATAATAATTAATAATTAAATAATAGTTACAATATATTAAATAATTATTAAATATATATGTATATACATATATTACATGTAATACATGTATAATTAATGTATATACATATATATTATGTATATACATATATATTACATGTAATATAATGTAATTAATATAATATTATGTAATTAATTATGTAATTATATTAAATTACATATAATCATATACATATAATATATAATACATATAATATATAATACATATAATTATATTATATTAAATTATATTATATTACATTAAATATAATGTAATAATATAATATTACATGTAATATTTATGTATATACATATATATTAAAGATTTTATTTATATATTTGACAGAGAGAGATCACAAGTAGGCAGAGAGATAGGCAGAGAGAGAGGGGGAAGCAGGCTCCCTGCTGAGCAGAAAGCCCGATGCGGGGCTCGATCCCAGAACCCTGAGGTCATGACCTGAGCTGAAGGCAGAGGCCTTAACCCACTGAGCCACCCAGGTGCCCCCCAAAATATTTTAAGGTTAAAAAATAATACTATAAATTGGGATTATAAAGCAAAGACCACCTGGGAACAGTTGCAGGATAACATAATCTGAAATAACATTAGAACTTGAGGCAAGTAAAGAATTAAATAGATTTGAAGCTATAAGCTCAATTTTTGATAAGGCAAAGTAATTATTTGCAAAAGGCACCTACATCAATATATATATATTGTCCTAATTTTTCTAACAGGAAATTATTTAGATCATCCAAGATAAAAGAGTCATGAAGTATTTTGATCGTAATCAAAGTAAACATAAAACATATTGTCTCTATTTGCTTAATGGGTGCAACTAAATTTATGATGCACATAACACCATCAGCTTAATTAGGAAATATAATTCTTACTTCCTTAGGTTACCTATGGCTAGGGATCCTTGATGAAATTGTATTTTGAAAGCTTGGTCTCTTTAGGGCACCCTAGTGTGTGAAAGGCTGTAACTAGAAATTGTTCTGGGATTTTTCTCAAGTTACCTGTACCAGAAGACTTTTTATGAGTACATAACACCACCACTGCCTTAAAACAAAAAGACAATTATTAATGAGAAATAGTAAATACAGTTGCTTAAGCATTGTCTGTCGGGTCATCTTATTTAATTCAGTTTTTTGAAATGTGTGTGGATAGTATCACCCTTCTCACCAATAAACTCCATGAGAATGTGAGTATTTTCGTTTTTGAGTTTTTTTTTTTTTAACTTGTTCTATCACCAGAATTTAGACCTTGACTTTGTTCTCAATAAATATTAAATGAGTAAATAGTTTCCCTAGAAAAGTATTAAAAATAACAAAATATAATCATTTAGTTGATGTAATATATGAGCCGTGTATTCAACAATAAATTGTAGTTGTCCTTTATTTTTAGGTTTGTCATATTGGTAATAATTTATATAAAAATGGGAAGTGATAGGTCATAGGCTATACAATAAAACAAATCCCAAAGAACTCAATTAAAAAAGTGAAATGAGTCAAAAATATAACTGCAAAAATGCAAGATATAGGATACTTAACTTAGCATCAATATATCTATCAAAAATATTAAAAATTAAAAAGGCTTACTGGTATTAGTTAATTTAATTTCCATAAAAGTGAATGTGATATAGCTGTCAAAATGTGTTAATTTAATCTTACACTGTATTCATTGGGCAAGGGAGGTGATGGCCCACCTAGTTTTCATGACAAAACAAAGAGCGTATTTTATTCAGTACCATGAACCAGTTTAAAAGAACACTGATAAGCCAAACTTTATATGGAGGAACATGACCAGAATGCTGAAAAGTAAAGGAAATGTGTTAGTTTTCAGCTAAAAGATAGAGATCTAAAGATACATTATAGAATTCTGATCCATTGTGAATCCCCCAAAAATGAAAGGAAAGAAATAAATAATAAAACAAGGAAAGGGAAAAAAAATATTAATCTAAGCTGGAAGAGTTTCCCTGAGTGGATCACAAACCATGAAAAATTCCAAAAATCCAATAACACATAGAGAAGAGCAATATTAAAAATGTGGCATTATAGCCATAATGGGGGTAATCAGAGCTGGAAGAGAATCAAAAGCAATTGAGAGGGAGACAATTGGGGACCAACAACATTAGCTTCCAGGTGGGTCAGCATCTGCAAGCACTACCACCATTTTCTCCATACAGCCCCATCTGGGTATCTGCATCCGTGTTAAAGCTGTGAATGGAGGAATGTGAGACAAAGAGACAGAAGTGTGCTCTTGAGGATTGTCCATAAAGGACAGGTGGAGAGAATCCATTCTCAGAAGAAAGGTGGTCTGTACCTCTGTACCAACATATTTTGCTATTCCCATAAACTTGCTTCTGTCCACCCCCACCACTCAATCTGTAAAAATTAGTGGCAAAAGTGTCTAAAAGAGAATTTCTGTAACCAAAAGGAAGCAGATTTAATTTATATTAAATTTAAAGTTGTGAGAGATATATGAGGATATCAAAGTCATAAAATTCAATTAAGTCACGTGCTTCCAGTAGGAATATGGTGGTAGCTGAGATTTGAATAGCTTCATACTTTTCTGAAAAAAAAGAAAGAAAGAAAGATGAAAAGCACACACAAATTATGTGTTTATTTAAGATTGAAGAAAACTTAGAAGCTTCAAATTGCAGGTAAGTAAGGAAATCAGAGGCTGGCAGGAAGCCAATACAGGAAGTTGAGATGATACTGTGAGGATAAAAGGGACTGCAAAGAGTCTAATCAATGGAAGTTCTCAGAAATCTCTAGAAAATTAAGCAGTAGGAAAGCATATCCGAGAAGCAAGTGCTCTGAGTTCAGCTGACGTGGGAGAGTTTAAGCACTGGGGAAGGAAGGAATAGGTTTACAGAATGTTCAGGAGACTCAGAGGAAGTAGAGTTAAGAAAATATCAGAAAATAAGTGACAAGATCTGGGTCACTTATTGATGGCAGCCTGTGAGAACAGAGCTGAAGGAATAAGCTCTGAACCTAGATGGGTTCTGAGAATTAGGGAGGGGAGGGGTGGCTGGGTGGTTCAGTTGGTTAAGGTTAAGCATCCGCCTTTGACTCAGGTCATGATCCATGGTCCTGGGATGGAGCCCTGTGTCAGGTTTCCCTAAGGAACAGGGAGCTTTCTTCTCCCTCTCCCTCTTCCCCTCCTCCAGTTCTCTCCTGCTTGTGTTCTCTTGTTCTCTTCTGCTTACTCTGTTTTCTCTCTCTCTCAAATAAATAAATAAATAAATAAATAAATAATCTTAAAAAAAAAAAAAGAATCAGGGAGGGGAGACTCAGTGATGCCGTATTATCAGAAGGAAACAATCCATTGATGTAGAAGGGAGTGGGGAACACTTTAGCCTGAGGACTAAGAAACCTCTCTGTCCCCATCTCCCCACTTCTCTGCAGAAGTCTTGTGTTAAGAGTTCAAGGAAATCCAACTCATATATTTATGAGAAAGAAAAAGAATATCCATACAAAGATGCTATAAGTAAAAAAAAAAAAAAAAGAAAAAGAAAAATACAACTTAATAAGAGTACAAACTATCTACAGATCATAAAAAATTCTGTAGAAAACAATTCTTTTTCTCTAGCTATGGATTGGTTAATTTATCATTCTATCTGCCTTGTCTCACAAAGAACACCATGAGAAGAAAAAGAAAGCAAGGGGTGGAGGACAGACTGGGAGATACCACCCAACCTTCTCCTCCCTTCTCCTTCTGCTCCACAATATTGGAGCTGAAAGTCTATGTACTGCCTGGAGGAGATAAGTTTGAATCAAATAGATTATAATTTTTTTCGAACTTTGAAACAGGCCTCTGCTGTAATGAGGTATTTTGTTTTGTTTTGTTTTAATACAAAAGTAAAAGAAAAGATAGGGAATCACAGAGAGATATCCTTTTGGAAGTTCTTTATTCAGCTGTTGACAGGAATTTGACAGAGCACAGTAGGAAGCAGTAATTGAGAAAATAAGAGTTTTACCTTAATCAAACTGATCACATGATCTCATTTGATTTTACAGCATGAATGCAGATTTTAATATTTCCCAATTTTATGGTCAAGAAATCTTGGACTCCAGAAAGTTAAGCTTGACCATAAGTGAACTGGCTGATACACCAACCAAAATCTTCAAACTGGAATGCCTTGCTATTTTACTCTCCTGCTATCTTGAAAAGTGTATAACCAATATAGGCCATTTATGTTCTTCATTAATATAATAAATTTCACTATATCCCCACATTTCAAACTACTTTCTGTACTTTTAATGTTGATTTCAATTACCTTTTCCCTAAAACCTATAATCCCTCAGAATTCATCTTCCCCCACCGAACTGCTCTCTTCTCCCACAATTTCATAGAATGTTAAGACTTTTGTTCTAGTCTACTCGTGATAGTGTATGTGTGTCTGCTCTGTTCCCACTGGATAGTTTCTTAGTAGTAAAGGCTCAGTATAATACCTTTTTATATTACTAATAGTACGCAGTACATTATTTTGTACCTAGTAAATATTTGAGTTTGTTTAAATTAAATAATACATACAAGTACTTTAAAGGTTTTGAAGAATAAGGCTATTGAGTGCTTAATCCTGGTTTGATTTATGGACTTTTACCCATGGTATTAATTGTTCACTAATTTACTTATTTGAAAGGATGAATTGGGTGTTAAGTGGTAAGGAAAATAAAGGCTAGGGAAATTTAATATAAATAATAATACAAAAATAAAAGAATAAACTATTAAACATATAGACAAACCTTGGAAATGTTTGCTCATTCTCTGCAATGGATTGGGCATTATCTTAAAGCAGATCCACAGAAAATGACTAGTATCTGCATAAAGTCATCTGCTTGTTACCTCTCATAATGGTTAATTTATATGTCAGTTTGACTGGGACATTGGTAGCCCAGATCTTTGGTTAAATCTCGTGCTGAATGTGTCTGTGAAGGTGTTTCTGGTTGAAATTAACTTTTGAATCAATAGACTGAGGAAAGTAGATTGCCCTCCTCAGTGCTAGTGGGTTTTATCCAGTCTGTTGGAGACCTGAGTAGAACAACAATAACAAAAAACTAAAAAAGTCTCTGATTGACTGTTGTTGAACTGGGACATCACTCTTCTCCTACTCAGACTCAGAACTGAACCTAAACTTACACATCAGCCCTCTTGAGTCTTCAGCTGCAGACCTTGGAACATCTCAGATTCCATAACTACTAGCTCTTATCTCTCTTTCTCTATCATATCCAATTAGTTCTGTTTTTACGGAGAACCGAGGCTAATACCCCCCTGATATCCCTGTGTGAATCTTTTATTGGTATAAGCAAATCACCACAAATTTTGCAATGTAAAATAACAGTCATTTATTATCTCACAGTAGATCAGTAGTCCAGGCACAACATAGCTGGGTCTATTGCTGTAATAAGATGTCTGCCATGTCTGCAGTCTTATTTGAGACTTGGAATCCTCTTCCAAGCACATGTGGTTATTGGCAATATTCACTTTCTTGCAGCTGTATAAGTCATGGTGGCTTGTCTCCTAAGGGCAGAAAGAAAATGTCTCTGAACTCAAGGAAAGACTAATCTCTCTTTTAAAGAGTTCTCTTGATTTGGTAACCCCCACTGGATAACTGCCTTTTGAATAAATCAAAGTAAAACCAACTAGGAACCTGAATTATATCTGAAAAATTTGTTCATTTTTTTTTAATCCCTAAAATTTTGCTTACCTAACCCAGTTAATTGTTTTAGATGGTCTCTGAAATGTTCTTTCAATCTCCCTGGTGGTCTAGTGGTTAGGATTCGGCGCTCTCAATCTTCCTTGCCTCTGAAGGTTTGCTAATACAAAAATTTTAGAGAGCCTAAGAACTTCAAAAATTAAATGCTTCTCAAAGTAAAAGATCCACAGCAGTATCCAGAATGGAACATGAAATATCAGACTATCAGGAAAATAAATAAATAAATAAAGCCCCAGAAAAGACTGAAAAGAATGTCGGCAACAACAACTTTATTTCTTACTATTCATTAGAGCAAAGGGTGTTCTATAATCTACATAAAGTGAGGTTAAATACATTTAATATATCCTGTCAAATTAATTCATCCCTCTTTAAAATAGAAAGGTGTAGTTAAGACATTAAAAATGCATTTATTCTTTTATTCTTTATCATACTGAGCAAAAAAAATAAAATAGAAGACAGATTTCTATCTCACACTGAATATTTTCTTTAAGACCAAAGGAAAATTATTTTATAAGGTACTCAGATTGCCAAGCACATAACTCAAACTATCACCATGATTTCTATTTTGAAGATGATGGTAACTTTCATGGCATGCAGTGCTTTTCATTATGTAACAATGTTTATGAAGAACTCTAGTTATTTCAATTTCCAGGAAAAGAAACTATTTTCTATCCTAAATCTCTGATTCCAGCACACTGTGTGTGACATTTATTGCCAATTTGAGTAGAATAATCACTTGTCAATCATTTCTTGATTTATTTATTTTTTTTAAGTCTCATGTGGAAAACTACACAAAACAGCCTGGCAAATCAGTTGGATCTTCTCTAGGAGGTATTAGCATGAAAAGTTAAATTAATTTCACTTTATTGGTCTGCCATCTTATCTCCATCTCTTCTCCTGTACCAGAGAAACACATTGAATATGGCAGATTATCCAGATGAAATTCAATCATTTAGCAGCTAGTTTAGTTCTGATGGTATCTGACCACAGTGAATTTCCTCCTCGTTTATTGCTGGGAAAATACAGTAAAGATCTTTCCAGAAATTTGAGTGGGTAGGTCATAAGAAAGACCCATTAATTTTCAGCTCAGGTTGTGATCTCAAGGTCATGAGATCAAGACTTGCGTTGGGGCTCTTTGCTCAGTGAGGAGTCTGCTAGAGATTCTCTCTCTCCCTCTTCCTCCGCCCCTCCACCCACTCATGCCTCTCCTTCTCTGACAAACAAACAAATAGATAAATAAATAAATCTTTATAAAAAAGAAAAAAAAAGACCCATTACTAAATGGATTTTGAATTACTAATTATCTGTAGGATTTTGGTGTGATTGCTTAAAAAGAAAACAAACAAACAAGAAAACAGTGGATGGAAAAGGAAAGAAATGAGAACATAAGGAATATTTTAATTACTTGAAAAAATTATATTGAATTAATCATATCCAGTCATCATTCTCTCAAAAACTAGCTCACCAGGAATAACATTTACAGTGTTACATAGGACCATATCCTTGGAGAAAATTTTCAGTTTTTTTCTCTAATCCACAGTCACTTGTATATTATATAAATCTTTATATACAGTAATAGTCAGGAACCCAAGCAATCTATCATATTTGATCAAGACAAGCATAAATCACTTATTCATGATTTACCATTCCTAACTTGATTCATTGATTCATCTCCAGACAAGACAAGGTCAGTTAAAAAAAAAAAAATGATTAAGCTTCTTGCCCTTAAGAGAGAACAGCTTAACCAACAAATTCATCTTCACATCTGACCTCATGAATCTTGACACTGGGAATACTGTGAAAATAGAAATAGCCCTATTGATGGTCCCTCAAGTAGAAAAGTCAGTGTAAGAGAGAAAATAGTAGAAAGATTAACAACAAACTTACCATGAGTGTCTCATAGCCATCCTACTTGTTACCATGAGACAATCTGAATCGGCTAACATGCAATTACCTATTTTTATCAGTATTTATTTTCAATAAATTTTCTGCTTTAGCTCATGGGGTTTTTGTTTTTTTGTTT
Organism: Neogale vison; assembly: GCF_020171115.1. Lineage (NCBI taxonomy): Eukaryota > Metazoa > Chordata > Mammalia > Carnivora > Mustelidae > Neogale > Neogale vison. The sequence goes on from NC_058096.1 coordinate 99,637,212, forward strand.
TGTATTGTTTTGTTTTGCATGTGTATGTCTTTTTTTTTTTTTCAGTTTTACTTCTCCCCAATTTCCTACCCTGCAGCATCCTAATTTTTCACATATAACTTCTTCTCATTTATGTAATGATGTTTAGCCATAGATTTGGTAAGCTGAGTTGTAGGGAAATAGTAGCATCTTCTAAATATTCCCATGAGATGCCACAAAAACCTATAATCAGGTAGGCTGCAATGTAATAGATTTCTAATCCTTACTTCCAGGGTCAGAGAACTCATCAATTTTCTTAATTTTTCCTTGGGTTCCCCACGCACCTTCTGCACTTATTTCAAATACAGAAATATAAACAACAAACTTCTACTTAGTCTTAGCTCAGGTTGCTATAAAAAAATCGTAGACTAGTTGGCTTAAACAATAGATACTTATTTCTCATAATCCGAGGCTAGGGTGGGCCTAGGATGTCCAACATCCAAATGCCAGCAGTTTTGGTTCCTGGCCTATAGGTCATTGGCTTCTTGCTGAGTCCTCAATGGCAGGGGAAAAAGGGAGCTCTGATATTTCTCTTCTTATAAGGGCGCTAATCCTCTCATGGGGCATACACTCATCTAAACCTAATAACCCCCCGAAGGCCTTACTTCCAAATAGCACCACTTTGGGGATTAGAGCTTCAACATACAAATTTTGGGGACATAATTCAATCTGTAGCATATACCCAGATCATATAGTATATGTGTTGCTTTAAATGTAGAAAATAAATCTGATAATTATATTCTGTTACAACATGCCTAGATTGCTGAACTGATTTCTCATGGAGTTTTAGATAATTTTCAAATTTCTTAGCATAAAATTACAAAAATCCTTTTGCTGCCTGACTCCAGTCTACTTGGTTTCTATATACCCTCCCCTCTGGCATTCTGCCTTCTAGCTGCAATGTGTTTCCATACCCTTCACTCAAAATGTCTGATTCTTTCAACTGTTTTTGCACATACTGTTTCCTCTGGCTGAACTGTCCTTCATCCCCTATGCATTATGATAAACCCTATCCGTTCTTCAAGACCAAGTCCCACCAAAGTCTTTCCTGACTCCTCCTCTCTCCCAAAAGAGTTAAAATCTCTTCTTTACTTCCATCTTATTTTGTTTATACATCTACCACAACACCAAAGCCATGAGTTTTCCAATTATTTGGCTATATGTCTATCTCTTCTATTAAACTATGACATCCTTTAGGACAAGGATAATTGATAAGAAAACCTTTTAATTCAGTGAAAGCAGAACTGTGCCTAATCCACAGCAACACTCACTATATGAATGGAGGAAGGAAAGAACTATTAACTGAGTCCACACAGAACAGTAGGAGACTAGATGATTCCCATTTCTTGTTCCATGGGTACTTGCCCTGTTTCACACAATCTCCAGTTTCTAGTCTCTTTAGTTTTGCCTGTGGATTGTACTATTTCAACCTTGCAAACCTAGTACTTGGTTTCATACTCCCTTGCTGCCTGCTGTAGGAGAACTAGATATTCTAACTCTTACATCACATAAGTAGTGTTTTCTAAATTTGCTTAACTATAAAGCTCCATGATGGTTCTTATTAAAAATACAAATTCTTGAGCCCAGCTTCAGATCTACTAAATATGAAGCTTCAGGAAGTGAGTTCAATAATCTGCATTTTTAAACATGTTTCCCAGATGATTCTGAAGAAGGTAAGTAAGAATACACAAACAGAGGGTAAAAAGGGATGTTCCTTCTGTTTTGGGACAACTTCTTCCTCTAGCGGTCAATGTCTTAGCTTGGGACCTCATTAAGCAATAGTTCAGCTTCCTAAGACTGAGAAAGAAGCTTCACTTGAATGTCTTCCTCTAGTGGGTTCATCAGGCTTTCAGGAAAATTGCAAACCCCTCCAATGGTCCCCAGACATCTCCATACTCCTTATTCCACGCAGAAGTTAGTGTAGAAGCTTTATCTTGCTACCTGTACTCCCAGATGCTCTCCAGAGTTCCGTTCTTAGGTGTTGCAACTGCTGCTGCCAAGTTCCAGAACAGCTCTGGGTATTGGCAGTCTGCAAACTGACTCTGATGAGCTGTGACAGTTCATGTTCCGTGGGTGTATCCTTAATCAGACTAGACCCTGAGGATGTATGGATTCCCTGTAGAAAGTACAGATTGAGTGTCACTCAGGGTTAAAAATGAAAATGCAGACTAAGTACTTAGCATAGAGTCTGGTGCAAACCAAGCATTTAATAAATATTACCAATTACTAATATTTCTGTTGTTGGACAGACTGAATATATTTCTTCCTTTGATCCCAATCCAAGAAAACCTATATTATATAGATTTTTAACATAATTCTTGGAAATTTAAAAATATCCTAATACCCCAAATGAGTTTGGTTATTTAAATTAGTTTTGATTAATCAGAAAATATGGGAGTATATTTTCCACAGAATGCCAAACTCACAGAGTTTAAATCATAACATTCAGATTGCAGAGACCATATACTTGTTTTGATGATCCAATAGGCATAATACTGTTTTAAAACAGTTATGAATACTAAATATCAATGCTTGTACTTATTAACTATTACTCTGTAACAAATCGCTCCAAAACTCAGTGACTTGAAACAATCGCCATTTATTATCTCTCATGAATCAATGACTTGGCTATGCAGACTGGTTCAGGCTGAACTTGGATGATCTGGGCCTGACTCACTTGTATATTTGTTGTTAGCGGGAGGGTTGCTGGGGATAGCTTTCATAGTGTTGCTTCAGCTAGGTTGTTTCCCTCAAGAGCAAGAAGACCATTTCAAGTTTGTTCAAATGGTGGTCTCAGGGAGAAAAAATACATGCAGTGTCTCTCGACCTAAGTTTGGTCAAGACCAATGACAAAAATGACTAATGACGTAACTAAAATGATAACACAATGCCATTTTTGCCATATTCATGGATTAAAATGAATTATAAGGTCAGCATAGATAGATCTAAGGGGTAAGATATAAACTTCATCTTTGATGAAAGTTGCTGAAAAGTATTTTTTCAAAGGATACAGGGAGACTATTATCTGGATACTCAATGTAAACAGTTTGTCACATTAGTCATTGTGGCAAAATATCTCATTTTTGGAGTTTTCTGAAATTAAAAAAAATAGATTCAGAGATATGATCAAAATCATGCTCTTCCTTCCATTATCATCCAATTGGTTATAATAAAGCCACATAGCTATCAGATAAGCATTGTTCATTTTATTTATTTTTTAAGGTTTTATATTTAAGTAATTCCTACATCCAACATAGGCCTTGCATTCACACCCCTGATATCAAGAGTCACATGTTCCACCAACTGAGCCAGTCAGGCACCTTTCATTTGTTCATTTTAGAATAATGCTAGCATTAACCCAATATGGATGTTAAGACGATTACATAAGATATCATCATATCAGCTAACACCTAGCAATGTGCCCAGGAAAAGGGAAGTATATACAGATTTTGAGGTGAGTAAAAATAGTGGACTGTTATTTCTATTTGCTTTCTTTATTATATTTATTAACTGGAGTCCTCAGTTTTTTTTTTATTCTTTGCTTTCCTCCATGCATCATCATTACACTGGTTTTTCATGATGTTAAAATTATTTGGTAATCTTTAGCAACATTTGTCTTTTTTTTTTTAATTTTTTTTCCAATTTATTTATTTTCAGAAAAACAGTATTCATTATTTTTTCACCACACCCAGTGCTCCATGCAAACTGTGCCCTCTATAATACCCACCACCTGGTACCCCAACCTCCCACACCCCCGCCACTTCAAGCCCCTCAGATTGTTTTCCAGAGTCCATAGTCTCTCATGGTTCACCTCCCCTTCCAATTTACCCAAAAGCACATACCCTCCCCAATGTCCATAACCCTACCCTCCTTCTCCCAACCCCTCTCCCCCCAGCAACCCACAGTTTGTTTTGTGAGATTAAGAGTCACTTATGGTTTGTCTCCCTCCCTATCCCATCTTGTTTCATGGATTCTTCTCCTACCCACTTAAGCCCCCATGTTGCATCACCACTTCCTCATATCAGGGAGATCATATGATAGTTGTCTTTCTCCGCTTGACTTATTTCACTAAGCATGACACGCTCTAGTTCCATCCATGTTGTCGCAAATGGCAAGATTTCGTTTCTTTTGATGGCTGCATAGTATTCCATTGTGTATATATACCACATCTTCTTTATCCATTCATCTGTTGATGGACATCTAGGTTCTTTCCATAGTTTGGCTATTGTGGACATTGCTGCTATAAACATTCGGGTGCACGTTTGTATCTTTAGGGTAAATTTCCAGTAGACCAATTGCTGGGTCATAGGACAGTTCTATTTTCAACATTTTGAGGAACCTCCATGCTGTTTTCCAGAGTGGTTGCACCAGCTTGCATTCCCACCAACAGTGTAGGAGGGTTCCCCTTTCTCCGCATCCTCGCCAGCATCTGTCATTTCCTGACTTGTTGATTTTAGCCATTCTGACTGGTGTGAGGTGATATCTCATTGTGGTTTTGATTTGTATTTCCCTGATGCCGAGTGATATGGAGCACTTTTTCATGTGTCTGTTGGCCATCTGGATGTCTTCTTTGCAGAAACGTCTGTTCATGTCCTCTGCCCATTTCTTGATTGGATTATTTGTTCTTTGGTGAGTTTGCTAAGTTCTTTATAGATTTTGGACATTAGTCCTTTATGGAAGGAAAACTCCCAAACTCATTTTATGAGGCCAGCATCACCTTGATCCCAAAACCAGACAAGGATCCCATCAAAAAAGAGAGCTATAGACCAATATCCTTGATGAACACAGACGCAAAAATTCTCACCAAAATACTAGCCAATAGGATTCAACAGTACATTAAAAGGATTATTCACCACGACCAAGTGGGATTTATCCCAGGGCTGCAAGGTTGGTTCAACATCCGCAAATCAGTCAATGTGATACAACACATCAATAAAAGAAAGAACAAGAACCATATGATACTCTCAATAGATGCTGAAAAAGCATTTGACAAAGTACAGCATCCCTTCCTGATCAAAACCCTTCAAAGTGTAGGGCTAGAGGGCACATACCTCAATATCATCCAAAGCCATCTATGAAAAACCCACTGCAAATATCATTCTCAATGGAGAAAAACTGAAAGCTTTTCCACTAAGGTCAGGAACACGGCAGGGATGTCCATTATCACCACTGCTATTCAACATAGTACTAGAAGTCCTAGCCTCAGCAATCAGACAACAAAAGGAAATTAAAGGCATCCAAATCGGCAAAGAAGAAGTCAAATTATCACTCTTCGCAGATGATATGATACTCTATGTGGAAAACCCAAAAGACTCCACTCCAAAACTGCTAGAACTTGTACAGGAATTCAGTAAAGTGTCAGGATATAAGATCAATGCACAGTAATCAGTTGCATTTCTCTACACCAACAACAAGACAGAAGAAAGAGAAATTATGGAGTCAATCCCATTTACAATTGCACCCCAAACCATAAGATACCTAGGAATAAACCTAACCAAAGAGGCTAGGAATCTATACTCAGAAAACTATAAAGTACTCATGAAAGAAATTGAGGAAGACACAAAGAAATGGAAAAATGTTCCATGCTCCTGGATTGGAAGAATAAATATTGTGAAAATGTCTATGCTACCTAAAGCAATCTACACATTTAATGCAATTCCTATCAAAGTACCATCCATCTTTTTCAAAGAAATGGAACAAATAATCCTATAATTTATATGGAACCAGAAAAGACCTCGAATAGCCAAAGGGATATTGAAAAAGAAAGCCAAAGTTGGTGGCATCACAATTCCGGACTTCAAGCTTTATTACAAAGCTGTCATCATCAAGACAGTATGGTACTGGCACAAAAACAAACACATAGACCAATGGAACAGAATAGAGAGCCCAGAAATAGACCCTCAACTCTATGGTCAACTAATCTTCGACAAAGCAGGAAAGAATGTCCAATGGAAAAAAGACAGCCTCTTTAATAAATGGTGTTGGGAAAATTGGACAGCCACATGCAGAAAAATGAAATTGGACCATTTCCTTACACCACACACAAAAATAGACTCAAAATGGATTAAGGACCTCAATGTGAGAAAGGAATCCATCAAAATCCTTGAGGAGAACACAGGCAGCAACCTCTTTGACCTCAGTTGCAGCAACATCTTCCTAGGAACATCGCCAAAGAAAAGGGAAGCAAGGGCAAAAATGAACTTTTGGGATTTCATCAAGATCAAAAGCTTTTCACAGCAAAGGAAACAGTTAACAAAATCAAAAGACAACTGACAGAATGGGAGAAGATATTTGCAAACATTTGTCTTTTTGAAATGTGTTTTCCACTTGATCCCTTTGTCTTGACTCTCGGGTAAGTATCTTTGTTGTTCTTGTTTGGATTTTGTTATTGTTGTTGTTGCTGTTTTGTTTTGTTTTGTTTTTGTCAGTGGAGCTTTGAATTTGTAAGAAACAGAAACGAACTATGGCCAATTTAAATTGAAAAAAATGTTTTCAAGGAATATTGAAATACAGAATTAACAAAAGTGTTGAAGAACCAAAGCCAGAAAATGAGGACAAAAATGCCCAGCAAAATCATCTCAAATGTCTCCAATAACTCCAGCCAAACTCACAGGCTTCTTGACCACACAGTGGGTGCTCATGAACAATTCCAAACTCTCATCTGAGCTTCATGTCAAAACCTCAAGATATAAAATTATATGCTAGAACATCTGAACTTATGCTAGGACTTTGTCATGCAGCCTCATCACAGCTACCAGTAAACTGAAAGTAAGACCATCTGCCTGTTGTCTATTGTGGAAAGCAAGGCTTCGCCATTGAACTTTCTTGGGGTCCCAACTAAATAAAAGTGTGTTTGGATTCTGAACAGATTAAAATAAATGCCCATGGGGGTGCCTGGCCGGCTCAGTTGATAGAGCATGGAGTTCTTGATTGATCTCAGGGTTGTGAGTTTAAGCCCTACATTGAGTGTAAAGAGTACTTAAAATATTTAAAAAACAACAAAAAAAAATAAAACAAATGTCCATGTAATCTACTCCATTAGTTGCTGCATATCCACAATACCCTTCTGGATACATTATATTTCAAAAAATAATTCTATACTCTAGCATAAGGCAACTACTAAGTCTTACATAAACTTACATTGGTCCCAAAGACAGACACTCAATAGTTTGTGTGATTAATATACATTTTTCCCCATCTATTGTGTTTCCCACTTCAATATTCTGAAGCCTGTGTGTGTGTATATGTGTGTGTTGGAGTGGGGGAGGGAATCTGTAAAGTTTATCAACAATAACCTCTTACACTGTCAAAGAGAAAGAAAAGTAAAATCATCTATATAAAATATGTAAGTATGCATTTTTACTACGTAAGAAAATATGGTTAGAAGTTATAGTTTAATTTTACAGAATTGATTATAAATCATAAGTAGTATTTATGATTTCTTTCTACATTAATAATTTCATGTTCACACTTTTCCAGCCAAAATCTAACTTTCTTTTTGTCTGTTTGCCCAAAAGCATGTGAAATTCAAAATAGTATTCAAAAACTAATGTTATGTACCCTGTGAAAGCATTTCTCTTTTGGGTACTTTTGTGTTGTCTATTGCTAGATTTAAAAAAAAAAAATTGATGCTGAATTTAGCAACTTAAAACAGTAATATTCATTATCTCATATCTTACAGAAATTCAGATACAGCTTAGCTGAGTCCTCTGACTCAGGGTGTCCCATAAAGCTGCAATCAAGGCACTGGCTGAGTTGGAGTCTTACCTGAAGTTTCTAGTGAGGGACGATTCACTTTTCAGCTAATTCATGAGGTTATCGGCAGAATTCAGTTACTTGTGGGCTGCTGGACTGAGAGTCTCAATTCCTTACCATGTGATGTTCTCTATAGAGCAGCTTACGACGTGGCATTTGCCTTTCATCAGAAGAAACGGAGGGGAAAATAGAGGTAAGCAAAATTGAAGCCAGAATCTTTTTTAACCTAAGCTATAAAATGGTATCGCACCATTTTTGCTGTATTCTATTCATCACAAGCAAAGCGTTAGGTCTAGAACACACTCAAGGGGAAGGGATCTCAAAAGGACACTGAATTTCAGAAGGTATGGATCATGGAAACCATCTTCATAGCCGCATTCTACCAGTGCTTAGACCTGTAATCAGCAGAACCCAGTCTTGGGTACAAAAAGCAAAATTTCCTCTAGTAGATCATTGGTTACAGTCATGATAGACAGCACTCTATTTCCATCCTCTGGTTCCTAGACACAGTTTTTTGACTTTGGAGAAACAACATGTATTATTTCCTGGTTAAGAGCATATGCTTTATTCATCATAACACCAATTCAAATGGGTGTCTCAAAGCTGGTGATGGAATAGCAAGAATCTATTCTATCATTCTGTAAGTCCAATTATTTCTAGGAAACATAAAAGAAGACTATGACTTCCAAGAGCTCAAAACAATACTTTATTTATTTCATAGTTAAAACTAATTCCTTAGAAGAAATATTTTGTGATATCCTGGATGATGGATAAAGACATTCAATCAATCCACATACTGTGGGGCTGGCAGAAGCCTGATGGGCAGCACAAGTAAATCTAAATCTGCTGTCTATTTCAGTAAAGAAAAAATGTTTTACTGCCCCAAGACTCTAGTAGATTTAAATGATCACATCAACATCACCTGGTTGGTCTCCATGGGAGTGGCACTGTCCTAGAGAAACAGACATTTTTCCTGCTGCTATCAAACTGAACCATCGCTGGGGCACCTGGGTGGCTCAGTGGGTTAAAGCCTCTGCCTTCTGCTCAGGTCATAATCTAAGGGTACTGGGATCCAGCCCTTGCTGGGCTCTCTGCTCAGCAAGGAGCCTGCTTCCTCCTCTCTTTCTGCCTGCCTCTCTGCCTACTTGTGATCTATCAAATAAATGAATAAAATCTTAAAACAAAACAAAAAACCTGAGCCATCACTGTTGGTGGTAATAATGCCATACAATGAACCTGTTATCTCTGGCATCTCTGGCCATTGTCCGTGAGCCTGTTGAACGACCCACAGACGCTAAGGTGAAGGCTGGAGAAGAAACAGTATTCACTTCCACAACATATTTATCATCTCACTCTAACTATGAACAAGCTTTTCCTGAAGTTCAGGCATTTTTTAAAATGTCATATTTACACGGCTCCCAAATATTCTACACTCTGGGTCTGTTCTAAAAGTTTAATTGACCTATCCACCTGCAAATGTTTTTGTAAAACCCATCAAAATCACTCCAAGTGCCTTGACTTTGGGTAAACCATCAGCCAATTACTTGTGAATTGTTAAGGATCTTTAGCTGAGGCCTCACCTCCTTCTAGGAAAAGTGGGCAAAATACGCATATACTTTTTAAGGAGACATCACGGTGAGGATCACTTTATCCCTTCTCTTTCAGAAACACACCAAAGTGTTGCAGCAGTATTCCTGGGAAGATCTATACCCCTGTAGTTATGAAAAAAAGAAAAAAAATGAGCATAATTTACAGATGGCCTTGCAGGATATATCAACATAAGTTAGATATAAATCACCACACATTCAAAGCTGGAACCTCAAATTTGAAAATATTGCAATACCACCAAATGTTTCTTCTAAACTGAAAAAAAGATAGGCAGTTGCTGTCATGCTCTTCCAGTTCCTGTCTCTCCGCCTCCACCGCCTGATGGCCTTCCAGACCCAGCCGCTGCCAGCATGGCTCCTGCTGCAAAGAAGCCCAGCCTACTGGGGTCCAGGTTCAGGACACCGTGGAAGGGGGCGACAGCAGGAGCTGATGACCCTCACGATGTCTGGCTACACAGGACTTTTTGCCTTCCTCGAATCAAACTTTTAAATGGGTAAGGACCATCCACGGAGCAGGTGGCACAGTATAGGAAGTATGCTGTCTTCCTATACTGAGGAAGTGTACTGAGGTATAAGCCCTCTCTGGATTCCCCAGGGGCTACCCTTACAACGCATCCATGGCAAAGTTCCTTGAGCCTTGCTACCACCCCAGAATGGACACCCAGGGTAACATCTGCCTGGACATCCTGCAGGATAAGTGGCTGCCTGGTAGCACATCAGGACCATCCTGCTGTCCATCTGAGCCTACTAGGAGAATCTGACATTCATAGCCCTCTGAATACACAGGCTGCTGAGCTAAAAAAAAAACCCACAGATTTGTCGTACCTGCAAGAAATCTACTCAAAGCAGGTCAAAGCCAAGAACCCTGACTGCCTAGCCTCTCTCCTTGTATTGTGTTTATGTTTTCCTTAGATTGTCTGTCTCTTCCTTCATTTCTATATAGGACTCTTTTTGTCATTTTGCTTTTTATTTATCTATTTATTTATTTTTCATTTTATTTTTTTAATTTTTAATATATTTTTTAAGATTTTATTTATTTATCTGACAAAAAGCAGGCACCCAAGTACAAGTAGGGTGGGGGTCAGGCAGAGGGAGAAGGAGAAACATGCTCTCTGCTGATCAGGGAGTCCAATGTGGGGCTAGATCCCAGGACCCTGTGATCATCCTGGGATCATGACCTGAGTGGAAGGCAGACACTTAACTGACTGAGCCACTCAGGTGCCCCTGTTTCTCTTTTTTAAAATTAAGTCTCTGGTGGCACCTGAGTGGCTCAGTGGATTAAGCTTCTGCCTTTGGCTCAGGTCATTGTTTCCAGGTCCTGGGACTGAGCCCTGCATTGAGTTCTCTGCTCAGCGGGGAGCCTGTTTCCTCCTCTCTCTCTCTGCCTGCCTCTCTGCCTACTCAAATATCTCTGTCTGTCAAATAAATAAATAAAATCTTCTTAAAAAAATTATGTCTCTGTTCGAGCCCTTGTGATGGATATATTAAATAAATACATTGTTTTTTTGATAAAGTAAAAAATAACGAAAGGATGCTAAATGTATATTCTATTTTGAGGTAATAGCATGATTGTCTCTGCATTCCTTCTGTCATTTTGTATTTTGGCAGATCCCTGTGTTTTCATAAAATTTCATTTCTATCACTTAGTAATTGATATATCTCTTTTCCTGAATATCATAGAAACTTGTGAGATTTCTCTGTCAAATTGGAATTGTACCATTGGTATATTTGTCTTTCCTTATATGTATTGTGGTAAAATAAAAGCACATTACTCTGCAAGAAAAATAAAATAAAAAAATAAAAATTAACTTCTACCATATGCCAGGTCATACCTATTCATTCAGGATATTTCCATTACCTATTTAATTATTCCTATCAGGGTGATGGTATTAATTCTAAGAGCCACTATATTCTGCTGTGAAATTATCAGACAATTACACTTTCTTCAGAGCTGAGAATATGAAAGAAATTGAGGCAAGATGGTGAAGGTATAGCAAAGCTTTTTCTTGGCAAAGGCATAATGCTTGTGGTATCTTTTATTTAATGAAATAGGGAAAAACTGATTTCAACTCAAAAGCTGTGTAACATTTATCCAGAGTTGTATTCATCAAGTAACAAACTACGGAATAGCAGCTATAATCAGATTAATTTCTGATCAAGTAACTCACATCTAGTGTTATTTTTCATAGACACACTTAAATTTTGTACTTAGTCCAAATTCTGAGTAGAGTGGAGCTGTGATAGAAATTATTATTTTGTATCTTCAAGTCACTAATGACAGTGTTAAGAATTGCTTGTGATTCATCATTCTTTTTGTAAAAAAGGGGACTCTACTTCACATTTTCAACTAAATACTGTCACTTCATCTTTTTTTACATAAAAAAAAAATCCTTTTTATTATCATACTGCTCAGAGAGCCAAAGTGGGGATCTCCCAAATTCCCTAAAGGTATCTCCTAAAGATGTTTATTTTGCCTATGTACTCTGGAGAAATATTAAAGAAGTGTTCACAATTCAACTGAGCCCAAATGCCAATAATTGTTTAACCTTTATGAGTCCATACTCTGCTGTGAGATCACAGTGGAATTCTACATCCCTAGGAAAATTCTGTTAGTTCACAGCTGGTAATCAATATTTTTTGAAAGGTTTGGGTACTTCTTATTTCCAAATACAGAGCTCCCCTGGAAGAAGACGACTGATCTGTAAGAAAGGCTAGAAGGAATGTTCACCCAGTGTATATTTGATACAATTTGAGAATGTTTCCCAAAGGATCTCGCTTCCTCATAGTATAAGAGACTTGGGGTTTGACAACTCCTCCAAGTATTGGGATGAATTGCCAAAATGGTCTAATATTATAATCCAAGTCAGGCTTCTCTCATCACCACCATCATCATCATCATCATCATCATCATTTCTAGGTATTCACCAAAATAGACTTCCTCTCCTCCCTTAGACCACAGCAATGTTTCAAGTTTCCTCTGCAACAGCATTCGGCCACATGAATTTTTTAGCCAGCTGACTATTACCTTAAGTGAGGTTTGCTTCTTCTAAGCCTGGCCCCATAAAAACTTCTCACATGGACTCCTTCGTGTTCTTTTTCTTCTAGAGTAAGCCAGGGTCCCCTGTGCAAGTGCATATTGCATGTCGGCAGAAGCAGCACCAGCCTGGACCACTGAATGGCTTTGTGACAACCACATCCTCTTCCTTCCACCTCCAACCAGGAACTGCCTTGCATTGTTATTTGGGCAAGAGAGACATTTTCAGAGTGTGGAGCTGCTACATATTTGGGTATGTGTTTGGTGTGTGTGTGCCCATGTGTGTCTGTGTGTGTTTTGTCTATATTTTCACAGTCTGACCTGCTTTAAGGAATCTAGGCTTTAGTGTACTGTCCATGTATTGTGAATCTCTGAAACTCCATGCCCAATTAGCTGCCACCAGAGATCTTAGGCTACGCTAATGATCACAATTACTTTCTTCATCTCGTGGTAATCATGGCCACTTTGCCTCTTATTTCTATCAAGAATCTCATTTTAGCTGCATCTTCTCTTAATGTTTTATAGCACTTATAAAACAAAACAAAACAAAAAATAGCCATCAAGTTACCTTTCAAAGATTTTGGCATGCATCTCATTGTCTTTTCTGGGCCATCTTGGGGAATATAGTTAAAGAGTAGGTAACGATTCATAGATGTTCTTTAGCCTTTCTAACTACTAAAACTTTGAATTCCTTTATTTTAAAAAATCTTATTTCGATTTCATTTAGTATGTATTGCGTTCAGGTTATGGTCAGCAAATTGTATAATTAAAATATATCCAGCTGTTGGAACTAGCATAATTGTACCAGAATGTTGTATGTCATACCATACCTATAAATTAAATGGATAAAAATTCTGGAGATAATGAAAGGCAAGGGGTAAAGAATAAAGACAATTGAATTTTATTTTTTTAAAGAAATAGTTTCGGGGCACCTGGGTGGCTCAGTGGGTTAAAACCTCTGCCTTCGGCTCAGGTCATGATCCCAGCATCCTGGTATCAAGTCCCGCATGGGGCTTTCTGCTCAGCAGGGAGCCTGCTTCCTTCTCTCTCTCTGCCTACTTGTGATCTCTCTCTGTCAAATATATAAATAAAATCTTTAAAATAAAAATAAAAAGAAATAGTTTCTTCAGGTTAGGAAGTTGCAGCATAATTTACAAGCAAAGAGAAACAGTAGCAAGGAAGAAAGACTACTTCAAATAGAAAGTGAAGTTCTGTGGGATTTGGGGCTCAGTATGTCCAATGTCCTCTGAATGTTTCCAATAGGTCCAACGCCAGTTCTTGGACTCACACTTGCCCTAATCAAAATTTTCACTTTCCCAGAAGAGATCTGGTGATTAACTGAATTCAACTGGTGTTATAATTTGTCAGACAGACTATAGATTCAAATTTTGCATTTGATTCTTGGCTCCTGCGGGCCCATAGCTATAACTATAATTTGATCATAGAAAATTCTAGGATTTCAGATATGAACTGAGAATTTAAGGATTTGAGCTCACTTTTCTCTTTGTTTAAGCTGTCTGTTGCCCCAATACATAAATAAATAACCAACTGACTTCATTATTGTGGAGTTCTTATTTTCTTTCTTAGCTGTTCTAAAGCAGAGGGAACTCGGTCTTAAAAGTCTTACTTCTAAGGGACACTTTATTTCTGAAGAACACCGTTCATACTTGAATTAGAATATTCATCTGTAAAGTCATAGTCTGTGGAATTTCATCCTTGAAAGTCATAGTCTGTGAGAAATCAACATGATTTCGTTTAGCTTCAGGACCCAATAGGCAAGATAACTAATTCCAAATTCATTGAGCATCCATTACCTTCCCTCTACTTAATAGCATACCTGTCATAATGTGTCTGATTAACCTACACAAAGAGTAAATGCACAGGGTGACTCTAGAGTGATACAAATATCAACGAGAGACCAAGAGAACTGGTTTTCAGAAAAGGTGGAGACGAAAGAGGACAAGCGCAGCTAAGCTTATTTCTTAAGCGTGTTCTTTCAGGCACCACCTGCCTTCAGCAGCGTTACCCCGGAACATTCCCTGAGTTCCTGAACTGCTCCATCCCAGGCAGTTCAAGAATTGCACCACTGTACTCTGCTTTCTTTCTTTCTTTTTTTTTTTTTTAAAGATTTTATTTATTTATTTGAGAGAGAGACAGCGAGAGAGAGCATGAGCGAGGAGAAGGTCAGAGGGAGAAGCAGACTCCCCGTGGAGCTGGGAGCCTGATGCGGGACTCGATCCCAGGACTCCGGGATCATGACCTGAGCCTAAGGCAGTCGTCCAACCAACTGAGCCACCCACGCGTCCCTGTACTCTGCTTTCTAACGTAGATACCCGAAGTCATCGGGTTCTCCTTGCTTGCATGGGGTATTGTTTCCAGAAGATAAAGCATTTCCATCAGGAGGAGCCCAAATTTACAAGTCTCCACTACTGTAACTAGGTAATGGAGGAGCAATTGCATTCTAGATGTTTTCATTCTTTTATTATCCTTATTATACACTGGCATTGAAGAAATAATTTATTGAATCTATTTTGTGCTACCTCATGGAAATATGTGTCTTAAAAGAATCTGTTATCTTAAAAACAGCCTTCTATTTAGTAGGAAAGAGAAATGTGTAAAGAACTGTGGTACATGATAGCAAATAACAAGTACTATAAGAAATTCAAAAACCATATGCTTTAAAAGACAAGAGAAGAGAAACACACTTCTTATTATTAAGTTATTAAGTTAACTTCTTGTTATTAAGAGTTAAAGTTATTGTCCTTTAACTTAATAAAGGAAAGGAGAGAGGTGATATGTGAGCTAAGTCTTAGGTTAAAATTTCAAAATACAGTGATGAAAGACTCTATTTCTACTTGAGAAAACAGAATGAAAGGTTACATGTAAAATATTTTTAGGATATGTTCAGTAAACAAGACATGTATTGACTTGATTAAAACACAATCTATGCTGCTTCTTAATGGCAAATTGGGAACACATTGTTTTACCCCTTAACTGCTAGCTAAGAGGACTATTTTATGACTTTAAAAGTAGGGCAATATCCTGATGATTTATGATGTTTCATCTAAATGAACATGAATTCTACATTAAAAGAATAAGAAAATGGAGACAGGGAAATAAATTAACATGAAGACTTCCAGACAGAAATGTATAAGATGATTTTTATTTTCTGCAGAGGACTTGGATTAAAAAGGGTCAAAATTAACCATAATATTAGTACTAATTTATAAAAATAAAACAAAAACCATCTTTGTGGTTGTATCTGAAATTTGTATCTTTAGCATTAACCTCTCAGGAACTCTTTCCACATTTCCAAATGTTACTGAAAATCATAACATAAAGAAAATATCTTACTTTTGAAGGCTTATTTAGTGTTCTAAACATCAAATTACTCACTCATTAGTTAACTAATTTTTAAAAGTTTAATAAATTATTAGTAATTTCTATGACAAAGATCTTACCCCCAACAATAATATAGTCTAAGAATGAAATTATGAATTACAAAACAGTTTGAAGGATTAATGTATTCTTACAGATTAGTAAAAGCCTTTATACTGTTTCTCTCTCACCGTAACATAGCAAGCCTATAAATAGTTTATAAATACTAACTTTTGCTCTCCAATTATTTTACAATGAGGTCTAAGTTTTTCATGTTTGTATTCTTTACTATTAAGTACAAACTAACTTATATAAGTTGTATAAACTAATTTTAGATTTTATTTATGCTTTATTATTATTTCAATAGCCAACAGTCTTTCTTTTTATTAAAGATGTACTAGAACATCATCATTCTATATTAGAATTGGAGAGGATTTCAAGGAAAACCAAGACTTAGAGTAGGGATGAGATCTGGTTTTTCTGAATCACAATATAATACTCATCTCTCATTAATATATTAAACAAATATTTATTCGGTTCTTTGTCACACTGAACTTTCTTTGAATAAGATAAGATATAGTTAATTTCTGGATATCATCCTTTTGAAATGCTTCTGGTCACATAGTTGTGTGATGTTCTCCAGGCATCTCAAAGTAGGCAGAATTCTAAGGTAGTTCCTAAGAGTCTTATCCTCTGATGTACATGCCCTATAATATCTCTTTAGTGTGAGCAGAAGAGTGAATGTGGTGAGATATCATTCCCATCATTATGTTACTGATCGGCTGACTTTGATTTAATTGAAAGGAAACTTATGCTAAGTGAGCCTGACCTAGTCAGGCCAGCCTTTTAAAAGAAGATAAATAACAGAGAGACATTCTTTGGCTAGCATCAAAGGTAGGGTAGACTGCCATGATTTGAGAGGAGGGGACCACATGCCAAGGACTGAGGGATGCCTTCAGGAGCCGAGTACTTAGCTGATAGCTAATAAGGAAACAGGGACTTCCACTAGACAACAATGAAGAAATTAATTCTGCCATAACTATGAAGTTGGAAGAGGACCCTGAGCCTCAGATAAGACCAGAGTCCTGACCAATATGCCAATTTCAATCCCGTGAGCTCCTGAGCAGTGGATCCAGCTAATGCTCACCTGAACTCCTGACCCATGAAAGCTGTGAACTTATAATTTGTGGACCTTTTTAAGTACTAAGTTTATGGTAATTTGTTATGCAGCAATAGAAAGCAAATACACATATTCAACAGCCCATATGTAGGACAAAATATGGGAAATTTTTGTCTGATATATTTTTTCCTGGGATTTGAAGATAAAATAATATCTCAGTAGAGAATGAAATTAAAGAAGGGGATTTATAATGAAAGAAAAAGAGTTAAGGAAGAAATAATCACAACGAGCATGAAGAAAAGGTGTAATAAGCTTAAAACTTGAGAGAATTAGAAGAGTGGGGGAAGTTTTGGTTGGACAGTAGGCTCTAGAATACATGAATGCAGTGATGAAGGAGATGTAAATGCTACCACTGGGGGTCAGCAGTAGAAGTCTGATGATGTAGACAAGTGATGATCACTGCGATGGAGCCATCATCCACATAAACTTGAAGTCATTCATGGTGATGGTGGGACCAGAGGAGAAATAAAGATTATGACCCAGGTGCCAGCATCTTTGATAGATGGGGAGGTTAGTAGAGGTCTGTAACTGAAGAGAAAGTGTTATGGACTGCCCGTAATATTCACATATTGAATTCCTAACCCCCAGTACCTCTGAATGTGACTATATTTGGAGAGAAGGTCTTTTAAGAGGTCATTAAATTAAAACAAGATCTGTAGGGTAGGCCCTAATGAAATAGAACTAGTGTTCTTGTTGGAGTAAATTAGGACACAGACAGACACAGAAAGAAGACCATGTGAAGACACAAGGAGAAGACACAACCATCTCCAAGCCAAAGATAAAGACCTCTGAAGAAACCAACCTATAGACACCTCAGTCTTGACTTATGCTCCAGAATTCTGAGAAAATCCTGCTGTGGTTTCAGTCACCAAGTTGTGGTACTTTGGGCAGCCTTTGAAAAGTAATACAGGCAGTAAGAAATTCCTGTTGATGAGCCTAAATGTTATACAGCTTTTGACCCTGAGTAGGCTCTAGGTAAATACATCAATTCTTACTTGCCCATGCTTGCATATAAGCAGAATCAGTTAGAGAGATAATTATGAAGGAAAAAGAGTGGCTTCAGTGGCCCCCACTTCCTTCTGATTTGGTCATCTATGGCAAGTGAGTTTTATTTTTATATGAACCTTCATGGGTCACTTACTTTGGTTCATCTTTGGACATAGAAGACTTTGTCTGGCTTCCTAGAAAGCATATTATCACACATTATCAAAATATTCAAGCAGAATTTAGGTGGTTGGATGTAGAAGATAGAATAATTATTTCAAAGTTAGATGTTTAAAATATATCACAGCTATTGTTTTAGGCTAGCTGAGAGAATTGCATGACTTAAATTCTATTCCATGTTTTGAAAAATACATGGAGAGATGATTATTTTAAAAGTTTTTTTATGGGTTTCAAAATAGTGCCTTCCTGTATCCACTCTTCTAAATGCTGTTTCAGGCTGCCTCCTGAGCTCTAAGATCTCTCATAACTCTAAAAGAAAGGCTAATTCCCCCCAAATATATCTGCTGTTGTATTGGTTAACAGTGATGTGGTCCAAGGTGGGAAAATTCTTCCTGATTTATTTTTTCCTTGTGGCTTAAAGCCAAAACAATGGCTTAGTAGGGAAGAAATTAAAGAAAGATTGATAGAAAAGTTTAGAAATGAATAATCATAATGAGAGTTAAGAAAAAGTGTGATGAAAATAAAGTTTGAGAGAATTAGGATATTTTGAGAAAATTTTGGTATGTCAGTGAATGCGTGTGTTTATAAAACCATGTATATTTATGCTATGTGTGTACTGGGTCATAATGTTAAGTATATTTTTATATTTAATGCCATAAGACATTTAATGTTAAAAGACTCTTTCATGTTGCAAAGGAAAGCAGATTTCTTCAATTAGAGGAAGCTCATTATCAGGATGTGCAACAGGGCTTTAAATTGGAAAGCTTCGACTAAGACATCAATCTCTAATAGATTCTTCCTTCCAAAGGAGGTGCTCATCAAAAACAAAGTTTTGAATTAGATAGCCAGAAACTAGTTATATAACTTTGAAACCTGTTACCATTAGCAGCTGTACATAAAGGTAAAATGAGCAGGAATGGATTTTTTGGGGAAGGAGTGATTGTAATTTCAACCTCCTCACTCTGTACACACACATATAACACATCTGAAGCCCTGTGTGATTGCAGGAGATAACTGCATTTTGATGACAGGTCAAAAGTAAACAATCCAGGGGAAGAATCATGGAACCTGTGGTAGAAATTGCAGTCTAAATCAGTTTTTTAAAATCCTGAGAGGACCCCAGCAGGGTATGGGGGTAGACCCCAGGGAGCAGAAGTTGAGAAAGGCATAGTAGTGGTCATTTTAAGATGTTCTGTCTACACGAAGAGAAAACCAGCTAGAAAATCTCCAACAAATCCATTAGTACTCCCATGTGAGTATCAACATTAAATATTTGCCAGACCCAGCGTAAATAAAACCCCTTGACCACGGAGAGTTCAGAAAGAAATATTTACAAGCCCGGTAGGGAGGAGTAAGGGTAGGTGGGTAAGGAAGAAGGATGACAACACTTGTCCTACTGCAAGAAACTAGTTCCAAAAGGGTCTGAAATTGGTAAGCAAGTGAGGGAAAAGAGTTAGCTGTCCATCTAGTTGGAGTTCTGGTTATCACATGCAACTAGACTTCTTCTTTTCGACTGCTTTCATTGAAGCTAGGTTTGCACTTTAAAGTGAGAGAAGGCTAAGAGTGCTCAGGAGGCCGGAGTTTGTATGCCGGAGCCCAGGAATGACTGACGGCACAAGCAAGTATCAAAATCAGTGGGATGCAAAATTAAAGTGCTTTTGATGATTTTTCTCCCAGTTCTGCTTGAGTTACAGGTCCTCAGGGAAATAAGGAAGAGCAGGGGATGGTGGCCACACATGTGGGCTTCCCTGAAAGTTGCATTCTTCCTAAGGAAACACAGCAGCTCAGTTTTAATGCCTCTAGTGGTGCCATTGAGGAAGAGGTGTGGTCGCTGCTCAGGGACCTGGAAGCTCTGTCTGTGCTCCCTCTCTCATCCATTTGCCACCATGTCCTTGGCACCTTCATAGTGTCTTTATTGTGTTTTGGTTTTCATATGCTCTTTCTCTGCGTGAATGCCTGTCTTCTGCATTCTGAAGTCCTCCCAAAGCAAGGATTGGATGGGCAACCAATCACACTATTTAGGGTAGGAGCCCCTCAGGCTGAGAACCCTGACCGTGGGTCATGTCATCGACTAGTTTTTAGCCCAGAGGTTCTCAAACTTTTTGGTTTCAGAACCTCTTTACATTGTTCTGAAGTATTGAAGGTTCTGAAAATGTTTTGTTTAGATGGTTTATTTCTGTTGATAGTTATTGTATTAAGTGTTAAAACTGACAAATTAAAATATACATATATGTGTATATTTACTGACTTATTAAAGTAACAATAAAATCCATCACATATTGATATAACTAGGATATTTCTATAAAAGCCCTATGATTTCCCAAACAAACTGAGTGGGAAGAGTAACATTGTCATACAGTTTTGCTAATCTCTTTAATTGTTTGAATTCTCATACCTGCTTCAATCTGTTGTATAGATTGTTTTACAAGGAAAATTTAGCCTCACACGGATGTGAAGTTGGACATGGAAAGACCTCATGGACCCCTGCAAGTGTTTTTGGGACCCCTAGATCCTATATATACATATGTATTTACATACCTATGTGTTTAAATATGTAAATAGATTATTAGAGTCCTAGAGCATATTATATTACTGTAGTAATGATATGTAATTATAATATATATCAGCACATTTATAAAATAAACAAGATACATTAATATGTATATGGTATAGTTTTATTAAATATAGGCAACATTTTTCCCTACACATGACTTTTAAAATAGCAAAAGAACAGCAAATAAACTGTTTTGGATGACCGAAGCTGAAAATTTGACTACAGGCGTGTAAGTGGCAGTGGACAATATTCAAAGGCCAGTTTTCTTCCTGTGCTGTCATTTCAAGTCTGGCTCTCAATTTCTCCATTAAAAAAAAAGAAAGAAGAAGAAAGAAAGAAAGTGACAGGACTGAAGTCCAGAGTCCCTCAGGCCCCCATCTGTTCTAACATTTAATCATTCTCATAGATCAAGTAAATGAAGCTTGTACCTCAGAGAACTGACAATCTGGTTTTAGGTTAATTTAATGGTCCTAAGTTCTCCTTGTTCAGATTTCTATTGTAGTGATAATTCACGACAATGAATTAACCCAATAAGTTTCCTTCAGTTAAGTTTTACATAACACATACAAACGTGGTTCAAATGTAGAGATCATCTTTGGAAAAACTAAAACTGCTTTCATGGTTTGGGTATTTTATGACTCTTAACTCTTCTAACATTTCACATCATGTGTTTCTTCCAGGTGTCCCCATGTCACAGTTCCCTTCACTAACCTTGGCATGCCTTTTGCCTGTCCTATGTGCTGGTCATTCCAGTTTGTGGATGAAAATAGCTCACCACCAAACTGTTAGCTACCTCTAGCCGTGCACTTTAATTTCAAGCTGTGATTTCTGGTGCTGCAAAATGATGTTTTTAGTTCTGTTGGTACTTAACAGCTTTGTTTGCTTGTGCCATGAAACTACTCAAATACTATTTTCTTTTCTGTCCTTTGCAAATGACCCAGGCAACAAAGCTGCCATTCCACACTGAAAGGGTGAGTTACTGAGCCTGATTTTGTCTGACTTTGAGATTCTGCAGGTAACTGGTTCTAAGTGCTCCTTCCTACGTTCTTTTCAGATGGTGACAGTCATTAAAGAAATGGTTTGGAGGGAGAGGGTGACATTTTAGAAATAACCAATTGAACAGTCATATAAGAGAGAACTTAAAAATAATTTCAGCACAACTTTCTTTGGCAGAGTAGATCCAGATTCCAAGAGAGGAGTTTGGGTTTGGTATCTTCTGCATGCCTCACAGGACCTAGTATTGAGGTAAAAGTAGATGTCTTTTAAGGAGATGGAGGGGGGGAAATGCATAAAACATGATATGTGTAAACCAGGGCTTAGAAAGTAAATCCAGAATATGCTGCTGAGTGACACTTTTGGTAAACAGAGAGAGAAAAACAGAGGGACAAGTAGCAAACTAACTCTAAATTATTATACCGATGATGGTTTAATTAGGTCAAGGCCATTTTTGCTTATTTCTGACCTGACAATTTTTCTTATATGATTAGACTTCATAACTGATTTGCAGTTTAATGCATTTGCAAAATTGTACTTCATACTGCCTTCATTATTTTATTTTCTTGACACTTGAAAAATTAGAGGCACTGGCATCATTTTAAATAAAAAATCCATTTTACTCCTCTCCTATGCAGATTTCCCTTGTACATTCTGAATGTGTGTTATGTATAAAACTCCTGTCGACAGTGTCTCAGATCCACACTCAGCATACACAATATAGGTCAACATGGCTTATAACCCACTCAAGGTGCAGATCAGACAATTGTGCTCCTTGGGAGTACATCTGAAACGAATTTTGAAAGGTCTGGAGGTTTTGTTTGGCAAAGAATTGAGCAAGAATCCTCTTGGGTTTCTTCTTAGGAATTTTCCTGAAGGAAATCTTTTTGTGGGTGTGTATGTGACATTTAGAAATGAAAGTCAAACACTAACCCTTTGGTAAGGTCCACAGTTTTCTTTATCTGCATTAGTTCATATTCAGAACATCTGAAGAACAATCTGGGTATAATATATATTTTAGAGAAAGATCAATGCTGGGAGGCTAGCTCTTTCACATAATAAAAGTATTCTTTTGACAACATGATAGCTAGAGGTCTAATTTATTATTAATAAAAATAATAGCCACCATGTATTGAATTTTCCCTACTTTCCAACAGTTCTTGAATCCCCACAGGAAAACTGAGATCCTGTTTTTACAGCTCTGAACCCAAGAGATTAAAAAACAACAGCAACACAACAACAAAATGCTTTTTATTTTTATGTACAGCCCTATTAAATTGATGTTTTTATAGGTAAAAAATGATCAAGTATCCCAATCTCATATGATTCAACTTAAATAATAAAGTGAGGCTATCAGGAATAAATACACTTACGGATTTTCCTTATACATGTTTTTTGCTTGTAGCCTAAATATATTGTTACTTAAGTGCTGGCTGCTAGTCTTACTAAGAACACATATCACATCAAAATAGTGATTGTAATGATGTTGATAAAAAGATAATTTATTCCTGTATTTCTTATTGCTTTGTAGTTTGATTTTTTTAATAATTTAAACACTACTTATACATGGCCACTACCTTAGGTGAAGATCTTATTATCTAAATGAATTGTGATGCAATGAATAGAAGAAATATAGACATGATGTATTTTATTGTTACTGATGGACATTACATAATTCATAATTTTGCCTGTGTTTATTAGTGGTTGTTAATGTACAATTATGTTAAAGAGGTTCTGCATTATAAGTAAAAACATAGGCTGCACATTTGCATCCAAAAAATATTTATACAATGTCCCAAATGCAAAATATACTGCTATGCATACTTGGCTCTCTATTTGACCCACATATAAAGCTATTCATCAGCTCAAGAAACATTCATTGAAATTCCAGTCACTGTGGTTGCAGAAACAAAGCAAAATAAGACACGGTTCCCATCCTCAGGGTGCCAAAGAGAAATTTCATAACACAAATTTACTTCTATGCATAATCCAATGACAGAAATTTTTGAAGATTTAGAACTGTATGAACATGAAATTAAATGACTTTTAGGCAGTGAACTTCTTGCCACTAGAATTCTTCATTGTTTCGTCCATTTTGTTCTTTCAACAGAATTCCAAATAAGTACCTGTGATTGGTGAAAGCATTGTCCTAGGTGCCAGTGAAACAAAGGAAAACACAAATTAAGGTGTGATATTTACCCAGATGGTGCTCAATTTCCAGGGAAGGCAGTGTAATGCTGTGAAAAGAAAATGGATTGGGATCAAATAGATTTAAGATTGAATCCCAGTACCTTCATATATAATCCATGTATCACTAAATAATTGCCTTCTTGAGCCTTTACATTCTTTGCAGTAAGGTGGGAATAATACTACTTTGCAGTTGGTAGTTTTAAAGGTTGAGTACAAATATCTTGTTTCCACCGATAAAACAAGCAAGTAGGAGCTTAGTATTATGGCCTAAAGCTATTTCGTTGGTAGTCTTCCTACTTGTAACACAAAGTTGTACTAGGTCTTTGACTACATGTGTTTCTTTTCGTCTCTAACTCTTCTCTCCTTACTTCTTTCATATATACCATGTCGAGAGTATATGATGCAAAATATTAGTCTTTAAAAATATTTTATTTATTTTTATGAGAAAAAGAGAGAGAGAAAGAATGCACACAAGCAGAAGCAGAGTGAGGGGCAGAGGAAGAAGCAGACTCCATGCTGAGCAGGGAGCCAGATGTGGGGCTCCATCCCATGACCCTGGGATCATGACCTGAGCCAAAGGCAGACGGTTAGCCAACTGAGCCACCCAGGCATCCTCAAAATGTTATTTTGAATGACACAACAAAATTGACTAAATCTTTTTCTTTTAAATGTTTTCTTACCTTTAAAAAATCTTTCCCTTTCATAGTCATCCATTTTTTATAGACTAGACAACCCATATTTGACAATATTCTTTTTATTAAGTTTACTTTTGTCTATATATGGTGAATATCTATGAATATCACCTGCCCTCTTTGGTGACTGAATGCAGCAACTGATATTTCTGAATTGCAAATTAAATTTTTGTGGAATCTTAAGGTCATAGGGAAAATTAGAGGTCACTTACACCATCACATATGCAACATGTGTTTTTCTGCCTATCTGTACTATTTTTTCATGTGTCCAATTCATCTTATAAAGTCAGATGTTAAAAGCATGAGATAAGGGGCACTTGGGTGGCTCAGTGGGTTAAGCCTCTGCCTTTGGCTTGGGTCATGATCTCAGGGTCCTAGGATCGAGCCCCTCATCAGGCTCTCTGCTTTGCGGAGAGCCTGCTTCCCCATCTCTCTCTGCCTGCTTGTGACCTCTGTCTGTCAAATAAATAAATAAAATCTTAAAAAAAAAATGAGATAACGGATAGCACAGGTATTCAATTCAACCAATGCTTTGCACATGTACCTTTAAAAAATGTCAACAACTAAAAAACAACATTGATTAAGCACTTACCATGTAGTAGGTAACCATTAGCTGATTAATCAGCTTTTATGCACTATGTCTATCATTACAACAATTACATGAGATAAGACTTATTAAAACCCACTATAGAGTTTAGGAAACAAACTCACAAAAATTAAGACAATAGAATTAAGAAGCAGGTTAAGTAGGATAAAGCAATGAAATATAGAACCCATCTATAGTGAATGAGCTTTTATCTCCGATCAGCTGCTTCTAGGCATTTTGAAAAGCTTGATGTCAATCAACTGTCTTCAATTATTGAAAAAATGACATTCAGTCCTGAAGTTGTAAAGGAGTCTGGTCTTAAGAGAGTACATTGTGTTCAAGAGTGCTGATGAAAGGCTCAAAATGGGGGCGCCTGGGTGGCTCAGTGGGTTAAGCCGCTGCCTTCGGCTCAGGTCATGATCTCAGGGTCCTGGGATCGAGCCCCACATCGGGCTCTCTGCTCAGCAGGGAGTCTGCTTCCTCCTCTCTCTCTGCCTGCCTCTCTGCCTACTTGTGATCTCTCTCTGTCAAATAAATAAATAAAATCTTAAAAAAAAAAAAAAAAAGAAAGGCTCAAAATGCTTTCATAGCCCGTCTACTATTTAAACTTAGAGCACTGAAGAACTTATTCACAGGCCTGAAGTTCCCTTATGGGATCTATGACCCAGTGAAAGCATTTCTGCTTCCACACCACAGCAACTGTATGTCTCTTTACTGTACCTGGTGAGGTTACAACTACTCTCGCATGTAGTTTTTATGATAAAGCCCTCTAGGAAGACTTCTTAATTTAACTCAGATCTGGGAAAGCTTGTAGATAGTGAAATCCCAGCATAGCTTTCAAAGTGTAGGCTTTGCTGGCGAAGGTTCTCTATAAAATAACCAAAACTTTCCCAGCAGAATAAATAGCACAGCCACAAAGTAGGTATTTTGCTTTCTAGCACTTTTCATAACTTCAAAATTCTTATTCAAATAAAAGTTTGCAGATGATAGACTAATTATCAAGCAGACTAAGAAATTACATCACATTGCAATCTGCAATCATCATATTTAATATATTTTCAGCCCAAATGTCTTGCAATAACAGAAACATGTATGTATGTATGTATTTATAGACATACATGTGTGCATTATACATTTATATGAATATATATCCATCTTTTGGTCTATCTATATAACTATATCTACTTGTATAGTATATGTATATATTTTTAAAAACAAAGAAAAAATGTATCTTTTTGAGAAATTCCTAAAGACATAAAGACATGAAAATAGTTCATAAAATGAACAGTAAAAGCAGAAGCAACAGCCAATATGTAGACTGAAGGAAATCACTATAAAAGAACTAAACAGAGAAATAGAGCTATGAGAGCAATTCTAGAGAAATTACCCCCTCAGACTAAAGCAAGAAAGTGACCTAGATCAGTGGTCAGTGTCAGCAATGGACTAACAGGTATTGGAATAATGATTAGGTCTACCCTGCTCTTCTTCTCTCCAGCAAATTCTGAAATCTAAGAGGGAGATGGACTGCAAATGAGATAAACAGGATCCATGATACACTCAGACCATCAGCATTAGAAATATAGGACTTTGCCCTTGGTAACTTGAAACACTAAATAAGGATAAGGATCCATAGCCCTAGAAGGAAAAATAGCCAGCTCCATTTTCAAATTTTACTATTCTCTTTACATAAGAGGTGGTTGTACCTGGGATATTATTCTGTGCTATTGGATAATGCAGTTTAGTCTGTACTGTATCAGTTGCAAGCTTGACCAGACAACTCATGAACACCAAATAATTCAGAAAAACTAAAACCATTTAAAGAGCAGACCCTTAGAATTGGACCCATGATCCTCCACTTGAAAGGGAATCACAAATTAAAGTTTTTGCCATGCTGCAGAGTATATATGATACCTCTCAGGTACCAGGAAACTTCTACACAGCTTTTTCTCCCATACCCTCAAAACCAAAAAACAACTATATCTGAGTGCCCAAATGAAGGGAAATTTTGTGGGTGCTAGTGACAACTTTTTTTAAAAGTGTGGCAATGATTTGAGCTATAGAATCACTTTGGGAACAGAAGAGAAGCAATGATAAAGTCAATTCTTTCTCTCAGGTATCATGAATGTAATAGAATTTTATGTAATAAGTCATATTCCAAGGTCTTTTTCTTGCTTCTCTATATTTCAATTTGTGATTCTGAAGGTACAATACTTGTGACTGAGAAATATTTTTTTACATTAATTCATATTACTCTACTCATATATTTGTGTACATTTTGGTCTAACTTTAATATGCGGGAAGCCCAATGTTAATTCTTTACACTGACAATTTGCTAGATATTGAGTGCCAAAATTATGAATGGTTTTATATTTATAAAAATAATTAACATTTACCTAAATTTTTATTATTATTTCATTATATTTTAATTCCAGAGTAGTTAGCAGACAGTGTTATATTAGTTCCAGGTATACAATATAATAATTTAACCGTTCCATGCATTACTCTGTGTTCATCAAGATAAGAATACTCTTAATCCCCTTCACCTGCTTCTCCAGACATGGATACATATAATAAAAAGTACATAGTAAATTTTAATATTTTACCAACTTTAGTCATATAAAAACCTAGAGTAACACAAGTTTTTCAATTTTATCTTTGTGAAGACATATTTAATAAGGTAGGGGTATGGAACATAATGTATTTAACAGTCTGTTAAATGGATGAAAACATTTCAAATACATAGACTTATTGAATATGGGTCTCTGTCTGTATTCTTGTCCTGAATATGATAATAATTAAAGGAAGGCCTGAAGACAACCAATTCAATAAACAGAGTTAATACATAACAAGAAAGATTCTATAGGACAAACAAACACAAATGAATAATGAAAGGAATATAATTAATATTCTCAGAGAAATTTGATAGGGTATCACATCCGTAACACAAGAGTGACTGTTATGGAAAAAAAATATTCAGGGTCTTGGAAATTACAACTATGATCATTGAGATTAAAAAATACGAGGTGGACTCATAATGCCATGACTCTTCAAAATCTTGTTTTCGTTGAAATATTATTTTTGTCTTGCTTCTTTAATTCTCTAATACAATTTACTTAATTCTTGTTACAGTAACCTCATGATATTGTAGGACTTCTACGATTTCCCATGATTACTGTCTTCCAGTGACTCTCTTAAAACTGATTACTATGCTTTATTTAGGATGACCACAAATACCAAGTCTTGACCAGAATATGCAGGAAAGGTGACTGATAATTTAAAATACCTGGTTGTATTAAATTTGCCACTTTGAACTTTACAGTAAAAACATAGAAATTCATTGTATTCCAAGAATATGTTTCTTGTTTTTCACAAACTGCTATCAGCAAAGAGTATAGACAAGGACTCTGTGAGTGGATTGAGAAAAAAATTTCCATTAACACAAAAAATTTCTGTCCCTTATCTGTTTAATTCTTAAGACTGACCTAGGAGAACATGACATAACCACAGCAACTAGAGGCAACAGAAGGTATCAATAAGAAGGGCTCAAGGACATTACCGAAAAATGGCCTTGATAATTTGTGATTGTAGGCATGACTACTTCTGGAGAACTGCTTTGTAGTGTGGAACCTGTGAAAGGGGTAGCGTGACAATGTTAAGTGCCAGTGTGGGCAATGCACAGATTAAGGATAGCTGCTACCACTGCTACCCTTAGGTGACATAGATAAGAGACAGCACTGTGGTCAGACATGCACTGGTGAGAGTTGATGCATGAGCCCAGAAATGTAGCTCATCCCAAGGATCAGTAAGGAAATGTTGATAACCCAGAGCCCTGAATTTGTCCTGTGTCTGATACTAGCATTACATTAAATCAGCATGTCAACACCATTCTGGTAGTAGAACTTTGCACAGAACTGTGAACTGGAAATGATCAACCCCTCAGACTACCTTTCTAGAATAAAAGTCCAGATATAGGGTTCTAGGATGACCTCACAGGCATCTTCTTGACCACACACATGACATTAAGGTTTGACCATCATCCCAGTGGGCAAAAAAAAACATAACTGGGGCCCAAGAAGGTCCAGTATGTGTTTTAGGGTGCTTTGCCTGTATAATTCTGACAGTCCCAGATAGTCCCAGACACTGGAGGCATAGTTAGAAAAATTTGTAGTAGGCATATCTGACACCTGGATCCTACAGGGGACAATTCCATGCTAGGATAACCTAAAAATTTTCAAGGAAGGCATGCCAGGGTATAGAGATACAGAGATACAGAGCCCAGGACAAGGGACCCAGTTGCTTGGTCTAAGTGTGGTATCGCTCAGGTCAGTATTAAAACCTTTCTTATGACTTATATAGATCCTGGACATTTAAAGCTCTAATCTCATAATTTATTTATTTTTTTCTTTAAATTCTCCTGAAGAAACCAAGTCGATTTTTGTTGTTAATATCTGTATCAGTCAGGGAAGCAGATCCACTTATGAGTATTATAGGAATAAAATATTTATTACAGAATTAAACCTCACAGAAGTCAGGTAGGGAAATGAGGGTCTCAAATGAGGATTAGAAGGATCAGAGAAACACTCATTGTCTAGTACTCCTGAAACACTGGCACCGGTAGACAAATAAGAACTTTTAGGGAAAAGGTGGTCAGCTAAGCATGTTCAGCAACTACAACAGACCCATGAAGGGGAGTACTGAAGCACTCCATGAGAACCTGTTATCTCTGGGTAGCTATAACCTCTGTGGGTCTATGTTCAAGCATGGCAGTATGAACTACAGGTCAAGAAGACCAGCTGGGCACAGGGTAGAGAAGGATGATAAGTTGGGCCTTAGACACTCCTGAGGCTGCACGACATCATATTTGATCCTAGTGGTTTTCTGAGAATAAAATTGTTCCTTCTATCTTTGCCTTCAAAATGTAGTGTAACTTCCTCTTTGACCAATTCCAGCACAGAGCAATAGAGGAAGACTATTTGGGGAATGCAGTGTCTGGCTTAATGAAGTCAACATAGCACAATCCCCCATACTTGATTTAGTCCTAAACAATGCTTTTATGGTACTTTCTCTATTTTGTGTAAAGGATCTCTTTTGCTGGCTCTTTCTGGAGACCTTTGACAACTTTAAGCTCATTTCTTATACTTCCATGAGAAAAGAAGGAGTTATCTCCTTAGGAAACCTCAAGAAAACTGTCATTACATCTTATTGGCTCTGACCAGCTTGAAAGTCTATATCTGAACCAATCGCTGTGTCTGTGATGACCTGAGGTAATCAGTACTCACTGCCAAAGATTGCAGTAAGTTCAGTCCTATCCAGACATCAGGACTACCACTATGCATGTGCAGACAGCTCTGTATTATCTGTGAGAATGCTGCCCTGCCCAACACTGCCGAGAGAGTAGGAAAAGTGGTACTGGCTTTATTGGACTAACTGGAAAAAATTTTCAGTGCTTATGAGAAATGTGTTTTCATATTCTGAGGATAAATTTAGTAGCATGCATGATTAATATAAATAAACAAGCAAGGCATATATGGATGTATACAGATGAAATTTTGGGTTTCAATAATAGAAATAAAACATCTAGAACTTCCACAGAAGAAAAAACAAGTTATCTACATGGAAACAAGGATTAAATTGTCATCAGAAGCTCAAATAATTATACTGAATGCTAGGAAATAATGGAAAGCAATCTTTATGAGTCTGAGAATTTTAAACATACTTCCAAACAAAAATCCAAGTATGCAAAAAATATAAAGGTATTTATGGATATAATGGCTGAGAAAATCATCACCATCATCCTGCCTAGAAGTGATGACTCCGGGACATACTCCTGCAAAATGAAATACATTTAAGAACTGCTGGGATAAATAAAGAAATTAGTTATAATAAGTAATTATCGATACAAAACATAAACATTATTTTCATACCAATCCATACAAGAACCTCAGAACTTATGTTAGGCAAGATGCAGAAACCAGATGGACTGTTGGGGCTGTGCTGTTTGATGCAAAGGCGTTGTGCTACTGTCAGTGTAATGTGATAAAATAAAATGGTAGAGACATTTGATCTAGAGTAGGCGTTGACTATATTTGAGCTACAGCTTCTCCGGATTCATCCATTTTCCCTGAAAAGAAGTGAGATGGGGGAAATCAGAGGGGGAAACAAACCATGAGAGACTGTGGACTCTGAGAAACAAACTGAGGGTTTTGGGGGGGGTGGTTGGGTTAACCCGGTGGTGGGTATTATAGAGGGTGCGTATTGCATGGAGCACTGGGTGTGGTGCATAAACAATGAATTTTGGAACACTGAAAAGAAATTAAAAAATAAAATAAAATAAAATAAAAAGCAATGGCTAAAAATGAAATCCTTTAATCGAGTTGTATTATGTAGTGGTTACCCACATATTGGTTAAAAGATTATGCTAGCTGAGATGTTGTAGAGTGAGTATGTTCACAAGGGAGCTATATAGTTTACTATTAGTACTTTATTCCTTCTTAATTCATTAGTAGTTTATTAGCATTTTATTAGAGATGCACTTTTCAATTTCCGACAGTGGAATACTGCTAAGATTTAGGGTGAAATTAACTTGGATCATTTTATTCTAATAAAAGATTGGCCTTCCCCCAATTTTCTTTTCATTATTATTTAACAGAAAAGTTTACAATCAAGTGGGAAAATATCCTGTATATACATAAAGTGAGAAATAGAAACACAAGGCCAGGCATGAACATGGTTAAAAGTGTTACCAAGTATGGTACAGAGATAGGCACTTTCAATTTTCAGTTACAGCTCTTCTTTTATTCTCCATATTAACATTCATGATTTGTGACTCTTAGCAAGTGTGGACTTTAAAAGTGTTATCAGGACTGGAATAGAACAGATATTATTCACTTCACTCCCCTCTTGCCCTCTGTGAATACTTAAACAAGATACTTTCATGCATCTAAAATGGACAGCACTGACTTATTTCTGTATTAGTAAGTTTCACATCTCCCATATCTTTTGTCTTCATTAGGTCACAATAACTTTCCAGTTGTCTCAACAAGGCCTTTGCCATGATATATTGCAGCTTCAATAAAGGCAAAGGAAGTCTTCCATGTCTAATTTAAGAACATGTTTTTTATGTTTGTAGTTAGTGTTCCCTATGGTATGTTCAATAATACTAGCTAAGCAACCATCTACTTAAAAATAAAATAAAATAAAAGAAAGAACACATATAGACAAAGGGCCATTCATTTGTACAAATTTCTTCTATATAAATCTTCAGAAAGAAGAAGAATAAGTAAATAGCTGAAATCTCTGTAAATATTTATTGTCAAATCTGTATTTTGGGGGATAGTAAGTAGGTGACATTATCCTATTGAAAATTTACTACAGTTACAACTCTTTTTAATGAAATTTTTTTGAAATGTGACATAATTCATAGCTGATTCATTCCACGTTGAGTAAGCATATTTCATCTGTTCTTTATTATGAGAGGATGTAAGTGGGTTTTTAATATTCTGTATACAAAAATGCATGCAATGCGATGGTCACCACACTCTTTTGCTCAGATTATACTAAAACAAATTTAATTTTTGGATTACATCACAAGTCACTTAGCATTAAAGTGAAACAGTATTACTTTATACAGATCACACTAACATAAATTAACTTGAACAAACAACCCTAGTTTTTACTTTATAATTTGGTAAATATTAGGGTTATACAGTACCATCTTAAAGAATTTGGTGAGCTCCTCAAAAGAAGATTTAAATGCCAGGTTTAAAATTAAGAAATGAAATCTTGCCATTTGCGACAACGTGGATGGAACTAGAGCGTATCATGCTTAGCAAAATAAGTCAAGCAGAGAAAGACAACTATCATATGATCTCCCTGATATGAGGAAGTGGTGATGCAACATGGGGGCTTAAGGGGGTAGGAGAAGAATAAATAAAACAAGATGGGATTGGGAGGGAGACAAACCATAAGTGATTCTTAATCTCACAAAACAAACTGAGGGTTGCTGGGGGGAGGGGGGGGAAATGTGTTTTCATATTCTGAGGAATATGAAACCCCCTTCCTCCCCAAGGGGGAAGGGGGGTGGGGTTATGGACATTGGGGAGGGTATGTGCTTTGGTGAGTGCTGTGAAGTGTGTAAACCTGGCGATTCACAGACCTGTACCCCTGGGGATAAAAATACATGTTTATAATAAATAAAAAATTAAAAAAAAATTAAGGAGAGGGGAATCAAAATATCCATCTCCCCGAGGAATAGCAAACTGGTGGAGAGCTGGGAAGATTTCTGATTCTCTCAGAACCAAAAAGCAGCTAGCAGATGTATTTTGTGCTGAGACAAGTTAAAAAACAAACAAACAAACAAAAAAACAGAACTATTCATGCAGTTTGGTGTTATCTATTGCTGTGTTACAAACCAACATGACACTTGGTGGCTTAAAGCAATGATGATTTATCATTTCTCATAAGCTTGTGGATTGAACGGTGCCCAGCTGGTTGATTCTCATGACGACCTCTTGGTGTGCTCCTCACCTGAAGCCATCTGGTGTTTGGCAGGACTGGAGGATCTAACACAGCCTCATTCAGTATCTGGAGGCTTGCTGTTGACTATTGGCTGGCCTTGCTGCCTTTCCAAATGGTCTTATCATTTGAGAGTCTAGTCTAGCTACTGTGAAGGAAGCACCCTCATAGGGCAAACAAGGAAGGTGGAGAATTTCTTGAGGCCTAGAATCTATGTCTCAAACAGTATTACCTGCCATGTTCTATTAGCTAAAACAAGTGGCAAGTTCAGTCCAGATTGATGGACACTCCAGATGTTGATGGAAGGAACTACAACATGTAGCAATATTGTGTTTTCATCCAATCCATATTGTCTCATTCTCCCTGTCTCTCTCTGTCGCCTTCTCTTCCACTGCCATTAACATATTAGACAACTTTTTGCATTAAAATGTTAAATAGTAAGTATTTCAGGTTTTAAGGAACCTTACATTCTCTGTCACAACTATTCAACTCTACTGTTGTAGCTTGATAGCAGTCATATATAATACATAAAATATTTGGGGGGCGCCTGGGTGGCTCAGTGAGTTAAAGCCTCTGCCTTCGGCTCGGGTTGTAATCCCAGGGTCCTGGGATCGAGCCCCTCATTGGGCTCTCTGTTCAGCAGGGAGCCTGCTTCCTTCTCTCTCTGCTTGCTTCTCTGCCTGCTTGTGATCTCTGCCTGTCAAATAAATAAAAAAAATCTTAAAAAAATACATAAAATATTTGGTTGACTATGTTATAGTAAAGTGAGATTTATCAAAACAGTGATTGGATTTGGTAGTCTGCTGAACCTTGGTGTTACAGGTTGAATTTTATTCTCTCTCTCCTGATTACAAGGAAGTTTAACATTTAGGACCTCAGAATGTGAAGGACTATTTAGAAATATGGTAGGCTCCTAATTCAGTATGATTGGTGCCCTTACAAGAAGGTAGTTGTATCAAGACAGGGACATGGTAGAACACCATGTGATGATGAAGGTAGAATTTGGAGTCATGCAGCCGCAGGCCAAGCAATGCCAGAGGTTGCTAGCAAACCACCAGGAGCTAGGAAGAGTCAAGGAAATATTCCTCTATGGATGCCAGATGAGCGTAGCCTTGCAGACACCCTGATTCATATTTCTAGCCTCAGAACTAAGTGGAAATAAATTTCTGTTGTATTAGTCCACTTAGTTAATCGTACTTTGTTTTGACAGCTTTAATATACCTGGTCTTGCAGGCCTCTGGGTGGCTCAGTGGGTTAAGCCTCTGCCTTTGGCTCAGGTCATGATCGCCTGGTTCTAGGATCCAGCCCCATATTGGGCTCTCTGCTCAGCAGGGAGCTTGCTTCCTCCTCTCTGCCTGCCTCTCCACCTACTTGTGATCTCTGTCTGTCAAATAAATAAATAAAATCTTTAAAAAATATATACCTGGTCTTGTGTATAATCCTGATGGATTATGAATTTTACACTTTTTTTTCCTACATCTTTTCTCTTTTTATTTTGTCTCCTGGTTGCTTATGAATCCTAGGTAATAGCCATCCTCCTGAAAATGGAAGAAGTCAAAAACTTTGTATCTTTTTTTCCCTGATATCAAAATTGAGAGTCTGTGTCAGGTCTTGATCCAGTGTGATTCAAATTATTCCTACTAAGGAGTTCTTAAGTAGTATTCAATAGGATAGTCTGTTCTTCCCACCTAATGCTTACATTTCAATAGAAATCTTGAATGCATTTATTTTAAAATTTCCTCAAAGCTATTTAATTTTAATAGCAGTGTAGATCTTTGTGGGTTTGTTGTCATTGGGTTTTTTTGTTGTTTGTTTTTTAATCCATAACAAAATTTTGTCTAGAGCCTCAATGCATAAAAATTAAGCAAGGTGTGGCTGAAGCTGGTTCGGGAAGCCTCAAGTTAGTTCCTAACTGTCCTCCTTACTTGAGTCTTCTTGTCTCTGGATGACTCATCTATGAGTACAAGAACTTTAGAAAACAGAATTGAAAACGGGTGTTGCAAAAGGAGAATTGTTGTGGAGAGTTTAGACAATGGGGAGAAGCCTCAGGACAGGGCCTATTCTATGTCCTCAGGTTTCATCAGATAGACACATGGTTACCAGACTTAAGCATGAAAGATGAGA
The DNA here is from genome assembly GCF_020171115.1 of Neogale vison. NCBI lineage: Eukaryota > Metazoa > Chordata > Mammalia > Carnivora > Mustelidae > Neogale > Neogale vison. The sequence goes on from NC_058096.1 coordinate 99,673,001, forward strand.
CCATCTGACCAGGTGTTCTACTGACTATATAAAAGCATACCAGGTTAAATAAGAAAGGTGAAAAATTTAATTTTTTTTTAAATAATCGACTAGATGTCATTATATATCCATCCTCTTTTCTAATGAGAAGCACTAATTTCAACAATGGCTGTCCATGTGCCAAGAGAAAGAACAGGGAAAGTCTCTCCAGTATTGGGCACATTCCTGGCAGTAGCAATATTGTAAGGTGCATGGTTGCAAACTCAATTCATTGTTTCAACTGGCAAAATGGCAATATGCTGGCAATATGTTCCCTTAGCATTTTTTTAATGTAGACATGTTATTTTTAACCAAGTTCTTAGAGAATGCTATACAGAGGCATGAGTATTATGCATTTAGAATTTTTAAAAATCTGTTCTTCTGAATTATATTAGAGCAAATTCAGCCCGATTAGCTACTAGTAATGATGTCACACTTTTCTTTTGTCTAAAATAAAAATATTACCTATCAAACAAATTTAATTTTATAATAGTCTTAGTTATTTTCCTTAAACAAGCAAGGAAACAATGCAGGTAATTTCACAATAGCTTGATTTTTTTTTTTTCCAAAAAGTCATTATATGTTTGCATTTTGGTTGAAGTCATACTTTATTTCACAGATACCAGATACCTTTGCTTTCATATAATTGAGTTACTCCCTATCAATATGGCTATGATCTCCTTTTCTTACTCATTTATCTAGCTTATTTCTCTATTGCTATCTTGCTTTTTTTTTCTTCTTTAATATTTTATTTTGCACATCTATGTACCACTCTTTGAGCAGGAACTAAAGAGACCGCGGAAAGTACTGTTGTTGTGAGATGAATTAGGTATGGATATGCATGTAGACATACAAATATCTGTAAAATGCTTTCTTTTTTTAAAGATTTACTTATTTATTTTAGAAAGAGAGAGCATGCACAACGCATGTGTTAGTGGGGTGGGGAGTAAAGGAAAAGGGAGGGAGAGAATCTCAAGCAGACTCCCCACTGAGTGGGAGCCTGACATGGAGCTCCATCCCAGGAGTCTGGGACCATGACCCGAACTGAAATCAGGAGTCTGTCGCTCAACTGACACAGGCACCCCTGTAAAATGCTTTCTAAGGCATAGTAATTGACTAAAATCAGCTCTGTTTTCAGAGGGATAATTGCATAGGAGGGCAAGTGAAGAATTCAATATACAGGTAAAACAAAGCAAGTCAAATATTCTATACAAATATTCTATACATTCTATACATTGGATTTTATTGAAGTCATTCTATGGATGTCTACTAAAAGTGCAAAAAAAGTTTGTTTAGATATACAATAACATGTACATTCCTTTCTGTTATAATAATCTGATTTTTCTATTTTTTAGGTAAACTCTCCTTTCTCAAGAAAATTAGAAATATCCCAAGTCTTCCTCTAGCTGCTAGCTCATTGCTCTCAGTTTTGCAAGCATTCCTGGCTCTCTACCTGCTACGCTCTCAGGACTCACTGTCCCATATTTATCCCTATAGAAGTAAGATTACTACTGCTCAGGATTCTGAGAGAAATCAACATATGCATTTCTGGAAATTCAGGTTACGGAACTATAGTTCCATACACATGGGTGTTTCCTATATTGATTATAATAGCATAGTATTGTTTTTAGATATTAGGTCCATATTCAATCATTCTAATATCTTTTTTTTTAGATTTTTAAGATTTTATTTATTTATTTGAGAGAAAGAGAGATAGCAAGAGAGAGAGAGAAAGAGACAGCACAAGCAGGGGAAGAGGGAGAAGCAGGCTCCCTGCTGAGTAGGGAGCCTGATGCGGGGCTCGATTCCAGGACCCTTGTCCTGTGACCTGAGCTGAAGGCAGACGCTTAACTGTCTGAGCCATCCAGGTGCCCCCATTCTAATATCTTTTAAAAATAACTTCAATGACTTTCTTTTGCAACAATATTGTACATAAGACCCCCTACTCTGTCTCTCGAACTGAGGAATTCACAAATGATTGTAAAGTTTTTTTGTTTTTTTTTTTAAGATTTTATTTATTAATTTAGCAGAGAGATCACAATTAGGGAGATAGGCAAGTGCAGGCAGAGAGAGAGGGGGAAGCAGGCTCCCTCCTGAGCAGAGAGCCGGATGTGGGGCTTGATCCCAGGACCCTGAGATCATGATCTGAGCCAAAGGCAGAGGCTTAACCCACTGAGCCTCCCAAGCACCCTGATTGTAAACAGTTTTATTTGGGACTAGAGAATGCAACCCCATGAGGAGGTAGGTGTTATTTTGTCTCTTTTGTTCCTATATTTTCTACAATAATGTAAATGCTTAAAATCAAATTTTTATAAAATATTGACAGTGTATGCCATTATTGTTATCGCCATTCATAAATTTTATAGCATTCTCTATTGTATAATGAAATGGAAATACTGTTTACATTGTTAAATCACAGCAAAACATTTGTAAATTTCAGTCCTAAAGACATTACACTTGCTTGTCTTCACTTAAAGTATGAACATGACATGTATTATTTATTGCTCTTTTTAAGATTTTATTTATTTATTTGACACAGAGAAAGAGATCACAAGTAGACAGAGAGGCAGGCAGAGGCGGGGGGGGTGGTGGAGCAGGCTCCCTGCTGAGCAGAGAGCCCCATGCAGGCCTTGATCCCAGGACCCTGAGATAATGACCTGAGCCATAGGTAGAGGCTTAACCCACTGAGCCACCCATATGCCCCTATTTATTGTTTTAAATTTAAGAATTACACATTCTCTGAAACATACAAAAGTCAAATTGAGTTGAAATTGACTTTTTATACCTTCCAAGAGCTAACAGCTGTAAAGATCATCATCAGAATTAGTTCACAATATTATGGCTCTTTGATGCTATAAGTGCATGAAATACATTAAAAAAGCTAATTGAATTTTTAAAGACCTCTTGCAAGCCTCAGATCAGGTATTTTTCATATCAAATAAACAGGGAGCATCTAAGATAGAAAAGGAATTCAGGATCAAACCTAGTCATGAAAATCTTACAGCTTTAAAGGACACATTTCTTTTAAGAAGGAGAGGTTTTGAAACACAGTTAATTAGAATGTTTACTAATCCCATTAAAAAAAGTACTAAAAAGTTTCAAAGTAAAAATATTCACTCCTGGAACTCTAGAAGTGGGAATACAAAGGAATGTGTACTTTATACAGATCATTGTAACGTTATCTTCTTGAGTCTGCACTGACAATTATTTATCTTCTTAAATTCCCATAAATAAATTTCTTTCTAGAAGTATGACAAACTTGATATCTTTTGTCCCATCGAAAATCATCAACCAGAATGGATTAAAAAAAAAATAACAAAACTTTTACTAAATCATCTAGTAAAGCATCCCAGAGGAGCTTTGGAGCTACAAAGTGAAGAGGAAAAAAGTCTGCTCTCTATATGGCTTTGTATACCTCTACTTGCCTTGGAAATTTGGTGACCTTCAAATTCAGTTTTGATGGATATACAGGGTCTTGAGAAGCAAGACAAAAAAATCCTATGTTCAATATGAAGATAAAGTACAAATAGTAGATCTCCCTCCAAACTTGGGACCTAAAAGGTCTTTAGTTTCAGTAAAAGAATCAACTAGAATGAAAGCCAGTCTGAAGAAGAAGAAAGACAAAACTATGGAAAGAAATAAGATATTGACTATTCAACTTCCAAACAGGTGGAGCAAATAAAACCTCAATATAAAAGAAGTAGATAGATGGACCTGGGGAGTTTTATGGTAAGTGAAATATCAGACCAAAAAACAAAAACAAAAACAAACAAAAAAACACTATTTCTCTTATATGTAGAATCTAAAAACAAAAGAGATGAATAAAACAAAACAAAATCATCTAAACTTAAATTAATTTTTTATAACCTGAGTAAGGAAAGCTTAAAAAATGTACAAGGAAAAAAATTGAGAAAGCTACCTTCAAGTTAACAGATTAATAGAGATATGTAGATATAAGCATATATTCATATGTCTAACTATATAATCTATATAAAAAGATATATATTTTTTATTTATACACTTACAAATGCACATATAACATGTGATATACATGGTTACATCATATATAATTGTGTGTATTATATATACAACTATATAAATATATTTATAAAATGTTTCATTAAATTTTAAAAAGTTGATATATACAAATATTCTTTGATCAGAGTGCAAATAGGTTAAATATGAATACCAGAGAAAGAAAAAAGCATTTGTTCAGGGGAAAAATACCTTTAGATAATTTATGAGTCAAAGAAGAAATAATAATTAAGGTTAGAAAAGCATTTAGAAATAGGCCATAAAGAAATTGTTACACTAAAAAATGACTGATTTATGCCTTAACTGTTGTTTCTTCCAGCTTCATTTCACACAATAATCAATTCTTCCATACTGCAACATTGTTAGAGAATTCCATCAATCCATATGTGTCCTCTGTTTTTTCTACCATTTTCTCAAACATACTTTGAGAAACCATGAAAGAAAAAAGTTCAACACACAAACCAGACACAGAATACACTCCTGTAGAGGGATATCATATTTTGCATATTACATTGGTAAAGTATAGTATAGATTTTTTTACTTTGTGGATTATATGTCACATGTCATATATTATATAATTATATATTATAAATTATATGGCATATATATTACACACAAGATATATATATGTGTGTAATATATGTTTATTATATGTCATATGGAATATATTATACCATGTGTATGTATCATATATCATATGATATCATATCATATATCATATTACATATCTTTGTAAAAATATTTGAGACAGGTAGTATTTTAATCACAAGAGCTGTCACATGGCATTAAAGTACGTGTGCTATTCTTAAGAGCTCTTTTCTTACTACAATTGTTACAGTAGTAATTATGCTTTCAGTGATAATCCACAATGGTCATCATCTCTCTTTCACGGTGTCTTCTGTCTTAGAAGATTTAAGATTGCTTATCAAAATAAGTGCAGTACTAAAGGATGAGTTAAATAAATAAAGGATCTGAGTAAGGGTTGGAACACAGGTAAGCCAAGGGCAAACTAAATGTGCAGCAGTGTTTTCATAATGCTTAACATATTTGCTAGAGTGTGACCACAGATTTGTGTCTTTGTTTCCATGTTCCAAAGGCAAACAGGGAAAAAAAAAAATACCTGTGCTCATAAGACAGAAACAAACCTAATTCGGGAAGCACAGGTTTTTCTTGATTTTGAGAATAGAAAAAAGATGTCTAACATGCTCAAAGCACATCAAATTATATTCAGAATTGAGTCGATTAGACTGACTAATCAACTTTTTTCCCTCTTTCTGTGGCTTACTGCAGAGGATAAGTTCTGAGAATGGTTCTCATAGAATCCAGAAAGGCTTTGTCTGTATGCCTAGGGTTGGTGTTCTACGGGGCATCGCTCTATACAGTATAATGCATGATAAAGTGCAGGAGGAAAATATTATTTCCGTGGATGTTTTAAAAATCTAAATTTAGATCAATATTTAAGCTTACTACTATTTACAATGAGAACTATCAGCTCCACTCTCCTGCTAATCATATTGCATATGGTGACATGTGAAGATCTTCTGAGGAAAGAGTGTAGAGCCCTTCACATAGACAGAACTGCCAGTAGTATGCTCGCACGTTAATAGCTTTCAGCAAAGACTGACATGGCACATCTTTACATGTTTGGTAGATGTCTAGGTGGATATAAGGATTATATTACACAGTTTTAACTAAAACCAGGTAACTATATCTCAATGAGTTTAGATGGCACCCATCCTAAACATTTAGGGAGAAATATTAAATAACCTATACCAAGCATTAATAAGCTTGGAAAAAATAGTAAAAAAGTAAATATGATGATTACATATTTAGTATCCCTCGATATAAACTGTTGTGCTATTATTTATCAAACATAATGAGTGAAGCCTGTGCCGTCTTCTTGGAAGATTGTTACAAGATACCAATAAACACCTTCCTCATTAATCTCTTACCCAAAATAATTCATTCTGTAAATACCTTGGATCCCTAGAGAGCTTTCATGGTACCACTTCAAGCTTCCATCTCACTTACCAGTTCACATTTCTTTTTATGCCCCTCTCATTTTTTGTGAACTGAAGTACCCCCTTGGATGACACACTTTCTTATGTGTCATGTCAAAATGAAAACAGTGGTTTCTGGGCATGTAGACACTACTGTAGTTTGAGCTAGCAACATCACTTACCCCTAAAAAACCATACAGCTAAAGTGGGGAAGGGTTTATACCTTGGGAAGATAGACTTAGTATGACAGCACATATTCCCAGATGAACCCTTCAGTGGATTGCAGCAAATACCAGATGATCTCCTAGATTAAATTAATCTGGGGCTTTCTATATACATTACAATGGATTGTAATTGTTACCAACAGCTTTCATAGTAAATTTAGTTAAATAATTATCTAATACCTGTCCCCACCAATACCTGTCTTAGTCATCATCAGATTGAAGTAGTACATAATAGGGACTTAAAAAATTTTTATTGAAAGAATAAATTGATTACTTAATAAAATTTGCCATTCTCTGGCAATGCTTTCAATCTATCAATGCTCCTTTAGAATTTTGACTCCTGGTATTTAATACAACAGTACTGATATTTAGTGATTCAACAAGTCTATATGTTTTGCTATGCCAAATTTAGGCCCAATGGTTGACTTATCGATTTATTGTGCCTTCAATAAAGGAAGAAAATTTGTCACTAAAAAAATTATAGGTATTTATATAGTATAGAGATAATGTACCCTACCTTGAACATGCAGTCAACCAAAATCATTAATTTTTTATTCTTCTTATAAACTTTTGAGTCATATTTTCCTCCTTAGATCTTAATGTATCTTTTCAAATGTAAATTTTTGTTTTTATTATGATACTTTAAATATATCTCAAAATTATCTAGCTTTATGGGAATATTTTGCTAATTTTTTGATATTTTTAATTTTATAAGTTTTGATTTACTTGGAATCTAGTATTGTCATCCAAATAAACTATCTTTCTCAGCTTTGTAACATTTGAAATACTTGGTATCAAGGTCATTATCCATACCAAAAATATGTGTTGAACAGATCAGACTGAGGGAAAATTCTAACCTGAGTGGTAAAAGTCACTTTCCAGTTAACCATCTGCCCATTATTTAGCACTACTTGAATACAGGAATCAAACAATTACAAATTTCCCTAATGGTATGCTCATTCCATCCATATTTACCCATGCTATTCATAAGCATGTCAGGAGATAATTTGGTAACTGTATTTCTAGAATAGAATCAGGATCTTAAAGACTAGTTACTGAAATTAAATAGGAGAGTGCTGCATGATTCAATTGTTCAGAAATTTTAGACAAATGACTTTATAAACTACTGATGACAATGGTGTGAAGAACATCATCTTGTAGGAATATATCAAATCAATAATTATTAGAAATGATAGTACTTACTATTAAAGCAATAAAATCTGTATAGTCTATTAAATATATTTCTACTGATATTTATATAGTACCTTATAAACATATTTTTCTCACCAAACATTTTCTCTCATATATCCTCATCTGTATTATTGTAAAAATAATTTCTTCAGTAAAGGGAATTGTGTTTGGTTGACAATACACGGATGATACACAGAAGTATATTTTCTTTATACTTCTTAAGAAGTGTACTTGGAGTAAACCTTGTGATCCTGCTATATTAAAAAATTCTTTCTTTATCAGAGAGCTTCAGTCACTAAAGGGTGTGTGTTTAAAAGCACTTCAATTTTTCCCTCTTCCTGATTTTGTAGTCAAAATTGCATTTTTAAAAATATTTTCAATCCATTGACTTATATTCTTGGACTCTTAGGCTTGGAATTATAAAAACCCTTTTTCTTAATGCCTATCTTTCTCCTGTCCAGAACACATGACTGACTTTTTTTCCAAAAGGCCGCTGGAAGCACTGTTCTATAGTTAAACGCAACAATTTCACTTATTCTTCATTACATCATTGGATATCTCTTCTAAGGTGGTTAGCTGCATTTTTTAGTTGATTTCAGCAACCAACAAACCAGGCTGCAAGCCTATCATCAGCCTATGCCAGAAGGGAAGATATTGGTGGAACCAATTTTTCTGGATGAATGCTTTGTTTTCAAAGATGATATTTCAGACACTCATAAAATTACTCTTTTTTTCCCCTCTTCCCTATCTCCCTGCCCCATTTAGATCTTAATGCCATTTTTCTTTCAGTTAAAGAAAGTTCATTGTTCGTAAAATCTCTTACATGTTGGACATATGGTTATGTTATACTGTGGTGAATGGATAAAGCTTCAGTAAATGTTCTATCTTTGACATGCTTTTAGTCTCATTTAAATAGAACAGAATAATCCAATTAAGTCTCTATCCTTTTCAGGTTTCCAAGCTCATAGGGCTGAAGTTTATTTATATATCAGTTCATTTGGTAGTATATTTTCTTATGCTACATGTTTATTAAATATCAGAAAATACCGGAAATGCTTATGTGTTGGAGGCCACGGCTCAGTGGATCAAACCAGGCCCTGACTTGTGTCTCCTTTAAAGTCCAGACACCTTGACAAGGGGTTAAGGACAGGAAAGCTGAGTAACACTGAGAAAGGTGTCGTGCTCTTGCCTACGTGACTTCCCACACATTCTCCCTACAGAAGGGAACAATATGGTCAGGGTCATAAATTCTTAGTTGGTCCTTGTTGTTCCTGTACTTCCCATAATCCACTCCCTGGTTGATTGTAACTTCTTGTATCAATAGTAGCTAATGGCATTAGCTGTGATTACCTGGAATCACAAGATTTGTTTGTAGTTAATGTAAACTTGTTATAGAAACTTGCAGTCATCTGACTAGATACTGATGTATTACTCCTCTTATTGTGGTCTGCCTTATAAATGCTTGTAAAACATGGAATAAAATCGGCACTGTTGGACATCCTTCTCAGTGCTCCTCCTTCCCCCATCTCTTCGTCTCTTAATTTCTTTTCACCATCCTCTTACCCTCACGTTCCTGGTTGATTTGTTGCACCAGGCCATGACATTTATGATGCATAGTAACTAAGTAAAATAATAGAAGTAACAGACAAATATCTTAGGTTTCGGTGATAAAGGGAGAAATGGTAATCAAGATAGATTAATGATATGAATGATCATTCTGCTATGGAAAGGAATGAATTTTCCTTTCTAACAAGTGAAGAGAATATGCCTACTAAGAACATAAATAAGAAAAATCAAATATCCAAAATTGAGTGTGAGGAATATTTGTTTTTATCAGATAATGAACTAGAGCTTGGTGATGAGAATAATAATGATCCCATTACTGATGCAAAGAAAATAAAAGTAGGGTAGGAAATAGGCTCATCAAATGGCTTCCATATGAAAGGAAGAATCCATAAATTCTTAAGGAGAAAAATAGAAAAATCTTAATGATAAAAGAAATGAATGGAACTTATAACAATGTCTTGAGAGAAAGATTGATATTTTATAAAGTTTTATTATTATTGGATCAGATATAGAACTGGTATGATTGAGGAATTCCTTTACAATTTTAGTTCAAATCTTTCATACTAATCTCAAATACAGACCAGAGTAATAAATCAAGAGTGTTTCAAAAAAGCTTGTTAAATGAACCAGTTGATAATATTTTATTCTTCAATGCATCTACTAATCTTCTTGAAAAATTTATTGGGTATATGTCTAATTTACCTAAAGTAAGAATTCTTAAATCAAAGAAACTATTCTAAACTTAGCATACATTTTAAAGTGAACATACACTATAGAAAAAGAAAATAGAAATTCAAAATATATAATGTATTCATTAATATGAATAAAACAAATGTCATATGTGTGCAGAGATAGAAAACAAAGACTAATTTTTCTCCTTTCTTTGAGGAAAATAGTAGAACTTATTTCTATTCACAGCAATGTAATCATGGTATTGTTTCACTCTGTTTATAAAAGATAACCAGAGAGAAAATAAATCAGGCATTCTCCTAAATTTTAAGAAGGTGGACATTAAGTTTCAGAAGATAGATAGCTAAGATTTCAAGGCTAATGCTATAATCAGAAAATTGAAGAGTAGGGGAAGATAAAACCTACTCTGTCAAGACCCAAGTTTGATAGGTTCTGAAATAGCTTCCAGCTTCACTTTGACTATTGATTAATCTATGTTTAGTCACAAGCAAAAGCTTTTGAAGAGAGATGGGTATTGGGCATGGTATACAGGGAGTATGGCCCAGTCAGTGGGCCTGCTTGTTTATTAAAAGTAAAGTCCACATCTTCTTCAGTTGATGGACACTTGGGCTCTTTCTACAGTTAGGTTATTGTTGATAATGCTGCTATAAACATGAGGGTGCTAGATATACAATGGAACATTACTCAGTCATCAAAAAGAATGAAATCTTGCTATTTGCAGTGATGTGGATGGAGCTAGAGTATATTATGTTAAGTGAAACAAGTCAGTCAGAGAAAGACAAATACCATATGATTTCACTCATAGATGGACTTTAGGAAACAAAATAGATGTACATGTGGGAAGAGAAAAAAAAAAGAAAAGAAAAGTGTAGGAGGGAAATAAATCATAAAAGATTCTTAACAATAGAGAACAAACTGAGGGTGGTTGTAGGGAAGTGGGTGGGAGATATACTAGATGGGTGACAGGCATTAAGAAGAGCACTTGTTATGATGAGTACTGGGTGTTGTATGTAAGTGATGAATCACCAAATTCTACTCCTGAAACCAATATTACACTATTTATTAACTAACAGAGATCACAAGTAGTCAGAGAGGCAGGCAGAGAGAGAGGAGAAAGCAGGCTTCCTGTGGAGCAGAGAGCCCGATGTGGGGCTCGATCCCAGGACCCTGGGATCATGACCTGAGCTGAAGGCAGGGGCTTTAACCCACTGAGCCACCCAGGAGCCCCTAACTGGAATTTAAATAAAAATTTGGAAGGAAACAAAAAAACTAAAGACAACAAGCAAACAAAAAAGCAAAATCCAAAGTTAATGCATAAATTCTCCCATAGAAGCAGAGGTCCAAGTCAGACTTCCCATTAAGGAAGAGAGTGGTGGGAAAAGCAAACAAACAAACTTACCCACACAGGAGGAGAGAAAAGATACTATAGCTCTCAATTTCAATAGCATAGGCCTTTTTTTTTGAAAAATAGGCAAAAATTTGCTATCTGAGGAAAACCTACAGAACAAATGAGAAAGACTGTAATAACCGAAACAGTAACTATAGGAAAGAGTGAAGACATAGATGAAAGGACATTCAAAATAAAATATTTAGGGACGCCTGAGTGGCTCAGTCATTAAGCATCTGCCTCCAGCTCGGGTCATGATCCCAGTGTCCGGCCATCAAGTATCACATCCTGCTCCCTGCTCAACAGGAAGCCTGCTTTTCCTTCTCCTACTCCCTCTGCTTGTATTCCCTCTCTTGCTGTCTATCAAATAAATAAATAAATTTTTAAAAAATTTAAAAAATATTTAAAATAATATTGTCAGAAAGATAATGTTCATAGAAATTAAAATATTAATGAATTTAAAAGTCAAAAATAAAGGCTTAGAAGGTAAGATTGAGATAATCTCCAGATTATAGATTAAAAAGAAAAGGAAAAAAAATGGGATGTCTGGCCAGCTCAGTCAGTAGAGCATGCAACCCTTGTCCTGGAGCCCCACGTTGGGGTTAGTGTTTACATTAAGAAAGAAAGAAAGGAAGAGTAAAAATTTAGTAGCACTGAGGGTAAATTCAGAATGTCTAACAAGTTCTACAAGAGTGTCAAAATAAAATCAGAAGAAAAACTAAGATTTAGCTATAATCAAAGATTTACTGAATGAAACACTCTGAGAGTTGTATACAGAAAGACAAGTGTTCAGATTGCATGGGCCCTCCAAATGTCAGACTTTTCTTGGAGCTTGGTCTTGGAACAGACCATAACCTAAGAAAAGTCCTTTTGAAATTTCAGAAAAACAAGGGAAGAAAAGCTCTAAATCATCCGGTGCAGAAAGCAGGTCACCTCCAAAGACACAAGTACCGATAGGGCTGTTAGATTTCTTCTCATCAGCACACTGGTGTCAGAAAAAAATATTTAGTGAAGGTTTTAGAGTTCTGAGGTCACAGGGAGATTTCTGGGAATCCAGAGTTGGAGATGCCAGAAGCCATGGCTGACAGTAAGAGCTCACTTTCCATATCTAGGGATAAAACGGAAGTAGATAGAAACCAAGTGCTGTCATAGAGATTTGGTAAATACTGCCATTTTGTGTCTGGGCTTTGTCTGGGCTAAGTGCACGAAGATTCTCACTGTGCTTTCCTTCAAACGGTGCTAACAAATAATACTTCCAAAACCCACTGAAACCTTTCTTCAGTACCTGAGAAGCAAGAAGAATCCTCAGCTGCCATTCAAGATCCTTTATGAACTGACTTGTATTTATCATTCCAAATCGTTAAGTTTTTAAATAATCAGTTTCCAAGATATGTTAGGCTCCAATTCCTCAACATCTTGGTGTAGTATGCTCTTTCCTTTCTGCCCCATGACCCCTTCTCATAATTTAACATTCATTTTATTTTATTTTTTTTAGATTTTATTTATTTATTTGACAGAGAGAAATCACAAGTAGGCAGAGAGGAAGGCAGAGATAGAGAGGAGGAAGCAGGTTCCCCGCTGAGCAGAGAGCCCGATGTAGGGCTCAAACCCAGGACCCCCAGGATTATGACCTGAGCGGAAGGCAGAGGCTTTAACCCTCTGAGCCACCCAGATGCCCTTTTCATTCATTTTAAATGTCATCTTCCCTAACTTCTATGATGATGCTGGCTCTGTGCTTCCATATCACCTGGTTTATATTTCTAACCCAGGACAAGAGCTACTATCTGGGATCATATGAGGGCAAGACGTGCCTTGCACATTTCTGCAGTTACAGTAAGTGGCTAATTCTTTGGTCCTGGGAGGTTCTGAATAAGTCTCAGTGAACCAATAAGGGAAGGACTGGTTTATTGTATGGGGCTGATGAATAATTGAGGAAGTATATTAGAAATAACAGATTCTTGAGCTAGTCTTTATCCAGTTCAGATATTTCCAGATTTTATAATACTTGGAAGAAGTTTACCTGAAAAGTTAAGAAAACATCCATTAAAAAACACCCATTAAAAAAATAATGATTGATTTCATGTTACATAACGTCTGACTTCAGCATAACAGTCTATGATGAGAAATGGATCCTCTTTTTTGGGTTCTGATACCAATATCTAGTTTTGCTCAGTCAGAAACTACTAACAACACTTAGCTGATGTCTCTGTTCCTGGGCTGATTTGGAGTCTTCAGATTTGACTGGTTCTCTACTACATGAACTGTTATTTTTCTCTTCCGCCAGATCAACACTGGTGGTTTCAAGGCTCTAATTTTTATTTGCAGACAATTCTTCTTCTTTAACAACCTAATTGCTTGAAATTTGCTTTAATTACTTTGCCTAAAAAAATCTTAATTGAATTCTACAAAGGTTAGCATCTTCCAATAATGCAAATTCCTGACTGAGAATCTAGGCTCAATTGCATCAATTTGCATCTCTGTATTTTCTGCTTTGTTAGAGAAATCCATCTAGCCCAAGTCTCACATTCACAGGACCTCAAATTTAGGCATCTAATTTAATATTTAATACAAAGTTTCAAAGTATCTAGTGGATAACAAAATTCCATTTTACTTTGATTTCTTTGTGTATATTAACTGCATGATTACATTAAATATAAACATTTAAAATATTCCATGAGTTTTATATCCCTTTTTTAATTATTTCTTTCTTTATTGTAATCTCTAAGAATTGAGTATGTACACGTCTTCTCAACTGCAGAGGGGGCCTCTATGGTCCTATATTTATGTTTTCTGCCTAGCCTGTATGAGCTGTTATTTTAAAAGAAAAAAAGGGCGCAGCCTCTAAGTGGCTGTCAGTTACACCTTAGACTCTTGGTTACAAATCAGGTCATGATCTCAGTGGTCATAGGATTGAGCCCTGTGTGGGGCTCCATGCTCAGTGAAGAATCTCCCTAGGATTCTCTCTCTACCTCTCCCTGTTCATGCTAAATAAATAAATAAATATATAATTTTAAAAATAAATAAACAAATTAAAGAAAAAGGAGGTTATATTCCACCCACTTAAGTGGGAAATTTGACTTTCTATTTGGATTTGATTGGAAAATTTTTGCTATTGGATAATGTTATTACAGCCCCTATATAATTGCCTGAAACTCTCCCATTTGGGGATTTCTTGTTTAGTCTATTTATACTCACAATTGTGTGGCCATCAAAAGCAGAATTGTTAACATTCCTATTTTGTTTACTTGTCTGTCAAGAAATGTACATTGAGGGGCGCCTGGGTGGCTCAGTGGGTTAAGCCTCTGCCTTCGGCTCAGGTCATGATTCCAGAGTCCTGGGATCAAGCCCCACATCGGGCTCTCTGCTCAGCGGGGAGCCTGCTTCCCCCTCTCTCTCTGCCTGCTGCTCTGCCTACTTGTGATCTCTGTCTGTCAAATAAATAAATAAAATCTTTAAAAAAAAAAAGAAATGTACATTGGAAAACAGAATGTAAATATTGAAAAAAAATTAATGGAGCCCAACATAAAGAAGGTTGTTGCAGTTGGAGTTTTCATATATATATACATATATATGTATATATATATAAAATTTAGCACATAAAATTAAAGAAATTGAAGTAAGTAAAAGGAAAGCTAGTCCAACTGTACATCCAATTCCACCTAATACTGGGTTCAATCTAGTCTTCTTTTATCCTTTTTTTTTTATTAAATACAAATTTTCTTGCCCTTATTCTCTCTCTTTTTCTCTTTAAATGATTTTATTTATTTATTTGAGAGAGAGAGCAAGAGAGAGCATGAGAGGGCAGAAGGTCAGAGGGAGAAGCAGACTGGGAGCTCAATGCGGGAGGGACTCCATTCTAGGACTCTAGGATCATGACTGAGCTGAAGGCAGTCGCTCAACCAACTGAGCCACCCAGGCTCCCCTAGTCTTCTCTTTTCCAATATTGTATCTTTCTTCTCTGTCAGTACCCTCTATACCAAGGTCATGACCATACATCCTTTTCCTTGGTACTGCCATCATACAGAACAAGTTCTTACAGCCATTAATCCACTTCAAAGGCCAGCTAAGGAGGTGTTTTGTTTTTAAAAATTATTTTGGTAGACTCTCAACCGTTAAATTCCCCAAATTCTGGCATATGTGAGAATGTCTGATTCTTGACTTTTAATTAAAGGAATTTAGATGGGTATACATTTCTTGAGTTATTTCCTTTTTGCCTTAAAACTTCTTAAACAATGATCTAATAATTGTTTCTTGCTTTTATTTCTGTTTCTCATTAGATTACTTACAGGCTTCTTTATTCCTTATGTTCTATTGAATTTCACTAAGATATGTCTTACATTTGGTTACTATGTATATCTTTTTGTCTTTCAAATTAAAGTTTCCAGTTTGGGAAATTTTTCTTCTCCATCATTTCGAATATGTATTTTACTGTTTCATTTTTCTATTTTCTTTTTTAGAAACCCAATTTTGGGGGCGCCTGGGTGGCTCAGTGGGTTAAGCCGCTGCCTTCGGCTCAGGTCATGATCTCAGGGTCCTGGGATCGAGTCCCGCATCGGGCTCTCTGCTCAGCAGGGAGCCTACTTCCTCCTCTCTCTCTCTCTGCCTGCCTCTCTGCCTACTTGTGATCTCTCTCTGTCAAATAAATAAATAAAATCTTTAAAAAAATAAAAAAATAAAAAAAAAAGAAACCCAATTTTGTGTGTGTTAGAATTCATTTGCCTTTCATATTTATCATTATCTAATTTTATAAATGTATTCTTTGTCCCTTACTATTTTGATGATTTCTTCAAGCTGATTATTACTCTCACTGTCATTTGTACTCTTCTGTGTTCTTTTGGTTGCTTCTGTTATGACTATTTTGTTTTTCCATTTCTTTCCTGAGCTACTGAGTCCTATCAGCTTGTTTTTCTCTTTGTTGATTTTTTGTTTTTTTTCTTTTTTTTGCTATTTTGATGGTTTGTTTAATTTTTTTCTTCTGTTCTTTTAGTCTCCCTATTGCCTTTGAGAATGATTTGTATTTCTCTTCAATTTTCTATAAGAATTAATAATGTACATTTATTGAATACTCTGAATGTTCCAGAAATAATTCCAATCACTTTTTTCTTATTTTGTAATTACTATTCATAATAAACTTAGAAAAGTTGGTATTATTCTTATGTTATATTATAGGCAAGTAAACAAATATTTCATAACTTAATTTTGAGGGCCTTTCTATTTAATCAGTCCCTTGTGCAATAACATCAAAAAAAGAAGAGAGTGAGCTAGTGTAAGTCAGAGCCTTGGTTTAGGGACCATGACTCAAAACATTCACTTATCAATACTGTCTGCTCTGGAGGCACATCTCTCAGTTTTGGTATTTAGCACCTGAAAGTGAAAAAGTGGAGACTCAGTGTCTCCAGCTTCATGACTACTACTATGAAAAGCAGTAGTCCCGTCTTCATCCCATCTTTGCTGTTTCCATATGCCAATGTATAAACAAAAATGGTGTGTCAGTTTGATTTGATACAAAGTGAAATCTGTAACAAAAAAAAAGGTACATGGGGCAAAGGTTAGATAAAATCAGGCTCAAGCTTCTAAAACTCCTCTCTCAATGGAGTCTTGTAGACATGCTTAAGTCCTCCAGCAATGACTATGATAACATGTGTGAGATATTGTCTACCAGGAAGCTCATCAGAGACTGATTGTTCAGGGGTTTTATTGAGGATTGGTCACATAAGTACCTTAGACCTAGTATGTACAGAAATTCCATATTCTCAGAAATAAGGCAGGGGATCAGCATAAATGACATTGTTTAAACAAATAGTTTAAGTGCAGTGAGCTAGTACACTGTTCTAGGAATGATGGGACCCCCTCCCCCCAAAATCTAACTTCCCATATGCTAGTCACAGAAGCAGGGCTTTTTAAGAAGAACAGTCTTAAGCCTGCTTTGTTAACTCTTTCCTTCCCAGAGATAAGTAACAAATGATCATCTATTTGTTATTATTTTATTATAACAATTACTAATAATAATTACTAAAAATAAATAATTAAAATATAATGTATGTTATTATAATAATTTTTTCTGTTTGCTTGTTCTTGATTTCTTTTTTTCCAATGTTTTGAATTATATATATTACTTCCCTTTCTTGACAATGTCTTTGAATGCATCATTGAATTCTGAACAAGTTCTATCATAATGACTTATATTTGGTAGGTATTCAATAAGATCTTGTTAATTAAGTGAATAAATGAATGAATAAATTTGACTAATGTTAATGTTAAAATAGATTTTCATTCTTGGATTTTAAAGGGAAGAGTTGTTTTGTGAAGCAAAATTAGAGTTCTTCTGTGTGGCTGACCTCAAAATGTAAACTAGGTTGAAAGTGTCAAAACCACTATTTTAATAGTGCTCTATGGTGACAGATGGTAGCTACAATTGTGGTGAGCATAGCATAATGTATAGAGATGCTGGATCACTATGTTATACTCCTGAAACTAATGAAACATTGTGTGTCAGCTACACTAAAAAATGGAAATAAAACTTAATAGAAAAGAAGACTTTCTAAATTTAAGACCTGCCTCTAGACATAAGCCTGTTCCTTGGGTATTGTAACTCCAAGCATAGCTGACTGGTGGAGTGAATGTTTTAGTTTAGGAATTGGTTGGTTAATTAGTAGGCTACAGTAGATTGTCCTTAAAGTTTATTCTGTCAAAAATCTATGACAAATTATTGAACTCTATCTAGTTTATCAGCATCAGATGAGTTTGGGGGCTGGACAAGCAAAGGTTCTACTGCCATATGTATAATCAATCACCTGTTAGGGATTTTCCTACATTTTCCTACATTTTTGAATGTCAATTGATGAGCTAATTTATTTATCAAAATTTAGGATAAGTAGTTAAAGAGTGGTAGAAATCAGTTCAAGGGATAACTTTCTGAAGCTATTAGTTATCTATTACAGCATGAAAAGTTTCTCATGAATTAGTGGGATTTGTCATACTGTGTTTAAAAAAAAAAAAAAAAAACTACCTCACAGTTTATGTGGTTAAAAAAACTTGTGTCTTAGCTAGTTGGACCATAGCTACAGGTCTCTCGGAAATTTTGGTTAAGATGTCGACTGAGCTGCAGTCATCTGTAGGCTTGACCAAGGCTGAATCATTTACTTCCAGAATGGCTCACTTATGTAGTTATTGCCAAGAGGCTTCATTGCCTTGCTGGCTTAGTTCTTCACTATGTGACTCTCTCCACAAGCCTCAGTAAGTACACTTGGATGGAATGACACTTGGATTCTCTCAGAGGACAAATCTAAGGAAGAGATAAAGGAGGGAGCCATAGTGTTTATTATGACTCAGTCTCAGAAGTCACACATTATCGAATTCTGTCATATTAGACTTTTTTTGTTGTTGAGTCACTAAGTCCAACCCACTTGCAAGGGAAAGAGAAAGGATATTCTCCACTAATTTTGATTAAAAAATATGGCAACATTTCCATTTACAGATGCCATGATGCCACCATATTTCCATAGCAGAAATGTAGTCAATTGTCTACCAATATTGACATCATCTAATTCTTAAGTATGTTGAAATTTGAGCTTGTATCTCTTCAAAGGCCTGACATTACTTATAATTTAAATATTTCCTAATTCAAAATCACATAAAATATGACACAATGTACCAAATAACGGGGTAGAATATTTAACATTTATCTTTATTCAAAAGATGATATCACTTTATGAAACCTCTGGAATACAAATCTGAAGAAGAATTGGATCAACTTAGCTAAATTTCTCAGTCCCAATTCCTAAATTTTAAAAATAGGAACTCACTGTAGTAACGAGCATAGCCTGACCAGGACCCTTAAAAATAATCCCACAAGAAAAGGAGAGTCTAAACTAGTGATTCTGGCTAATACATTACCCTAAGATTTTGTTGGGAGTGGCTTAGTTCTTTAGAGCTCAACCTTCCACTACTGTGTTTTACTTTGGGGAACAGGGAAAAGCAGATCAGAACCTAAGAAAATTGGAGTGTAATCTCCAGTTTGGGGACTCTTTGATCTTAAGCATCAATACAGATAATCAGAGGCTCACTGTAGATTATAAAACTGACTATGAGACCAGGGTGTTCCAAATCTCTGTCGCCTTACCTATTGCCATGAGAAACAACTCAAGCAAGGGACTTTCTGTCTGGCTTATAGAAGCAGGACTTTCCCCTCACATTTGGATGGCTTAAGTACCAGATTCATAAGCAATAATGTATGAGGAGTGGGTTAAGAGGGATACCAGACTTCCCACAACCAATACCAGTGGATTCTTAAGCATTAGAAATATAAGAACATATTCATAATATAAACTGATGAAGTATGTAGTTACAGCATTACACTGTAACAGTTTGTCAGGCAACCTGATATGTAAACACTAAGGTGAGCACTGTTTTCATAGGTGGAATTTTTTTTTTTCAAGATAGAAATAAAATTTACAAAAAAGAGTGTGAAGAAAACAGGTTTTTGGTAAGTGCAGCTGACTTTTTGGGGGTTAAGAATCATGTGTTGTCCTTGTATTTTAGGTGAGAAAGAAATTTAACATCTGTTTTCTTCTTTATGTATACTTAAAGATCTGCATGAGGCCTGTCTTGAAGAACTCAAAGAAGGTAGTCAGTTATAATTTAAGACTCAAGTATAATGAAAACGGGAGAAATTACAATTAAGAAAATCACTTCAAGTCACTATGGAGCCTATTTCTAATGACTATATAACTGTTGTAACCTCTGAATTTCCTATTTATTTTTCCTGGTTATTGTAGGAGGTCTGAAGCATTAGGAAAACCTGCACCTGAATGAAATTGCTGAATCAGTTATGCTGTTTTAATGGCACATCTAGTGAGTTGAATGATGGCCAAATCACTTTAGTTCCTAAGGAAAACCATAAATATTCATCTTAGGCTGAGTCTTTGCACACAAACCAAATTGGAGGATTTAGGTCATTACCTGATATTTCAGACCAGAAAAGAAAACAGATTTTTCACCTGAGATATTCAGATAATATAAACGAAGGGAAATGTTTTCTCTTGAATTATCCTGGTATTT
The DNA here is from genome assembly GCF_020171115.1 of Neogale vison. Lineage (NCBI taxonomy): Eukaryota > Metazoa > Chordata > Mammalia > Carnivora > Mustelidae > Neogale > Neogale vison. The sequence continues at coordinate 99,693,172 of NC_058096.1, forward strand.
TCTTTCATCCTCAGTTTCAGGTTAGGCTAATTCAACACATAATTGTCTACTGTACAAGGCATTTAAGTAGACATTGTTTATGGAAATAAGTAAGACTAAGTCTTTGCCCAGGAATATACCGGGGTTAGGGATGGAGTGGAAATGGCTACCATTATTTGGAAGCATACTATACGACTGTAGTTGTGCTAGTGAACTTTTTATCTTCTTAAACCAATTTCTACTACCTCTTAAAAGTCTTTAAGTATTATTTTTCCTATTTTAGAGCATAAATCATAGAATGTAACTGAACTAAGAAACTTGCATATCTTGTAAGTGTCTAAACTTGGATTAAAATTCAAATCACTCAGATTCCAGAACTGACAATGAACAATTATCTATTGATGGACAAGTCAATCATAATGCATGTGTATAAATGCATCTGTAAGAGAGAACATTCACTGAACATATACTCAATTGGAATTCATAACCTCAGCTCTCCTAATTTAAAGAAACTTTTAATAATGTGGATACTATATAGTTATTTTATGACAGTATCATTACTATTATTTATGTTTTAATGATACCCTTCCTGTACAAGAAATCCCAGTTTATATGTAATTATCTGATCATGATGTACATTTTGTCTACATTCCCATTTTATTTACATGCCACATGGATACTGAACACTGTAACATATGAAATCAGTTATTTTATATGGGTAAAATTTAGAGAGTTTAAAGTGAGGTTTAATGAGTCAAATGACCCATTTAAGTGGGTCAAATGACCAATTTTGGAGACTCCCAGCAGAGTTATGTACAAAAATAGTTTGCTCAACTAATGAATATATAAGAAGGAGTGGGCCAAATGGATGTAACGACATCATATCCTCTACTCTGATGTAGCTGTGTACAATGTTGTGTTAGTAGTTTTAAATCAGCTAGTTCTAGAAGCCAAATGCAAATAATTATCTGATTTTGAACTCCTTAAGTTTAATTCTGATTAAGTTTTATCAAGGCATTAGAAAGAATCACTGTTATAAAAGAATATAAAAGAAAAAAATTATATAGATAAGGCAGACTCTGACTTTGATTCATGATAGTCTTGATCCAACTGTGAATAATTTCCTCAGCATGATTACCAATGAAATTATCTAAGGAACGCGCACATATAAGGACGCCTCTTCTTGTAGTCTATGACTCAAAGACTTGGATATTGTTGATACAAAAGTTTGAATTCTTTTATTATCCTCCTCATCTGCAGAAACCCCTGGGTGTAGACTAAGTGCATGGTCTTTGTTTGTATGTGTATCTTTATCACATAAAGAAAATCAACTACAGCATGATTCCCTAATAAGTTGGCTATCCTGGGGGTGCATGAGCAGCTCATTTGGCTAAGCATCTGGCTCTTGATTTTGGCTCAGGTCATGAACTCAGGGTCATAAGCTCAGGGTCATGATATCTAGCCCAGTAGGTCTCCGTGCTCAGCTGGGAGTCTCCTTGTGATTCTCTCCCTTTCAGTCTTCCCCTCTCCTGGCTTACACTCACCAGCACATGCTCTCTCACTCTCTAAAACAAACAAACAAACAAATAAAAAGTTGGCTGTCCTGAAGAAGTAGATTCACTTTGATGGAAACAATGTTTATATTCTCAAAAACTTTAGTAGGAAACAAACAACACCAAAGTAGCAACTATGCAAAACATAGCCATGAAAATAATAATACTGAACCAATGCACTATTAAATATTAGCATTACATGTTTGTTCAACTTACTGTTGGTGTAAAGTATGATTTTGGCAGTATAGGTCTTCCACCTCTATTTGCTGTGTGGCCTGCTGGGACTTCCAATTGTTCAGCAAAGCTCAGCTACCCAGTTTCCATAGTGCTCAAATTATCTGTAGGTACATAGCTGTCTACCTAGAATGCATTCCGTAGTCTCACCTAAAGTTAGATGTGACTGTGCAATGAAACTCAACAACAGGATACAAGTGATTTTATCAAGTGCCCCTTTGGATCTGGGCTTTCGGATGGAAGACACTTTTATCACATACTCTTTTTCCCCATCCTCTCAGTAGATATATGTGAGGCAGTATCTCATTTTCTGTCATGAAGAATAAGCAAATACTGCGGAAGAAATTGGAGCAAAAATGACAGAAACCTGGCTTTGTGACCAAGTGAAACAGAGTTTGTCTGATGATCTAGTCCTATCACATAAGAGCTGCACAGAAAAGAGAGGAAAAGAGTAGCTGTTTTATGGCTTTTATACTTTTGGATTTTGATTGCAGTAACTTATCTCTCATCCTAACTAAGGTATGTGGGAAAGACCCTTCCTCAAGCTCTGATTTTCTCATTGACTAAGGATACTGGACTAGAGGGTCTCTAAAGTCACATCCAAATCCAGAAGTCCATGAAATTGACCATTTTGTTCTCTAACAAATTGTTGTTAAGAAGCTGGAAAATATTAAAAAATAAATAAATTTTAGAAAGAAGTAAAGCTGGAAGAGATCTGTACTAGAAGCAATTGCTGTATGAATATGGAAAGTGGTTCCAAATTTAAAGAGCCAACATAGATAAACACTGATGTGGTGTTGACAGACTCTAGTTCACTTACATTCCTTTCATTGAACAGAAAAATTCCTGTACAGATTCCACAAGGAGAAGGGCTTCAAATTATTACTCATCACTAACCTTCTTAGGGTTATAAAAAATAGAACATGTAGTTCTATGCAGAACAGATCAGAGAGGATTACAGAAATCAGAGTGAGGAGTTTGTATAATAATTCAAGAATGAGAAGCTCCCAGACTGTTAGGAAGATAAAAGTGGATCAGAAGAGACAGAACTTATGCTATAGGGCCTGACTATCCATTTAGGCATACCAATGATGAAATTTCCTGGTGATTATGTGACCTTGGGCAAATGAATCCACCTTTCCAAATCTCAGTTTTCTTGTTGAGAAAACGGAATCTACCTTAGAGTACTGTACGGATTTTAAAAAAAAAAAAAAAAGGCAATGCCATAAAGCACTAAAGTGCCTGGCATAATAAAAGCTTAATAAATGCTAGCTACCATTGTTATGATAAAAAATATCATTATTTGTGGTAGTAGAGATATTATATTATTATAATTTATCAAGGATATTGTGTGCCCAAACATTACAGAATGCAAACAAAGTAAAACAGATGAACTATCTTCAAAGGTTTATAATGGCCTTATATAACAAGACTCAAATATGGAAAATTTATTCTTAATTAACAGATTAAATTCTACTTCATAGACATGCAGTAAGTATTAAAAAAGAGAGGGCAATTGGAAATGGAGTAGGCTTTGTGGGGAAAATAACATTGAAAGTTTATGCTAAGGATAATGAAGACTTGAACTCACTATGTGTTGAATATTATTCTACGTGATAGACACACTTGACTTCTTAATCCTCACAATAATCTTATGTGTAGGCACTCTAATTATCTCTATTTTATATATAAGTAAATTGAGGATGGAGAGTTAAAGTAATTTGCCTACACTTATAGGGGGTATGTGGTGAAAGCTGCAAGAGAATTGGCAGACCAAAGTGGGGGCCAGATCACCTACGCAGAAGTGACACTGAGTTCTTAGAAAAGATAAATGAATGAATGAATGTAAAGCCTATGCTATTTTAAGTAGGGAAGGAAATAAAGAAAATCAAGGAAGAAGAGTTTGAGAATGACATATCTGACTCAGACAGGAAACATCTTATAGGGGTAGGGGCTGAAATAATTGTGAGTGCCCACTTACTCAGTTCTGTGAATTTACATATTACAAAACCATATTTTTAATATGATGGAATGTGATCTCTATAGAAGCTTTGACTGTATAGCATAATCATTAAACAGCATTGTTTATTTGTTTCTTAATTGCACTAATTTAATCTACTCCTTGGCAGACTTGATATTAAGGGAAAGGTAGTTTTTTCGGAGTTTCCAAATACGTTGTTCTCCCAGAGTTCTTCTGAAAATGCTATTCTTCTCTGAGACTTTCTGAATGTGTAAAGAATCAGGACAGGAAAGTGATAAGCAAGTTTTCCACACTGTAATAGACATGACATTAAAATATTTTCTTCTTCTCAGTTCATTTTAAAAGTTTTTTTTTACATGAATAGCATAAACTGAAAAATGTAAAAATTTTATTTGAAGAAGAATTGATAAGTGCAAAAAAAATTACATAGGCTTAAAATGAAGTTTCTGCTTGTATTATGAAATCCTGGCCAAAAAAAAAAAAAAAACTTTACTTTTAACTCAAGTTAATTTTATAAGTCAAATACACTCTTGAGAGAAGAGAAATAGCATCTGTGTCATTTTTAGTCAATAGTTTTACAGCTGAATATTTAAACAGTGAGTCTTGGCATCCATGAAGGAGTTTAAACATCAACACTTCTTTAAAAAGCTGACCAAATGACAGTGAGCTGTGGCAATCCTGCTAACTTTTTAAATAAGAAACAGTCTGAAAGAGTTCTATGTCCTTTTATGTCCTTTATATGCTACATTAACACACTGAACTTTTTATGTCCTTTATATACTATATTAATACATTGAAAATTTCATCTTGATTAAAAACTTTCTCAAATAATGAGTCTCCTTAGTGGAAGAATGTAGATTGGTGTTTGGTGGCTAGATTTAAAATATAGTCATTTTAGAAGTAATTTTGGTTATGTCAACATGATGAAAGACTCCCTTTATTTTATAAATATAAACCAGAGTACTCAATCATCCTTAGTATATATTAGCAAACCTCTGTTAAATTAAAATAACAACAAAATGTTGAAGATGTCAAAACTAACAATGCTCATATTCTTGCTGGATTAGTTTTCATAAATATCAAACTGAGACATCAACATTCATCAGTTTCTCATAATTTAAATGAATAGAAAATCTCTAGTTCATCTTCACTCTTGTTATTGCATTTAAATTGTCATGTGAGTTTTGTTGCTACCATTCTGCTATTGACAAATAAGCCTGCATTTTCAATGGAAATGGATTTCTTCTCTCAGGAATTGGTCAGGTTGTAGGCCATAGAACTGAACAAAAGAGCAATGATAGTTCCCAAAATGAAACCTGCAAAATACATTGTGAAAGTTTAATTTAACAACAATAATTTTGAAAATTAACAATTAAAAAAGACTGGAAAGGGGGAAAAAAAGACTGGATATGTCATAATGGTATAATTTGAAAGGTTCTTACATAAATTTCCCTAAGTAGGTTTCATATCTATACTTCAAAGATTTACTAGGAAACTATAATTGGGATTTTTTAATTTCCTTGTATTTATTTTTTTTTAATTTTTGAATAGAGAATTAGAGATTTTAATCTATTCTGATTTCCTTTTATGTGAAGTACCTAAAATACAAAGGTGCCTAGATCAACAGAGTGTTTAGAAGGGGCTACACTTGAGTTTGGTCCAGAGTCCTTCAGGCTTATTGAGATTTATGAAATGCACATATAAATGCAGAATTCTCATAATCAAGAGGAAGAGCTCAAAAAGTCTTAAGCACTTACAAAAAATGTTGATCATATGCTTTCCTGCTTCTAGAGATGTTTCTATTCACATTATTCCAAACAATGGAAAACTATAAACTAAACTTAAACTGTGAGTAAATATCAGTAATTCTAGGTTGTTCTATTCTGAACTATATGTGTCTTTCTTTAAAATATGCATTTAAAAAGAACAAATTTGATCCAGATGTTTGGTACTTCGAAAATAATTTCTATTTTCTCTTCCACATATACTGCTCAAGATTTAGTTTATTCGTGGGAAAAGTTGATTGATTTGTTCTCTGCAGAAAAGAAGGGATGGTTGATGCCTATCAAGACATAAGAAATGCAGGGAAGGTTTTCAGAGTGGGGAGGGGTGTGCTTGCCTTGGGCGTCCCTTGATGACTTTATGAAGCTACTGGCAAAACCTCCATACAAAATTCATTCAGCTTCTTCCATTCTTGGCATATTCCTGTTTCACATTTTCTTGTTGCCCCATCTTTCTGTAGTTCTGTCTGTTATCTATATACAGCAATCCTGAAACTTAATGACCTTTATCATTCTCTAGTTAATTATGTGAGGTGAGACTCTAACTCAATTAGCATAAATCATGTGGAGAGTGCTTTATGTATTTCTAACGCTGCGAACACATTCCTGGTTCAAGTTGATTCATAGCAGAGCAGTCAGCAAGTCTTAAGGACTATTCTCCTGAGATACATCTATCTTTCTCCTCTCGTTTTTGTTTTTGTTTTTTTTTTAATCAAAAAATTATTTTACTCAATACTACAAAACCATAGTACATTTACTTATAAAGACTGCTTTCCTACAAATAATCAGAAGGTTTTTGGTTTGCGTGTGTGTGTGTGTGTGTGTTTGGTTATTGCTTGATCTTTCTGAATTTGGGGAAGATACGTACATTTTTGAAGATTTAATTAATTTTCTTCTTAACCTGATCTTTAAAAATCTTAAAAATGATTAAAATGGGAAACCTGGGTGGCTCATTCTCCCTAACCTGATCTTTAAAAATCTTAAAAAAATGATTAAAAGGGGAAGCCTGTGTGGCTTACCCACCAAGCCTGGGTGGCTGCGTTCAGCTCAGGTCATGATCCCAGGATCCTGGGAAGGAGCCCTACATTGGGCTCCCTGCTCAGCGGGAGGCCTACTTCTCCCTCTTGCACTCCCCCTGTTTGTGTTCCCTCTCTAGCTGTCTCTTTCGCTCTCAATTAAATAAATAAAATCTTTTAAAAAATGATTAAAATTAATAAATTTCATATGTAAGTAATACATACTTCATATATAAGTAAAAATATGGAATTTTGAACCTTCTCAAATATAAAATATGAGAAATCAATGGGTGATCCACTGAAAATAAAATTAAATACTCAACATACTTAGTAAGATAAAAATAGAGAGACAAAAATCTAATTCTAATGGCATTGAATTCTTCAGTTGTTAAACGATCATGATATGACGATACTTTTGTCAAAGGGTTTACCATCTATAATTACCAAAAAAAGTTTTAATGCATTTCAGTATTAGTAATATATGTTTTAATAAATTCACGGTAGTTTCAAGTTGTAAAGAATTCAAGGTAAATTCTGTTTACAACTTAAGTTTGAATTGCCGCACCCAATTTTCTTTTCCTTTTTCTTTTTTTTTTAAAGGTTGATGGGTATAGAATCTGCTCTGTTTCATGGTATGACTCAGGTGTATATTGGTATGACTGTCAGGGCCAGCTACAGAATATCTAGGGCCCAATGAAAAATGAAAATGTAGCATTCCTTGTCCAAAAAAGAGGAACACAATGTTTTTTCCTTTCTTCCAAGGATTCTCTATTTACCTGTCATGGTGTTTTGTTGTTGTTGTTAATTTTCTATTTAATATTGCACTTCTCCAGGCACAAAGAAACTCAGGAGTGTAGACTCTTACAAGTACTTGGGACCTGTCTTGAAACTTACTACATCAGATTTCAATCCTCCATGTCTCTGTCCCAACCTCTGCCAAGAGTGGATGGTGGCAGCAGCTGCTGGGCAGAAGAACCTACCCCAGTGGGGTGCTTAGAGGGGAGAATGAGTATGAATTCCAAGTAACTCAGTCATTGTCCATTGCATCACTGGGCTTCACTTAAAATATACAAGGTTAATGATAAAATTATTCAGAATTTTAAGACACAACCTCAGAGCATTAAAGCCCAAGACAAGCAATCTTCTGAGAGCAAGATCCTGTGCTACACACTGGTTGGTGGTCACTACATAATTTATCATCCAAACCAGCCCAATTTTGGTTGAAAGGGCCACAGCTGTAACTTTGCTGGTACAAGAGTCTTTAACCAACCTGATGTGGGACAAACTGTGATGAATAATCACTCTACAGAAAATACAACTCAGATCAGCCTTTAAAAACGATAAATTCCTAGGCACCCAAGAGTGAAGATTTAAGGGTAAGAGGGTCGCTTAAATCTAATGATTTCTATTCTATTTCTGTATTATTCTCTTCCCTCTGTTCCTCTTCATATCTTTTCATCTTGGGACGCTGACATTATGATAATTATGGTAGTTCCAACCACACGTCTGTTAAAACAAGATCCAAAAGAAGAACAAATTTCCTTACAACACCCACTCTAGGTGTTTCCAGAACACAAAAGGCCATTCTAGAATCCTCAGAAAACTTCCCCTTGAATTACCTTGACTTAAATTGAATCACATGCATATTTCTGAACGAATTATCGGAAGAGATGAATTAAAATTAAGTCTGTTAGAACTACCCCTGGAGATGAAAATGAGGCCACTAATGGACCCCAATGAAGAGTACAGATATCAAAGAAAATCAAGTTTTATTAAGAAAATTCCTATTAGCAAAGTACAAACAGTACAGAAGCAGAATTGCCAAATTTGGTGTTCTTTTTTTTTTTTTTAAGATTTTATTTATTTATTTGACAGAGAGAAATCACAAGTAGATGGAGAGGCCGGTAGAGAGGAGAGAGAGAGAGAGGGAAGCAGACTCCCTGCTGAGCAGAGACCCCGATGCGGGACTCGATCCCAGGACCCTGAGATCATGACCTGAGCCAAAGGCAGCGGCTTAACCCACTGAGCCACCCAGGCGCTCCCAAATTTGGTGTTCTTAACAAAGCTCTAAGGACCCCTTGTGATTGTTATTACTGCTAATACATCTTACTACTGTTGAAGAGAAAAATTTTACTTTACATTCTTAAAGGTTTTTTGTTTGTTTGTTTGTTTTTTGTTTTTTTATTTTTTCAGTAGAGCCTGAGAATTAAATTGATATAAAACATCCATCCAAAGGAGAAATGCACACAAATTTACTTAATGAAAGGCTCATGAGACACAGGAGCCTTCAAAAGGGTTGAAGACTCAAACAAATGGCAAAAATTACATGCTTCTATATTAAGTTGAACAAAGAGAGGCAATTGTGGAAAGCAAGTAAACTACGTGGAGAAGCGAAAGGAAGATAAAAGAATTATTTTAACAAAGTCTGTTTGCATAGAATTCTCTCATTCTCAACTTCTCATCCATGATGATAAGAATGTTACTTTTCTTCTACAATAGAGAGGACATTTTTCACATGGAAAACTCCTGCTTTTAAGAAAAAGAAGGAAGGTTAGAGTATTTTTCTTACATCTGCTATTTTTTCAAGTGCTTTCAACTCAAAAGAGTCAAACTGCCAGAGTGGAATATTTGAGAGCAGTGTTTGGAACTCCTTTATTTAATACACAACACATAAGGAGTCAGCCATGAAGAAATACCTGAAATGGTCCAAATGTGTGATACTCTATTAACCTGTGTTGCACCTCAAGTTCCTAGCACTTACCAAACACTTAATATATATGCACTAAATTAATTAAGGACAAAGGATTACTATGGCTGGAAGTATCATTACATTTTTTACAAAGGTTCAGGGAGACATAATGACTTCAAACTTAGGCACATCTAAAAAATTGGTTAAAATGTATAAAGAAAAACGAGTAAAAGTACAGAGAGGAGTTGACAAATTTATCATAGTAATGATCAAGTCTCCCAAAATCTATCTATAGATTAAAGTTAATTCAAATGAAATTTCCCCAAATATTTTTTCTTTCTAAAACATATAAGGAAAAGCAAAGGGCCAAGAATAGCCAAGATACATGTGGAAATGAGCAAGGCCAGATGACTTTCCCTGCCAAATATCAAGATTTACTTTACTTTCATTAAAGTAAGAAAATGATAGAAAAATTGACCAATGTAATTTATTACAGCCCTGATACTTTGCAAAGATGGTTTTGAAAATTCCTGTGAATAACATCAATCTTTTGCTAAGTGATGTTGGAATAATTCATTGTTCCTATGGAGAAAAATAAAAGTAAATGCTTACTTTACTCCACATACAAAGGTTTATTCCAGAAGGAATAAAAACATTAAGGAAAAACTGAAATAGTTACAGAAAATGAGAGGATATCTTTATAACTTTGGGACTGGAAAAGATTTCCCAAACAATTATAAAGACATAAAGACACCTATTATTAAATTTTGACAAATACATCTACTTAAAAATTAAGAACTTCTGTTTACTGAAAGACACCACAAATAAGTAATTATTATTCAGAATGCATAAAGGACTCTTCCAAATCAACATTAAAAAGATCATCAGTGGGAAAGAGATTTATGACATGAACACACATTTTGCCAAAAAGAAATATAAATGGTGAATAAGCGTAAGCATTTTGTTCAATCTTATCTCTTCTCAAAAAATGAAAATTGAAATGAGATGAAATATTATTTTTCACCCAGTAGATTGACACATGCTTTTTAGTCTGGCAATACTAACATTTGGAGAGGATATTGATCAACTCACATACTATTGATTGTAGTGACAATTGGTTTTAACCGCATGTAAAAGATAATTAACATTAATCAAATATTAATATTTTATATTATCTTATAAATTAGAATATTTGGATACTCTATGATAAATTGTTTCATCTGTGTGACATATAAGAATGCTCATTCTCACTAGAATGTAAGCTTCATGAAGACTGGCACACATGTGCGTGTATGTGTGTGTGTGTGTGTGTCTGTTGAAACAATACTTAGCAGTGAATAGGTGTTCAATAAATATTTGCTAAGTGAAAGAATGAGGAACCAAAAACCAACAACCTATATCTTCTCAGAAGAATAAAGTATGGTGTATTCACAAAACAGAGTATCAAAATTAACATTGACTAAATGGTGCTGGGTTTAAAATTAATTTTGAGTGAAAATAGGTCCTGGGAAACTAGATAAAGTATATTATGTTTATGGAACTCAAGAGCATGAAGAAATAACTTATTTCTAGGGATATAAATGTGTACGATAGCACTGTTTTTGAAATCTCAATGATCAACATGGGGAAGCACAGCAAAGCTATGAGGAGGGGGTTTCACGTGTGAAAGCACAAGAATGGGAGATGTTCCAGTTCTCAACTCGGGAGGTATTCAGGGAAAGAGATGTTATTATTATGTATTTTAATTTAAAAAGGCTATATATTTTTTGTATGTACTTATGATAACATTAGAATAATAAAATAAATACAATTTTAAGAAGCAAATGAAGATAATAAATTTAAAAATATGTACGTAATTCTTCCCTTGGAACATTCAGACAAAACCTGTAAAATGTGTTTGAAATTATAGAGAGAGCCAATGCAGTTCTGGCACAGGGACAGAGTTTCCTACTAGTTAACCTGGTACATTTTCAAAAAGTATGTACCTTCCAATTTGCTGGATTAATAATTAGGACTTTGTAAGATTTATTTTTTTAAAACCTAGAATTAAAATTCTTAACCTTTGAGCCTACTAATTTGGATTTGGCAACAATTCAAAGTGAATCAGGCCAATGTTTACCTTTGTACTATTTAAAATGAATCTACTTTAGGGGCGCCTGGGTCGCTCAGTGGGTTAAGCCTCTGCCTTCGGCTCGGGTCATGATCTCAGGGTCCTGGGATCGAGCCCCACATTGGACTCTCTGCTTAGCAGGGAACCTACTTCCCCTCTCTCTCTCTGCCTACTTGTGATCTCTCTCTGTCAAATAAATAAATAAAATCTTTAAAAAAATGAATCTATTTTAAACAAATAAATTGTGTTAAGATTGAAAGTTAAAAAAAGGAGGATATCTTTTTTAATTGTTCAGATTTTTCATGGGTATAAAAAATACTGACTTAACTCTAAATAATCACTCTTCTAACCACATGTGAGGTTAGCTATTCATTTGAGCAGAAACTGAGAATATTCTTCAAGTATTGATTTTTCTCCAGAAAAGTAAATGTATGAAACCCTAACTATTTATAAAATATTCATAAGTTTTATTTTCCAATAATTCTAGTCACCTTTCTTTGTGGTTGGAACATAGGTTCTTTTAATGTACAATCCCCTTTAATGATTAGTTTAGGCATTAAAACAAAACAAAAATGTTTGATTATTCAGAAGACAAACAAAACACTTCCTTCTCCTTAATTGTATACCATAGCCTCGACAAGGATTAATATGCCCTGTACCAACAAAATCAAAAGTAGCCATAGAGAAGACAATTGGAAAGCTTCCAGAAGAAGAATGATAGAAAGAGAAGAGTAATTAGGTTATATGTTTAATGTTCTGAGAAAAAAACACATGGAGAAAGATTTCTCTTATTCCCTGGAACATAAGTATTCTCTATGTTAAAAAATGACTGAATGAAATGTTGGATAATCTCAGTGAAGAAAACACCATTTAAATATAATGTGTTATGGCATTTAAAGGACAGAGCCCTTAACGAAGTGTATTTAGAGTATATTGATTACAGCCATAAATTTATATACTTCTTGTGTAGATAAATTTGTTACCGTGATCCATTCAAAATTACCATTTTAGATAGTATTACTCTACATAGAATGCTGGCAAACTTGAGTGAAGCTGATTTATTCAAGAGAATTATTCATTTAATTTCCACCATTTAGTATTTATGCTCCCTTTCCATTCATTTATTCATTTCATCTTTATTCATTTATGCATTTATCAAATATTCATTTAAATGAGTTTCATTATAACTACAGAAAGTGTACGGCGAGATTTGCAGTAAATTTATTCTTTTAATAGGTTTATTCTTGCAAAATCCTCTGAGCAGATAAAGTCTGCTTGACCCGTTATGTTCACATCTCTTTAAATTCTTTACAACTTTTCCTCTATCCATTTCATTTCTTAATTTGGATGCTTTCCTTGAATTTTATTAAATTGACTGGAATCAACCTTGGTAATCTATTTAATATTTTGACATACTAAATATTTATTTATGCAATGAATATGTTATATGTTATGTTGTAGATTTTATAGAGTAGTCACGGAGGAAACTTTACCATTCATCAGTCAAGAAAATTTATTTCACATTGGATAATATAGTAACATGTTGAGAGTGTTCTCTTGTTTAAAACTATTCATATGTCACTAACATTGTCCATGGTCATTTGAGATTTTTCGGCTTCATGATGTTCTTTCATTGTTGCTTCACTAAAATTAACTTGCCATTTACAAAAACATCACTAATTAAATTCTACGTTGCTAGTAGAACTGTTATTATTATTATTTGTTTGTCCAATGATGATTGGGCATCTAGTCTTGCTAGTCCAATGAAGCCTGAAATCCTGCTTTCCTCTGAGCTTTGGCAGGGCCATATGGCTTCCTTTTTCTACAAATGAGCATTTCCCACATATGCCAACATGGAGAGGGACAGAGACAGAGACAAAGACAAAGACAGAGATACAGAGAAAATGCAATATTTTTTGTTTTGTTTTAGCTTTCCATATTTTTAATTTGGTGCTCAGTGTTTTAATGGTAGTCAGTTAATAGATAACTTTTTTTTCTTTTTTATGCCCAGTCTTATTCCTGGGTTCCTGCTTTTTCATATGTATTTCTTCTCACCATCTTTACCTTGGTTTGGTTATTCATTTTGGCTCCCTTCCATGGGTTACTGATTTTGGCTTCTTACCTAGCTTTGGTTTTTCACCCTTGCTTAGTTTCATCATCTCTGAAAAGTTGGGATCAGAGTCCCTTACTCAGTTCTATGAAACAATGAGCTGCAGGATAATTCTAGCTCAGGATAGTTCTTTCCTCCCACTCCTCCTATTATAATTTTTGAAAAACACGTGATGAAATCTGCTTAAAACTATTACAAATTGATAACTACCCAAAGTAAATGAGTTATTCAGTATCTTTTATGCTAACCTATATTTTGAACACCAGAATATAGAAGCACTAATATTGTTTTTCAGAGTCCATAGTTCCTTTTCAATTATCCAGACAGTAGACTTTCTTTTAATATTTTTAAGTATTAAGCTTCCTGTTAAAAAGTGGTAGGGAAAGGATACAAGATGCAGAGGTGGCAAACAATTATTGTCTTCCCTTCAAGATTCAATTTTTATCTGAGGTCACTGTGGATATGCTAGTAAATTCTACAATGCTAATAGCAATAGTATTATGAAAATCATGGAGAAAAATAAGTGTCAATAAAGTAGCCAGTTGATAAAGACATGAACACAAAATTCTACGTGCCATAAATTACTCTACAGAAATATAGTCTGGAAGAACATTGCTGAGTGACGCACAGACAATGTTGAAACGTACAAAATTTAGAGAAAAGGTGAGATAAGATTTCATCTTACCTATGTTATGGTGATTATCTTTTTTTTTTTTTTTTAAGATTTTATTTATTTATTTGACAGAGAGAGATCACAAGTAGGCAGAAAGGCAGGCAGAGACAGTGAGAGGGAAGCAGGCTCCCTGCTGAGCAGAGAGCCCGATTCGGGACTCCATCCCAGGACCCTGAGATCATGACCTGAGCCAAAGGTAGCGGCTTAACCCACTGAGCCACCCAGGCACCCCATTATTGTGATTATCTTAAATCATATTCAAAACACATTTCCTTGGGTGAAACAGAGGCCTTATAAGTATATTGCCTATTATTTGTTTAAATTGCTTCTCCTGAAATGATGACTATGTTCAAACATTTATCATAGGAATATTTTGAAATAATGGCACTTGTCATTTTTAAATTCAAGGGTAGTTTTAGTAACATGACATTTTTAATATAAATGATCATAATAATGATTAGGTAAGTAGTAAACAGTAGTTTTATTATAAATTTAAATCTGCGATGTCAGTAGTCAAACCAGAAAGAAAACTCCTGTAGGACATTTACCCAAGAACCTGATGAGAACCTGAAGTAGCAGAGAGAGAGGCTGGTAATATTTAAAAAGACTTCGAGACTCTGTTTTTGTATTTTTGTTTTGGGAATTAAACATTACATATAAACTGCCACACATATAACTACATACGCCTCATGTTTTATTCTTGACACAGTTAAAGTCTCACAAGTAAGTTCTTGTCACCCATCTGTCACCTACAATGGGCATCTTTCTAATGTATTCTTTCTCCCTTTGAAAGATTCTACATATTCTCTGTCAACTATAAATTCCACACATAGTCCTTGGGACAGCCCTTCACAAGGCACAGGGCCTGTCTCCAGATTTGTCAGTGTCCTGAACATATATCTTCTCTTTCGACAACTGAATCAGAAAGAGGACATTCTTTGCAATGTCTTTATGCCTTTATACCTGTTGTTCCTTTACAGAGAAGTCCCCACCCTCCCTTACCCCATAAATTCCTCATTCTCTGAACCAGCTCACTTCTAACCTCTTTCATGAGACTTTCCTTTATGGTGTTAATTCCTAAAATCAATCCCTCCCTTCTGTTGCTCCAACATAGTTGTATTGACATCTTTAATGGTGCTATGTTATATGATACATACACACTACAAAATAATGGTTAAGATCATGACTATGAGAATCAGACTGAGTGCAACCCATGACTCAGCAATTCTTAGAGCAGAACCTTGGGCCAGTTATGTGAGCTCTCTGGACTTCATTCTTATAATCTTTGAAAAAAAAAAAAGGAGGGGGGTGGGTAATAGTGGTAGGTCAAAGGTAGCTGAATTCTCCCAGCTTTTGCTTTGAAATGTAAAGAGCTCAGAGACCACACTTCTGTGCTCCCATGAAAAAGTGAAACAAACTGAAAATCAATTACTTTTCTTAGATCCATCAGGGAGAACTGAAGTTGCAGGGCAAACTGCCATCCGGAAATCTGGAGAGACAGACTCATCCAGAGAGTCAGAGACCAGAACTGCTCACCTGGAGCAGAAATCGCTGAAGCAATAAACTTGGAAGCGCACTTAACTGGTACTTTGGATGAATTGTGAGACCTAGTGTGGAATAGTGTGAGAACGAGAAACTCCTAGGGTCAGCAGTCATTGGGGCGGGGAGGGGAGGGGGGCACATTTTTTAATGGGTTTCAGATCCAGGTAAAGAACAAAGACAACTTAAAGAGCTCCAAATCCCCAGAGCTGAAATAATTTGAGCAACAAAATAAAGTAGGATTGGACTACAACCCAAAGTATAAAATAAATTCCCTGAGTCCATAAATGGCATACATAAATGATGGGATAAATAAATAAATGGTGGAGAATAGACAAATCTTTCATGCCGAAGAATTCCAAATTATTTATGTAGCTACTCTGACCTCAAGGAGGTAAAACATAACTCCCCACTAATTAAATGCTGGCCGTGCATAGAGCCTCTTCAGAAAGAAACCTGAAAAAAAAAAATATTATAGCCAGGTGATCAAGGTTAATAATAACAGTGATAAATCATTTTGATATTCTGTACTTTTGATATGATGCAGTGAAAATGGTAGTTTACTTCTGTGTTCTTCCACTCAGCAAACCATAATCCCAGTCTAATCATGAGCAAAACATCAGACAAATTCCAATAATAGGTCAAAAAACACAATATCTGACCAGTACTCATCAAAATTAAGTTCATCATAGACAAGGTAAATCAGAGAAACTGTAAAGCCAAGAGGAACTGAAGGAGATATGATACTAAATGTCATGTATCCTGGATAAAATTTTGGAACTGAAAAAGAACCTTAGGCTAATAACGAAAAAAATCCAAGTAAATCATGGACTTCAGAATATAATAAGGAATCGATATTGGTTCATTAAGTGATGGTTAATTTAATGTGTCAACTTGACTGGGACACAAGGTACCCGGATATATGGTTAAACATTATTTTGAGGTGTTCATGAGGGCATTCTGAATGAGATTAACACTTTAATCAGTAGACTGAGTAAAGTGGATGTCCCTTCCTAATCCCAGTGGAGCCCCATCCAACTCATTAGAGGCCTGCATTGAACAAAAGGCAGGATAAAGGAGAATTTACTCTCTCTGACTGTTTTCGAAATGGGACTGGGTTCTTCTCCTGTTCTGGGACTGGAATTTATATCACCAGCTCTCCTGGGTCTCCAGCTTGTAGATGGCAGATCATGGTACTTGATAGCTTTCATAATCACATGAGCCAGTTCTTGATAACAAACCTATGTATGTATGTGTGTACAGGCGTCTGTCTGTCTGTCTATCTGTTTATATGTATGTATCTATCTATCCCTATTGCTCTTTTTCACTGGAGAACCCTCACTACTACACATACTAATATAAATGTTAATAAGAAGAAAAACTTAATAATAAGAAAAACTTGGTGCAGGCTATATGAGAACTCTGTCCTATCCTTATCTTTTTTCTGTAAATCCAAGCCCATTCTAAAATGAAAAGTTTTTTTAAAACAAAGTTTGACTATTAGTAATTGAATAATGGTTGGCCTAGTTCTTCACAGGACTATAATGCACAGTAAGAGGTTAATCCATGTAAAGTTCTTAGAACAATAATGACTGGTGCAAAGTAAATGTCAATAGATGCTACCTATTATTATTAATGTGCCATGCATGTTTATTTTATCAGTTTTTCACTGTTTTCCAATCTTCTTGTCTCTCATTGAGCCTTCTTATTTATTTTTATAATCTCTGGAGATCGATTTTTTTAGTTCTGTGTATGGCAGACTTTGGAAATTTAATAAGAATGACCAGAATGATTTATTTAATGAGTACTTACAGAGGATAGCTTCTGCATTTTAGACTATTCTATTATAAGAGTAGACAAAGGAATAGAAAATGTTTTTAAGAAAACTACAGCTTATCCAGAGAGATTTTTTTAAAAAATGTTCTCCTCATTTATCTTGCTATTATCTATTCTGAACTTTTATTTACTCTGTCTTCTTCCAAAGTGGAGCTAAGGTAATAACCATTTGAGTTAACCAGGCAATAAATGGGAAGACAGGGCACTATTAATGTTTTGCCTATCACATAAGTAACTCTCTCTAGGACACATACATAATCCCTCCTGCCAGACATGTTTAAGAACTAAGTGACCTAAGTCACACAGATACGGATTTGATTTCTAGTTCTTGCAAGCTGTGTGCTCTTATCCAAGATTCTTAACCTCTCTGCTTCAGTCTGTTTAATTTATATATACATATAAATGTTTGGTTCTTTTAAGGAATAGACAAAATAAATGAGGGAGCTGAAGTCAATAATGTGCTTTCAATAAATATCAGCAGGGAAATATCTTGTTGTCTTGTTCAGTGAGGAAAATATCCATTAATTGTGAACATTAGCGTTAAAGAAAAATACAGCACTGAGTACGTAGAATGTTATTGTGAGTATTCTATATTATCTGGATATGATGTTCATCCAGGAAGTGAAACCAGACAGTTGTCTCTTGAAGGGACTTTCAGTGATCTTTCGCCTCCATTTCTCTTTTTCGGTAGAACTGGAGATCTACCTAAAGCAATTCTTAAGTCCCTTATACTGTGCTTTCTAAAATGGATTGATGCCCAAGATTAAAAGTGAAAATATCCTGAAAATAATACCAGTTCATTTGTTTATGAACTTTTTTTCTTCTTTAATTTTAATTTCATTTCTCAGTTGATGCGATATTCCTTCATCATTAATTCTCTTCATCCCACCTGGACTATCTCAGATTTACTGTCATTCTTATTTCTCTTTTATTTATCTATGATTGTGTGCACTGTCATCTTTCTTTGCCAATTTTGGTTATGAAGCATGCCTTCTATCCAGATTTTCTCCCACAAATTGCTTATTTTTAATCTTTGTTTTTGTAAATTGTATATTCTTTTCCTACACGGTTTTATTGACATTCTTAAGATTTAAAATGATTTTTTTTTGTCTCTATTGGCTCCATTCCTGAAACTATAGAACTTTGAGATTAACTTATTTTTAGTGGACCTCTTTCTCATCATTTTCCTTCTCTTATAACAAGGTTGATAAAAGAAAAAAAGTACTTCTTGAAATCTGAATTATCACTGCACTTGTACCTTCTTTTCTTTCACCAATTAAATGTTTAGAAATATTATCAAAAACATGCTCAACAATAGAGTCATTTGAAGAAAAGAGCAGAAAATTCTATGGAGTTTTGGTTAGGGAAGGGTTTTGATATTAAACTGAAGGTACTGAAAGCAAATTTCTTTGTTCTTCAAAGAAGCAACTCGATTTTATTTTGTGAATCGGTATCCAAACATTTCCCGTCCCCAGTAGCCCCATTTCTCAGTTTGAAGATGATCATCTATCAAGTGCAATATGGATAATAAACTGAAGTCCGAGGACTTTACATTCTTTGGATGAAGTTGAAAATAGAGTTGAAACAATGATCATTTGCATTGCTACAGGGAATGAAGATGAAAGAGTTAAGACCTTGTTTCATCACACACTGCTAAGCAGTGGCTATTAGTAGTCTTTGCTAAAGATTCTCCAGTAGTTCAGGTAAAAAAGCAAAGCTCAACAACAAAAAATTCCTCCAACTCACTTATAAGTAGAAGGGAAAGTGTATGCTCTTTCACAGGGTGGAAAGGCACTTATCATGTTGAAGGTACCAATTTAGCACTGAAGATTGCTAATGGGTGCTGTAAGATGAGTCACAATTTATAAGCATTCCTGGCAGAGTGCTGAAGGGTTTATAGCTTAGAGAAGTGGGGGCCGTGAGAGCTGTTTCTTAATTTCAGTGGAAGTAGCAAAGATTTAACATCATTCTTTTTTTCTTGTCAAAAGCAAAGTTTTATTTTTTTCCCCAAGGAGTATTATATGTACCTAGCTCAGCTTAGTGACATCAAAAATTCCAGAGGCCTCATGAATATCCCCGAGGTGGGTGCCTGTCCTGGGGGAGCTGGTTATTGATCTGACACATGTCATGGAGTTGAACTCTTCCTGACATGGCGTTCCTGAGGTCTGGTCCTCAGCTGGTCTCACATGGCTACCCAGACTCCAAGGAAAGTAAATCTAGTGTTCAGTGAAAAAGTTCTGAGATGTTTTGGAATCCTAAATTGAAGTTTTCTGTCCTCTTTCTTTTATTTAGAACTTGGGGGAAAAAAAAAAAAGAAAGAGAGAGATTATATTAGCATCTCTCATTGTGGCATAAAATAGAAAGAGCTAGTATTGATTGTCAGTTGTGGGTCAGGAACTCTTTTTGATGTTTTACATACATTATTCCTTTTATTCTAGGAAGAGATAGTGTGTTCATTTTATAAATGGTGCAAGGTGAGACTGGCTTTTGGAAGTCAAGCAACGCACATGAGATCGCTCAACTAGTAAACAGCAGAGACTGAATTTAAATCAAGGTTTCCAACTGAAAAGTTTGGATCCTTACTTAGCTTTCTGCTGCATTATTAAAATCTAAATTCAGAACACCTAGGTCTGCTGAAGACTTTCATGGCTCTTACTGTTTTGTTATTCTACTTGCCTATCAATATATACTCTACCGAGAAGTAAATGGGAGAATCTTTCTTCTTACTGCCTTTGCCTGGCGGAAACGTCTACACAATGTAAGCTATCAAACATGTTCACTGTGGCACGCAGAGTTGTTCCAAGAAGAATGAAGATCATCAGGCACGCATACCTCCCTGCTGCTTTCGGAGATTATGTCTGTGTCCTTCAAATACAGTGCTTTGGGGATGCTGGCTCTACATAAGCACTACCTGGAAAACTTCAAGTTTCATTTCTTTCTTGGATATGGTAATATTCTGTGTCCGCTCTGAGGTCAACTCTGAAGACTCTAGTACAAACAAAATGTAGTAATTGTTTTTTCGGACACCAAAGTCAACTTCATCCCTTTCACTTTAATAAGTGAGATCTGCTTAAGATCCAGTGGATTATCCCAAAATTGCCACAAAAGTAATGATCACAAACTACTTGTCTTTTTAGATCCTGCTCAACCTTTGAATTATATTTCTTGTCCCTGCGTTAACAATTCAGTTCCTTTCTGACTGAAGTCATCTTTCTTCCTTCTGTCCTTGTACTGCCTCCCAGAGCAAATCCTGACCAGCTGCCTTGCCAGTGATTAGTGTATTCACTAAAAGAGATTGAAGATTTTCTAGAGTAGTACAAAGAGAACTGCAAATAGTTGCAATAAGTAGAAAATATCAGAGAGGAAATGTGGGGAATGGCCAGCAATCCTGGCACCGACAGATGAAATATCACCCCAAACTTTGCTGTGAAAGAGAGGAGAAGGCAAAGGGGTCAATGCTCAGTGATGATGAAGACCCTTTGCTCTTCTCCGCTCCCGCTTTTATTGGTCTTTCAGGATAATCGCAAATTCTTACCACTGTTTCTCAAGCAGGTGATGTGTGACAGAGGTCTTACTGAATCTGGGAGGATCTGTTTACAGGAAAGATAAGATAGGGAAAGATAAGATATGCTAATCTGCATTTCACTAAACATAGCCTAAGGGGACAATGCTTACATCTCTTATATCCCGGGGTGGCTGTCAGAGCTAAGAAAGCTTTGGGAAGGCAACACCCCATGGCATTCCAATGGCAGAGAGGTCCAGCAGGCCTCAGCCTTCCAAAGGCCTATGTCCTTCTCTGAAACCTTCCTTCACACCTGGCCCCCATGTTACATTTTAGCAAGCCGGGTATTACGGCTGAGCTCATGCTCTATGTTAACCCCAACAAGGAAGCAAGCTTATTGTTGGATAATAAGAATAAAACCAGCAGCTGGCCATCAAGAATAAAACAGGTAAAATTGTGTTGAGAAGTTAAACAACACAGGGTAGATATGAAGGTGGGGAATATGTAGTAGAACCACTGTGAGAGCAACAGGTCAAAAGTACGTTCTAACACAGTCAGTGAGAGCCTTGTCTTTGGAGTCTCTGTTATTCAACTTCCCCAGGCCTTGGTTTTCTCATTTATAAAATTAGGATGTACTAGTTCTCCCATACCCATAGGTTGTTGTAATCATTAAATGAGCTAATTGTTATAAAACAATCAACAAATCATTCAGGAAGCAAAAGCAGTATGGATTGAATAAAGAATCCCCCGGAAATCAGATGCTTTGTAATTTACTTATCTTTGTGCCTGGCACATAGTAGACATTCAGTAAATGTTGGCTTAATCAAGGAATCACACTTGGCAGATGGAGAGAGAGTCGAAATAAGAAACCGAAAATCACTTGGGCGTGAGGAACAAATTCAAAGCACTTTAGTATTTTTGTCTGAAGCATGAAAATGGACTAGTCTCTATCCACTAATTCCTAGTAGTGGATTTTGTTGGCCCAAACAACCTTCATGTTCTTTGGGATCCTTCCCTGAGTTGCTATAGATTATTCGGTGTTAGAGCTAGCTCCGTGTTAGGCTCAAGGGATTTCAGTGGGAGCAACCAAGATTTCTCTAATTCATGATGCTATTTATGACATCTGCTAAATGAGTTTTTCCAATAAAAATGGATATTTTTAAACTGTGGCTAACTTGAAAGCTGTATCATTGGGTATTTGAGATACTCTGCAGTAGAGCGTACTGTATTTGGAGGGTATAAGGAACAGCCAGTTTCCACTGTTAGCTCAGTTGCCGGTACCTGGGAGCTAAAATCCTTTCTTTTCTTCTTTTTTTTTTTTTTTAAAGGTGCTTTTACACAGGGCGTTTCTCATAGTGGGTGCTGCTTTTGAGAGAAGATAAGGTGCTTAAGTCCTTGTCTTACTCACAAAAACAGTGAACATTAGATTACATCTAAAGGATTGCATCAATTCCACCAATAACTCTAGCACTTTACTGTAGGGTATTCACATATAATTTCAGCATGAATTACTGTTCTCTAATTATGACTCTAATTATCTTTTTATACTCTGGGTCAGTTCATTAAAACTGTGCTACTCAGTGACTACTCTTTTATCTTCTTCAGTACATCCATTGTCAGAACCTTTTTTGCCAAATGCTCGTCTTCACGTACTAAATCGAGGTTTGCCTGCAGCCTTCAACTAGCAATTTTATACATTTAGACTAATCTTTAGCCTAAGTGCATTCATTGTACTTTGAGAAATCTTTAAAGACTTTAAGAAAATAATTGAAGCTATTACTAGCAATGGCAAAATGCATTTCAACACTATCAAAAATGTAAATCTTTACTTCAAGGCTTAAAAGCTTTCTCCTTTTACCTAACAAGAAAACTACATGAGTTAGGTCCAAAAGTAATTTTGAAGGTAAGAAATATCATAGTGAGTACATTTTTTTGGTCTTGACATATACATAAAAGAAAGAGCAAGGAGAGGGAGAAGGTACAAAACAATAAAATAATTTTGAAAAAAATGTCTAATTTTATCTTTACTGTTTGGATTGAGTTGTGGATCCCCAAAAGATATGCCTACATCCTAACCCATAGAACATTTGAATATGACATTATTTGGAATGGAATTCTTATTGGCCATGTTTCCTTCTTGGGGGACAATTTTTTCTTCTATGTATGCTTATTAAAAATGTGTTTTTCAATATTAAATGTACACAGTGTTTGAAAAAAATTTTTGAAGAATTAGTTATTAATTTTAGTCTTTTGCATTTTACCATTCACATCCATAAAATACTTTTGCTCTAGTGAAAAAGCAATATGTTACTGCAGAGGATTACATTAATAGTTGTTGATAAATATATTGCTATCATTCATCTGTATAATACATTGGACCTACAAAAAAGCATTTGTTTTATCTGGAAAGAAAGCTGAAGCATAAATTGTCTCTATGTGACCGATGATGAAGCTGAGGCTTTTCATTCATTCATTCATTAAATAAATACTTACTGAACACTAACTATGTACCATTTTATGTGGTAGAGAGACAAGGAATACATAAATAATCTTCGTGAATCTTATAATTTATTGTAGGTACAAGAGGGACTTGCAAAAAATATAAATAATAAATTATGTTAAAACATATGTATTAGGTTAAGGAGCAAAAAAATGCTGTGTTAGAAGGGTTTCAAATTTAAATAGAGTGGTCATATCTCGGATAAGTACTTGGGGAAGGTTAGGAAATGAATCACAAAGATACATGGGGGAAATGCTTTTTGAAAACAATGTAAAATCAAGGGGTGCCTGGTGGCACAGTTGGTTGAGCATTGGACTCTTGGTTTTTACTGAGGTTGTGTTCTCAAGGTTGTGAGATGGAGCCCCCCAGCAGACTCAGTGCCACACTGGAGATTCTCTCTCTTTCTCCCTCTGCTCCTCCCATTTGTACTCTCAAATAAATAAATCTGTCAGTCTGTCTGTCAGTCTATCTATCTATCTACCATATTTAAAAGAAAAGAAAGAAAAAGAAAATAACCTATAATCAATGCTAATACCTGGGCCTGGTGCATCCCAGAAACAGTAAGGACATCAGTGAGAGCAAAGAGGAGACCAATAGTAGATAAAGTCAAAGAGGTAAAGAGGTCAAGATATGAAGGGTTTTTATGGCATTTGAGGATTTGGTTTTTTTTTTTTTTTCCCCCTGAGTTAATTGCAAAAATATTGGAAGTTTCAAATTAAGGTGATACGATCTAATTTTTTTATTTAAAGGAAACATTCCCTGTGCTGTGTAGAAATAGTAAGTGTGAAAAGGTATGATCAGGAAATTCAGGTGGCTCTTGGCATAATGTAGGTCCAGGTTACTTGTACCAGCACTGAGCAGAATAGACGGTGAGAAGTGGTAGGACCAAAACTGATTTACGCGGGATTGGACTTAGGGTATGAGAAAAAGAGAGATTTCAAGGATGATTTTACATCTTTTATTTATTTTTTAAAAGATTTTATTTATTTGTTTGTCTCAGAGAGAAAGAGAGCAAATGCATACAAGAAGGAGGAACAGCAAGCAGAGGGAGAAGCAGGCTCCCCACTGAGCAGGGAGACAGATGTGGGACTGGATCCCAGTCCTTGACCTGAGCCAAAGGCATACACATAACTGACGGAGCCACCCAGGCATCCTGATTTTACATCTCTTAACTTGTCTAATTGGAAAGATGAAGCTCTCTTTAAGTGGAATAGATAAAGTGGATTTGGAGAGAGACGTTAATAAACATGCTGGCTTTCAGATATCGTTTGGTATCCCACATGCTGAGTAGGCAGTCAGAAATATACTGGACTGGAATTCAGGGGAAAGGGCCAGGCCAGAAATGTATCTTTGGGAGTCATTGGTATATAGGTGATATTTAAAGGAATGCAAATTAAAGAGACCATCCATGAAATGATGTAGACAGAGAAAATAAGAGTTTCAAGGACTGAGTATGGGGAACTCCACAGAATTTGACCTCAGTGTTATAGAAAATAAACCACAATTTGTGGTTCCAGGAAGCCAATTAAAAAAAAAAAAAACTTAAGGAGGAATGCAGATTAACTTAACAGGCAGGTCAAGTATTATGATTAGCTATTAATTGAGTATTGGATTTAGCATTGTAGAGGTCATTGCTGAATTGACAAGAACAAGTATGATGGAGTGATAGGGGCAAAATCAATACTGGAGTGGATTCAGTGGACAATAGGCAGAGAAACGAAAGAGCAAAAATATTGACAATTCTTTCAAGGGATTTAGCTGTAAAAAGGAATGGAGAAATGGAGATGTGGTCATATCAAAATGATTTTAAAAAAACAGGTAAATTAGCAGGATAATTTCTCATAGAAATGATGCAGCAGGGAGAGAAACCTTGATGTAGAAATGAAATGGGAAAGCTGTAATGATATGCTAAATAGGTGAAAAGGAATGAACTTTACATTGTAACTCAAATGTTTGGCATTAAGTATAGCCATGATCCATTCAACTCCAATAACAGAAGGGAAGAAGCTGTGTGGGACCAGATGACAGCAGGCACCAACGTGTGATGTTGGAAGCTTCTTTCTGGTTGCTTTGATTCTCCTAGCAGAATAGAAAGCGAGACCATAAATTGAGAGTAATGATGGGGTGGGAGGTTTTAGAAGATGAGGAGAGGATAAGATGAAGCGCTCATCAGGAAGTGTGAGGGAGTAAGTGAATGAGAAACCATGTCATGATTATTGTGCAGCATTAGAGGGACATTTGAGGTTACTGACTTTGAATCTGAGATGAGACCACACTGCTTCTCCAGCCATGTTCACTGCTCAGGGAGCAGGTAGGAAGTAAAGAGGCTCCAACACAGAATCCCTCCTTGCTTTTAGTCATCATGCCTCATTAGTCTCTTGCTTCTCTCAGTTCCTTGGTACTTTGTTCTGTCTTACACAACCTTCACAGTACTGGCCATTCATTTTGTAGACAGTCACTCAACCTGAGTCCGGCTGACATTTTCACAGGATCAGATGGAGATAGAGTACGTTTGCCAAAAAATACCACTGAAGTGATGTTGTGGCCTTGTCAGCTCATCATATGAGGGGTCTATGATATAAACATGACTTATTCTTACTCGTGTTGTTGGCTTTGGTTTCTTATTTCAGGTAGTGTGTGCCACGTTCTTCCACTATAAAGCTGCCACTTCCATCTCTGCAGTTAATAGGTACTCTGTGTGGAGATGTATGTGTGTGTGTGTGTGTGTGTGTGTAGATACTTTGAGGTTACACAAAGATCCCATTTCTCATCATAATTTTGCCCACTAACTTTAGCACCACCTTGCAGTGACTCTTGTCTGCCATAATTGTTACCATGTGATATTGGCGTAATGGTGATTCTCTATTTACATCATTTGTTGCATATTTATTAATTAGAGTACTACTGTAAAGAAGAGATGCCCCTTTTCACACATTTATTTCATCAATTATTTATATAAGAATAAATACATATGAAAATAAATATACAGATTGTATATAATAAAAATATATTATAAATATGCAAAATGTTTTCTTTTTCTTCTTTTTTTTAAAGATTTTGTTTATTTGACAGAGAGAGATCACAAGCAGTCACAGAGGCAGACAGAGAGAGGAAGGGAAGCAGGCTCCCTGCTGAGCAGAGAGCCCGATGCGGGGCTTGATTCCAGGACTCTGGGATCATGACCTGAGCCCAAGGTCCGGCAGAGGCTTTAACTCACTGAGCCACCCAGGGGCCCCTGAAAAATGTTTTCTATCTATACATCTATAGATAGATAGATAGATAGATAGATAGAATGTATTCTATTCAGTAGATACAATTAAATACTATTTTACTGATCGAATTGTTCTGTTTTTGGCCATTGTGATTCCTTCAGGTTATCCCAAAATGTGTCTGTGCTTTTCTGTGTACTTTGTTACTTTCTGGAACCACAAGATACACCAGGGTCATCTTGTACTTGCTCTGCCTCAGCCCTAGAATCAGACATTTTTTTTCAAGATCTCTGGATCCTTTTATTAGTAAATGGCATTTAGAAACCAGAGTTTGGAAGTTAGTTGTGCTTATTGCTCATAGGGTCCATCTCAGTGAACAGAACTATAAAATATAATGTGTATTTCTAATTCTATTATCTGTGTGTGAGTGTGTGTGTGTGTGTGTGTGTAAAACTATGCATTTATTTTGATATCTCTGATTCTAATTTAATGCTACAAGTTTTATTCTAACCTCTCTCTTTCAATATATATAGCTCTTTTTTCCCACAGTGAGAATTTACTTCTCATTGTTGGAAGAGTATTTACTTTTTTATTTAATCCTATTATACTTAAAAAGCAATTTCAGAATTGCTATTTCATATCCCTATGGGGGGAAAATACTAACTAGAACACCGTATTTGTGTATAGTTCCTTTGCTTTAGCATTATAGTATATAGTTTAAGCATATAAACTTTGGTTTATTAAAGTTAAGTTAGTTCTTTTATTCCCACCTACTTAATTTTACTTATGTTATTCATTTGTAATACAGTTAAATTTATGTTTTGCTGTTTGGATTCCATTTTAAGTTTCCCTCACATCCTGGTTGATTTAAATTATTTATTTATTTGGGGAGTATATGAAATATTTCCATGGTTCTAAAAGTCAGACCTATACAAAAAGGTTACTTAGAGAAGTTTCAGCTTCCCTTCATCCTTATTAACATATTCCCATTTACCAAATTTTTCCAACCTATCCCATCTACCTCTGTAGATAATCAAATTCATTAATTTCTGGTTTATCCTTCTTATATTTCTTTGCACAAATAAGTAGATGCATGAATACTTTCTTATTTTCCTTTTTTTCTTACATGAAGGCTATCATACAATAGACACACCTTTATACTTCTTCTCCACAATATATAGTTTGCCTTGGTTTCACAATATATATGTTTGAAATCTGCATATCAGCTCATAGACATACTCTTCATCTTTTTTATAGCTTCATAATACTCCATTTTGTGGAGGCATCATAGTTTATTCGACTATGTAAGTTTATTCTCCTATGTAAGGACATTTAGAGAAGAATTTATTATATTTTAACTAGTATTATAATTTTGCTAGGTGATATTGTTTATATGACTCACTATACTGTGTAAGATTATATATTTTCTCCCTTTCACAGCAGGAAGATTATACCTCCCTGACCTTCTGATTTAAGGGGCAGTCACATGGTTTACTTTGGCTGATAGCATGTATACAGAAGTTAGCTTATGAGTCACCATGTCTATCGATTCCTTTGCCACAAGGTGGGCCATGTCTTTGATAGGTTTACTCTATTAGCCCAAAGCTTCAGCTAGCACATGGTGGTTGTGATATGTGATCAAGAAATAAACTATTGTAATAAACAAATAAGCCATTTTAGTTCTATGCCACTATGATTTTGGCATCATATGTTACCACAGTATACATTTGCTCAAGTCTTCTGAAGTAACTAGGTAGCACACCATATATATTTTAAAGTAATAAATAGAATCCATGTCTTTTATGTTAGTCTACTCATAATTTGAATTATTAGACTATTCTATATTAAACAATATAAAATTTTATTATAAAATCATATCTACTTACTTAACAATTATTAAAGTTCCCTGTATTATTGTTCCGGGATTATTTTCTTTATGTTTAAAAATTGCATTCGGTGCATTTATTTTTGGAAATTTAGTAATGTAAATTCTAAAAATGGTGATCGGTGACTATATATAATATTACCTGTTACATATCTAACAATGTGGAAATTGGTCTCTACATTTTTTCAGAGGAAATAGGGAATAATATAGTAATCAAGGTAACTCCCTAGTTATATATTCTTGAGCAGAGTCCTCAGCTGTGAAATGACAATAGTATTATGTACCTCACAGGCCAGGCCTATTGTGGGGAATGCAGCTGGCTGATTATGTATGTAAGGTCTGTACCTCTATGTGAGTGCTCCACAAAGTGATTTAGAGAATACAAGTGAAAGTTGCCTGGGGGGAAAAGAAAAGTTTCCTTGGTTATAAAAACAACTCTTATTGTTTATTTAATCATGTAAATTAATCTATAAACATATGGTAACTTAGAAATAACAATACAGTTTTAAATATAAAAAATTATAACAGTTCTTAACTCTCATGGGGTTTAACTTATAATATTCTCCATTCAGGGAACCAAAATGTAATTCCAAGGAGAGAATGCATAATATTTTGGAATTACATAGACTATGTCTTTTCAAAGATAGTATTTATTATCCTAGACTAAGATACAGAAGATACAGGGAAATTAGTGGTACAAAGAAAAAAAAAATATTTATTTATTTATTTATTTTTAACTTTAGTCATTACTGGAAACTTCTGGAGGAATTTGACAAGAACTCAGATTGCCATCTGGATTTTATGCAGGTGTCTTCTGCTTGGTGGTTCCATAATGTTGCCTAACTCTTTACACACTTTTTTTTCTCTTTTTTTACAAGCTATCACCAAATAGAAAATAAAGTCTTGGGGGACCTGGGTGGTTCAATGGGTTAAGCTTCTGCCTTCAGCAGATCCTTCCCAGGATCCCGGGTCCTGGGATCGAGTCCCACATCCGGCTCTCTGCTCAGTGGGGAACCTGCTTCCCCCTCTCTCTCTGCCTACCTCTCTGCCTACTTGTGTTCGCTCTCTCTCTGTCAAATAAATAAATACAAATCTTAAAAAAAAAAAAGGAAATAAAGTCATTTTCATTTACAAAATTGTAGGAGGTGAACGATGTCAGGAAAATGGTAACATGAGACTCTAGTGATGGACCCTCCCAGAAATATCAATTTGAAGAACTATATCCACTGAAAACACCTACATAAGAGCCAAGAATTACAGGTCAGGGATTACAGCACTAGGGTGAAATTAAAACACAAACACACACAGATACACAAACATGACACATTGAGGAAGGTAAGAAAGATAGATACTACCTCCATTACAACCCACGCTTGCGCAGTCCAGCATGAAGAGGCATCCTCCCCATGGGAGAAAAGTAATATGAGTGTCAGCTTGACCACAGACCCCAAAGGGGACCACCTGGCATCATGATAACTCCCATGGCACTAGGTGATGGACTCCCTACAGTCTCCCACAAACCCAGGCTCCCAGCACATACCAGTACCTGCCAGCTCCTTTGGCCCTAGGTGGATTTTGTGGCCCCAGCTTTCCAATCAACCACCCAAATATAGACCCCAGATAGGCACCTGTGAACCTGGTCTCTTGGCCAGGCCCAGCCAGACCAGCTGTGGCCCCAGAAACCTGATCCACCCTAGCACCAGGCTGGTCCCCACAGATCTAACTTCTAGACTGGTGGTGGCTCCAGATTTGCCCTAGTGCCAAGCTGACCCCTGGGACACCAATCTCCAGGCTGGCTCCGTGGAAACCAGGCTCCTACCCTGTTCCAGTACTGGACTCTGCAAACGTAGATCCTAAGCAAATTACCTGAATAGCCGTTTCACAAAATAGTATATAAAATGGTTAATAAGCACATGAAAAGTTGCTTCAAATCATCAGCCATTAAGCAAATGCATCTTAAAACCACATACTATTAAAAAAAAAAAAAGCAACAACAAATCTTGTCAAAGATGTAGAGAAACTAGAACCCCCCTCCTGGTTGTCGTGTAAAGTGTCACAACTGTTTTTGGAACATAGCTTGAAGACTTTTAAAAATGTTAAACATGTTATGCTATGAGCCAGTAGCACCATTCCCAAAGTTTATCAAAGAGAATTGAGAATATATACCCATACAGAGACTTGTACACAACTATTCACAAGGGCATTTTTTTTTTTTTTTTGACAGGTGGGTAGGGGTCAAGGAAGATAGATTCTTAAGCAGGGAACCCAATGTAAGGCTCAATTTCATGACCCTGAGATCATGATCAAGCCAAAACCAAGAGTCAGGTTCTTCACCAACTGAGCCACTCAGGCACTTCCATAAGAGCATTTTAAATAATGGGCAAAAAGTGAAAACTATACAAATGTTCATCAGTGGGGAATGGGATGGAAAAAATATGTTATATCCATACACTGAAATATAATTATTCATCATTAGTCATTATTCATATGAATTCATTATTCATACTAGAAAAAGGATAGAGCACTGATATAGAATACAACATGCATGAATTTCAAAATTTGCTACGCGAAACGCCTCTTTCAGAATTAGATAGATCATCGAAACAAAAAATCAATAAAGAAACAAGAGCATTGAATGACACATTGGACCAGAGGGACCTCATAGATATATACAGAACATTCCACCCTAAAACAACAGAATACTCATTCTTCTCAGGTGCACACGGAACCTTCTCCAGAATAGACCACATACTGGGTCACAAATCAGGACTCAACATATACCAAAAGACTGAGATTATTCCCTGCATATTCTCAGATCACAATGCTTTGAAACTAGAGCTCAATCACAAGGAAAAGTTCAGAAGGAACTCAAACACCTGGAAGCTAAAGACCACCTTGCTTAAGAATGCTTGGATCAACCAGGAGATCAAAGAAGAACTGAAACAATTCATGGAAACCAATGAGAATGAAGACACTTCGGTCCAAAACCTATGGGATACGGCAAAGGCGGTCCTAAGGGGAAAATACATAGGCATCCAAGCCTCCCTCAAAAAAATTGAAAAATCTAGAACACAACAGCTGTCTCTACACCTTAAAGAACTGGAGAATCAACAACAAATCAAACCAACTCCATACATAAGAAGGGAAATCATCAAGATTAGAGCTGAGATCAATGAGGTAGAAACCAGAGATATAGTAGAACGTGACAATGAAACTAGAAGCTGGTTTTTTGAAAGAATCAATAAGATCGATAAACCATTGGCCACACTAGTCCAAAAGAAAAGAGAGAAAGCCCAAATTCATAAAATTATGAATGAAAAGGGAGAGATCACAACTAACGCCAAGGAAGTAGAAACAATCATCAGAAGTTATTACGAACAGTTATATGCCAATAAGCTTAGCATCCTAGATGAAATGGATGCATTCCTGGAAAAATATAAACTACCAACATTGAACCAGGAAGAAATCGACAACCTGAATAGACCAATATCTAATAACGAGATTGAAGCAGTGATCAATAACCTCCCAAAAAACAAGAGCCCAGGACCTGACGGATTCCCTGGGGAATTCTACCAAACCTTCAAAGAAGAAATAACACCTATTCTCCTGAAGCTGTTTCAAAAAATTGAAGCAGAAGGAAAACTTCCAGATGCTTTCTATGAAGCCAGCATTACCCTGATCCCCAAACTGGCAAAGACCCTACCAAAAAGGAGAATTTTAGACCAATATCACTGATGAATATGGATGCTAAGATTCTCAACAAGATCCTAGCCAACAGGATCCAACAGCACATTAAAAAGATTATCCACCATGATCAGGTGGGATTCATCCCTGGGCTACAAGGATAGTTCAACATTCACAAATCAATCAATGTGATACAACAAATTAATATGAGAAGAGAGAAGAACCACATGGTCCTCTCAATCGATGCAGAAAAAGCATTTGACAAAATCCAGCATCCGTTCCTGATTAAAACGCTTCAAAGTATAGGGATAGAGGGAACATTCCTGAACCTCATCAAATCTATCTATGAAAGACCCACAGCAAATATCATCCTCAATGGGAAAAAGCTTGCAGCCTTCCCGTTGAGATCAGGAACAAGACAAAGATGCCCACTTTCACCACTCTTGTTCAACATAGTATTAGAAGTCCTAGCAACAGCAATCAGACAACAAAGAGAAATAAAAGGTATCCAAATTGGTAATGAAGAAGTCAAACTCTCTCTCTTCGCAGATGACATGATTCTTTATATGGAAAACCCAAAAGACTCCACCCCCAAACTACTAGAACTCATACAGCAATTCAGCAACGTGGCAGGATACAAAGTCAGTGTGCAGAAATCAGTGGCTTTTTATACACTAACAATGAAAATACAGAAAGGGAAATTAGAGAATCGATTCCATTTACTATAGCACCAAGAACCATAAGATACCTGGGAATAAACCTAACCAAAGAGGTAAAGGATCTGTACTCGAGGAACTACAGAACACTCATGAAAGAAATTGAAGAAGACACAAATAGATGGAAGACCATTTTATGCTCTTGGATCGGAAGAATAAACATTGTTAAAATGTCTATACTGCCTAGAGCAATCTATACTTTTAATGCCATTCCGATCAAAATTCCACCGGCATTCTTCAAAGAGCTGGAGCAAATAATCCTAAAATTTGTATGGAATCAGAAGAGACCCCAAATCGCTAAGGATATGTTGAAAAACAAAAATAAAGCTGGCGGCATCACGATACCTGATTTCAAGCTTTATTACAAGGCTGTGATCACCAAGACAGCATGGTACTGGCATAAAAACAGACACATAGACCAGTGGAACAGAGTAGAGAGCCCAGATATGGAGCCTCAACTCTATGGTCAATTAATCTTCGACAAAACAGGAAAAAATATACAGTGGAAAAAAGACAGTCTCTTCAATAAATGGTGCTGGGAAAACTGGACAGCTATTGTAGAAGAATGAAACTCGACCATTCTCTTACACCGTACACAAAGATCAACTCAAAATGGATAAAAGACCTCAACGTGAGACAGGAATCCATCAGAATCCTAGAGGACAACATAGGCAGTAATCTCTTCGATATCAGCCACAGCAACTTCTTTCAAGATACGTCTCCAAAGGCAAAGGAAACAAAAGCGAAAATAAACTTTTGGGACTTCATCAAAATCAAAAGCTTCTGCACAGCAAAGGAAACAGTCAAAAAAACAAAGAGGCAACCCACGGAATGGGAGAAGATATTTGCAAATGACAGTACAGATAAAAGGTTGATATCCAGGATCTATAATGAACTCCTCAAACTCAACACACATGAAACAGGCAAACATATCAAAATATGGGCAGAAGATATGAACAGACACTTCTCCAATCAAGACATACAAATGGCTATCAGACATGAAAAAATGTTCATCATCATTAGCCCTCAGGGAGATTCAAATTAAAACCACATTGAGATATCACCTTACACCGGTTAGAATGGCCAAAATTAACAAAACAGGAAACAGCATGTGTTGGAGAGGATGTGGAGAAAGGGGAACCCTCTTACACTGTTGGTGGGAATGCAAGTTGGTGCAGCCTCTTTGGAGAACTGTGTGGAGATTCCTCAAGAAACTAAAAATAGAGCTTCCCTATGACCCTACAATTGCACTCCTGGGTATTTGTGAAAAGAAGGGCCATCTGTACCCCAATGTTTATAGCAGCAATGGCCACGGTCGCCAAACTATGGAAAGAACCAAGATGCCCTTCAACGGACGAATGGATAAGGAAGATGTGGTCCATATACACTATGGAGTATTATGCCTCCATCAGAAAGGATGAATACCCAACTTTTGTAGCAACATGGACGGGACTGGAAGAGATTATGCTGAGTGAAATAAGTCAAGCAGAGAGAGCCAATTATCATATGTTTTCACTTATTTGTGGAGCATAACAAATATCATGGAGGACAAGGGGTGTTAGGAGAAGGGAGTTGGGGTAAATTGGATAGGGAGGTGGACCACGAGAGACTATGGACTCTGAAAAACAATCTGAGGGGTTTGAAGTGGCAGGGAGGTGGGAGGTTGGGGTACCAGGTGGTGGGTATTATAGAGGGCATGGATTGCATGGAGCACTGGGTGTGGTGAAAAAATAATGAATACTGTTTTTCTAAAAATAAATAAATTGGGAAAAAAAAATTTGCTACGTGAAAGAAGCCAGACACAAAATAACAGAAATTATATGATTCCATTTATAGGAAATGTCCATATAAGAAACAGTCTGATCTGTAGTTACAAAAGGAAGATTCTTAATTGTCTGATTCTGGGGTTGTGTTCTTTTATGTAGATATAGATATAGATATGTATCATCTCTATATATATGCATATTGTGCTTTAATGAAAATCTGACAGAATAAAAGTCAATCATGTATTTGGACAAAAAGTACATCTTTAATCAAGTAGAATAATTGAGCATATTATAGGGTTTATTTTCTGGTTACAGTGAAATACAATTAAATATAATTTTTGAATCACTGAAAATTAAGACACATTTCATCATATATCATCCGTATCAACCTGGAAATTAAAAAGACATTAAAATCATTTTGAAAGCATTAAAAAGTGGCACATAATTTTGGGTCACAGCAAAATCTGTACTCATAGAAAAATATGCCATGTAAATGCTTTTATTAGTAAGTAGTGGAACAAAAATAAAAGAAAGTATCCACCTAAAATCTTTAAAAAATAAGGCAAAGAGAAAAGGAAGAAAACATTAATAGGCTTATAGCTAAAATTTTAAAAAGCTGGAAAGAACAAACTTTACAAAGTTTAGGTAAATACAACATTTTTTTTTGTAAAGATAAATAGATGACCCCCAATGGATGCCTGAAACCTGGACAATATTGAACCCTGTTATATACTAATGAGGAATATATTATTTTATTGTATTTTGCTTTATAGCACTTTGCAGATAAAACACTTTTACAAATAGAAAGTTTGTGGTAACCCTGCATTGAGGAAGTCTATTGGCACCATTTTTCCAAGAGACTTTTTCCAGTCTCTCTCTAAACTTTCCAAGACAGCATTTACTTTCTTCATGTCTCTGTATCAGATTCTTTCAATACCAATTCTTTCCATATTTCAGACATTTTTCATTATTACTACAGTCATTATGGTGATCTGTGATCAGTGATTAGAACTTACTAAAACCTCAGATGATGGTTAGAATGTTTTAGCAATATTATGTACATCTTTTTAGACCTAATGCCATTGCACACTTATTAGACTGGATAGAGTGTAAAAGTCATTTTTACCTACACCAGGAAAACTGACAAATTTATTTGACTCCCTTTACTGAGTTACTTACCTTATTACAACGATCTGGAACGGAACCCATAGTATCTCTGAGGTATGACTGCACCTGGGATAAAGTTTAATTTCTGAATTCAGTGCAGTAAGAGATTAACAATTATACTTAGTAATAAAAGAGAAGTTTCAACAATATACTGTAATATAAGTTAAGTGAATGTGATTTTTCTCAAAATAATTTATTGTGCCATACTCACTTTTCTTCTTGTGAATCATCAGGGAGAAGATAAAATGCCTGTGCAATGCGATGAAATAAGGTGAATGGTGTGGGCTTTGGGACATAGCATTAGGTTGCTACTGACCTTCTGAAGATGATTAGAAGAGAGCCATCTGCTTCTAGACTGCTATTGACCTTGGGAAACTGAAACTGTGGAAAGCAAACCCGTGGCTGGGTGAGGACTCCTGTATTGACAAAGGACTAAAAAGTTGTAGGAAAGATAACCCAGAAATGTATTACACTATACATTTAAGATTTTATTAATATCAACAAAGACTGGATTTAATAGGTTAAGTTTCATCGCTTCTTGGCCTTTTGGCTAAGATCAAGTGTAATAGGTTAAGTTTCAATAACTTGGTTCAATTTTGGCTAGCCTCTGACTGCTTTCAGGTTCTATCGGTCTTTGGAGACAGGCTTTTTAGCTCCTGGTGTAAAAGACCTTCCATTCAGAGCCACACTTAGGAAAGATCAAAACTGAATGCTGATTCTAAGCAGTAGCACTAAGTACTTTGAACACCTGGAAAACAAGGAGAGTTTCACAGATCATAAGGAAAGCATCTTTGCTGGTCAATAAACAATAATACTTGTTTTAAATAAAAAGAGTAGACATGTGTTCCTTCATCTCAATCCAAGGTGTAAAATATGCCTTGCATAACCTAGCGAGACAATAAATTTCGTCTTTCAATTACATTAAAAAAACTCCCTCCCCCCAAGGAATTGTTTTGTAAACTTCTTCAGTGATGTGTGTTTTCATGCCTGGCAAATAAATGAAAAAAGGATAAAATCTTGCCATTTGCAATGACATGGGAGAAACCAGAGAGTATTATATGAAGTGAAATAAACCAGTCAGAGAAAGACAAATACCATATGATCTCATTCATAAGTAGAATTTAAGAGACAAAACAAGCAAGCAAAGGGAAAAAAAAAGAAGAGAGAGAGAAAGCAAGAAACAGGCTCTTCATTACAGAAAACAAACTGATGGTTACCGGAGGAGAGGGTTGAACAGATGATGAACACAGAGTGTTGTATGCAATTGTCGAATCACTATATTGTGCATCTGAAATTAATATTGCACTGTATGTTAACTAATTGGAATTTAAGTAAAAACTTAAGAAAAATAAATCAGCTCAGTAGTCATTGACTTTACTGTGGTCTCTTTGTTTCCTTTAAACACTGATACCTGTGTCAGTGTTAGCAGCTGGACTCTAATCAGTAAGAATCCTACATGCTATGGGGCAGAATTTCAAAAAGATACGTAACCTACCATTTTGAAAACATTTCTATCTTTCCAAAAATACATTAACAATACCATATATTATGTTCCTCAATAATTCTAAAACATGGATTCAATTCAGTAAATTACCACTTAAATTCAATGCTTGAACAGACATGTATTGCTTTCTCATACCAAATAAGGAGTCTATTAACCCAAAGTATTTTCTCTGTTTATGGCAGCTGCCAGGACAGTCTGTGCTGAATTCATTGTTCATGAATACTCAAAAATTCTTTTTTTGTGTCTGGCAATATTTACTCCTCTATATCTTTCAAGTATTTGTATATTACCTTTTGTAAATGCTGCTGTTGATGATGTGTCATATTTGTAGGATTACCGTATAATTTTGTGTGCAGTAGATCGTTTAAAGCTTAAATAAACTTTTAAATATATTACTTTTTGTTTGTTTGTTTACCACCAATAGACTGTGTCATTTTGACTGAAATTACAACTGGTTTCATTGTGAACAGGCATGACCTTCATGTGAATTAAAAGGAAGATGTCTAACCCTAACTAGAAAAAATAGATTCATCTAGGGGGGAAAAAAAAAAGTCTTTTACTCTTATGGTCTCTGATGGTTAAGGTTGTCTCTTATTAGGTCACATAGGAGCTCATGTGGTATGGCTTGCCATTGAGATGACCATACAAGGTTTTTGTTTTGTTTTGTTTTTAGATTAAGAACATATTCCTTAAGCCATCAAAAAATTCACAGTGGCTTTAAAGGTTTAAAACTTAAAAACAATTTTGGCTCTTTTATTTATTGTGATATATATACCAACTGTTTTAGAGATGTCTTTTTTTCTTTTCTGAAAAGGTAGTTTATCATGATCTTTAAGGTTCTTTCTATCTTGTAATTTATTAACTTTTTTACTTCTAATTAGTTTTTAAAATCCAATATAATGGTTTACTATCTTAATTCTTATATCTACTCACTAATATACTCACATGAATACTTTAATACTGTAACTTCAGACTCATTTTCTATTTGACAAAATAAAACAAAACCTTTGTGAAGTTGGATTTTTTATTCAGTAATAGACTTAAAACTTGCCTCCCCTCCCCCCGGCAGTTATTGACCTTTCTTACAAGAGATTATTAGCTAAAGGTCACTGCCTTTGTATTTTGTTACCTTAAAGCTAAAGAATTTATTATCTCATCCTTAATACTATGGCAGATCATTTTCTTCATGGGCTGTGTAGTACATAAATAATGCAAGATTTAAAGTCTCAGAATTCCTTTATCAGCAGATAGCAGAGTACTTTAAAAAAATTCTTTTCTGGCTTGAGGTAGCAGCCTACTTTTATGCTGAATCCACTCAAGGATTTGTGAACTGCTTATGTATGGGAGGCAAGCCACAGATTCCAGGCGGATCTGAGGAGACACCCGCCACAGATTGAATCCACCCTCCATAAAATTCGCCAGAAAAGAGAACTGACTGAAACACAATTTTAGTTTTTAAAATTGTGAAAAATGACATAGGTAGAGACATTTTTAAAATAGAGCCAGAACAGCCCTTTCAGAGGAGCTGCCTTGCCCTTCTATTTTGTAAACCTTCAAACTGGGCCAAACTGCCAACATTCCCAAGAAGTCAGCAAGAATGAGAAAATCCAGTGTGAAAAGACAAATAAAAGTGAACTTTTCCCAACTGACCACTTCACCAGACTCATCAGTGAAGAACTAATCTAGATCTCCTTGTCAGCACCATATCCTTTTTCTTAAAAAACACTCATCTAATCTTTTTCTTTCTCCTCAAAACCCTGAGTCCACCTCCTTTGAGGTACACTATTCAGGTTATCACCTAAATCTGTCTACCCTGAATTGCAATTCTTTGATCCCAAATAAATGCAATGCTTTTTGAACAGGTTTCTGGTTCTTAGGTTGACAAAAATTACTGGATGAAGTTACTTGTTTTGTTTTGTTTACCCATTGCTGGTTTTCTGGCATGACTGCTAGAACAGGAAAGAAAGAAATTGGAAAGTGGAGATGGAACTGTGCAGTAAGAATGGGAAAAGAGACTGTATGACTGTGATCCCAGTAGAAACAGTTTTGCAATCTGAAACAGAATGGCCACATACACTTTTCCTTAGTAGATTTTAAATAAAATAAGAGAGAGAAAGTTCCTGACTGACAGAAATGTAACACATTTTTCAAATGTTGCAAGTTCCATTACCACCCAAAGGAGGAAAAATAAATGTCATTGTTACACTTTTCCCAAATGCCTGTGCTGGAATACTGCCAAATAATTAGGTGGCAAATTTTGACCTGTTTCAAGATGCTTATCAACAGAGGGTTCAAAAGACCAGCAGTTCTGCCTCTAGAAGTTCAGAGGCCTTATTAAACTTATTTATGTAGTCTAAAAATCATTTTTTATTTTTAAAGTACTATTAAAAATTCGCTTACACATTTGATTCCTAAGCCTTCCTAATTTTGACAGATGGATGTTAAACTGCTATAACCCGGAAAAAAAATAAAAATCTCCAATTGACCTGGATCGTTTTTTGTGTTAAATGTTTGAACATCAAAATAATTCTATTAGCTGGTATTGAACAGTAACAAGAAGGGGAACAAAATTTCAGTGTGAAATAGTATAAATTAAATGTCCTGCACAAACTATACAATGATTAGAAGTATTCAAACACAAATAAAAATTTGTAATAAAAATTTTACAAAACTTTTTTCTTTGCTTGTTTTTATTTCATATCTCATTATAGATCCAGCTAACAAAATAATAGACTACTGCTGACGTGTATTTCAAAAGTCTTCAAGAAATTTTAAAAACGAACAAATAGACTCTAGTAAACTTTAATTGAAATACAACATTCAACCAACAAAATATACTATGTTATGCCATATTTTTACACTTTGATCTTTTTCCAAGCTCTTTAGAATATAGGAAAAATGGGTCACCAATGTTCTCATTGAAATTAGGAATAGTTTAGATGTCTTTTATCCAGTCTAATTAATTTAACATTCACTTTGAAAAAATAAAAGCAAGTATTAACATATAGAGAAGTTGAATCATTACATTATACACCTATAACTAGTGTCATGTTGTATGTCAGCTATATTCAGAATAAATGTTTTTAAAAAGAATAAAAGAAAAAAATTAAGCCAGTGAATTCACCTCTCCACACCTATTAGTACCAGCAGTAAGATTTTCAAGTAGTTTTACATTTTCTATCACAAAGTGTAAGATGGATATGATACTTTGAATAATTTAATACAATAAAATTAAATTGATATTATGGAGACAAATGCTATGAAATCCACTGATACTTAATTTACTGAAAGTAATATAACAAAATAATTATTTAGCACTTAAGATAGGAAGATGAGGCCTGGCAGATAAAATAAGTGTTGGGTTAAAAAATAATCCATTGATGACAGATATCTGTAATATTAGTAGGAGATAAATAAAGATGCATATAATGTCCCTCAAAATTACTGAGCGAGACACAATTTGATAGACATGGGCAGGCATGCATATAACTGTTCAAATAGTTTTGTGAATATTGACTAGCTGGGTATATTTAATTTATGCATGAAGAAGGAGTACACTACGGTGAAATATACTAAGGGACAAAATGATGGACCAAAATATGAGCTTTATGGTTTTCAGATAAACACATATGTATGTTTATTTAAACATGGAAATATTATCCTACTAATATGACAATATCTCCAGTGGGCCCATTAAAATTTATTGTGTCAGTCTTTGTTTCACATTACTGACAAAATAGGACATAACCCCTCAGCTCTAAAGGAAATACATAGTGAGACCTGTTTAAAAAAAATAAAACAACAACATGATCTTGAATGTAAATATGCTCTTAAACATTCCGAAGAAACAGATCATTGACTTGGTGCAAAAGCTTTTCCAGCCTATCATGGAAATACATATTTAACGAGTTTGTAAATTTCAGGTCAATGGTCCGCTAGACCAAAAAGTCTTGGAGCTGTTACAGTATATCCTGTGAATGCACATTTAGGGAATTTAAAAATCACAGATTGTTGACTTGATTATTGATGCAAAGTAGCCATTACAGTTAATCAGGTAATTAAATAACCTATCATAAGAAGTACATTTATAGGATGCAGTCATAATTTCTGAAGAGAATTAAATGTAATATTCCTTTCAAAATACTTTGATCAATTTTGATATTCTATTTTGGTACTTCTTCTCTTCTTCCTTGTTACGCATTTTCTTCCATGTATAGTGGAGGAAAAGCTTTTCCTTGACACTCTTACAGTCCCTGTCTGGACCTAAAAATTAAACTGACAAAGACAAAATTAATGTGAGAAAAGCATACAAATTTATTTAACATTAATTTTACATGACACAGGAGACTTCAAAAGGAAATAAAGATACCTGTTGTTTTTTTACATTAAGTTTGATGAAAAGAGTGAAGTCCTATATAAACAGAATAGGTTAAGTAGTATGATGTAAGTGCAGTAAACTGGAGGAAAATTAGTAAGGCCTGTTTGGTAAGATTTTTCTTGATGTCTTTTGTCTTTGGAGTTAAGGATGCTCCTTTTCTTTGGGTGTAGAGACTGCGTCTCTCACATGTGGCTTTTCTGATCTGTTTCAGGGGAGATGTGCAAGGCAAGGTGGAGGTCAAAGCGACCTTCCTATTTCTGCCATTTTCTGACACTGCTTCAACTTAAATTCAATATGCCAAGATGCCATATTTCGGGGTAATATGTCCTGAACCCTGTAACATATATAAATACACCTATCTCTAACAATGATACAGGTTTTTGCAAATATTTGTAAAATTTCCAATAAACTACACAAGCTAACACAGTAAAAAAAATGTTATTCATTACATTGCGACTTTGTCAGTTTTAATCCAGGTCATGATTCTGAATGTATTTCTCTAATATGAAATACTTTAAAATTTCAATTTTTCCTCAAAAGATATGTTTTAAAGTTAATGAAAAGATTTGAGGCTGGGCACCTCTGTGGCTCTGAGGGTGAAGCATCTGCCTTCAGCTCAGATGCTTCATAATCCCAGGACACTAGGATCAAAGCCCCATGGGCACTCTGCTCAGCTGCTGGGGGAGGAAGAGGGAGAGTCTGCTTCTCCCTCTTCCTCTGCTCTACCCCTCCCCCTTGCCAGTGTGTGCATTCTCTCCCTTGCTCAAATAAATAAGTAAAATATTTAAAATAAATAAATAAATAAATACAGAGTTTGAAGCTCATCGCCTCTGTACTAGTTGAACATTTGCTATGCTTTCCTATTTATGTCACCCATAACATTTATTTAACCCTGTCTGGGTGGAGATATATATGTATATAGTTAGTGATAGTTGCAATTTTATCTGTTAAAACAGATCTAATTCATACATTTGGATGAAAATCAGTCATTTAACTAGAAACCACAATATTTACCAGAAAACCTCTATTGGTAAAAGTAAAATTAAGGTGTGCTGTTTATCTAAAAATTAAAATTTTTTAATCCGCACTTAACTTTGGGACTATTGTGTACAAGCTCTGAATCATGCCATGTCTAATTTTTGTACATGTATTACATATATTATATATATGTACATCTATTCATATATATTATATATGTGTGTGTATGTGCACTTAAGTATGACAAAAATTATTTTAGTCAAAAATTTGAATTATGTGTAAATCTACAAATGTTTCATATACTCTAAATAATTACACAAAAGGAAAATATTGGCATTTTAAAAATAAGGAACATCTTAAATGTACTTGTTAAACACTTTCCTGAACTTTAAAAATCAATGCTTAAAATTTCTATGTGTTCTACTTGAATCAATACTTGATAGTAAAATGGCACATCTTCCATTCCTTTTTTTCACACTTGAACTATAAAATTTTTTTTAAGATTTATTTATTTATTTGAGGGAGGGAGAGAGAAAGAGAGAAAGAGTGTATGTAGAGGAGGGGCAGAGGGAAAGGAAGAGTCTTCAAACAGACTCCCCACTGAGGGTGGAGCCTGACTAGAAGCTGATCCTAAGACACTGAGATCATGACCTGAGATGAAATCAAGAGTCAGATTCTTAACTGACTGAGCCACCCAGGGGCCCCAGACTATGAGATATTTTTTTCCAAAGTTAGATAATCTGAATTGTTGCCTTTTGTTATGTTCAGGAAGACTCCAAAACTTACAGAGGTCTCAATTATCTGAATTTCTTCAATAACTTCTTCTTCAACTTAGCTTTCCTGACTTTACTTCTTTACAGGTCCCATAAAACCTGTGCAGAATCAGCAGGTCCCTGAAGCTTCCTGCTCTCATATGGCATCTGTGTCTGCCTGGAATAGTCTTTATTCCATTTTTCAGCTGAAGAACTCTTCTCAGATGTGCTAGACACTGATAATTCAAAATAAATGAGATACAATTACCATTCTCAAAAAGC
Organism: Neogale vison; assembly: GCF_020171115.1. NCBI lineage: Eukaryota > Metazoa > Chordata > Mammalia > Carnivora > Mustelidae > Neogale > Neogale vison. Next base: position 99,736,996 of record NC_058096.1, read on the forward strand.
CTTACTCTTCTTTCAGGGCTCTGTTTGGTCACATTTTCAAATCATTCTTCACATCTCAAAATAAAGTTAAGTACATCTTCTGAATCTTATAACTCCTTTCTTATGCCCCTACAGTAACTGCAAACTCTTATTATTCTGTAATGTAGTAATCTACTTATATCTTCCATTTGTTGTTAGTTTCTTAAAGAAAATGGATGTTTTATTCCCTTCTGTATCCTAATCTGGCTAATTGCACTTTAATAAATTTTGGTAAGTGAATTGCTAATGAATTATAAATTCAAGGCTACTAGTTCTAAAATAGAAAATACATAGTAGGTCATGTGTAAAAGGAGCATTGTTTTATGTTTTTCTTATATTTACATTTATTCAAAGATGACTGTTAAAACCTCTTTCATCAGATAGCATTTTTTAAAAAGTTTCTCAATTCAGTTCTGTTAATTTTTGCAGTATACATTTCAGGGCTGTATTAGTGTCATACAAATTTAGCATTGTTAAATATTCTTGGTAGATTGATTATTTTGTCATTTAAAAATTTTTCTTTGTCTCTATTAATGCTTTCTGTTTTAAAGTTTGCTTTACCTGATATCACTACAGTTAAACCAATCATGTTTCTGATAGTGTTGACTGGTACATACCAGTTTATTTTCAACCTTTATTCTTAGTATTTAAGAATTTTCTTGTTTAAGCAGGATATAGGTGGTTTTGTTTTTGTATTCAGCCATACAGTCTTTGTCTTTCAATTGGAATATTTAATCTGTCTCCTTTTAATGTAATTGTTAATACATTTGCATTTAACTCTACAGACTTACTACTGATTTTCTAATTGTACCAAATATTCATCATAACTTAAAAAAAAAGATTTTATTTATTTATTTGAGAGAGAAAGAGAGAGAACATGATTGGATGGGTGGGGAGCACAGGGAAAGGGAGAAACAGATGCCCCACTGAGCAGGGAAGCCTAACACAGGGCTCAATCTCAGGAACCTGAGATCATGACCTGAGCCAAAGGCAGATGTTTAATCCATTGAGCTACCCAGGTGCCCCTTACCTTAACTTTTGATTCCATTTTTTATTTACTTTATTTCTGTTTTCTACTTTATTATTTTCTTAATGAAACAATATTTTATTTTTACTATAGTGAAAATAATAGGTATTATAAAATGTTACATAAATATATTGAAGACTAATGATCTACTTTTACTGTCTTTCAAACAATATAAAGACCTTTGAGTACTTTACCTGTAATTACTACCACCTGCATATATGCTAATATTGACATGTAATGCATATATTAAATACAATGATATATATATATATATATATATATTTTTTTTTTAGAAAGAAAGAAAGTGCAAGCAGGGGGAAGGGCTGAAAGAGAGGGAGAGGGAGAGAGAGAATCTTCAGGACACTCCCTTTGGCTTGGACTCAAATGCAAGTCTTGATATCACAATGCTGAGACCATGACTGAAGTCCTGAGGTGGAATCAAGAGTTGAATGCTTAACCAACTGAGCCAGCCAAATACACCTATATATATAATTTTAAAACAAAAAAAGTTCATTATTTTAGACAGCTACTATCTACTTATTTAACTTCATTTTGTTCTTCATTTTTAACTATATATTTCTATGTTTAATCTGTCTGATTTTTCTTTTGGGTGATGGATTAGCTGTAGTATTTTCTTTAAATTTCCTAATGATAGTATCTCTCCATTTTTATTTATCTTAATGTCTAAAATATCATTATTTACCTATATATAAACATATAAAACTATATGCAGACATATATAAGTATTTATAATTTTTAATAATTATAACTTCTGATTTGATTAGTGTAATTTTATCATTCACATGGGTAGAATTTTGATTATATTAATACCACAATCCCAAGTACATTTCTATTCAATTGGTTTCTTAGTATCAATTTATTTGCTTCAAGGTAGAACCTTTCCTTTAGTAAATTCATGCCCTGACACCATGGTAAATAATTATATTTTCAATATTGATAAATTTAACTTAGTTTGCAGTATTATTTGCAATACTCTTAGATCTTATACTTAAAAATTAATTTCCAAAGTCTTATTCAAAACATTTTATATATATATTAAAAAAAAAACCTTTTTTTAATTAGATGAAAAAGATCAAACTTGACTGATTTTCTACTTAAAATATCGGGTGACACTAATAAAAATAAAATTGGTATAACTTAACTATTTGAAATTTCTTTCTACACATGAATCAAAACCATAAAAAAAAAACTATTGCTTTACTTTTCTAGGTGCAAAAGAAAATCATTAAATGTACTCTCAAAAAACAATTCTTTAAATCAAAAGTCACTATTCATAGAGAAGTATATAAATACATTTCCTAAAGCCACAGACAGTAGATTATCATGTTCACTTATTTTTATAGCAATTATTTTATATAAATTATTGTGATGCTTTTAAGCAAAAATAGACATTTCCATTTTATGGTTTTCATATAGTCACAAATACCATGAAGTCTCTTTGGTAGAAGGAAAATTCTGGCATCTAGTTTGTGTAAGTTACATATTCATCATCAAATTTGGAAAATGAAAAGCTGGTAGTTTTTTTTTTTTCCACCAAACATGTAGCTTTAATTTTTATTTAACAAATTGCTAATGAAAAGGATTATTGTATTTTTTAAAAATGTACTGATAAAAATAAGGTATTAAACAGTAGTCTAAATTTTACATCATATGCTAAATGGCAAAGTTACCATAGCAAAAGCCTTCAGACTATTCTCTCCAAACACTATTGTGGGAAGTCTCAGTCTCTATTTTCTACATGTTTCACATACATCTAACCAGTATCTACTCACATTTCTCAATGACCTTGCCAACCAATAGCCTAGCAACTTTGCATATGACAGACCTGACAATATTTATCTAGAGAATTCCAGAATTACTTTTGACCAATAATTACTATATCTATTGTAATTTTTTTTCATTCACAAACCTCCAGATCAAAAGAAGCCTTATAATATCTGGATTTCAAGTCTGATATCATGATGAGATAAAACTTTTAGAGGTCTGGGGATGGGGGAATTAATAAGTAATAAGAATGAGAATAATTGTGTTAGAGGGTAGCTTGTATAGACGGTAAAAAAAATCTCATTCATACCCTTCCCTGCATCTGTGAACTCTATCATGTAACTTTGTAGTAATCTTCCGAGTGACTTAAGGTTTGTATAGCACCAGCATGTACTCCTGTTCTTTTTCATCTGCCTTCACCATGAGAATACGCTTTAACAACCCTGCCAGAGAGGTGAGAAGAATAGAGCAGAGACCAGTTATCTCAGCCTGCAACCAGCTGATCCACAGATGCTGGAGTCCCAAGCCTTGAGTCAGCTGAATCTCAAACATATAAGGAAGCCATTTGAGACCCAAACCACCTAGCCCTACGTCTTTGAACTTCAAACACATGAGCTTAAATAAATTATTGTTGCATGTCACTAAAGTTTTGTGATTGTTTTTCACACACAGTTATTGTGGTAATAGATCACTGATACTGAAATAAGGAATGCCAGATAGAATTTCTCAAGTCAGGAAACATGTAAAAGGTCTTCTAAATATGCCTAATTATGAAAGCAGAACTAGGGATAAACCAACATTCTCTTACCCCCAGAAGAGTGCTTTTTATTATTAAATGTGTAAGCAATCTTCTTGAAATTTTTGTGAAATTATTTTAATATAGTTGTTTGATATTTAAAGGTAATTTTTCTACAGGGACCTAAAATCACAACTTTCATTTTCCTTTCCTATGTAAATCCCCTTTAAGTTCATGTAATTTTCACATTTCTTTCTTACCATTTCATTTCATCTTCTAGCATAATATAAGGAATAAAGCCTGGATTAAAAAAATAAAAGATAGTGGAAGAATAGGGACACTATTTCAACTGGTCCCATGAATTAATCTGGTTATCTACCAAACCATTCTGAACACCTATGAAACCAGTCTTACATGTAAGAAGACACATCTGGATCTCTACAAACAGAATATCTCCTGTGACTGGTCTCAGGGTATGAAGCAGCGAGCCCTGATTCTGTGGGCAGATATCAGAAGATAAACAGAAAGGGGAGGGAACCTCCATAATCTTGTGCTGGGGAGGTGAGAGAACATCAGAGCACAAAAGTGTTCTGTGCTGGGACAGATTCACAGACTGGTAGTGGTGGGAGAAGAACTTTAAGGCAGCACCCCAAAAAGGAACCTGGAGCTGTGTAACATGTGAAGGGGGGTGGCTTGTGGTTTTACAAGTACAAAAGACAGAGATGTGTCTGGCCAAGGGAGTGACATCTGGGCCTGCTGCAATGGGGTGCATAACACAGGAGACTGAGGTTTTTAGCAGCACAGAAAGAAATGGAGAAAGTGTGGCCTGGAGTGGTCAGAAGAGCAGACTGCAATCTATCTGTTCTGAGACAGAGGTTTGGATGCAGTCAACTTCTCAGAAGAGATGCAGAAAGCTACCAGGGAAAGCTCGCAGAGAACAAATGCTCCCAGAAAACAGTTTTCACTGAGTCCATTCCCCCCACCTCCCAACACACACACAGGTGGCAGGGTAACTCCGCCCAAACAGGGTTGCCTGAACAACATAGTGGCAGGCCCCTCCCCCAGAAGACAGGCTGGAAGAACAAGAGAATGACAACTTTAAGGTCCCTATAAAACGGGTGCATCTTGCTTGGGTTGTAGTTAATACTTTGGATTCTGTACATTCCCTCACCATATCTCAACAGAATGGCTAAAAAGAGGAACCCCAATAAAGAAAAGAATAAGAGGCTGTGGCCTCTGCTGCAGATCTATGGATATGGATATAACCAAGATATCAGAAATAAACTTCAGAGTAACAAAGATGAAGTTAATATCTAGGCTATAAAAAATATTAATGACAATATAGAATCTTTAAGGGAAGAAATGAGATTTAATTTTAATGGAATTAAGCATTAAAAATGCTACGAATGAAATGCAGTCTAAGCTGGATACTCTGCCAGGGAAACAAGGCAGAGGAATGAATTAATGAGATAGAACATAAGATGATAGAAAAGAATAAAACTGAGGAGGCATGGGAAAAATAGATTAAAGCCAATGAGAGAGATTAATGACTCAATGAAACATTCCAGTATCAGAATTGTTGGGATCCCTGGGAGGATGTGGAGTGGGGGAGTGGGGAAAGAGAGAGAGGTCTAGAAGATATATTTGAGCAAATTGTAGCTGAGAACTTCCCTAATCTGGGGAAGGAAATGAGTATTCATGTCCAAGAGGCAGAGAGGACCCCTCCCAAGATCAATGAGAACAGACTGATACCACAACATATAATATTACAATTCTCAAATCTTAGATCCAAGGAAACAATCTTGAAAGTGGTGAAGGGGAAGAGATTTCTTATGTACAGAGGGAGGGACATCAGAATAATATCAGACCTGTCCACAGATAATTGGCAAACCAGAAAGGACTGGCAAGGCATATTCAGGGTACTAAATGAGAAGAACATGCAGCCAAGGATACTTTATCCTATCATTCAGAATGATAGGCTATCATTCAGAATGGATGGAGAGACAAGGATCTTCCAAGTCTAGCAGAAAGTGAAAGAATATGTGACCACCAAGCTGGCCCTACCAGAAATATTAAGGGGGTTTTGATAAAAGGAGAAGGATCCCCGCAATGATATAGAACAGAAATTTACAGAGACAATCTATAGAAACAAGGACTTCCCAGGCATATGATGACAATAAAATCATATCTTTCAATAATCACTCTCAATGTGAATGGCCCAAATGCTCCCATGAAATGGCACAAGGTTGCAGCTTGGATAAAAAGACATGACCCATCCATATGCTGTCAACAAGAAACTCATTTTGAACTTAAAGATACATCCAGACTGAAAGTGAGAGGATGGAGAACCATTTTTCATGCCAATGGACCTCAAAAAAAAAGTTGGGGTAGTAATTCTCATATCAGACAAATTACATTTTAAGCTAAAGACTATAGTAAGAGATACAGAAGGACACTATATCATTCTTAAAGGGTCTATCCAACAAGCAGATCTAACAATTGTAAATATCTATGCCCCCAATGTGGGAGCAGCCAATTACAAACCAACTGCTAACCAAAGTAAAGAGATATATTGATAATAATACATTAATAGTAGGAGAACTCAACACTCCAGTCTCAGCACTAGACAGATCATCTAATCAGAAAATCAACCAAGAAACAAGAGCTTTCAATGACATACTGGACCAGATGGACTTTGTAGATATATACAGAATATTTTACCCTAAAACAACAGAATACTCATTCTTCTGAAATGCACATGGAACTTTTTCCAGAATAGACCACATACTGGGTCACAAATCAGGTCTCAACTAATATCAAAAATTTAAGGTTATTCTTTGCATATTCTCAGACACAATGTTTTGAAATTGGATTTCAATTACAAGAAAAAAATTTGGAAGAAATTCAAACACTTGGAAGCTAAAGACATTAAGAATGTTTGGGTCAACAAGGAAATCAAAGAAGCACTTAAACAATTCATGGAAACCAATGAGAATGAAAACACATTGCTCTAAAACCTATGGGATACAGCAAAGGTGGTCCTAAGGGTAAGTTCTTAGCCATCCAAGCCTCACTCAAAAAACAGAAAAATCTTGAATACACAGACTAACTTTACACCTTAAAGAACTGGAGAAAGAACAACAAATAACGCCTAAGCCAAGCCATAGAGGAGAAATAATTAAGATTAGAGCAGAGATCAATGAATTAGAAATCAGAAATACAGTAGAGCAGATCAAAGAAACTAGAAGCAGTTCTTTGAATTAATAATATTTATAAACCACTGGCCAAACTAATCCAAAAGAAAAGAGAAAGAACCCAAATTAATAAAGTTATGAATGAAAGGGGAGAGCTCACAACTAACACCAAGGGAATAGAAATGATTATTACAAATTATTTTCAACAACTATATGCCTATAAATTAAACAACCTGGAAGAAATGGATGGCTTCCTAGGAACCTGTAAACTACCAAGACTGAATCAGGAAGTAACTGATAATCTGAAAAGACCAATACCCAGTAACAAAATTGAAGCAGTGATTAAAAACCTCCCAAAAAACTAGAGTCCAGGGTCTGATGGATTCCCAGGGAAATTCTACCAAACATTCAAAGAAGAAAAAATACCTATTCTCCTGAAGCTGTTTCAAAAAATAAAAACAGAAGAAAAACTTCCAAATTCATTCAATGAGGCCAGGATTACGTTGATCCCAAAACCAGTCCAAGACCCTATCAGAAAGGAGAATTACAGACTAATATCCCTGATGAACATGGATGCCAAAATTCTCACAAGATCCTAGCTAATAGGATCCAATAGTAATGAAAAGGATTATCCATCATGACCAAGTGATGCAAGGGTAGCTCAACATTTACAAATCAATCAATGTGATAGAACACATTAATAAGAGAAGAGACAGGAATCATATGATCCTCTCAACTGATGCATAAAAAGTATTTGACAAAATACAACATCCTTTTCTGATTAAAACTCTTCAGAGTATAGGCATAAAGGGAACATACCTCAATTTCATAAAAAACATCTATGAAAAGCCCAGAGCAAATCTCATTCTTAGTGGGGAAAAGCTCTCAGCTGAGAGCTTTTTCCTTGGAACATGACAAGGATGCCCACGCTCACCACTATTCTTCAATGTATTACTAGAAGTCCTAGCAACAACAATCAGACAGCAAAAATAAGTAAAAGATATTCAAATTGGCAAAGAAGAAATCAAACTCTCTCTTTGCAGATGATGTGATACTTCATGTGGAAAACTCAATAGACTCCACCCCCAAATTACCAGAACTCATACAGCAATTCAATAATGTGGCAGGATACAAGATCAATGCACAGAAATCAGCTCCTTTCCTGTGCACTAACAATGTAACTGTAGAAAGAGAAATTAAGGAATTGATTCCATTTACAATAGCACCAAAAACCACAAGATACCTTGGAATAAACCTAATCAAAGAGGTAAAGGATCTATACTCAAGGAACTATAGAACACTCATGAAAGAAATTGAAGAAGACACAAAAAGATCAAAAAAACATTCTATGCTCACAGATCAGAAGAATAAATACTGTTAAAATGTCTATGCTGCCTAGAGCAATCTATATTTTCAACGCTTCCCAATCAAAATACCATCAACGTTTTTCAAAGTGCTGGAACAAACAATCCTAAAAGTTGCATGGAACCAGAAAAGACCTGAAATTGCCAAGGAATTGTTGAAAAGAAAAACAAAGCTGGAGTCATCATATTGCCTGATTTCAAGCTTTATTATAAAGCTGTGATCACCAAGACAGCATGGTACTGGCACAAAAACAGACACATAAACCAATGGAACAGAGTAGAGAGCTCAGATATGGACCCTCAACCTCATGGTCAAATAATCTTCAACAAAGCAAGAAAAAATACTCAGTGAAAAAAAGACAGTCTCTTCAATAAAGGTGTTGGGAAAATTAGACAGCTATGTATAGAAGAATGAAACTCAACCACTCTCTTACACCATACACAAAGATAAATTCAAAATGGTTGAAAGCCCTCAACGTGAGACAGGAATTCATCAAAATCCTAGAGAACATAGGCAGTAACCTCCTTAACATCAGCTGTTGTGACCAGACAGCAAGTTGATAGGGTCTTTGCAGTCTTAGGGCCAGGTCAGGGACCAGCTCTAACCACCACAGTTCAGCCCTAAAGCACTGCCATAACAGCACCTTGTAGAAGCACATGAACCACATGGCAGAAAGTAGGCATGGAAAAAAATAGATTTGCCCTTAAGCTAGCTGCTGACAGGATTCCATGTTGTTCTTATCTGATGTAATGTAGTATAACGGCCCAAAATGAGGAAACTGTTATTTATCAGTAGATTGTCCTGTTGATTGTTCTATTGAATTATCTATGCAATGATCATGGTGACTCCCACATGATTGTATTGTGCTTGAATCATATAAAACTACTGTAAATCAATAAATGGCCTCTCAGAATTAGCTGCAACCCTCCCAATCCCATTCTTCATGTCTTTTTCTTTCTCATTCCCACCCCAAACTCAGGTTTCTCTGTTCAGTTAAGACTGGTCCTTGGCAATTGACCATGGAAACTGCTTTCTTTCTTTCTTTCTTTCTTTCTTTCTTTCTTTCTTTCTTTTTAAAACATTTTATTTATTTATTTGACAGAGAGATCACAAGCAGACAGAAGGCAGGCAGAGAAAGAGGGGGAAGCAGGCTCCCCACTGAGCAGAGTGCCCGATGCAGGGCTTGATCCCAGGACCCTGAGATCATGCCCTGAGCTGAAGGCAGAGGCTTAACCCACTGAGCCACCCAGGCACCCCGGCAACTTCTTTCAAGACAGGTCTCCAAAGGCAAGAGAAACAAAAGCAAAAATGAACTTTTGGGACTTTATCAAGACAAAAAGCTTCTGCACAGCAAAGGGAACAGTCAACAAAACAAAGAGGTAACCCCCAGAATGGAAGAAGATATTTGCAAATAACACTACAGACAAGAGGCTGATATTCAAGATCTATAAAGAACTTCTCAAACTCAACACCCAAAACCCAGATAAAGTTAAAAAATGAGCAGAAGACATGAACAGACACTTCTCCAGTGAAGACATACAAATGGCTAGCAGACACATGAAAAATGTTCATCATCATTAGCCATCAGGGAAATTCAAATCAAAACCACATTGAACTGCCACCTTACACCAGTTAGAATGGCAAAGATTAACAATGCAGAAAGCAACAAATGTTGGAGAGGATGTGGAAAAAAGAGAACCCTCTCACTCTGTTGGTGGGAATGCAAGTTGGTACAGCCACTTTGGGAAACAGTATAGAAGTTCCTCAAAGAGTTAAAAGTAGAGCTACCCTATGACCCATCAATTGCACTACTGGGAATTTACCCCAAATATACAGATATAGTGGCAAGAAGGGGCACATGCACATGCACCCCAATGTTCATAGGAACAAGTTCACAATAGCCAAACTATGGAATGAGATGACATGCCCTTTAACAGATGAATGGATAAAGAAGATGTGGTACATATATATAATGGAATATTACTCAGCCATCAGAAAGGATGAATACCTGACATTTGCATCGATGTAGATGGGACTGAAGGAGATTATGCTGAGTGAAGTAAGTCAAGCAGAGAAAGACAATTATCACATGGTTTCACTTATATGTGGAACATAAAGAATAGCATGGAGGACATTAGGAGAAGGAAGGGAAAAATGAAAGGAGGGAAATCAGAGGGGAAGATGAGCCATGAGAGACTATGGACTCCGGGAAACAAACTGAGGGTTTTGGGGGAAGGGGATGGGTGAGCCTTGTTATGGGTATCAAGGAGAGCACTTATTGCATGGAGCACTGGGTATTATATGTAAACAATGAATCATGGAACACTATATCAAAAACTAAGATATACTGTTTGGTGACTAACATAACATAATAAAATAAAATAAAATAAAATCTTTGGAAAAATTTCAACAGAGGTCTTATCTACTTTCCTCTAGAAATGATGCATCTTGATTTTACATTTAAGGATTTTAAAAACAGATATTTGAACTTACTATAAATTTAATGACTTCTTGTGTTTGATGTAAGAAACAAGAAATAGTTCTTTGAATCCCCAAGGTGACTATCTTCATTTAAAACATTTGGACTTTAACTGAAAAAAAATCTGAGGTTATTTATAGGTACTGATGTTTAGCGACATGACAATATTGTAACTTGGGCTGAACACTCTTTAATGCTGTACTACAGAGGATATCAATAATCATATTCAGTAATTAAGGTCTTTCATGCCATTTAAATAAAATAATAGAAGTGAATGTTTCTTCATTTTAGCTTGCATTAGAATCACTTGGGGGAACAGAGTCACCTATAATTGGCTTCAGAATTAAACTTGCTCAAGCTTCCCAAGTGGGTTTATTGTATGGCTAAAGGTGGATATAAACTGTTCAAATTTTTTAAATTGTATTTAAGTTAAAATTCTTTGTCACTTCGTGAAAAACTTTGAATTTGAACATTGTGGCATTTTATAGCACTTTGTGAGTGGTTTTGCTTACTGCTGTCTCCAAAGCACATATAATACTTTGTACATAATGAATGCTCAATTAATTGATGTTGAGTTTAAAAGTTTATGAATAAATAAATGAATGAATGAAACACTCCTACTCAAGCTATATCTGTGGTAATTATTCTAGCAAGTGACAAAATCTCATAAAACATTAACAGTGTCATGTTTCATAACCTTGTGAATCGGTCTTTTTGTTTCCTTTAATGTAATGATTCTCAGTCTTCAGTACAGAATCATTTGGAGCTTCAAGTTTTAATGTTCTTAAATATACATTACTGGGGTCCAACCTGAGAGTGTCCGATTCTCAAAGTCTAACGTGAGGCTAGATAATTTGCATTTTTAACAAGTTCTCAGGGGATGCTAACACTGCCTGTTTGGGTCCAAGCTTTAAAAATTGTTTCTCAAATTTATATGCAATCCCTCTTTCTAAAATCACGGCAGTTTATCCAAAGGCCTTTACAAAGGTCTAAAATATCCATTCTGCTTGATATGCTGGCATCACTTGGCTCTTATCATATTGCCCAGTGTGAATTGGAATGCCAGGAACCTTGTAATGATAGTCTGGTTACTGCTATGCTGTGACTAATGCCATCCTTTGTCTCTGACCCAGGGGTCTCATGTCTTCTGCCAGTATTCATTAAATTGTGAATTTGAAAGTAGGCTAAAATCTCTGATCAGTCACAATTCTTGACAGTACATATTAAAATGTAAAATCAGTTTCAGTACTTCTTTACAGCCTGGTGAACAGCAGTTTTCCTGGCATGCTGTAACACTGACATTGAAAAGATCTATAGCACTTTTGTATTAGAAGTCCTGAATAGAGAACTTCTCTTCAGACATTCTCAACTTTCCATTTAAGTGGGATTCTTAGAGCTTAGGGGGGAAAAAAAAGAAAGAGAAAAGAAAAGAAAAGAAATTGTGAATTTGGTCCAAATTGAACCAGAATTTAAAAAAAAGTGCTATATCTGATTTTTTAAAAGCTAGTCATCAATTATTTCAGACTTTTTTCTATAAACAAACAGCAAGTATAAAAATAGATCAAAATTGTGTAAGGAGTCTTACCAAATGGCTTGGCATCCCCAAAGTGTTTATGGCTGTCTTTATGGATATACTCAGCCCAGAGTATGTGTATTACTATCTCCCAAGATTTAGATGAGAGCTAGTGTAATTTTTCTCCCTATAATTTTTAATAGACTTTATTTTTAGAGCAGTTTTAGAATCGTAACAGTATTGAACTAAGAGCACAGATATTTCTGATATACTCCTTACCCCAATACATACATATCTTCTCCTGTTGCCAACATTTCCCACCAGAGTGGTACATCTGTTACAACTGATGAACCTACATTGGCATATTATTATCACCCAGGGACCATAGTTTACATTAGAGTTTACTCTTGGTGTTGTACATTGTATGAGTTTTAACAAATTTATAATGACATGTGTCACCGTTATAGTATAACACACAGTAATTTCACTGTCATAAAAAGAAAGCCTCTGTACTTCGCCTGTTCATTCTTTCCTTCCCCTGACCAGTGGCAACCAATTATGTTTTCATTGTTTTTCAATATTTTTGCCATTTTCAGGATGTCATATAGTTGGAATCATATAGCATGTGGTCCTTTCAACATGGCTTCTTTCACTTAACAATATGCATTTAAGGTTCCTTCATGTCTTCTAGTGGCTTGTCAGCTCATTTATTTTTAGCACTGAATAACATTTTATTGTCTGGATGTACCACAGTTTATTAATCCTTTCACATGCTGAAGGGCATCTTCAAAGTTTTGGCAATTATAAATAAAGTGGCTATAAACATCCATGTGTAGCTTTTTGTGTAGATGTTAAGTTTTCAGCTCTTTTGGGTAAATACCAAGGAGTGTAATTGCTGGATAGTATGGTAAGTGTATGATTAGTGATTAGTTTTGTAAAAAACTTCCAGACTATCTTCCAAAATCTCTACATCATCTTCTATTCCCACAAAAAATAACCAAAAGTTTCTGTTTCTCCACATCCCTGCCAACATTTGAATTTATAGGTGTTTCAGATTTTGGCCATCCTAACAGGTGTGTAGTAATATCTCATTGCTGTTTGAGTTTGCAGTACCACAACGTCACGTGGAGCATCTTATTATGCCATCTGTCTATCTTCTTTGATGAGGTGACTGTTCAGATATTTGATGCATTTTTTAAAACTTTTTTGCATGTAGATGTCCAATTGTTCCAGCACCATTTGTTGAAAAAACTATTTTTTCCTCTATTATATTTCCTTTGCTCCTTTTTTAAGAACAGTCAATTGTATTTATGGGACTCCATTACTAATCTGTTCTATCAATCTCTTTTTATATTCTTTTACCAATACCACATTGTTTCAATTACTGTTGCTTTATAGTATGCCTTGAAGTCAGATGGTGTTAGTCCTCCTTCTTTGTTCTCGTTCTTCGATATTGTGCTAGCTATTCTGGGTCTTTTGCCTCTTTATATAAACATTAGAATCAGCATGCCAATATCCACTAAGTAACTTTCTGGAATTCTTTTTGGATTGCCCTGAATCTAGAGATCAAGTTGGAAAGAACTGACATCTTGACAATATTTAGTCTTTCAATCCATTAATATGAAATATTTCTCCATTTAGGTAGTTCTTTTTTGATTGCTTTCATCAGAGTTTTGTAGTTTTCCTCTTATAGATCTTCTGTTTTCATAGATTTATGCCTAAGTATTTCTTTCTGGAGCATGCTAATGTAAATGATATCTTTAATTTCACATTCCATTTCTTCATTGTGAGTATATAGGAAACCAATTGACATTTTATATTAACTGTATATTCTACAACCTTACTATAATTGCTTCCAGGTGTTTTATTCAATTCTTTCAGATTTTTTACATAGACCATCATGTTATCTACAAACAGTGTTTTATTTTTTTGTCCCCAAATTATATACTTTGTATTTCCTTTTATTGTATTAGTATGTTAGCTAGGACTTCTGGTATGATGTGGAAAAAAGTGATGGGAAGGAAGATCCTTGCCTTCTTCCTAACCTTAGTAGAAAAGCTTCAAGTATGTATGTAGTTAGGTGTAGATTTTTTGTAGGTATGTTTTATAAAGATATGGAGGTTCCCACATGATTTAACTTTCTGTCCTTTCTTGGTATATTAGTATACTTCTTCTTTCATTTTTTTTTAGTAGTTGCCCTAGGGTTTGTAATATACATTTATAAGTATCCACATCCATTTTCAGATAACACTATAACATTTCACAGGTACAGTGAGTATCTTTAATAACAAAATAGTCCTAAATCCTTCATCTTGTCCCTTATATCATTGTGGTCTTTCATTTCACTTATATGTAAGTATACATAAGTATACATACACTTATGTAATATGTTTACATACACATAAATAATTGTATATATTGCTGATATTATTTTTGAACAAACTGTTATCTGTTAGGTTAATTAAGAATAAATAAAAAATTAATTTTGCCTTTATTTATCCCTTCTCCAATGTTCTTCCTTTCTTTGTGTAGATCCAAGTTTCTGACTTTTATCATTTTCCTTCCCTCCAAGGAATTTTTTTTTTTAAGATTTATTTATTTATTTGACAGAGAGATCACAAGTAGGCAGAGAGGTAGGCAGAGAGAAAGGAAAGGAAGTAGGCTCCTTGCTGAGCAGAGAGTCAGATGCGGAGCTCGATCCCTGAAGGCAGAGGCTTTAACCCACTGAGCCACCCAAGCACCCCCCTCCAAGGAACTATTATTTAGCATTTCTTATAAGAAATGGTGGCCAGTAGGCCAGCAAAATCTCTCGAATTTTTTTGTCCAAGGAAGTTTATATTTATTCTTCACTTTTGAAGGACAATTTTGTAAGGTGTAGAATTCTAGGCTGATAGTTGTTTTTTTGTTGTTTGTTTGTTTGTTTTGTTTTGTTTTTGTTTTTCCCTCTCAACACTTCAAAAATTTTACTTTGCTCTCTTCTTTCTTACATGGTTTATGAGAGGAAGTTGATTATAAGATATAATTCTTATCTTTCTCCTCTATAGGTAAGGTACATTTCTCCATTTAGGTAGTTCTTTTTTGATTGCTTTCATCTTACTTACTTCTTTTAGAATTATTTCTTTATCTTTGATTTTTCTGTTATTTGAAAATGATATATGTAGTTACAATTTTTTTTTCTTTTCTTTTGGCATTAATCCTGCTTCATGTTCCCTGGTCATCCTAGCCTGTGGATTGGGGTCTTTAATTTGGGAAAATTCTCAATCATTACTACTTCAAATATTTTTCTTCTCCTTTCTTTCTTCTCTTCCTGGCTTTCCCATTACGTGTATGCTACCTCTTTTGCAGTTGTCCCATCCTTAGATATTCTCTTTGTTGTTGTTGTTGTTTTTAAATCTTTTTTCTAGTTGCTTATCAATTTTAGAGGTTTCTACTAAGATATCCCAAACTCAGAGTTTCTTTTTTCAGCCATCTCAGTCTAATAAGCATATAAAAGCAGTCTTTATTCCTGTTATTGTGTTTTTAATTTCTAGCATTTATTTTTGGTTCTTTCTTAAAATTTCCATCTCCCTGCTTACACTGTCCATCTGTTTTTGTTTGTTTGTTTGTTTGTTTGTTTTTCCCATGCTGTCTACTTTAACCCATTAGAGCCCTTAGCATATGAATCATTGTCTTTTTAAATTCCTGGTCTTAAATTCCAATAACCGTGTCATAACCAAGTCCAGTTCTGATGTTTAATCTATCTTTCCAATCTGTGTTTTGCCTTTTTCTGTGATTTTTTTTTTTTCTTGATAGCCAGGCATGATTTGCTGGGTTTTAAAAAAATGTAAAAAGGCCTTTAGTACTGTGGTGGTAATATGTAGAGGAGGAGGGACATTCTAAAGTCCTATGATTAGGTCTCCATACCTTTCGGTAAGCCTGTGCTTCTAGACTGTGAACGTTGCATGTACATTTCAGTTCCTTCTTAGGTGGGGTAGGATGGTTAGAATGGATGGAATTGGGTATCCCCTTCCTTCAGGTGAAAGACTAGAGCTAGCTGGGATTGAATATCTCCATTTCCCCAGGTTGGTGAGGCTGTGATAAAATGCCAGCAGTTAGGCTCCGGTTAAATACTTTCTCTTAAAGAAAGACTTTCTTAAGAAAGAAATAAAGATAGAAAGATAAGGAAAGAAGGAAAGAAAAAAGAAAGAGTGAGTTCGGGTGTATCTCCAGTGTAGACCCATGAGAGAATTTTTATCTGATATTCACTGTGAGAACCTGATAGAACTCCAGGAGGTAAAATTCATAAAAGTGTAAGAGTATCCCATAACTGCATCATCCTGAAGTTCTTAACTCTTAGAGTTGTCCACACTGAGCCTCCAGCAATTCAAGTTTCCCTACCCCTACACTGGTGCCCAGAGAGGTTTCAGGTCATGAATTTCTTTTCTAGTAAGTTGCATTTCTTTGTATTCAACTGTCTGTCTCCAATATGGGGGCAGTAGCTTGCCCTTCGACCTATTTTTACACATCAAAAAATGGTTGTTGACTTTTTTCTTTTTAAATTTTTTCTTTTCTTTCTTTCTTTCTTCTTTTTTTTTCTTTCTTTCGTTCTTTTTTTTTTTTTTTCTATTGTTGTTGTTGTTGAATTTTCAACTTGTTCAATGTTTATTTGTTGTTAGGATAGGATGGTGACTTCTAAGCTTCTTATATACCAGACCTGAGGTATTTCTTTTTGAAGTAAACAAACCATTTGAAGCTAAAAAAGATGGTGTCATTTTTTCCCCCTATTATTACAATCCCATGGTACATTATAATAAAAAAGGAGATAAATCTCTTAATTTTTTTCTTGCACTTCATTCTTCATTTTTTTCTCCTTAGCCATTCACAACAGCTGGCTTGATCAGCAGGAAATGTTGTAGCTGACAAATAAAAATGGTTAGACATATTTTCTTCTTTATTTCCTTACTGGTCCCACCCCTTTTCCTTTTCGTTGTGATGAATGATCACCAGAGAAGCAAGTTTTTTTTTTTTTTTTTAAAGATTTTATTTATTTATTTGACAGAGAGAGAGATCACAAGTAGGCAGAGAGGCAGACAGAGAGAGGGGAGGAAGCAGGCTCCCTGCAGAGCAGAGAGCCCGATGCAGGGCTAGATCCCAGGACCCTGAGACCATGACCTGAGCTGAAGGCAGAGGCTTTAACCCACTGAGCCACCCAGGCGCCCCAGAAGCAAGTTTTTAACTCATGTTTAAGTATCCTTCTTGTGCTGTCTTGCTGATTTTAGGAAAATGTGACTTTGCTAATGGTTTTTCATCTCACAGTTATGCTAATATTTTTCATCCAGAAGTATAAACTTTTTACTCTAGGAGTTTTGGGTATTTTGCTCATTAAAAAAAAAAAAAAAGCCTCACCATTTAGATAAATTGGGAAACTTAGAAATATGAAATTATAGCATATATTATTTCTAACTTAAATGGAGGGGCAGAGGGATAAGGAGACTTCTCTCTGAGCATGAAGTCACACACAGGGCTTGATTCCAGGACACTGAGATCAAGACCTGAAGCAGAATCAAGAACTGGATGGTAAGCTGAGCACGAAAGTGCCCAACTTCTCCTTTCAATACCAATTTCTCTTTTGTCTAGGAGTCTATATACTTATCTCTCTCTTCCTCTCTCTCTCTCTCTCTGTCTCTAAGCATGTTATTTCCAAGACTCTTTATTCAGGATTTTAAATACTTTGAGTTATTTAAGCTCATGTCTTGAAAGAGTTTCCAGAAACTTTTTCTGCATTTTGAGCAACAAGAACAAAGAAAGGGGTCTGACAAATAAGCTTCTATCAATAATAAATGTGGTTGAAGAAAATTTTAGACTTTATTTGTTGCCATGAATGCTATGATGCAGACCATTACAACATGTCTACCAATATGGTCATGTAAATTTGCATCCTTAATGATTCTGTTGCTACAGGTTGATAAATATTCCACAGTAAAAACTTTGTTTGTTTTGTAATAAAATTATAACCAGGCAAGATAAGAGCTTTTAGGGCAATAATTGGTTCACAGTAGGGGGCATCTACATCTCAAATTGCTCTGCATATGGCCTCTAAATCATCTGTACAGAAGATAGTACTGTCAGCCAAGAAAACGGGAAAAGCAAGGCCTGTTTATCAACATACAGAATACAATGTATTTGGGGTATCTATAATTTATTAATATTTTTCAAACAAAACCAAAGGAAACTAAACCAGGCTTACTAGTTCTTTTTATTTTTTTTAAAGATTTTATTTATTTATTTGACAGAGAGATCACAAGTAAGCAGAAAGGCAGGCAGAGACAGAGGGGGAAGCAGGGTCCCTGCTGAGCAGAGAGCCTGATGCAGAGCTCTATTCCAGGACCCCGAGACCATGACCTGAGCTGAAGGCAGATGCTTAACCCATTGAACCACCCAGGCATCCTTAGGCTTACTAGTTATAAAAGGGAATGCAATTTATGAATCTGGGACTGTGCTAGAAAATCAAAGTGCTGTTATTACTACAAGTAAATATTTCTGTCTTAAAAATTTTCTAGATGAAGGTAGTATCATAACAAGAATATATAAATAAGAGATAACCCATATTTTTGTCTGCCATATTCTAGGTCCTCAGTTATGAGCTTTAGGTTAGATATAACATTTTATTCTCACTCTAACTCTGTGACATTGATTGCTCAGTGTATTGCTCTAATTTATAGGAGAGAAAACTAAGCCTCCAAGAAGTAAGGACATTTGTTCAAACTCATAACTAGTATGTTGCCACTAGGGAAATCACACTGTTATTTATTTAATACCTAAGTTTATTTCCTTAATGTTTGGGACATTTACTTTATTTCTAAATATGCATGAATTTTGGGTGGCTCAGTGTGTTAAAGCCTCTGCCTTCGGCTCAGGTCATGATCCCAGGGTCCTGGGATCGAGCCCCGCATCAGGATCTCTGCTCCACAGGGAGCCTGCTTCCTCCCTTCTCTCTCTCTCTGCCTGTCTCTCTGCCTGCTTGTGATCTCTCTCTCCCTGTCAAATAAATAAAATCTTTAAAAAAATAATGGATGAATTTTATATCTATTCCAACATTGGCACAGCTCTTAGGAATCATAAACAAATAAACATATAACAAATTCAGCTCCAATTTCAGGTTTTTACTGATATTCAAGGAAGAGTGGCCATTCCAGAATTAAGAAAGGCATATTATTGGTCAGCATGCTTGTGCATTTGCAGAAATCAGCCGGAAGACGGAGCTGGCCAAGTTATCTTCAAAGCAGCATTCCCAAGCATCCGTGGACCCTGACACTTCTATACCAAACATTACCTGTTTCATTCATCATTAAGTGAAATTGGTATGTATTGACTTATATTTTACCTTCTGTCTGCCTCCTCTTACATGTAAACACCACGAGAACAAGGTTCTTGTTATGTTGTTCTCAGCCAAATCCTCATAGCTTACAACAGTCATGGAAACATAGCAGCCACTCTATAAATACATGCAGAATAAATGAATGAGTGAAATAATTCTTGGAGAAGTTGTTGTTGTGTATATGGAAGTGAAGAGCAGTAAGAAATCATTTCAAAGGACTTACTGGGTATGTTAAACCTACTCAAAAAGTGGAAGGAAACCAAAGAATGTCAAGATATTGACAGAGAGGCTTTCTCTCTTAATTACTGAAATTCTATACCATCTAAAGATATTTCTACCAAGAGCAAATATAAATATGGGTTTTCTGAATACATAATACTTCATATTTCACATAAAAATTCAAAACTTTAGAAATTTGGCAAGGCTTGAAGAATACTTGTAAGAGGAGATCAAATATGAAGATTGCTCATTTCTTTTCCAGAAGCAAACAGAGTCAAGGCTAATTGGTTGACAGGCACTGAGCTTTTTCTCAGAACATGTGACTAATATGTGAGAGAAATTTTTCCCAGGACTAAGAACAAAAAAGTCACTGACCTTTTACCCAATTAGGCTGAAGGACAGGAGACTTATACTGGAGCTTAAAAAAACCCTAGAGTCTGTCATTACTGGTTTTCAAGTATTATTTTGGGAACTGAAAGGCATGGAGTCCAGGTGGTTGTTCATCTTTTCTCCCCATTTGAAGGTCATACCTTTGGAATAGAAATGCAGATATGAGAAATGAACAGCTGGTTGCATAAATGACATCAAAGAACAGGATTTGGTTCCTTAGAACATAATTACGCTAACAAAATCCCTAATTCCTGCAATTACAAAGTGTATTTCATGGGTCTTCAGAGGACATATTTTTCCGGACATTCATTGACTTAATCAAGATTCTTCAGTCTCAAGAGGGAAAGCAATTGCCATGAGGAAAGGTCAATAATAAATAAAATGATGTATATCAAGTAAAATATGGAGAGGAAAAACAGTGGTGTAGATATCTCTTATTTCTAAGGAAAAGCCAGTAAATGCATTTAGAGTTTAAGTTAACATCTTTATATTTCTAAGTAACAATACTGAGTTTAAGTATAATAAGATATATATAAGATCTTAATGTAAAGAAGGCAAATATGACATAGGATGTAGATCTAAATTGTTATAATGAACGCTATACCATCCCCAGGACTAACAATCCTAATGCCAAGAAAAGAGGAGAATTTTATGTCAAGATTATGAATAATTATTTGTAAATTCACCTAAAGGGAAAATCACTTAGGAAAAAAATATTGAAGGCATTTTATTTTGAAATATACTTTATCTATCTGTCCAACCTCAGTGATTTCCTACTAAAGGTTACAAAATAAGTGAAGTAGAAGAGGTCTTAGTAATAGGGTTTAAAAAGAATTCCATTTTAAGAAAACTCAATATATGATCAATTTTTAATTGTTTTGCTTTGATAATAATTTTCTCTTTAAAATATTTTAAGAAGAAACTGGAGGATGTTTTTATGCAGATGTAATATCCTATAGAGAAAACAATATCATAAACAAAAATAACTTTTTAAAAGAGTATCACACCTTCTGAAGACTTTTGCCAAAGAATAGAATGTGATTGACACTATCACCAAAGATTTGGGAATATTAGGAAAAAGAAAAAAGGTATGAATTTTGTAAAACAGTGGTTCTAATCCAGGGGCAATTCTATTCCCAAATGACACTCACCAATGTCTGAAGATATTTTTGAAATTCCCAACTTTTCGATGCTATTGGCATCTACTGGACAGAGGTCAGGAATGATGCCAAATATCCTACCATATACAGAATTTCCCCCTGGTCCCTTGCTCCCACAAATAATTATTCAGCACAAAATCTCAATAGAATTCAACTTGAAAAGCCTGCTCTATATAATAACATAGTTCCATGAATATGTGAGATTAGTTTTTTTTTTTTAATGACAAATTACTACAAATGAGAAAAAGGGGAAACATCAAAGCAGTGTATCATGGCTATATGTGAAACACCCTGTTGAAAGCGGAAAGTGATGCTTATACCTTAAAAATGCTGGAATTGGATTCAATAGGACTAGTATCGAGTTCTGTTTTAGCTACAGCCTTTTATAATGTTGAGATAGAAGAACTCTGGTAGTCATGAGTTGGAGTTACAGAATAACAAAGTGGGATTCAAATTTTCAGTTTACAAGGAAACAATGACTTTGAGTGACACATTGGACCAGATGGACCTAACAGATATATTCAGAATATTTCATCCTAAAACAACAGACTACACATTCTTTCATGTGCACCTGGGACATTCTCCATAATAGATCATATATTAGGTCAGAAATTAGGCCTCAACAAGTACAAAAAGTTTGAAATCATACCATGCACTTTTTCTGACCCCTATGAAACCAGAAGTCAACCATGGAAAAAACTTAGAAAGGCCAGGAATACACAGAGGTTAAACAACAAGCTACTAAACAATGAATGAATCAACCAGGAAATCAAAGAAGAAATTTTAAAAAAAAGATAGAAACAAATGAAAATGAAAAAATACATAGAAAATAAATGAAAACGAATATCCAAAAGCTTTGAGATATAGGAAAAGTGGACCTAAGAGGGAACTATATAGCAATACAGGCCTACCCCAAGAAACAAGAAAAATCTCAAATAAACAACCTAATCTGATACATAAAGAGCTAGAAAAAGAACAACAAACAGAGATTTAAGACATCAGAAGAAAGGGAATAATAAAGATTAGAGCAGAAATTAAAAAAAAAATTATCAATCTACCAACTACTAGATGATTACCTATGCAGGTTATCTTTATGAACCTCTTTATTTTTTAATCTATAAAAGAGGGATTAAAAATAATATCTGCTTCATAATATTTTCGTGGGAATTAGGTACTATAATAAAATTAAAACACATAATACATGGAATAGTAAGTGTAGGGTAAATAGCAAATTCTCTTTATTACTATTTTCTTGGAATTTATTTCCTCACCTGTAAATTAAGAACACTTGATAGGATGATCTTCAAGATAATATTTAAGATCTAAAACTTTTCAGACCTTAAATCCAATGAAAAATTAGCTAAACTTAATAAAGTGGTTGATTAAAAAGATCCTATTTAAAATGAAGGAATATCTATTTAAAAGATCCTATTTAAAATGGAGAAATAACCTTGCAGTACACAAAACATTAAAATATAGTAAATTTTGAAAATAATGCAAAAAGAAAATAATTTTTACATTTAGTGCTGGAATTGAACATTAGAAAACACAAACTTGCAATTTGGGAAGGATTATTTCTACTCTAATTTAACTTTTAAAAAGATCAATCATGATTAAGAAGTTAATTGAGTTTGAATAAAACTAAAATCAGTCTTTAATATGTTGAGCTGATGACCAAATCTGATGACCAAGGGACATTGAAAACCAACATAAGATTCAAGATGCTAGACAAGAACCAGCAGACATCTTCTCAAAGTTTTGTTTCCAACCCTAGATGATAAATGGTTCAAGTTTACTAAGTAGTACTTCAGATAATTCAAAATGCAATTTCGAGAAACCTAAAGAAAGACCTAAGAAGTATCATCCTGCTATTTCTAGAAGAAGAGATAAGTTGATAGACTCTAGTACCCCAGAATACTACTTACTGGCTATAGGTCCATTGCATAACTGTCAGGACTTCAGCCATTTCTGTGCACTATCTATATTTGTGGAAGCAGAGTTAAGGGTCGCTAGAAAAAGACAGACACAACTTTCCTGACACTGGGAAGTCATTGTAGGCTGCCAGCTATCTTCTGTGGTCTATATCTTATTTGCCCAAGCACACTTCTTGTGGAACTTCCTAGGAGGTGTCAGAATTATAAAGAAAAGCAAAATATCAGTAGTTAAGGATTTTAAGAGAACAAATGAACACAGAGACTGACAAAAATCTACCTAACCATATCAGAGAGAGTAAATCAGTGATAAAAACTCCCAGTGCAGTTTCAAAAGTAAGCAAGACCTACAGTGCCTGCTGGCTCAGATGATTAAGTGACTGACTCTTGATTTAGGCTTGGGTCATGATGTCATGATCTCAGGGTCATGAGAATGCGGCCTGGCCCCTTGGTGGGTGTGGAGCCTGCTTAAGATTCTCTCCCTCCTTGTCCTTCTGCTACTCACTCCCCAATCCTTTCCCTTCCCCTCAAAAAAAAAAAAAAAATTTAAGCAAGACCCTGGATTCCTTACCTGAGATAAGGAGCCCAGGCTCTTGGAGCATGCCTATAGCCTCATCCTCTTGTCAGAAAGTTACCTTCACTTCACTATAATGTTAAAATCTCTGCGTACAAGATTTTAGGCAGGATATATAATAAACATACGTATTTGTATGCATGTATCTACATATTTTATATACAATGTATGCATATTCATGTTTCCTTAACATGTACGCATGACCTTATGCCCACCTCTACATTGATGACAAATCTCCCCTTTCTGAATATTCATCCTAACCCTGAACAAAAGAAATGCATTTGCTTTTGCTTGGGGAGTCACGGCTTTGGAAGCTATTCCCTGTGATCTACGAATTTGCTGCTGATAAAATTTCCATTGTGTGACAACTCTACCTGGTTAGAGTCTGTACCTGCAATTCTCCAAGGAGTGAACTCATGTTAGTTTGGTCACATTTGCTTTATGAAGGGTGTTTTGATTACATCTGCAGAGAGAAACCAAGTGTCACTACTATTAGAAATATTATGATAAATTTTAAAACCACATTTTAAAACTCTTTCTAGATGCTTCTGCCTGCCAAAACTCTGTGTCCGAGATCTTTTTTTAAAAAAATAAGAATATCAGCAAGCGTTACTAAAAAGTGTTAAATAAACACTAATACCAAGTGGAGACATCCTTCTTGATGGAATATACTTTCATAATAGAAAAGGGAATGGTGCCTGAAGGCTAAGTTGGTGAAGCATCTGCCATTGGCTCAGGTCATGATCCCAGGTTCTGGGATCCAGCCCCAGTAGTAGTTATGGCTCCCTGCTCAGTAGGGAGCCTGCTTCTCCTTCTCCTTTTGCCCCTCCCCCTGCTCATTCTCTCACTTTCTCTGTCTCTGTCTCTCTCTCAAGTAAATAAAATCTTTTTTTAAAAAGAATTTATTTATTTATTTGACGCAGAGTGAGAGAGAGATCACAAGTAGGCAACAAAGCAGGCAGAGAGGGAGGGAGAAACAGGCTACCTGCTGAGCAGAGAGCCAGATGTGGGGCTCGATCCCAGGACCCTGAGATCATGACCTGAGCCGAAGGCAGAGGTTTAACCCACTGACCACCCAGGTGCCCCTCAAATAAATAAAAGTAAAAAAAAAAAAAAAGAGAGAGAATGATTCAATATCTTTTAATTAACATAATTTATTTCATTAATAATCATTTAAGTTAGTGAATGACATGAAATAATTTGAAGTTTGGCTAAAGTCAACCAAAGGTATTGTGCTTTGCTTTGGGCAAATGTGCGCTAATAAACCACCATAATCACCGGGGGAATTTTTAAACTATATCAGTACTCAGGGCCCTCTAGCAAAGATTCAGATTTGATTAATCTGGGTAGTCCTGGGCATCAGTATATTCTCCAAACTCCCTGGTGATTCTAATACACACCCAGGATTGAAAAGTTTGTTCCAGAACAACATGCTTAATAGAGAATATTAGCAAGTTTTTAGGGCATTTGGAAAATGAATTATCTAATACTAAGATATAACTTAATTTTTTGATAAAATTTGAAAACTAATAATTTAGGCAAGATCACAGACATGCTGAATGCTGATTTCAGCTCAACATTAAAAATCTTCATTATATTGCAGGAGATTTTTTTTTAAATGAGTGCTGCATGGAAGAGTAGTTTGAGTTTTATCTTTTTTTTTTTTTTTTAGATTTTATCTATTTGACAGACAGAGATCACAAGTAGGCAGAAAGGCAGGCAGAGAGAGAGAAGGAAGCAGGCTCCCTGCTAAGCAGAGAGCCCGATGCGGGGCTCAATCCCAGGACCCCAGGATCATGACCTGAGCCGAAGGCAGAGGCTTTAACCCACTGAGCCACCCAGGCGCCTCAGTTTTATCTTTTTTATAAAAGATTTCATGTATTTATTTGTCAGAAAGAGAGAAAAAGAGAGTAAGTGAGAGAGTACAAGCAGGGGCAATGGCAGAGGGACAAGCAGGATCCCACCCAGCAAGGAGACCAATGCAGGATCCAATCCCAGGACCCGGGATCATGACTGGAGCTGAAGGCAGAAGCCTAACTAATTGAGCCACCCAGGTGTCCCTGATTTCTATCTTGTTAAACTATTGCTCAAAGTGTATCTAAAGCTCTGTGTGTGTGTGTGTGTGTGTGTGTGTGTGTGATGTTTTCTATACTGTCTAATACTCCATTTTGGCAGTTTAAAAATTACAGTGTCATGATATTAGGAACCACATATAATATTTGGCATGCCAATAGTCTACTTTTAAAATAGTCTTATTACTAGAATGGTAGTGATAATGTTTAATAGAGGAAAAAGAGATCACTCCTGAATCTTGAGTTAAATATTTGACTATGAAAGTACAAGATAGTGGTCTTGTGTTTTAGCCATTTATGTGTTAAAATATGTAGGAATTTAACAGCTTGCATGTACAATGTAAACCATTGGAGTATTGTGGCTACTAAAAAACACTTTTTTTTTAAACACACAAAAAACTCTCCAATGTAATTTTAGCTACATTAAAAGTCTAGTAGTCACCATATCAAAATATGTGTTATTCTCACTCTGTTCAAATCATACTGCACTTGGAATTGTATATGCCAATTTGTTTTTAATACTGTTAAACAAGGAAAAAAAGGATTTTAAAGTGTGGTGATATGAAAAAAAGATTCAATAAGTCAGAAACTTTTAACATGGAAAATAAATGTGTGTGAAGAATCCATGACCATTGTCTATGATAATTGTCTTTCAATATTCGAAAGGCACTCATGCCAGAGAGTTTTTGATAGATTTTTGTGTGGGTGTAGTGAACACAGCTAGAAAATATTTTGTTGGGCGGAGATCTACCTTCAAATCAAGCCTCAGATTATTCACACCCAATGAATGGCTTGACCTTAAGATAAGGGTTGTCTTATAACTAGAAATTTTTAACCAAAGGAAAAGGGATCTCTTTTGAGAAATAGTGAAGATTTGGGTGCTGGCAATGCAGTGAGCAGTGGACAATGTTTCCTCTTAGCTTCCTTACAGTTCTGCAATCTATTTAACACAGTTCAGAAGAGCAAGTAATTTAAGATTATGAAGGTACTTAATATCAGAAATGAAATTATAAGAAGGGCCTTCTAAACCTTCATCACATATGCCAATTTATATATTTTTATCACCATTCCCTTTCTAAATTCTATTTCATATGGCCACAGATGATGAAAAATGGAGAAATGTGTTTTCTGCCTTGCAAGAACTTAATATACATTGTCAATTTTCAAATCATAACCAATTCAATCTTAACTACTGAACTTGAACTGAGAGTCATGTATGTATATATAAAGGGTAAAAAGTACATCTTACGCCATCTCATAACGGGTTATATTTGACAGTTGAAAGAGTGCTTTAAGTTCTATTAGAATATATTAGTCTGTCACAAAACTAGCTTTAGAAATGATAGCCTTAAGCATGTTCTTCTTTCTTTGGATGAATGAAATATAAGATTGTTGAAAAGAACTCCTTAATGACTTCCATTTGTTTTTGAAGTCTGTAAATATGTTGTGAAAGAGAAATAAGTTTTGGCATTTCCCTACCAAAACAAAACAAAACATACAAACAAACAAAAAAAAAAACAAACCAAAAAGCCCTCTTCGAATTGTGGATAACTATGTATAAATATCGCCTTAGTAAACTGAGCAGGAAATAGATGTTCTTTCCATGGCTCAGAACCTCCTGACCATAATCAAATTAATGGGTGAAAGATCTATATCCCACATCAGATTTTAAGTCATCCAGCTCTCATAAAATGACTGAGATGTGATTATAAAATGAATTAACCATAATCTTTACAGAGGTGTCAGTTGCACATATTTAGTTTTGCATATTTTTAAAGGCTAATAAATCAGGTGAACAGAAATATATGCCAAAAGCCATATCAATTTTTATGCACAGTTAGACGAGGTATTTTTTGTTACTTTAATAAACATTCATGTAGCCAAAGTTTTTTGCCAGTGAAACTCTATAGTTATGCAAACACCCTAAATAGAATAGTGACATTTCAGTGTTTAAAGCTAACTCTACCTCTCAGATTGTCACTATATATTATTTAAATAAAGGAATGAGAAAAAATATATGCTGAAAGAAGATGCCTTTTATATATTCACAAAAATAAAATCTTTCTGTGGTTCTCTCCCTTATTAGCCAAGTGATTGGGCATGTTACTTTTTGTTCATATTTTCTCATCTGTAAAATTAGAATATTACTAATAGTATATTCTGTACTGGATCATTATGATAATTA